>NC_057424.1:9453153-10095500 GCF_019457755.1 Venturia canescens | reverse complement strand
TTTCAGCAATGGAGATTATCACCGCCTACAGAAGTAAGTGAGCGACCGAATTCTTTGCTCCCTCCCATGGACCAGTAAAATTCCATATTCTCGTGGCAGTGAAGACTTCCAATGAATAAGCATGCGATATGAAGTATTAGTCGGTGTGAAAGCGTCAGCAAGTGCTAACTATGGAAGATAAAGCTAAATATAACTGAGGGTACCATTATAAAAATATAACCTCGTTTAACTCATAAATGTCGTCTCCTTTCCATAATACTAAATGAGTCTGAATTTCGTAATAAGAGCTTTTGTGTGTGTTGCCTTTGCTTTCCCGGATTCTTTTTTTTTTTTTTTTTTTTTTTTTTTAACACTTTACCTGATTTTTCAACAGCACGAGCCTGGTCCGCGAGACTTTGCGCCCTTTTGACAGCTTCCTCGGTAACATCTGAAATTCACGAGAATATGAAATGAGTTACGGTGGAGTGACGGGACGAACATTGAAAGCAGTGAATAAACGGTGAATTAGATGAAATGATTTATTGATTTCCCTGAAAGACACGTGGGTACGGTTCATGCTTCGCTAGACCGTGGCTTTCCTGTTAATCCCAACGATCCGTGTTCATTTACTTACTGCATAATTATAATTTGTCGCATCTAGATTTCTTTCGGCTATAAAAAACAGAATACGATTACGGGGCTGCGACGGGGGGTGGGAACGAATAAAAATTAACGAATTATTGTGTTCTCACATAAACCACGGAGCAGTGGTCGAAACAATAACAAATATCAAAATAAATAAATGTTAAAGCTGCGAACGAAAAACCTGAAAACATGCATTAAACTCAATTAATAGGAAAAAACCGTTAGGTCGATTATTTAAAGTAAAATTACTTGGTGTACGATGTTATGCACAACAAATGAATAAAATTAAATAATTAACGCTTTGTACGGTGTATTTCACGAGTTGATATTCTGTTTCGATTGATCGTGAATTTTCGTTTTAAGGGTACATCGAACAATTAATCAATTCTATGTAGATGAATTTACGGGATGCCTTCAAGGACGTTTCACATATATTCACGGTCAACGATTTCGAGGGATTTAAATTTGGTATGCGGCGGAGGGAATTGAGTCCACGATTTTTATCCATCTTTCAAATATCGTGAACATTCATTTTTATGATAAATAAAATTGCTCTATTTTCTGAACAGCTGCAATATTTTTACTACCACTTGTTTTGGACGCACTGCAATAGATGAGAATTCTTGAGGAAAAAATCAACAGGATTTTCTCTTCGTCCAAAGATTTAAAGAATTTCATTTTATCGATTAAATACTCGTTTGGATTTCTGCTTGGAAACATGTAACACATCCTTGAAGTTTATTTGCCGCGTTTGTTCTGTCGAACGATAACTGCATTGACAACAATGAAAAAATGCATCTTCAGCCGTGAGTTGACTATTGACACGACACAATAAAATACCGAGTTACTTCGCAGTTTCATCTGCTTTTAACAAAATAAACGGGCTCGTGAAATCGGGCAGAGTTATACAGAGTCATATCGAATGTTGGTGCTCGCGGTTAGAGGATTACAGCGAGTTAAATGTATATATGTAAATATAATATTTAATAGATATAGGTACACAAGATATTTATTTTTATGGAAAATGACAGTGGTGCATGATTATTGATTTCAGTTGCTCTTATAGAGGTAGGTATAAACTGAATATACGTAAAAGCATTAACTCAATAAATGAAAAATTAAATTATTTTATGTTACACACAGCTGGTATGTAATATCTATAACACAATCATTTCAAGATACCTTTAATGCTACTGTCACTGAACTCGGCGGGGCTGGGTGGTGGGGTCGATGCCGTCCGCACAGACTTAGTTATGACTGTGGTGACGGTATGACGCGAGCGAGGCTCGAGGTGCTCTAACTTGCTCGAAATTCCAGCTACAAACCTATCCGAATTGTTACTATCTTTTATCTCGGTGCTTTCCTTTATTTCCCTGGCCGGACTGATTTTTTGCGGAATGCGAGAAACACTTATCGTTTTGACTTCATTACCCGATTGCGTAATTTCGCTAACGGTTACCCTGTCAAGAGGACCGAAAGATTCGAGCCTGGCGTCTGATTTAGGGTCAGAGATATCGACTTCTCTGATAACTTGAGTATCTCTGAGGGGCGAAGAAACTTCGTAACTACCGGAACTACCAAATGTCTCTTTCGATTCTTTTTTCGTGTCCTCCCAGAATTTCGCTGTCGAGCCTTTTATATTGTCGGTCGCGTGATCGATTTCTTTAGCTATTTTGTGGCTCGCTCCTTTAGCGCCTTTCACTATACTGGATATGACACCACCCTTTGATTTCTTGGATTTGGGGGACTTTGATTTCCCCAGGGTGACATCGCGTTCCAAGGAGTCACGAGGAGAGCTCGGCTCCGATGTCGAAGATTCACTGAACTCGTCGCTCAACGATTTTTCCTGAGCTCGCGAAGCCGCGTGCCGTGAATCGTCTAAAAACAATTGCGTCGCCGTTTTTGTATCAGGAGCGGGCTCTATGATCGAGAGATCATCGGACAATTGGACCGTTTTCTTCGTCGGCTTGCTGTGACCGTCCGAAGAGGCTTCTGGTTTATCCTTCCCATCCGCAGGTTTGGCAGACTCCAAAACGGAGTGCTCCAGAGCGTGCTTCGCACGCTCCTCTTCTTGTTTCGCTTCCTCTTTCGTCTCGTCCCAAAATTCTTTGACGTCATCGGTGACTTCGTCGACCGCGTGTTTAGCGCCTTTTATAATGCTGGATAAGAAGCCTCCACTTTTGGCTTTCGCCGCATGCGCTTCCGCTTCAACTTTTTCCTTTGATGCCTTCGTGTCTTCTTTCACTTCTTTTGCAACAGAATCCTTCGCTCTGACAGCATCTTTGCGTAATTTGTCTCCAGCATCTGCTGCTGACGCGGCCGCGACTCTTGCCCCCTCTGCGACCTCTGACTCCGTGGTTTTCACTGCATCGACGAAAGAATCTTTGGCCGCGGCCAACTTTTCTTTCGCTTTCTTTTCCGCAGCGAGTGAGTAGTCCGTTGCTTCACGAACGATGTCTGAAACTTGTTCTCTCAATTGATCCTCGCTCGCACGGATGTCCGAGGCCGCTTTGTCCTTCGAGCGCTTCGCTGATTCAGCGGCGTCGCCGAGCGCGTGCTGCACTTTGCTGGCTTCCGTCGATGCCTTTTGTTCTGCCTGATCGAGCATTTCTTTGAAATCCTCGGAAGCTTCGTCCGCAGAGTGCTTCGCACCTTTGAAGATGCCGGAGAGGAAACCGCTGCCCTTCGATTTCGTTTTCTTGGCCTCTTTCGCTGCTTTGTCCTTGGCGCGACCCGCGGCATCGATGACCGCGGTGGTACCAGCGCTCACGGATTCCTCGGCCATTTTAACGTCTTTCTGAACTTCTGACGCTGCGGCGTCTCTGGCTTTGGAAAGATTGTCTTCAACTCGCGTAGCCATCCCCGATGTCGTCTCGAGCGCATTCTTCGTCGCATCTTCGATTTTTTCACCAGTTTTTTTAATCGAATCCTGAGCTGCGAGTGCACCAGATGACACTTTGTCTTGAATGTTTTTCGCCGTTTCTCCTGTATCGTCGATAGCTTTGTGCGAGACTGCGGAAACTCCATCCGCAATGTCCCCAGCTTTCGACTGTAAACCCGAAACAGTTTTGTCTTTCGCATCTTTGATTTTCTTGGCAGCTTCGTCTGTCGCACGTCGCGCCTCGTCCTCCTCCTTGGCAGCTCCTTCCTTAGTTTCGTCCCAGAATTCTTTAACTTCTTCGGACACATCTTCAACCGCGTGTTTAGCGCCCTTGATTATACCGGAAAAGAAGCCCCCGGTTTTCGCTTTGGCCGCTTTTGCTTCCTTTTCGGCTGTTTTGATCGCCGCATCGGTGCTGTCCTTGGCAGCTTTGAGAACTCCCTCGGCTTTGTCGCCAACTGCAGCTTTAGTTCGATCCGCATCGTCACCCAATTTATGCGCACCTTCCGTAATCGCGTCCGCACTTGCGACGACTTTGGCCTTTGCCGCTTCAGCGACCTTCTTCGACTCCTTACTGACCTCGTCTTTAACCTTCGCAGCTTCAGTTTCCAATTTTCCCACTTTCTCGCTCGAGGCTTTTATCACCTCGGTTGTAGCTCCCGAGATTTTCTCAGCGGCTCTATTTGCTGCGTCCGTTATTTCGTCCCTAACAGTGGTCGCTTTATGCTCGAGCTGTTTTCCGGTGCTCTTCGCACCGTCGACGACTTCCTGCGCTCCTGATTTCGTTTCGTCTACTAGCCTGTCCTTGGCTTCGTGAATTTTCGAGATCGCTTCGTCTCCAGCATGTTTCGCGTCGTTCGCAGCTTCCTGAGCTGCTCGGCGTGCATGTTCTTCCTCTTGCACAGCTTCTTGTTTGGTCTCGTCCCAAAATTCTTTGACCTCTTCGGACACTTCTTCAACCGCATGCTTCGCACCTTTGATAATGCCGGATAAGAAGCCTCCCGTTTTGGCTTTAGCCTTTTTCGCGTCTTGTTCCAAAGCATCCTTTGTTTTGGCAACGGTATCAGCGGCATCGCTTGCTTTTCCGGCCAATGCGTCACCGGCTGCTTTACTGTCTTTTTGGATTTCAACGCACACGGAATCTTTAGCTTCGGCAACATCGTCACCTAGTTTTTTGGCCGCATCGGTCGCTGTTTTCGCTACTGAGTCGGCTGCTCCGGAAAGTTTTTCTCCGCTCGCTTTCATTGCATCCGAAATATCGTCTTTAGCGGTTGCGAGCGTTGTTTTCATTTCCTGTTTTGTTGCTTCAGTTCGATCGGCAACTTTTTGTACTCCACGGTCCTTCGCGTCTTCCACCGCTTTCACAGCATCCTGAATACCACCTTTCGCGCCATCTTTCTGTTTGGCGATCCCACTTTTCGTTTCGTCCACTAGATTTTTCGCGTCTTCGACCACTTCGTCGGCCGAGTGTTTTGCACCTTTGAAGATTCCAGATAGAAAGCCGCCGGCTTTTCCCTTCGCCTTTTTGGCGTCCTTTTCTAGCTTCTCTTTAGCGGCGTCGACACTCTTCTCAACAGCTTCAACTTCGGAGCTGATTTTCGCTTTGGCAGCTTTTGATTCTTCCTCCATTGCTCTGCCGGCAGAGTCTGCAGCTTCCGCCGCTCCTTCGCGCAACGCTAGTGAGGCATCGGCTGCTTGTTTATCTATTTTGGCTGCAGCGTCGTGTAGTTTTTCACCAGTTTTTTCAACGGCGCCTGACAAAACGTCTTTTCCTGCAGTGAATCCATGCTCGAGTCGCTCTTCGGCTACTTTGGCTTGAGCAACCACCGTTTTCGCTCGATCGGACGCATCATCCAGTACTTTTTGTGCAGTGCCTTGAACATCGGAAACTGCTTTAGCCGCGGAATCTCTCACTGCTTTCGCAGCCTCTTGCGCTCCCAGTTGCGCTTGTTCTTTTTCCAACGAAGCTTCTCTCTTAGCTTCTTCGAGGAAATCTTTGACATCGGTGGACACGTCTTCTGCAGAACTCTTCGCTCCTTTGAAGATTCCGGATAAAAACGAACCTCCTTTGGCCTTAGCTTTCTTAGTTTCCTCGCTGACAGCTTGCTTAGCCTTTCCGACGTCGTCGATAATTGTCTCTGCGGCGTCGCTACTCGCTGCGGTTATTTTTTCCTTGACTCGAGTAATTTTTTCACCGGCTCCTTTGGCTGCGTCGGCCACAGCGTCCGCGGCAGAAAGAGTAGTTTTTTCAATCTGTTGTTTCGTGGAGTCCTCGAGGTCTTTGATTTCTTGAACTTTTGCTGAAACGCCTTCTGTCAACTTATCTTTTGTGGTTTCAACATCGAGCGCCACTTTGGCTTTCGCGTCTTTGACAGATTTCGTCAAATCATCGGCAGCTTCTTGGGCTTTCTCGTGTTCGCTAGCGCCTCGTTGCTTCATTTCGTCGGCTAACTTATTCGCGTCTTCTTCCGCTTCGTCCGCTGCATGCTTAGCGCCCTTGAAGATTCCGGACAAGAATCCCCCGGCTTTCGCTTTTGTTTTCTTCGCATCTTTCGTGATTTTCTCTTTGGTGGCGTCAGCTGTTTCGGCCACTGCTTCAGCTCCAGCGACAACTTTGTCTTTAACGTCTTTCGTACCATCTTTTATCGCTTTGCCAGTCGCGTCTTTGGCATTCGATGCGTCCGTGCTCAATTGGTCGACAGCATCGGTCACAGCTTTTTTTCCTTTCGTCGTCGCCTCGGTGATCTTTTCTCCAGACATTTTTGCCGCATCGGAAAGAGTGTCTCTGGCCGATACCAATTTTCGCTCGGCTTGTTTTTCTGCCGCGGCTGTAGCATCAACGACTTTTTGCACACTCGCTGAAGCTTGCTCTTTCAAAGTGTCTTTCGACGCTTGTAAATCCGAAGCAGCTTTGCTCTTAGCGTCTTGAACCGTTTTTGCGGCGTCCTCGGCAGCTCGACGCGCTCGTTCCTCCTCTTCGGTTGCTTCTTGCTTCGTTTCATCCCAAAACTCTTTAACTTCTTCAGAAACTTCGTCAACCGCGTGTTTCGCGCTTTCCAAGATACCTGACAGGAAACCACCGCTTTTTTCTTTGGCCCTTTTCACTTCTTTTCCTACCGCGTCCTTGGCCCGATCAGCGGCTTCGATGGCAGCACTACTTGCTGCAGCGGTATTCTCTTTCACCGAATCAACACCGGTTTGAATTTTTTCATGAGTCTTGTCCACGGCTCTGTCCATGTCATCGCTCACTTTCTGTACTGCATCTTTGGTGGCTGCAGCCACTTGATTCGATACGCCCGTGATCGCTTCGTCGGTTGCTTTCTTCGAATCTTCGAAGGCACTTTTGACAGAAGCAACTTTATCGTCAACGTGTTCTTCCACTGCCTTGGCTCCGTCGGAAACTTTTTGCAGATTGGCAGAAGCTTGCTCTCTAAATTTGTCCTTCGTTGCACTCACTTCGGAACTAACCTTATCTTTGACATCTTTGGCTGATTTTGCAGTTTCATCGGCGACATCCTTCGCCTTTTCCTCAGCCTTAGCCACCCCTTGTTTAGTGGCGTCAACAAGTTCTTTAACGTCTTCGGATACTTCGTCCGACGCATGTTTCGCGCCTTTGAATATTCCTGACAGGAACCCACCAGCTTTTCCTTTAGCCTTTTTAGCGTCCTTGGTCGCCTTTTCTTTCGCGGCATCTGCAGTTTTTACGACAGCGTCGGCTCCAGCGGCGACTTTGTCTTTGGCGGCTTTAGCATCCTTCGATAGTTTATCCTTTGCAGCTTCCGCTGATTCGGCGACAGCATCAACTTTAGCGACGATTTTATCCTTTGCCAGCTTGGCATCTTTCGCTACTTCTTGCTTTGCAGCATCTGCAGTTTTCGCGACAGCATCGGCTCCAGCGACGACTTTGCCCTTCACCGCTTCCGCATCGGCTTTGATTTCTTCCCTCACAACTTCTTTAGTTTTCGCGGCACCTTCGACCACTTTTTTCGCAGCATCGGACGCGGCTGTTGAGCCCGCTGCAGCGCTTTCCGAAATCTTTTTCCCGGTTTTTCCGGCTGCATCGGCAACCGAGTCCTTGACTTCTTTCAATTTCTCTTCCGCACGCTTCTCCGCTTCCTGGGTACGGTCAATCGCGTCTTTTACACCAGCAGCAACTTTGTCTCTCGCCGAATCCTTGGTTTCTTCCATTATTGAGGCAGCTTTCGTCCCAGCATCCTTTGCGGATTTTGCCATCTCCTCTGCCGTCTGACGCGCGCGTTCCTCTTCGTCCGCAGCTTCCTGTTTCGTTTCATCCCAAAACTCTTTAACCTCTTCAGAGACCTCTTCGACAGCGTGTTTCGCCCCTTTGATTATCCCAGAAAGAAAGCCTCCACTTTTGCTCTTAGCTTTTTTCGCTTCTTTGTCCAGTGCGTCTTTTGCGTGCTCAACCGACTCGGCAACAGCTTCAGCTTCTTTAGCCGCCGCATCCTTTTTTGTCTCGATGTCCGTCCCGACTTTTTCACTCAGTGTACGAGTGCTTTCGACAGCAGTGTCTCCCAGTTTCTGAGCTGCTTCGGTCGTTGCACTCGCCGCTTTGGAGGCACTTTCGGACAAGTTGTCTCCGGTTGTTTTGGCAGCATCCATCAAAGCATCCTTCGCCGAAGTGATTGATTTTTCAACGTCTTTTTTTGTAGCATCGGTATAGTCGACCAGTTTGTCGGCAGCGTCCGTGGCTTTTTTCTCTAGCTCATCTTTTACTGCACCGCTTGCCTGGACGACTTTCCGCACACCAGTTGAAGTTTCATCCGCCAGTTTATCACCGACTTTTTTAACGTCAGCGACCGCTTCTTCTTTCGTGTCTTTCACTGCTTTAACAACCCCGTCTACGGTACTCTGTACTCGTTCTTTTTCGGCTGATGCCTCGCGTTTCGTTTCCTCGAGAAAATCTTTCGCATCCGTAGAAACTTCTTCTGCCGAATGTTTAGCACCTTTGAATATTCCTGATAGGAAGCCTCCAGCTTTCCCCTTCGCCTTTTTGGCGTCTTTTGCCACCTTGTTTTTCGTGGCTACTGCCGTTTCAACCACTGTCTGAGATACTGAATCGGCTCCCTCTTTCACGGATTTCGCGCCATCCCTAAGCTTCTTATCAGCTTCATCTTTCATCTGGACCACACCTTTGTGCAGCTTCTCAGTAGAACCGGCTGTTACCTTTGCCGCTTTACTTGCGTCATCTGAAACTTTCTCTCCCGTTGCAACAGCCGCGTCTGAAATTTCACGTGTAGCCGAAGAAATTTTATCGCCCGTCTGATCTCTGGCGGCCTGTAATTTGGAGATTGCTTTGTCTTCGACATCTTGTACAGTTTTTTCGGCTGCTTTGCGAATCCGCTCCTCTTCTTCGACAGCCTCTTCCTTAGTTTTGTCCAATAATTCTTTAACTTCCTCCGACACATCGTCGACCGCTTGTTTCGTGCCCTTGATCATTCCAGAGAAAAATCCTTTCGATTTCTCTTTTTTGTCTTCTATTTCCGCGTCAGCAGCATCAACAGCGGTTCCCACTGCAGCCATGGTTTTATCTGCGGCCAACTTTCCTTCGCTTTTAATGGCTTCGCTCATTTCGTTTTTCCCTTTAACGAGATCGGCACTTGCTTTATCGACTGATTCCGTCACGACGTTAGAACCATTCGATAGAGCGTCAGTGATCTGTTTTTCCATTGCTTTAGCACCATCTACTGCTTTTTTTGCTTCGCTGGAAATTTCCTTTGACGCTTCATCGGCAGTCGTGCCAATGTCCGATGCTATTTTGTCTGCGGTCTCGGTAACACCTTTGCTAGTTTCTTGAGCTACCTGTTTAACTTGTTCCTCAGCTTTAGCAGTGTTGTCAACGAGTTCCTTGACATCCTCGGATACTTCATCGGAAAGATGTTTAGTACCTTTGAATATTCCTGTCAGAAAACCGCCAGCTTTTCCCTTAGCTTTTTTAGCATCCTTGGCTATTTTCTCTTTTGCGTCGTCCGCTGTCCTGGCGGCAGCATTAGCTCCAGCGGCGACTTTATCTTTAGCAACTTTAGCGTCCTTCGTTACTTTGCTCTTCGCAGAATCTACAGTTTTGGCGACTGCATCAGCTCCTGCAGCGGCTTTGTCCTTCGCTGCTTTGGCATCCTTCGCAAGCGTCTTTTTCGCAGCATCTCCTGTTCTGACGACAGCGCCGACTTTGTCTTTAGCGACTTTAGCATCTTTCGCTATTTTATCTTTTGCGGCGTCTGCAGTTTTGGCGGCAGCGCGAGCTCCGGCTGCGACTTTGTCTTTAGCAACTTTAGCGTCCTTCGCTAATTTATCTTTTGCGGCATCTGCAGTTTTGGCGGCTGCATTAGCTCCAGCTGCGACTTTGTCCTTAGCAACTTTAGCATCCTTCGTTATTTTATCTTTTGCCGCATTCGCGGTTCTGGCCGCAGCGTTAGCTCCTGCAGCCACTTTGTCCTTCGCTGCGTTTGCATCCTCTTTGATTTCTTTGCTTATTGCCGTTTTAGTTTTTGCAGCAATTTTAACGACTTTGTCTTCAACGTCCGCTGCTTCTTTTGAAGCCTTGGCAGCAGTTTCCGAAATCTTTTCTCCAGTTGCTTTTACTTTTTCTTCCGCTTGCTTCTCCACTTCCTTGGTATGGTCAATTGCGTCTTGTACACCAGCAGCAACTTTGTCTCTCGCCGAATCCTTGGTTTCTTCCATTATTGAGGCAGCTTTCGTCCCAGCATCCTTTGCAGATTTTGCAATCTCCTCTGCCGTCTGACGCGCATGCTCTTCTTCATCCGCAGCTTCTTGTTTCGTTTCATCCCAAAACTCTTTAACCTCTTCAGAGACCTCTTCGACAGCGTGTTTCGCCCCTTTGATTATTCCGGATAAGAAGCCACCGCCCTTGGCCTTCGCTTTTTTAGCTTCCTTTTCTGCTGTGTCTTTAGCAGCGTGTGCAGTGTCACTTATCACTTCACCGGCGGTTGTAACTTCCTTTCTAGTGTCCTCAACGCCAGCTTTCAGTTTTTCACTAACAGCATCTTTGGCCTTATCAGCTTTTTCAGCAAGTTTTTGTGTTTCAGTTGTTAACGCCTCTGCAGCATGCGTCGTGGTTTCTAACGCTTTTTCTCCGATTTCTTTCGTTGCATCGGTTATTCCAGCTTTGGCAGCACTGAGATTGTCTTGGACATGCTCTTCTGCAACTTTGCTACTGTCCAGTACTTGTTGCATGGATACCGAAGCATCCTTCACGACTGTATCTTTAGCAGCTTGGGCTTTTTCTTTAGCTGCTCTTTCAGCATCGGCCAAAGCACGCCTCGCTTCTTCTTCTTCCCTCGCAGCCTCTTTCTTCGTCTCCTCGAGGAAATCTTTCACATCTTCAGTAACTTCGTCTGCCGAATGTTTAGCGCCTTTGAAAATGCCAGACAAAAAACCACCAGCTTTGGCTTTGGCTTTTTTAGCGTCTTTCCCCAGTTTTTCTTTCGCTGCTTCTGCACTGTCCACAATGTTTTCAGCACTCGTTACAATTTTGTCTTTCGCGGCTTTTTCGTCTTGTTTTATTTCAGTAATTACTGCATCCTTGGTACGAGCAGCGTCCATGGCCAATTTTTCAGCCGCGTCTGCTGCCGTTTTCGCTGTTTTGTCGGCAGCTTCTACGACTTTGGCGCCAGCTGCTTTCGCTGCATCGGTCGTTGCATCTTTCGTAGCCTCAACTTTATCTTCCGCTGCATCGGTTTTCTCCACGATTATCTTTGTACCGGCAGCGACGTCTCCCGCCACTTTGTCTTTCGCATCTTTAGCAGCTTCCGCACTTTTTTCCGCGATTTGATGTGCTTGTTCTTCACCCTTCGACGCTTCTTCCCTCGCCTCATCGACGAGCTCCTTGACATCCTCAGCAACGTCATCGGCAGCGTGTTTTCCACTTTTGAAAATGCCGGAGAAAAATCCTCCAGCTTTTGCTTTAGTCTTCTTGGCATCTTTTACGACGTTTTCTTTAGCAGCGTCCACAGCTTCAAGACCAGCTTCTCCTTCAGCAATGATTTTTTCCTTCATTGCTTTGACTTCTTCACTCGCAGCGTCCTTGCTTGACCGGATGTCAGCGTTTACCTTTTCTACTCCATCTTTTACAGCTTTGTCGGCTTTCGTACCAGATTCGACTATTTTTTCTTCCGTCACTTTGACGGCACTTTTAACTAAATCTACGGTAGAAGAAGCCGTTTTTTCTGCTCGTTTCTTCGCTTCTTTTGCTTCGTCACTGACTTTCTCAAGATCATCGGACACCTTTACGGCGAGTTTGTCCTTCGTATCTTTGACATCCGCAACAATTTCACTTTTAGCATCTTTCAGAGATTTTGCAGCGTCATCGGTGGCTTGTTTAATTTTCGTTTTTTCTTTGGCCGCCTCGTCCGCAGTTTCTTCAACGAACGCGTTGACGTCCTCTGAAACCTCATCCGCGGCGTGCTTAGAACCTTTGAATATGCCAGAGAGGAAACCACCGGCTTTGGCTTTCGCTTTCTTGGCATCTTTTACCGCTTTCTCCTTCGCGGCATCTGCGCTTTCAGTTACGGTCTCGACTCCTGCGGATAATTTCTCTTTCACTGCTTTAGCATCTTCTTCGATCTCTTTGCCGACAGCATCTTTGGCCTTTTTGGTATCTTTGCTCAATTTTCCAGCCGCATCGCTCGTGGTTTTCGCGGCTTTGGCTGCTCCGTCGGAAACCTTTTGCCCGGTTGCTTCGACGCCGGCGATCACCGCATCTTTCGCACCCGTCAACCTCTCCGAAGCATGTTTTTCCGCTGCTTTTCCGTGATCGACGGTTTTCTGCAATTCGTCAGACGCCGTCTCTTTGACCTTGTCTTTAACTTCGACTATTTTTGCAGCAGTTTTGTCAACAGTGCTCGCAACTGATTTTCCAGTTTCATCAACGGCATGACGCGCTTGCTTTTCTTCCTCGGCAGCTTCTTTTTTCGTATCATCCCAAAATTCTTTAACGTCATCCGAAACCTCTTCGACCACGTGCTTAGCGCCTTTGAGAAGCCCTTGTAAAAAGCCGCCTCCTTCTTTGTCGTGAGATTTGTCTTCGGCTTTGTCTACGGATTCCTTTTCCCCAAGTCCGTCGGCGGCTTTTGCGTCTTGATCCCGTGGGAGAGACCCTTCGTATGGCTTCGCTAAAGAATCGGCTACATTTCTCGTGTCTTCCAAAAACTTGCCCGTTGCAATTCTCAGCTCTTCGTCACCACTGTCAAAGGAAACGTCGGTTGCTGAGCTTTTTTCTCGTGACTTGCTTCTTCTCTTGAGGGTGGATTTCGGGCTCTTAAAGATTCCGAAAAGTCCACCTTTTTCTTTCACATCGGTGGTGTCTTGTGGCTTATCATCCGCAGTTACTCCCACCGTACCGGCGTCTTTTGCCTCAACCGTGGTGCTGTCAATGGCCGGGCTCGCGCCACGCTTGTCCAGACTACCCGTTTTAACTTTAACGTCTTCCGAGGGCGCAGGCTTCGTCTTCTCGTTCGGGGAAGCCTCTTCCTTCGCCGATTCGTACAAAGTGTCCGCGGTGCGTTTCGTGTCTTCTAGGAACTTGGTAGTCGCGTCCCTCACTTCTCGTTGTTGTTCCTCATCGCCACTTTCGAACGATGCTTCTTTCGATGTGCTGCGTTCCCTCGAACGACTCTTCTTCCTGCTCTTTAGCTTGGGGCTTTTGAACATACCGAAGAAGGTCCGTTGTTTGCCATCGTCGGACGCTTGCGAGTCTTCTAAATCGTCCGAGTTATCTTTCGAAGCAACTTCGGAAATCAATGCTGGTGGAGACTTAGTCGATATGCCATTTTCCTTATCGGCTCTTGAATCTTGAGGCTTTTCGATTATTTTGCTCGACGTAGAATACACTTTCGTGGCTAACTTTTCAACGCCATGTTTCTCTTGGTCTCTGGGTTGTTCTTTCGCCAAAGCGACATCGTACAAAGAGCTGTCGACTTTGTCCCGCGGTGTGTCCGAGGTGGCCTCCAGGGTCGTGACAAATTTGTCCATTTTCCCGTCACCTTCGTTCCTTCGTTCCACTTCGTATATCGCTGGTACTTGCATTTTTTCCGCAGCTTTTCTCGTGTCCTCGAGGAAGGTTCCAGTCGCGATTCGGAGCTCTTCATCGCCGCTGTCAAACGACTCGTGTTTCGAGGGATCCTTGTCCTTCGATCGGCTACGTTTTTTACCTTTAGGACTTTTGAAAATGCCAAAGAAGCCTCCGCTTTTGCCTTCATCTTCGGAGTCCTTCGACCCGTCCGTAGCCACCTCCGGCTTCTTACCATCCGCTACACTATCTTTGACGTTCTTGAGGGTCGTTTGGATCGTTGATTTAATCTCGTCGCCGGAGCGTTTCGCATCACCTGCCATCTTCTTACCGGACTTAACGGGTTCCTCGACAAGGTCCTTCACGGCATCACTCGTTACTGCAATATCCTCGTCGATGAGACGAATTTGTTCTCCAATCGTTGATTCGCCATCCCTGATAAGTTTCTTCGAATCCTCTTTAGCTTCTTTCACTCCGTGCGAGGGCTCTTTCGTGCCATTGGTCACAGACTTTTCGCCGGTTTTTGCACCACTGGGAATCTTCGTTCCGACCTTTTGCATGGATTCTGTGACATCCTTAGCGTCCTTCCCACTTTTCTTCATCTTTTCTTCAGCCATTTCAGCGGCTTTTTTCGCATCGTCTGCTGCGGCGTCGATGCTCTCCTCGAGTTTCGGCTTCGAGCTTCGGAAGAGGCTGGAGAAAAAGCCCGGTTTTGATTTTTTTTCATCATCGTCATCGGTGTCGGTGGCGGAAGTTCCTCTGATCTCTTCAGTTGATTTGCTAGTCGTCTCCACCATCGGATCACTCTTCTTCTGAGCGGTTTCGTCCAGATGAGAGTGAAAAAGAGCAGCGGATCGCCTGGAATCTTCAAGAAAATCGGCTGTGGCGTTCCTCACGTTGAACTCTGGTCCAGAGACTTCGATAGTAGGTGGTGATATGGAAATAATAATTTTACTGGCTGTTTGCAGCGGTTGCTGGTCCGTAGATTTTCTGGAATCTTCGAGGAGTTTCGTCGTAAGATTCTTCGTTTCTTCGTCCCCGCTGTCGAAAGAGGTGTCTTTCGAATCTTTCGACTTGGTTTTCTTGAGTTTCGGTCCTTTGAATATACCGCTGAAAATTCCGGCGGACTTGTCTTTTTGTTTTTTAGATTCATCGTCAATTTTGTCCTTGCCATCGGCTGCCGATTGTTGTGCAGCATTGTACACGACTTCGTAAGCGGATTGTTTGCCATCATCGGCTGGCTGATCTTTCTCTAGGTTTTTTCTAGGATCAGTTTTCAGAATGCCTTTGACATCCTTGGACTTGGCCGACGGGTCAATTTGTCCTGTTGGTGGTTTTTCAGCGACTTCTTTGTCCTCTCTGGACAATTTTTCCTTCTCGCTCTCGAGGCTCTTGCCGCCCGTTTCGGCCAGCATCGTAGCGCAGTCTGGAAAGACTTTGGCGATGCTTTTGGCCGCGTTTTCTGTGGCTTGATCGGTTGTAACGTTTGTGTCAAACGAAACCGTTTGCCCGTGCAACTTGGCTCGATCATCACCGGCAATCGTTTCGACAACGCTTGGAGACTCTTTCGAGCGACTGTCCACTACTGTGACGATCCTCTCGTCGCTCTTCGGACCTTTCGTAACGACAGTTTTCGTGATAACGCGCTCGGTGGTTGTGGGACCGGTAGAAACAGTTATTTTACCGTCGATCGGATCAGCCTGAGTCAAACCGATAACCGGATCGCTGTCACCGAAATAATGCGTTTTCCGTATCGGTACAGATTCACTCGTTATTTCAGTTACGACCGGGCGTTCGTACTCACGAACGGTAGTTGTCCTCGTAATAACGGATTGCCCAGACTCCGGATCACCTTGAGTAGTAACAATTGTTCTCGTCGAGACTACCGTACCCTTAGATTCATCTTTACCCCCTATTTGCCTACTTTCTTTTGTAATCGAACGTTCAAAATCGCCGATCTTTCTAGCACTCGTGGCTCGAGCGAAGTCAGGCTCATCTGCAATATTAATATCATCGAGACGACCTAAACGCTGGCCTACAGCACCTCCTGCCTCATTACTCGATCGCGCATCATCATGATAAACCCCCGACCACCCTTCCTTCGCTAACTTCTCCTTCTCATTTTCTGCGTCTTGTATAACACCTGTTAATTAAGTATTAAACATTTTAGGCATCGAAAAACATAATAAACATAATATCGTCACAAGTGTTTTTGTAATCTCGTTTTTTTGCTGTTTCTTTTTTTTTATTTATTTTTTAAATATCTCGTCATCATTAGTGTAAGCTGGCTGGCTGAATATTTTTGCCCATTGATGGAGCAGCAGTTAAACTTCGCCGTGGTAATTGTGCTTAGTGTTCGTGCTGTGGAGCAGCTATCTTCGTGATGGAAAAAAAAAAAAAACAATGTCTTTTATTTTTTATTCTTTGTAAGTACTATAACCGTGTTGCCATTGAATTAATATAGAAGTGACACGAATAATCCATCGAGGAGATCTGGCAGTCTGACGGTCAAGAGAAATTCTGTCGCCCCACTCTTCTCTTGTGCGGTTCAATTTTCGAGAAAAACAAAAATTACACGTTGTCGTTTCTCCAACGGAGAACAGAGTGTAACCATCGCTTTCCTTAAAAAATAGAGGATTTTTGAGAAAAGAGGGTACCTGCTACACAGCTATTTCTCTCTAGCATTATGGCGGCGCATACTGATATCGACCAGATTGCCTCGAATGGACAAAGTCAATACGTTATTCTCACTGATGAGTTCAGTCACAATTCGATATTCGGTAAAATTTTGATGAGCACGTCAAAAGTACGCTGAGTACGAATGATTGGAGAACAGTGACAAGAAATTTATTGCTCTGCAAAATGTTCGTGTTGACGTATCAACGATTCCAGAGTACAGAAGGATCGTATGAAAATTAATGTCTATCGAATGCAAGTGATCCACGGTTAAATCGATCGTCAAATCAAATCAACGTGAAATATTAGTTTCGATTTTTTAGTACTTTAGAAGAGTAAAAAAATTAAACATTTATCAATTTCAATTCTATTGCATTGATCGTAGCGCGACAAAACATCGAAATCCAGCATTAATCGAAAAAAATTGGAGGTCTCATCGACCCCAAAACGACAGCTGCTCCGTGCGCCCACACAGCCAGTTCATGCAACGCCAAACAATTGCAGCTTAACCTTTGCTGAAACAAATTTTACGTTGGAAATACGAAAGAATAGAAAGATAGAAAGAAAAATGGAGTAAGAAAGAGAAAATATTAGTGAATCGTTACAAAATGAGAATGTATGTTTCGTTGATGCTGTATTTGTTTTTTTTTCTTGTTTTTTCGAGTTACGAAAATGATCGCTTGACGAATAATTATCACCACGGATAACCGAGAGATTGTCGAAAAAGCGAAATAATAATAATAATAATAATAATTACATGAAAATAATCGTAATGA
Source organism: Venturia canescens (assembly GCF_019457755.1). Classification (NCBI taxonomy): domain Eukaryota; kingdom Metazoa; phylum Arthropoda; class Insecta; order Hymenoptera; family Ichneumonidae; genus Venturia; species Venturia canescens. Next base: position 10,078,495 of record NC_057424.1, on the reverse strand, counting down.
TACTTAATATGTTAAAATTTCATGATTAAAAGCAAGCTTTCTCAATCGTTGAGATCTGCACCGGATATCAATAACCTGCTGGTGTGAGAAAATAATATAATAATACTATTAACAATAATAATAATAATAATAATCATAATAATATGACTAACAATGCTATACGTAAGTGGGTTATGAAAGTCGTAAGCTTTCGAGTGCCCTGTGATATGCGAACACCAAATTTGTTCTCTGTCATATTGCATATGGCACACTTGGTAAAAAAAAAAGCCGCGGACTTTGAACATTTCGAATTTGAAAAGCGTGCTTACAATGATTTATTTAGTTTCTCGAATGTAGAAAAATTGAAACGTCCTGTTTCGAAACTGGAACGAACGACAAAAGTTAATTGTATTCGTTAGCACGTTTTTTTTCGTTCTGGGAATTCGAAACGTAGGCGTCAGCCTTGGAATGCTCATCCAATTTTGTTAATTGATTCCATATACGAGTCCTATTGAGCGAGCAACCCAATTTTTGCTAATTAATTTACCTACGAAATAGTTGTACATGCTTTACGGAGTTACTATGTATAATTTCATATGTCATGTATGTATACATACGAAGATGGGCAAGCGCGACAAATCAGTACATCGCTCTCGAGACAAGGAAAACGTGGTCATAAAGTTTTTTCAGACTTCTCTTTCCACATACAAAGCACTTATGTTTACATACATATTTATAGAAGAGAGAAAGACAGCGAGAAAGAATTGAAGATAGATAGAAAGAAAGATAGAGAAATTGGAATAAAAAAATGATTTTCGGCGTTTATTAACGATTCTCAAAGACGCCCGCTGCTAAGGCAAAGCATCGCCCCTCAACCCTTCGACGATTTTTAGAATAAATCTTTCATTTTGATTTTTTAGTTTTTTAAAATGTTTAATAGCAATTCACTTACCGGTTACTAGTCTGTTGGCGTCCTCGTAAACCCTCTGACGTTTATTATCGTCGTCGTCAGGTACGTCGACCGACTTTTTCGTCATAGTATCCGATACGTGACACTTGTGGGCAACATAGTCGGCCATATCGTCGCAAAATTCTTTTTCTTCACTGGCGTATTTGTCTTTTATGGGGGTCGAGGTACCGTTGAATACAGTGCCGTTCGTGATAGTGACATGCTGTTTAGCTGTGGAGTGCAAAAATAAATGTGTCTTGCTGAAATCGTACGAAGTTTAAGAGAAAAGAAATCTCGGAAGGAGAGAAAGAAGAAATAATATTAAAAAGAAAAAGCAACGGCCGGGGCCAGGAGAAGATTTTTTACATCTAGACTCGACGGATAAAATCACTGAACTTGATAATTAAAAATACAATTAATTGATCATTACAAAATATCTGCAGACGGTGAAAATGAATGCACTGCTTACATTACCACATAAAAAGTATCGAAATACAAATGAAAATCACGAGATTAGAGGCACGTGACAAAAATCTTCTTTTATCCGCATTATTGATTAAGCCCAACGGTTCTTTTTATAAAAAAGTAATAAAAATTTTCTGAAACACGTGCCGAATATCGCGTAAAGTATTTGTGGCGGTTCGCGCGTCTTCTGACAAACGGTGACTAAAAGGCGCGTGAGTGAGCTGTGATTCAGTGCAACTTCGCTGCTGCTCTTGGCAAATGGCAAAAGTTATCGCGTATTACACTCCGTCTTTTATTCGAAAAGTGACATCATAACACTTCCTTCTCGTTAGCTTCTAGTTAAATACGACGGAATTTCGATCGCCATAGCCGATGCGTCACACGAATAAATCGCGCATAGATATTCATGTGCATGAACACAATGTCGTTCAAAAATTCGAATGTATCCTCACTTATTTTTATTGCATTTTCATAAAACTTGAAGGAAATGTGTATTTTCAGTTCGATCAATTTAAAAATGGCGAATTTGTCCAATTTAACGAGTGAATTTTATAATATTAAGTGGAAAAATTGAATGTTTATTGCATTTGAAATGCAAATATTGAATAAGTTTAGGATAAAATTACTAATCAAGTTAGTGAGAAATTGATTCAACGATAAAGTTTTTAATACTTTCATTGTTCTTTTTTATTCGATTCCGGGCTGCTTGCTGAACATTGATCAGAAACGAGGACGCATTCAAACTTTCACGCGGCACTTGTTAACATTTTTTTGCACGTCACCTCATGAAACTTTATGGATAAATGATAAATACGCTATAAAAGTTGAAATAAGGTGATGGAGAGCGTGTTTCGGTTACTCACTCGGTTTGCGCGTCACGTTGCCCATGCTGAGATCTTCAACGGACTCGGAATCCTGCAAACGTCCAAACTGTTAGAGAATTATGACACGAGATTCCCGGCAGATGAGGTAATTTTACATTCCTCGAGAACAATAGTGGGAAGTGGATAATGAGAAGACTCGTCAATTGTAGCCGATGAAACCGTTGATAATGGAACTCTCTATGGCGTTTCAACCAATGATTCTTAATGCTACAAGCGCATAGTTTTATTGTCAATTATGTTACCATCGTCGCTTAGAGAAATGGGAGTAAAAAGTCGACAGGAATATAAAAAACGAATTGTTTTTCATCGTGAAGCACTGAGCATAAAATTGAAAGTTGTTTTATATTCAATTCAAATGCGCAAATGTTTGTTTATTTTTTCTATCTCAATTTCGCATTTCCAGTATAAATAACCGAAGCATTGCAGGGAAATAGAAACAAAATTTCCTCCAAGCTAAAAATTGTACATTTTTTCAATTAAGAAACCAAAAAATCAACAAATCTTACCCTCATTCGATCAGGTTCCTCGTAGTCTGGATCCAATTTCGGGTCCAAAGTACCGTCGCGTCTGAGAGAAGAATCTCTCGAGGGCCCCAGTTCCTCTTTCAACGAATCAAATCCTTTTTGATCGAGTCTTACTCTCGCGACGGCTTTTTCGACATCGTCGGTAACGAGTTCAACATTGAATATACAAGTTTTGACGATATCTTCACGGCCTATTTTGTTGAGTGCTTTTTCAAGTGTGTTTCCTGAAGAAAAACAAAAACAAAAATCCACTAATATTATCAAATACGAAGTATAAAAAGGTTTTTATTGCCCAATTTATCGTTGATCTTCAACATGGTTAAACCGGAAATGATTGTATACGGTGCTCCCTATCAGTTTTTAATGACGAACCTCGATCACGCACGATTCGGACGCGCGAAGGTGGTGCTCGATTAAATATTAACGAGAGCTCGCTCGTGTATCCAGCCACTGAAGGATTTTCGTATTCCTGATATAAAGATATGAACATTTTCACTGTTCAGGATCAAAGCGTCAGGCCCAGAGCTCGTCCCAACTTTGATTTTTTTCTTCTATTTAAAAATACACAATTTATCCTTCGGTGATACGAAAATCACTTTTATAATCTGCTCAACTAATAAATTTAATTAATTCCTATGAAAAAAAAAACCTAATAAACAAAAATAGAAAGGTATTTTGCTCCGATCAGAAGCAATTTAATTTCACTGCACTCAAATATTCAAAGAGATTGAATGGAGGCGACGCATGCACCACCTTCGTATCGCTGCGTACACTGAACTGACTGATTTGTTGTGTTCACGACTCCCGATAATAGCAATGATGTTATGTTTCGTGATTACTTGGCCAAGGCGAATCAATTAGTATGAAGAGGGGACACAAGAACGCGGGACCACGTGTGTGTTGTGCCGAGCATAATAATGCTCCCGGTGATATCATAAACTACGTATCTGCAGAGATTCCTTACTTCCGAGCGTTCGTTCTATCGTCACCTTGGTTCCAAACTGGTTTTTTTTTCTCCACGCCGTCTCAGAGCTATCGTTTTTTCTTCTATTTTTTCCACTGTTTATTTCGGCGAAGTTTATATCGGGAGATTACGCGATTATCAATACAGACGGACAATAACTCACAATTTCCCGTTGAAAGCCTATGCTCCCCGTTCATCGGGGCCAAGGTCATTGTGCAAAAATTGCGTCACCACGCTGCATTCCATTCGATGCACATTCTTTTTTTACGGCACTATCGCGCTGCTCAAACTGTCATCGACGAATTTCTCGAAAATAAATATATTCTTTTTTCACCGTTTCGATTATCCCCTTAAAGGTCAAGGTCGGCAGTCCCGAAGACTTCGTCAAGTTTTCGCGGGAATAAAAAAGTTTGTTCAGTCATCATATATATATCGGCGTTTAACTGCGAACGAGAGAATTTTGTGTAACAACAAACCTGTTGCTTTGTTGCCGTTGCCCTGCCACAGCTTCAACATTGACGCCGCTTGAAGCGCAGGCTTTCCAGGATGTTCACTCTTTATCGTGTCCACTTCGTTCGGCGATATATTTAATTCTTCCGCCAATTTTTCCCAATCGCGATCCAACAAATTCGCAATATCAGTCAAACGAATGGTTGCTCTGTGTATGGTATCAGGCCTGCCTGAAAAATTAAAACATCCACGTGAATATGAAATGACACCATAATTCAGTGACAAAGTCCTAAAGAATTTGACACTTTTTTCAATATACTCGGGAAACACTCGAGCCCTGGAAATAATTTAGCTTCAAATGAATGTGTTACAACTTACTTATGCCTCCGTCCCTCAAAAAGCTGTAATTTTTCGACAATTCCAAAAGATCGAGCTCCGAATGGGCGGCTTCGGGTGAAATTTTTTCAGGCAATAATATATTCAGGGTGCATATTGGTGTTTGTGGTGGTTCGCCTTTAGCAACTTTAGGTTCACTCATAAACATTATTCGTCCGACCATATCAGCCGCGTCGGGATCTTTGACTCTTGCGGTGAACGGTACACGATTTTCTTTGAACGCTCGGAATGGCAATTGCAATTGTTCACCGCTCTTCATCACGGGCACTAGATTTCCAGCGAATTCCATGTACTGAGTCTTACCCTCCAGGACCTTTCATAGGAGAAGAGAAAAATGTTTATTTTTCATTTATATCAAATTTTTACGAATTAGAAAAAAATAATTATAAATGAATTTGTTAAATATCCATTGATTTTACCTCGACGTCTCGACTCTTGGCGACCTCCGTAAAGTGTTCCTGATGTTCCAGAGTTTTGTCCTCTTTGTCGTCGGTCATACAGAAAACACGGAGTCTTGCTTCCAGGGGATCGACACGTTTTGCGAATACGACGAACCTGGAAAAACCGGTAACAAGTCCCTGCTAAAATTTCTTCGTTGTGGCGATAACAATATAATATATTTTATACATACACTACCGTCCAAAACTTGCAAAGCGTTTCAAATTTCTATGAAAATTGTATGAACTTGCAAAAAGAGACGAAAGAAAACCTAAAATGTATCAATACGAAATTTACATTTTAGGTGATGCGTTCTTTGACCTTTTTTTTTAAAGCTATATCCAATCGAAGCGAGAAAGAGCTCGAGTGCTACAGATTAGTGCAATTTTTTTCGTTTTCAAAGCATAAGAAAATATTTGGATATAATATCGTTAAGATTGAAATATCTTGGTCCAACAATGCCTTTGAGCTTTTGTACAGTAGTGTATAAAAATATAAAAAATATCTACGCATCGAAATGTTGATTAAAGATTGCCTAGGCATTGTACATTTCAATGAGAATATACTTACTTAGCCATAAACGGTACATGTGTAGCATGGGTGTAAAGTTCGGTAGCCATTCTCGTTGCCTCGGTAATGTTTCGACAGTCCATAAGCCAAAAACGTGCGGAAACGGTGGTGGTAAATGAGACGCAATCTTTGACGAATGTCAATGGTGTTGACCCGGTCACGTCCTCCCAGACCGCCCGAGACTGACCCCCTGAACGACATACATGCCAAGTCCAATAACATTATTAAAATATGTCCGTGCATCAGATGCGTCAACGGCGAGAGACTAAGAAAGATAAAGTGATATACGTGTGATAATTTTTGTATGTCGCGTAACTCGAATAAAATACCATTGCGTTGTTTTTTTTTACTTTGCCAACGAACCTGAACGAAATACAACAGTTCTGTTGTTTTCATGAGTTTATCAAAATTTCAATGTACCCTGAAAAGAAACTTCAAATTCAATTTTTCAAAAAGCTGTATTCTTTTGCGAGCCGAAAAATCGCCGTTGTTGCAATGGTATTCGACCGAGTTTATTTATCCTTCAATCGTGCATGATGTTGACTTATTATTTAATTATCAATAATGTTTTTCCAAAGCCACGTGCTTTTGACAAAAAATGTCAAAGGAGTGTCATCCGTATGATAATGCTTGCGAAATAATAACAGCAAAAATTCGACAATGGGCTCATGAAGCAACGTGGTGTGAAGCGATTGTTATTATTTTCATTATTATCGTTATGATTATTATTATTTTCAAAGCGTTTCTTAAAATGATAATTAAAATGAACGAGTGTTTAATTCATGAAGCGTTTATTCGTTCGTACATGAGGGTTGCTTGGATTTGACACGTCTTGACTTTTCGAGTCTTTTCAAATATGTATTTTTTTTATTATCATAACAAAAATGCTGACCTTTGAACGTAATCAAGAAGATTTACTTTATCAAATTGAGCGAGATTATATTCAAAAATTCATTTCTTTTCATTTACTAGTACTTCTCATCATTTAAATTGCTCTCGAAACCAGTTAATCCACGACTGAATGACAATACAATGAAAAATCGTACGCGTTATGGAAATCCTACAGTCCAAGCAATAATCATCGAAGCGAATGTGCTGTAACGAAAAACTATCAATTTAGAGATAACAATGAGCTATAATATTAAGAAAAAAATTGTTTTTTACGTTAGCTACGTTAATTAATGATCCATACCTAAATGACTCAATCCTAACAATACGCAAGCATTAACAATGAATCACAACAAGATATGTATACAACAATGGTACTCGAATAACATGTTTGCTATGGAACACATGCAGCTACCATCTGCCTTGCGTATCTCTGCCCGATATTATTCAGCATTTATGTCTTCTTTTTTTAATATTTTCTTCATTTAAATGCCTGTGGCTTAGTACAAGAAGAGACTAAGTTATTCGTTTTTTTGATGTAAATATAACCAAGTCCTATCAATCAATTGCTCATGACATACGAAACCAAAAATCGTTTCACAAAATAACTATTTTACTTCGCTACGAAGCTGCGTTCAAGATGTTAAAATACATGTTTTCTCAACTATTCGATAAATTTTTCGTAATAGAAAAATGATTTTTCAATTTGCGTATTGTATCACATTACCTGTCATCCTAATATGACTTTGTTTTTATATTTGCACTGCGTCCTGATGACAACGAACATAATATAATTTTCAGTGGGGCTTAATAATAATTGTTAGGAGCTACGTAAATATATTTTTTTAATGTCGATTTTTATTTTGATTAATTTAGCTTTGCGTTTTTAGGTCTGGGCTCTGAGCCACGGATCAAATATGGCTGTTCGAACCGCAAATAATAGGAACGGTTTTTGATTAAAATTTTCCATTGGCTATTACCTCGAGGATATTCGGAATAAAATAATACGTTATTGCGATTATGTTTTTTGCTTTGATATTCTTCATAACTCATGCAGTTAAAAATCAATCCATGACTTAGTTACTTCTTGTACCAAGCCACAGATATACAGAGTGTTCCATTTCAATCAATAACGTGAATTAACAATAACTGAGAAATGTAAGCAATACAATATTTGACAGTAAATTTTTGCAAATTTAACGTAAACTGAAGCGTGAATTCAACTCTCCCAAAATAATTACGGATATCGTTCGTCTGATCTTTCATTTGAGCTCTAATAAAAGAACAATTTTCTCTCTTTACTATTCGTTTTTATGGAATCAATCATCAAAGTTTCATTTTAGATTTCGAATATAATTGGAAAAGTATTATTTCGTATTTACTCGAGTGTCGAGTACCACCGACGACAGATTTAACACTTAAGATTTTCGGCAAGGGAAAAAGCCACAATATTCTTGGAATAATACGTTGCATCGATCGAAATGGATCAGTTTGTACAGTCGCATATGTAATTGTTGTAAAAAAAAAAAATAGTTGCACGGATAGAGATGTTTCAGTAAGCTGGTCGCCGCTCTACAGTGTTACGCGCAAGCATATATTACCAGTTATACTGCAAAGGAGCCTGAGGGTCGGTGCATCTCCGGAATATTGATTTATCATCCCTTTGTTCGCCGCCTGTGGTACTGGTATTGTAAGTGTGATAGGCTTGTGAAACTTTCTTCGTCTTGGTTCGACCGTGACGATCGGAGAAACTGCGACACGATTGCCCAAAAGCTTAGCCACGAGCTCGGCCGGTATCGGATGCGCCTGAAACATTTTTTAAAATTATTTTTCATTTGCCACAAATTATTGCGAATTTACAAGTTTTTACTTTCACTAAGAAATTTCATGTTGAAAAAATGAATTTTTTACCTGCAAGCCAACTCTGATTTTTTTCGTAAGTGCAGCTGGTGGAAAAACTGCCTGAACTTGTGGCACGGCCGATGAGGAAACTGTTCCACCCTCTGGACCGACTGCGTGAACTTCTTGCCTTATCCGCGAAACCACCGCGAAATAATGAGGGAAATCGACTGTAAGAACTCTGACGATTCGTGAAGTCTGGAGATCCTCGAGCTGGCTTAATTCTAAAAAAATTCATCACAGAAACGGAGTGTCAACATTTATTTGAAATACGAAACGCGACCCTGGCATGAAATGTTTTTTCTTCTACTACGTGACAACTTTATAAAAGCACTTAAATGAATCGTAAATTAATTTTCTAATCTGTACAATCGATCGAGGGTGACAATTTTTTTGTTTTCAGAGTTTATCTAGTTTTTCTGAAAATTTCAAGTTTTCTGATGACTGAACAAGTCTGCACCTTCTCCTTCAAAGCTCTCGTTTAGCACATCTTGGACAGCCTCCTCGCTGGCTTCCAAAGTGTGCTCGCGCCAAGTTTCTCCGTTGTCCGACCGTAGAATAACGATTTCTCTCTCCTTTCCTCGCAATGAGGCAAAATGTGGTACCTCGATAATAACTGGTCTGAAAAATTATAATTCATACAATATAAGAAAAGCTGAATATCGTTTCCTATAGGAAAAACTTTTGAGTTTAGCAGATTCGATTTATTCGGAGAAAAATAACATTTTCATTGGTATTTAATTCGTGGGTCATTTACAAACGGAACGAAACTGTTTGTTCGCCAACTTACCCCAAGAATTTGGCTCCAACTGGTCCAAGTTCGAGGATCCTACTCGCTAATGCTTCGCCCTCCATCAGAGGTGGAGGATTTGTCAATTTATCCCTCTTGAGATATCGGCACGTGACTCGCATTGGCATCGCAGCTTTTCTCGGTGGAACAATCACGCGAACGCCGCTGTGTCGACAACCACGCATGGCTCCTCCACGGGCATCGACCAGGAACGAAACCAAAAAGCTGTGCGAGAATCATAGTCAGAAAACTTCGCACTCAGTCGATTTTTTTGAAAGAAGTTGTAACGGTCAGTGCAATCGAATAGAAAAGCTCGTTAAATTTTTCGAACCAATTTATACTACAGAACTGTCAATTTTCGACCACTCTTCAAAGGCTACTTTTCCATTTCATAAAAAAAATGAGAATGTCTAAGTCTCGACAGCGTTTAATGAATTCGATCTGCATTTACGACTACGAAACTTTGTACAAATGAAATATCGAATTATCGAAAAATGGTAAATTTGACTGCTACAAAAATGGATGAAAAACTTTGACGAGACGACTCTGTAATGCCAATCAAAGGTCGAGACCTCCTATTGAGTCCCACATGGATTTACCTCATCCTCAAAAAATGGGACGAAAGCGAAAATCATTCTGAAATTTCATTTTTTTCATCTACGCGAGAGTGACATTACGAAAATTCTGACCGAACCGCCACAACTTCCTCAAAACTATTCCCATATGCATGACCTCAAATGCACGAGAAGACCTTAGAAAAAAAATATGAAAAGCCAAGTCGTAACGAAATAGAATCGTCGCACGATCGGTCCGATCGAAAAGAAACGTTATTACGTACCAAAAGAAAATGATTAATAGTTTACAGATAATTGCGAGATATTTGAAAGGCCAATTTACATGGAAGATAAATAGCTTGAAACGATACATTTGAAATATCATTTCCATACACTTGTGCGTTTGTGTATGGAAGTTTGGCCTAATTGCAATGGCGTTACGTGTACTAAAAATTGCGTGTATACTGAGAGTGCATTTGTCGAAAGATTTGAAGGTCCAAGTACACGATCTACCGAGAGTAAGATCGTCGAAAAAAATTTCGTTGAATAAGGCGTTTTAGTGATTTTTGGATTATGAAGAAAAAGCAACATGAAATCAAGAGTCGATCGGTGCATGGCTAGAATCTCCAAGAGCGTGGTGCGCTCCAGTATTTCCGATCGTTTCGCACTATTAAGTGTAAAATTGTTAGCACATCGATGGATCAATCAGCATGGAATTAATGTAATAAATAACAATATCGACATATTGTTGATTCGAGGAATGGTTGATAATGGAATTTGATGAGTTGATGATGTGCCGCAACATTGAGCTAAATCAAAGTTGAAGCGACGAAAAGAAGGCTCGGTTGATAGATCGTTTCCCATAACGCACTTGGCGCACCAACTATTCGTCTCTCGACACCGGGGTCACGATAATTCAACCAAGATTAACCAATAATAAAGCTACCTAATTATATATTAATTATTAGCCTCAAACTAAAAACTAATTGTGTGCTCATTGTCTACGAACGCATCGTGTGAATACATACATCGTATTATTGTGACACTGAATTTTCGCAATTGGAACGATTTATTGCGCAATCGGCCGATGTATTCACTGACATTTTTATCGAGTACTACGAATAACTAATATAGCAGCGTTATTCAGCCACTACGATATTGACGATACTTATTTATGTGTGTACATATATGTATATATATACCGGGTGTCCGAAAAGTGGATTCCACTATTTCGAGGAAAAAAGCAAATAATGGTGATTTCGTGAAGAAAAGTCATTATCGATATTTCTTTCTGATCCATCGTTCATGAGACATTGGAAGAGTTTTCTTCATTCAACTGCAATGTTTAAAACCTTGCGATGCTCCCCATTGACTTTTTTTCTCGCAGTGTGGAGCAGCGAGAATTTCATGAACGTTGCATCCGAGAGGAAATTGGATGAGGACACTTCGGAACGTCGAAATCAAAGCTCGATGAATTGTGGTAACGATTTTCAGGACACCCCGTACACATGGTGCTAGCGAGCAAAGAAGGTGGCGCTTCGAAATAATATTCGACACAGACACTTATTTCAAAGAGTAAATCATAATGAAAATAATACGATAACTCGAAGATGAACATAAAATAAAGGCAGAATGTTTAATTTACGAGAAGAAGTTCACTTACTTTCTCCACGATGGAATTCTGCGAGTAGCGCAAATAAAATAACAGAAACAATCGGAAACAAAATAAAGTACGCGTTAGTATATTTGTATTTTTTTCGCAAGTTAATAATTGTGTGTCGTATGGCGATATGTACATATATATATGTTGAATACGGAGATGAAGAATCGCGACGATACTGATTCGCCAATGGTTTGAGAGATTTTCGAAAATTTCTCCTCCCACTTTTTCTTTCTTTCTTTTCGAAAATCTTCGTATGCGTAGCGTCCTAATACGTTTCGTTCGATGCTCCTTGTCTTTGTTTTTGTTTTTGTTTTTTTTTTTTTAATTTTCTATTTACACGGATACGAGAAAACAATAATAATCATGTATTATAGAAGAGATTTTTTGTGGTGCAGCACTTCACTCACACTGTACGAGATCGAGGTGATTTGTTCGTATATATATTTATAAATATAAATATATATATCTATGGAAAGGTCCACAAAAGCCTGGTGTGCAAACAACGAGTATGAACCTGAGACAATTGTGTTAAATATAAAAGCCACATAAGGCAGCCACTAGTAATTAAACACTATGCGGCATCGTAAGATTATTTAAAATCTATTAAAAAATTTGTTTAAACCATAGAAAAGACGAATAATATTTTCCAATGAGGGTAAACAGTCTGACGGAAAAGCTCGGTTGAAAAAATGCACGATTGAGGATAAAAAATTCCACGGAGTGCGAGAGAAAAGGATGAAACTTGTGAGAACAGAGCTCAACCATTTTCTCATCCCCGGCAGGTGTTTTATCGTTTTTATTTTTCCTTCTTTCATAATTTACTCGAAAAATTCATGAAACCTGGAAATTTTCATTTGATCAGAACTTTTGTATCGTTTACTCGAATTTCGAATGGACCAAAAACTTAAATAAAATAAAATTTTGACAACAGTGGCCGAAAGAGTATCAAGAAAGAGATTAGAGTACAGATAGTGATTAAAAGGGTAATTGATAGTGTACCTGTCCCTCCACATTCCTTGTCCTTTTGATACGATACCAAGGGCAGCCAGCGACGAATTTAAGGACTCTATTGACGCTCTAATTTCGGAACAGAACTGAGTTTAATATTATCGAAAGAATAAAATAGGAGAAATACTTCAAAGACGAATAAATATTCATAAAAAAAATTGTTTTTTTCAAAAAGTAACGAAAAACAACAGTTCTAAACCGTGCTGCATGCTTTCGTAAGTGTTTTGTATATATTTATAGATACATAAATATATACGCACACACGTGCAATAACAGGCGACTCTCTCCCGCTTTTCCACCGTTCTTTATTAATCTAACAAGACTACAGGCGCTACTGAATCGTACAGCAGTGAAGGCGAGTGAAGTGACATTACGAAGAATGAATGATTTTCACGATTCTATTCACTACATTTTTCTTTCTATCAATTATTTTCGTTTTTTCTTTTTATTCTAGAGAAGATGAAAGTGTCTATGAAAATGTGGTTGTAAAAAACCATAAAAACGACGAAACAAATAATGAATTTTATAAATACTCGAGTATTCAGAGGCGCGAATGACAACAAACGAAATAAACGAATTAGAGCATGAGTCCGCGCGAAAGTTAAATTGTTGCGTGTACAAAAACTCGAAGTATCGTGAATCGCGTTGCGCGATTAAAAAAACACAAAAAACAAAGAGAGAATTATCGTGACAAATACTTGAGCTAAATTGTTTTTTTACTTCCTCCTCCATCGTTCGTAGTAGTCGATCGAATGAATAGAGTAGCCGTTCGTAGCCATTGAATGAGACTGACCGACGAAATCTCGTACGTATATCGAGCTACGCTCAATGCCAATCTCCGACATCGCTCATTAGTATTCTAAATGAAACGCTTGACACTTTCAACGCGCGTTTTTATACCGAGGGTCCGGAAAGTCACGCTCCAAGTTCGGAGAACTGTTGTTGGACAACGCTATTCCGAAGGGAAATGTCCTGATCGATTTTTCCTTCGATTTCATTTGTATTTTTAAAACTGTGAATCGTTAAGGAAAATTGAAAAGGATTTTTCACTCCGGAATCACGAGATCCACGGTTCTTGCCATTTTTACTCTGACTTTTGGGACACCCGGTGCATATTTGGGCGTACAAACACGAAAAGATAGTGCTTATATTCATTCAACAGGCGTCAAAGCACCGGCACTCGTGCTGGACTCTTTAATGGGATATGGGCGATCAAACGTGAATGAATTTCGCGGGAATCTACGAGAGCATCGTTAATCGTTTGTCAATCCGAGCGTCCCACTCTTCTGTCGTCTTCCTCATTCTCCCCAAACTTTCAGGCAAATTTTCTCTCCTCTCTCTCTCTCTCTCTCTCTCTCCCGCACACACACGCTCTATTAATCTCTTGATTTTTAAATTAAGTGTAAATTGTGCAAACTGGTTAAATAATTAGAGTAGAAAAAGAGAAAACAAATCAATTCTCGTCTCATGCCGCGGAGTTCTGTACAAAAACGTTCATTCGTCGACGGGATAATCTAACTTCGATCAAACATTATTTTTCAATTCTATGTACAAAACGAATGAGTGAAAAGAAAACTTTCTTTGGCCCTTTTGTCTCGAGAACTGAGAAGCATAACTTTGACATTTTGTCTTTTCAAATGTTCCATTTTCTTGCTACAGCACATTGTCGATTTCTTCAAATTTTCTACATCGACGATCCTCCAGGAATGGTAGACCAATTACAAAAGTTTTCGACGAAAAAACTACAAGTTAGTGATAAAAGTGATCCCTCGAACAGGCACCCGGACACACGCACACAATATCACAATCTATAATACACAAGATTATTGTTTTAGAGTTAGCTATCCCAATATTTACAAGGAAGAACGTCGTAAAGAAATAAAAACGAAAAATCGAGCGATCGCGGCGTCGTTTTATCGCGGGACGTTACATCGTCATTTTTCGTTCCGAAACGAACCGTCTGAAGAAGTCAAACGTAAATACATTCTCCTGTATTTCTCTTTCGAATTATTGGTATTCTTGTTTTTACGAGTGTAAACCAAAAATAGACAATTTATCGTCGTATGACTGAACAATTTAAAAAATCAACGAGTAGTAGTGATTCGAAATGCGATTGTGCGTAGTACGGATGATTCGTAGGTGTGTGCGTACATACCCGACGTGCACAGGATGCCTGTTTATGTCGACGTTGTCCGGCTTCGTATTGGCCGCGCTCGTGCGATGATAATTCTCCTTCGTAATCATTTCGGTAACGGTAGTCGCTGCAATTTGACAATAATTAGTCTGTAATTGACCATTGTTGGTGAAAATCAGGCAAGGAAATTGAAGAAAATGAACAAACGTCGATAAAAAAATGCAAATAAGGCTCGTGAAAAAAATGTGTCTTTGAAAAAATAAATAATTGTCGATTCCCAATGCTGTCAAGTGATCGAGCCATTTCATTCGACTCGTCCAATGATTGATTCATTAAAAAATCACTTTAAAAAATCTCAATTATCGTGACAACGGATGCCTTGAAATATTTTCCAATTTTTCAAAGCTGTCAACCGGCTCGGGCTTTTTGATTCTACGAGAAAAGGGTTTAACGAAAAATTCATGACTTATTTGTGTTTTACCAGAATGTCGATTGTCTCTTTCGTCGTCAGTGACGTTGACTCTCATAGAATCATCTCCCATAGACTTCATGTCATCAACAGTCATGTAACGATATTGCTGTTGGTCGCTGAGCATCGGATCTTCGCCTATGAAAATAAAATCAATGTCAGAGGAATAGAGAAGAATTATAGGGGTCAACAGACCCCGAGACTCGACGAGTGTCTCTCGACGAGTGTATCATCTGATTTGTGATTCGTTTTAAACGGCGAGCACAGAGTGTACGCGGAGTACAGTATGTGTACGTTGTAGATTATCATATAAAAATTCAATACGATACACTAACTTGTGTATTTATAATCGAAAAAATATACATTTCGAGACGACACTGAAGTTTGCAACGTCCGAGTCCAACGAAATGAATGAAGAAACCATTTGTAATTCATCCATTTTTTATTTCATGAAGTTTTAGCGCAGGTTGAAAAACTACGAATTGTGAATTCGGCAGGTAACGAAATTGGAGAATTACTGGAGCTATTGGAGGCTTTTTTTAGACCGTTTCGTTGGACTCCAACGTTACAAACTTGAGCGTCATATTTCGAGTAAAGTACGTCTATTGGGAGATGAGCTGGTCGATCATCCGTGTGAGAATAGCGAACGGTGCGAATACTGCGAAAAAAATATAATAAATATGTCTATATGCATGTCACGTGTGTTAAATAAAAACAAAGCTGAAAAACGAAGCGCAAATGAGTCTCGTACGTTGGCGATAAACGAACGTGTGATTCGGAGTTGAATGTATCATGTTTTTTCTGAAGGTGAATATTTGTCGTTTGATCCTTCCGTGTTTTTTTTGCGTTGACTGTGAATCGTGTATTTTTTAAGCTGTTACCGGAGGCCACTGTCCGACTAAAAATTCAACATTTTTTTCAGTCTACGAGATTTTCATTCGAGCATTTCTATTAGCTTGTCAATGCGAACGGTCGCTTTGACAAAAATCGTGGGTTAATGGTTTTCTGGAGCAACGAAACTGGACCCATCCAGGAAGTGAATCGTTGAGCTCGAGATTTAAGGGGTAAATAGATAAAATCGAGAGTGCCACACAAAGACAATTTGTTTTTTCGAATTCTATGGATCGCAGGGATTGAGAAATGTTGAGATTTTTTTCCACACTCACGGTAACACGGAACGTTCCATCTGGGAAAGCTCGACGTCAGCTCTGACCCATATAACCGCGAGTATTTTGGCAATTTATGCTCAACTACTTCCCGTCGTTAAAAATTAGTGAAAACAAACATTCCTACCAATTCTCAATGTTTAGATTGAGTTATATTGCGTGCGCATTCGTACAGCGATTCGATCGAAATCGATCTACGTCACGGACGAAGAACAACAATGAACTTCGCAAAAGTAGGAGCGTTCACGAGATCGCGATTTATTTAAAGCGGCTCCGATTTCGACTATCGAACCAAATGCGAAAAGATCGGCGCGAGAGCTCGCCTGAGACTGAACGCCTCCTTATCGCTTCCATATTCGATCGAGGTACGTTGCAGGAATTTACGAGCCGGTAATTAACAATTGACCCACGAATTTAGAGCCCACGCCCCCCTTCCGAGATGCCCGATTCTCCGGGAAAATAAAAACTTTAAGCACTTTATCTCCCATTTTCTCCACCACACATCAATCTTCAGCTCAACAACCAAATAGTTTCGTCATCTTTATGGAGAGTCTCTGACGCAGGTGCGCGACTCGACCGCGATCGATTGATGGATACTGGGACTGAAATAATTGAACTTTCGTTGAACAAAAAATGTCTAGCCCATTAACTTCGAATGGAGAATCGAAATAATAAATTTCAAACTCTGCTCGAATCCATACGAATTTTTTAAAGTCCCTATCGACTGTAAGCGAAAGTGAATAATTTTCGAGATTCTGCAACGACGCTGAAGCCTCCAACGTTCGAGTCCAACGAAATAAACAAATTCACCGATCGTTTATTTGCTGCAAATTCGGCGGGAAAGAAAATTGGAGATTACTGGAATTATTCGAGAGTTATTTCGCATCATTTCGTTGGACTCGAACACTGCAGGCTTCAGCGTCGCGATTTTCAAGGCGTACCAAATAATTTGTTTTCTCAATTTTATATAAAAACTCGGATACATAAATACGAGGACGCCCAATAATTTGATAGTTTTCCCCGAGACCGAGGATAAATCTGTCCCACTTTGCAGTATGCAGAAGCTGCACAATCGATGCGCGAGCATTCCTAATAAGAGAAATAGTGAGCGAGAGAAGAGCTTGGCAGATATGGCAGGAGGATCGAGTATCCGCGAGTCGGTGCGAGCGCGGAATACGGAGTGAGCTCGGCTAGTTTGACGATCCGCGAACTAGCAAAAGCTTCGAAGCATTGAAAAGAAGAAAAATGAGAAAATCATTTAGAAATACTCGGCCGGGGTGGGTCGGGGGTCTAATAGTTTTCGAGTGGTGCTCGAGACGAGCGATGAATCTTTTTTCGTTTCGAGTATTTTTCGTGCTCTTCGGTCGGGAGGCGCGGTTCGAGTCGACGGCAGCGGTTGCGGCTGCTTCGAGAGCACATGGGCGCTGGTGTGTACGAGTCCACCGACGCGGGTATTTCGATGCCTCAAAATGGTCCTCGTAGCGAGAGATTTACAAGCGAATGAGTAGGGGAAAGAGAAAGAGAGAAAATGGGGATCGATGGCGAGAAAAATAGGATAAATTCGTAGCGGAATAGAATTTATTTAAATGGAGTTATCCGCGAGAAGGTTTGGTCGGGGCGTGCAGCGTCATAGACGAGAATAGTTGATGACTGGTAGTAAAATTGATGCGTTCCCGGCCGACCTATAAACAGGGAAGGTCGCTCAAATTCGCCATAGGCGAGCCTCATTTTTCTCTCGCTCCATCTCCGTATTTATTTCGCTCATAATTCTCGGGACTGACGGGATTCTATATTCGAGATTGGCTTCCGAGAGCGTGAGAAGACGAGAGAGGGAGAGAAAAACAAGAGAATTGAGAGGAAGCGAAAAAGAAGCTAAACGAGTGTAATTGCTCGATAAATTCAGGCTCCGTTCATTGACAGTCCTGCGGAGGGTTAAACGCGCCAATTCCTTCTCCTTTATCCGCGCGAACCGACGCTCCTCTTTCTCCCTCCCTTCGAGCCCCGTTTCGCCGACTCTTTTCCTCTCTCTCCCGTTGCCTCTTACCCACACAGTCGCGCTTTGTATTAAATGGACCGTTCGCGCACGTATCGCGGTTGCAAGCCGGGCTACCTGACCTAGTTATACGATATGAATACCAATCACTTCCTTCGTGCGTTTCAACGATGACGCTCCGCGTATCCCGGAGAGAATGATGTAATGAAATTACAGATGCGTTGCAAAACGCACGCAGGAAGTTCATTGTGTTTACAAATTGAATTACGCTATTAGCGATTTACTTTCATGCTTTTTTCTCGCGTTTCCTATCTTCTCAGGGCTAAGGTGTTGCTTTGACAAGCCCGAATATTCTGCAAATTAGTGATTTTAAGGGGGGGGGGGGGGGGGGGGGGGTGGAAGACGAAATCAAAATAATGAGAATTTTATAAAATTTGGTGATAACGTTCTTTGACATCTTTTTGGTAAATATTCAGAAGTTTTCCGAAAAATTGCGGTAGGATGTTTTTTCCTTTTCTAGCAGTTAATAAACATGCTCAATTATGATAATCGCTTGGGGGACCTTGACATTTTTTTATAGAAATAACTTTTTTTAGCAAAAGATCGCGAATTTAAAGAATTTTCCATTGGCACCACCCGACGATTCCGCACACGCATCGAAAGATTTGTCAATCTGAATATTTACCCAATTTTTTTCCAATTTTTTTACCACATGGTTATCGAATAATTGAGCTTTAAATCGAAGTTCTTATGCACGAGATGTATAACCGTACATATGTGTAAACTCTGTGCTTATACGCGTGAACTTTAGTGTTCAATTATTCGAGAGCTATGTGGTAGAAAAATCTGAAAAAATTGATATTGTCTTATAGATTTTTAAAGAATACGTTTGCCAAATTTTATTATGTTCTTATAATTTTGAAATTCTTCATATTTTTAACGTGGTTTAGCATGGCAACATTGTATGGTCGCGATCCGCCCTCCTCAAATGACAGTTAAGTGTAAAAGTGCATGGGAATAGATTGCTGCCGAAATTTCAGGTCGGGTTCATATCGAACATTTGAGAAAAAATGAATCATCGGCACATTTAAATAATTCATTTACTGAATAATTTTTAATTTCTGATACAAATTTTCTAACGGATGGAAATAAATGTGAAGAATCCATGGCGACGATAAAAATGAGGGGTTACCGAGCCCTTAACGCGACTTCTCAGAGGTTAGGAATCCGTCCGAATATCGAATCCTCAATTTGCGACACCGAAAAATACGCTCGTGCGAAAGGAACACCTTAAAAGATTGTTTTGCGAGCGATCCAGTACGCGGTGAGCACGATAAGTCGGCGAATAATACAATGGAATGTTAGTTTTTTCTATTTTTAGTGATGAATCGCGAACGTGACGATGTTCGCGAGCAAAAATCAGCGCGCAAATGAGGAGGGCTGACAGGTAGCGAGAAAAAAGGTACCGAGTGTCCGAAAATTCGGGTCCGATATTTGTAAAGGTTAATAGATCGGATCGTTCCGGAGAGAAAAGTCCTTAAGGATTTTTCTCTCCGGTGCACCGATCAAAAGTTATCAAATAATTGAGATCGCCACGAACTCGTACCACCCTGTTCGGAAAGAAAGCAGAGCGGGAGAAAAAACCGGCGAAACTTTCTAAGCGCGGAAGGATTGGGTCGAGTGCGATTCGCTCCACGTTTGCCACGCCCTACTTGTGATTTTTTTTATCCAGCTGCGGGATTGGTTATCGGTAACTAATTATCTTGACTTATTAACGGGACGCGTTGGAGAGAAAAATCGTTAAGGAGTCTTCGTTTGGAAACTTCGCGATCCTAGAAGCCTGCAAATCTTGCTCGTGACTTTTACAACGCTTCGCTTTCATGTGGTTCATAAGACTCGGGTTTCTCCAGTCGTAAATCATTTGTCGATGAAATGTAACGACTTTTAATTAGTAGCTAAATGTGGAAAAATTCTCGAAAACGATTCTTACGGTTTAGTTGTGCCAAATTATTACGATTTTTCCTTTTTTTTACGTCTCTGTTTACTCAGTTCTTTATTGACATGTTTACGAACTCGCTTCGTCACGAGCGAAGGAATATAAAAATTCGAAACAACGAAGTCGTTCTTCTTGCCCCTGAAAAATCGTCGTCGTTTCGTCTGTACGAAACGTGATATTCTTTCGTAAAAAAAACTCATATTTTTATCCTGTCGAACAATATTAGAAGTAAATTAGTCAAATAAAATTTTAATAAACGTATCAATTATTTACAAAATATGTCGCTGTTCCTGTTGCGAGCGCATCCGCAGCACGCCATTCTCTTGCTTTTCGGTTTCTCCTTCGTCTTGTCCTTGGCCATTGTGTTGGCTTGTTTATCCGTGTTTATGTCTTTCCCGGCGAGTATGACAATTCAGAACGTCAGTTTGATCTCTTTCGACGATTAAACAATTACGCGATTGCCCGAGGCCACATGTGTCTTGGATCAGCAATTATAACTGACGTTATATAAAAAATAAGTTGACGGGGACGGATCGTCGAGAAGAAATACGAGAAACGCGATCAATTTCAGACGAAATCAATTTTCTGTTGGACTCACTATTCGTCCAACTAAAAACGTTATTTTTCTTCTTTGCCAAACCGTATTAGAACACTGACACAATATTAACCGATTCTTGATTAAGAGTCAACACACAGCTGTCAAAAACAAAAAAATTCGTAGAACTTGCGATTACTTCGCGCGTATTGTGTGTCGAAGGCGCGTCGCGCGTGCTTTTTTCCCCGAAGGCGCAGGAACAGCGACTAGTTTTCCGAAGATTGATACACACAACGATCGTTCCCGAGTCTAGAAAATGTGTGACCTCACTCCAATGAAGCACCAATTTTATAATAGAATCTCACACTACTCCCCACCGTGTATCTTCAGCTGTGCAACACACTGAATTACGAAGAAATATACATAGAAATGTAAATACGTGCAATCCACGTATTTATATATTCAGTATAAACAAAGGTATATCTGTATGCATATTTTTACGAGAGTCACGCTGCTTCGGAACGAGCGTGTGTCATATTTTCCCCCGCGTCGATTTTCACCCGAGTTTTATATTAGAATTAGCATAATTCGCGTAGCAAAAATTAGCATTCAATGAGCGTTATCACTTTTACGATTCGCATGCGCGTGTAAAAACGATGAATTCGCGGTATTAAAAGAGAAGGAAAAGAAAAAAATGGAGATGCAGAAAAAATTTGACGCGGCAACGTTTTTTTTAGTTCCAAATTTTTCCAGCAGTCGGCGCACTATCGGCAGACTGTCCAAGTGCCGATCGTTGGAATAACTGGCTAAAACGCCGTTACATAAATTAGTGTATTTCGGGTCGGTGGTGTTCGATTTTGGCAGCGCGCCAGAGAGCGCGTGTCGAACTGAGAGAAGAGACACGAGTACACACCAACGGAAAATAAGAATCGCGCGCGTAGCGCGGCGGCATGGAGCGCAACACGAGAAAATTCGCCTCTCGTGCGTCGCACGCCACCCGCGGCATGTTGCGTAACAGGTATAAAGAAAAAAAACAGAGAGCGACGAATAGGAGAATGAGAAAGAAGCTAAACGGAGGAGGGAGAGCACGGTGGGAAAAACGGGTGTAACACAGAGCTGAGCCTCGAGTGTACTTGTTATTACCGACTGGTGAGTATATGCGCGATCGTATACGAGGCGGGCAACAATGTCGGCCATTGTAAGACATTTTTTCCTGCATGTAGATTGGATTAATTGCCGGTAGCGGCCTCAATCGCCGTTAAACAAGATCGCGAGGGGAAAAAGCCTTTTGAACGAGTGAAATTAACGCGCGAGTGCACTCGGATGAGATAAAGTGGAATAAAAAAACGAAGACGAGCACAGCGGCGAAAATGTGGAAGGGAACGATGTAGCGGAGGAAACAACACGTGTTTATTTCACGCTTTCCGAGCTTGAGCACGCCCCAGTGGAGAGTTTTCTTCGAAAGTTGGCACGACAGAGACACTCGCCGGTACAACCTCTTTGCTTTTTTTTTTTATCTATAGCGCACACTCATTTTCCTCGGATCTTACTAAAAGGAGAGACGGAACGAAAGAGATGCAGAAACAGAGAGAGCAAGGTCGCGGCTAAGCTATAAGTAAACTATGCCGCGCGGGGTTTCCCTTCGCAGCTGGACACGCGGCCAATATTACAAAACTTGGTCCAATTCTACTGCGTTCCGACGGTTCGGGGACCTCTCTGCTAATATTGAGGCGCACCGCGGCGCGTCACCGTTAGATTTTTGGCACGACGAATATTGTCAAATTTTATCGCGTATTTAAAAAATGTCTAAAATGCTTCATTTCGAAATTCGAATTTCACTAATTACGTTCCTCGAATCTCCGAACATTTTTTCTATTTTTTTTTTTCACTACGCGTCCGAAACTCGAAGGTTTTTACTTCTATGAAAATCCTCCGCAAACAATTTTGAAAGACATCGGCGAGTGATTGCGAACCAGTGGGCCCGGGTCCTCGAAATTTTTCAAATAATTGTGGAAAAACGCTGCGGCTAGCGGCTCCCGACGATCAGTTTTCTTCATTCGTCTCCAGTTTCTTCGCCTCCGTTGCGACGCGCCTCTTCCGAGTCGAGATTAATTTAATCTCAATTGCTCTCGTTGTTTCGAAGAAAACGTTAAAAGTACTTTTTCGAAGTGCTCGAGTTTCGTGCTCGTGGCAACGAGACGAGGGCGAATTTATTTCAATACTATCAACGAACGTCGTGAAGTGCGATTCGCTATTTTTTGCTGCCATACCGAGCCTCTGGGATGAATTTCATCTCAATAGGTCGCGTTGTTTCGAGCGAGTCGCTAAGTACCTTCTTAAGTAGCGATCATGTACGAGAACATTCGGAGACTCGTATCGCTGCGGCCACTATTTCATTGAGTAAGTAAAACGACAGTGAAAAAAATTTTATTTCAAATACTCCGACGATACTTCCACCGTCCAACATTCACCGGAAGCTCCAGCATTAAAAAATTTAGTAACTCGTACGCAAGACTCGTGGCCACGTGGTTTTTCGTTTGTACAACTTCGTACGCCCCACGAACGACACTAACGAGGGGAGAATCGACCCGAAGACTTTCAGCCTCTCTTCCAGGGGGAAGTAAGTCTCTCGAAAGTGACGTTTAACCAAAGAAACCATTACATCATCCAACGATTGCTCTGAGACCAATTTTTTGAAATCTCGTTATGTTAGGGAGGAAATTTGATGGAAAATCGTCGAAGCAGATGTCAGCAAGGGCTCAACGGATACAAAACTATTCGATTATCCACTACACAATGGTAAGCTACGAGCTAGTCGGTTTCTCCTTTTTTACGCAACCTACGAAAGCTGTGGCCGAGTATACTTGATGTATGTGATTAACGTGTGACAGCGAACATGACAGACCAAAAATACAATGAACATGGGAATAATACACAGTCGAAGGGAAGGGGTCAACGACGGGAACATTGACAGAGAATAAGAAACAGAGAGAAAGAGAAATAGAGAGAGAGAGAGAGAGAGACAATGATAGTGAAGTGACACAGCTGAGACAGAACTTACGAGTGTAGGTCATTTGGCCCTGGTAGTAGGAAGGGAGGTACACGTGTTGCGCGTGTGGCGGTTGTCCATAGACATTCATGGTCGCCATGCCGATCTCATCACCACCTACGTATTAGTACGCCCATCCAGTATACAAGGTACAATTCACGAGATAAATATTTACCCTAAAATCCCTTAGTATGAGCTTGTCGTTGAAATATCGACGATCGGCATTTCGTGAGCGAATTTTTCTTGTTGCTTATTTATATTTGACATTCGAGGACTGGGCTTTTTGGCAAAATACACTGATGGCAGATTTTTTTCGTAAATCAAGCGCTTCCGGGGTTCGAATATTTTGATTTTCGTGTGTTTGATCCTCGCGCTGTGACTGCTCGATACAAACGTTCGGTGTGCTCGGTACGTAGTTTTGCAAATTTATATTTTTGATATTTACTCCGTAAAGTGGGGTGCTGGGTTTCTGAAACTTGACAAATCAACTTTTCGCGGCTGGAACATTTTCAGAAGGGCACTAGCTTCAATTATTTGGTTTTTAGGAAACAAAATTGTGATTTTATTTGTAGAATTTGTTTTTGTAAAACGTTTTTTCTAGTGACAGGAATTTTTTTAGACTTTGTGCTTCAAAATTTTTCGTATCGTTCCTGATTGATGTTTAACGATGTGTCTCGCTAACTTGTTGGCGTAACTCAAAAGCAAAAAGTCTGAATCGAGGTATCGCGACGATTTTTTCTTACTTCTCTGCGCGTTTCAAGGCTATTTCGATGCAGCCCGATTTACTCCGTCTCATGAGCGTTCTCACCTTAGAAAAATATAATTTCACGAAGAATGAATAAACATAAAACGAGACAGTATCGCATCATCGCGTGAAATAATCGAGTCGAGTCGGCTGCTAAATATTGAAATCAGTCGAGGCTAATAGGGCAAAATGTGCACACGGTGCCAGACTGTTGACTCGACGGAACGGTCAAGTACAGCACTTCATCGAAATTCACATTAAGATTATATTTAGAAAATTATCATCTGTAACACGTAGCTACCAAAAAGCTGAGTACTCGAGTGTCAAAGTTCAGAAATAAATCAAACATTTCCAACGATCTGCCAATTATTCGATATTTTCATTCGAGTCTAATTCAGTGAATCCGGATGACACGGAACGATCGTTTTGATTGGAAAAATTAGTTTGCACATTTTGGTGTAAGGGCAAACCGATTGAATGAAATTTGAAAAAAAAAATCCGGAGAAAAAAAAAACTTTGTTTCGGAAAACCTTTGAGAGGCAACTTCGTGAAATTGGAGGTCAAAATTTTACGTAAAAACATTCTTTAGATAGTGGGAGACACGAATTTGTTGATGGAATTTTCCAATTCATTCGTTCCAGTGACAAACCAACTGTTTCAACTGGCAAAGTAATTTGCCGCAACTTCATCGATCGTTCGGTTCATCCGAGCCGTTAAATTTCCTCCGTCGACAGGAAAAAGACAACTGAAATCCTTTGAAATCCAATAATTTCCATCCGAGCGCGTTCAGACGCTAGAGATTTTCGAAGATAATGAAATAAAAATCGTTCGCTAAAGTATAATAACATGCTTTTAGCGAAAACAATAGTAAATCGAAATTAAAAGAGAAAACAAAGATAATGAAAAGGAACAATTGAGACGAGACAAGCAAA
Organism: Venturia canescens; assembly: GCF_019457755.1. Classification (NCBI taxonomy): domain Eukaryota; kingdom Metazoa; phylum Arthropoda; class Insecta; order Hymenoptera; family Ichneumonidae; genus Venturia; species Venturia canescens. The sequence continues at coordinate 10,053,055 of NC_057424.1, read as the reverse complement.
TGAAAACCCGGAAATTGTGGCTAATACATCGCGGACTAATCCAGCGATTGAAATAATATCTAACGCTCGTACATTTTCCATTTTTCCAATCTTAAAATAATAAGCTGCGTGCGAGCGCTCAATTTTTTTGAGTCGGTCTGATTGAGGCGTCGAAGATTCGAGGTTGACCCGATCTCAGCGATATCGGCTTCTCTCGACGATCGTGACGTAATCGTGGCGAATAAACGTGAATGTTCAATTGGAAGAGAATATCAATTAAAAAGTATTATTCAAAAGAGGAACGATTTTTTCCATGCTGTTAGCAACTCGGCATGCCCACACCGTGAGAATTGCTAGGATTTTAAAAGATCGAAAGGGTAGAAAAAATCTTCGTACGTGAAAAAATCGTTAGCAACGAAATATTGTACCATAACAAAAAAAAATAGTACCGGGATAAATGTTACAAAATCGTCATTCAAAATTCGTACTTGGGACGAAAAAATTTTGGATTTTGACCGAGTTCTTGTCCGGGTAGCACGTACAGAAAAACTCTTCAACTTTTGATTCGTTTTTTTGACTCATTTGATAAATAAAAATCATCTTGATCACGAATTTTGAATCACAGCTGAAAATTTATAGAAATACTATTTCATATAGAACGATCGGATGGGCACATCTAGAAAGTTTGAAAATATTAGTTAAAGATTAGTTGTTTGTACAAAAATAAAGGAAAATAAATGAAACCGACGAACACTTACCACCCTCATCTTCGCTGTCACTCATGAAGGTTTCTTGCATTGATTCTGGGGCCTGAACTCGATACTTCTCCTCGATCGTCACTGTATGCGTTGTCGTGATTATCGTTTCGGTAACTACCTTGAGAGTCTCGACGACACTGATGTAGCCCAATTTTTGTGCGATCGCGAACGCCGTTTGTCCGTTCTTTAACGATAAATTATTCATATTTTAATCAGCTTCAAGTTTGGTGCTGAACATGCCTCATTCCAATTCTCCTTTCAAATCTTTTCAATCTCAAATTATGAAATATTCAAGAGGCTAAAAAGTGAACGACCCTTTCCCATTTTTTCAGTCGTTCGAATGGTGAAATTGATTTGAGAAGTTCAAAATTATCACAACTCTTACGAGTCCGAAAAACAAAAGCTCAACTCACGTTGGTGACCGCATTGGGATCCGCTTTGCTTTCAAGAAGCAAATTAATGACGAGAGTGTGACCCTGTTGAGCAGCTTGATGAAGCGGAGTGTAACCGGCACCGGTGCTACTGTCAACGACAGCACCGGCTCGGAGAAGGAAACGGACCATGGCGACTTGACCGAAGTGTGACGCGACGTGTAAAGGTGTATAGCCCGCCTGTATCGAAAAATAAAGTGTCCTTTGATTCAAAGTCTCGTTTGGATTTTTCAGGAATCAATTTTGCGTCAAATTAATCACTCGTTCATCAAAATTATTCATAATACAAATTGACGGAAAACTTTAATCGGTAACTTCAAAAATTGAAGAGAAATCGTTTGGAACAGACAACAAAGATTACAATGATTTTGATCGGAGCGTCGGCCAACGTCGAGTCGTGAAACGAAAGAGTAAACGACTATTTTTCCTCTCTATAGAAAAATATAGTGGCCACGGTAACGCTGTCAAGAACAATTAAATCGTGGCTCTTGCTAATAACACGCTAAACGTATTGAGCGGGTGAGAAAACAATCGAAGCTCACAAAACAGATCCGGGAGAAGATTCAAGCTCACCTTCGTTTTAGCATCAACTTGGGCCCCATTTTTGACGAGTATGGCCGCGACGTTGAACTTGTCTTCTTGTGCGCACAAATGTAGCGGCGTCAGTCCATTCTGTAAAGAATTTAAAAAATTCACATTTATTAATACAATTGTTAGTTTGCAAGTTCATTGGTTATTTTTATGTATCAAATTTCAATTTCTCATGTCGCAATCGAACTAAATAACGTTGCTTTTATTAAGAATCATGATTATTTCATTCTTTTTCGTTATTTTAATCTTTATCATATCTGAGCTCCGAAGGATGAAAGTTTTAAATTTAAGATTCCAATTCTATGATAATTTAACAATAGAATTTGTTTTCGTGTTCTCCTTTCAAGATTCAAGTGTTATAATTCGATATCGACAGATTTTTTCCACTCTATCCTCGTTGACATAATGAATAAGCTGCGGTAATTAACCTTAGCCTTGTGATTAGTGTCGGCTTTGTGCTCGATCAGTAAAGTCGACATGTCGGTGTGACCTTCCTGTGAACTGAGATGAAGCGGAGTGAAGCCGGCCTTCGACTCAGCGTTAGCTTTTGCCCCATACTCGAGCAAAGTCGTAGCAATGTCCATCTGAAAGAAGGAATCAGAATAATATTTCATCCAAAATTACTGTCTTCATCAATTTATCAGTGTTTCGAGATTAAGCAACGAAAAAAACGGTGAACACTGTAGTCGAATTTCAATCGAAGTATTCACCTGATTTTTGCGGGCGGCAATGTGAAGGGGCGTATGACCATTTTTGGCCATAGCGTGGGGCGATGCGCCCTTGTCGAGCAAAAGCAGAGCAACGTTTTGATGATCGTAGTGGGATGCTACGTGGAGGGGCGTGACGCCATTCTGCAATAAATTCATTGTGTTTCAGACAACTGCACAAATTATTGCACCGGGAGTGGCCAATTTTTTTCAATATCCACTCCCTGCAACGGAAATACAGATTGCAAAATCGTTTGAAACTTTTTGTTGTGTTCTCTTCAAGGTCAAATCTCTTGTACCTTTCCTTGGGCGTCGACCGGGGCGTTTTTCTGGAGTAAAAGCCTCGCGACGTTCATGTTGCCGTATTTAGCTGCGAGATGGAGAGGCGTGAAGCCCTTTTTAGTTGTAGCGGTAAGCGAAGCGCCGTTTTCTAATAAAACGGATGCGACCTGTAATTTGAAGAAAATAATATTGAAATTATTATCGATCGATATGGTAAAAAAAATTAAGGGCTATGAACAGTGTAAAAGTTGGAATTTTAGGTGTTCTTTGTTTATTTTATTACTAAAAATTGGTTCGATGGATTTAAATAAAACCTCGTACACATTTTTTACATACTCAGAAGTGCTGGAAACACATTTTTTTTTCACGGTATTTTTTTGTACGATGGTGTGTTGAAAATGTCACCCCTTGAATCGGCGTTGACAGCAAATCTCAAAATTGGAACATCTCCGGATAAAAAATCAAAAAAATTCTTGAAATATATGCTATTAGCTATCGCATAACGTAGGAGATTTTCAAAATGTTGTTTGGAAAAAGGATGGCGACAATTTGAAGAAAAAAATCACAATTTTTAATAAAACGTTATCAAAAAACGGCTACGTCATGCTGAAAACATAAGTTTTTCCTACAGAAGAAAATGAAAAATAAAAAATTTCCAAAACTTCCGAGTATGCAAAATATGTGCAGTACAAAGTTTTGTGTAAAACCATTCAACCAATTTTCATTTATAAAATAAACAAAAAACACCTAAAATTCCAACGTTCGCACTGCTCACAGCCCTTAAAAAGAAATGAATCTATTACCTCTTCTTGGCCTTCCTTAGCTGCAATGTGGAGCGGAGTGTATAAATCTTTCGTTGTGGCATCGACGTCCGCACCGTGTTGGCGTAATAGCATCACAATATCGACATTACCCAGACGCGAGGCGACGTGAAGTGGCGTCTGCTCTTCCTAAATTCAAGCACCAAAACACACTTGATTATCGGCCATCGGTCATTTTTTTTTCATTTGATACGTTGAATTCATATTTATGGCTGAAAATATCGTGCTGGCCTAATGAAAGGATGAAAAAAAATAGCAACGAACTTACTCTAGCTCTAGCATCGACCTGCGCACCATTCCTCAAGAGTATCCTTATGATATCTGTCTGATTGGCTCTGGCAGCGAGATGAAGTGGCGTCTCCCCTCGTACGGTCGGTATATCAGGGCTTGCTTCGTTTTGCAATAAATAAATAACGATGTTCATGCATCCCATAAAGCTTGCAACGTGTAGAGGCGTCAATCCGGACTGCAAAATCAGAAGAATCGTTTTTTTAACCATCATTCGTTTGTGATGAATTTCTTACCAATAAAAGTTCGTTAATAATTTCCATTTTGAGACTTGAAATCTTTGTTAACTCGAAGCGTTATGAATTTGAGGATAAATCATTGTTTTCGGTTGGTACCCCAAAAAATTCGTCCCAAGACGAATCACGAAGGATCGTTTCTAGATTTTTTCTTACAATGAAAATCTTTTCGATACGAGTGATTCAAGATTTTTCGTACTTCCCATGATTTTGAACGTTTTTCAAATATTCGTAAATCTCACCTCGGTCGTAGCCTCGATGCTCGCTTTGTGCTTAAGCAGCAACTCGACAACTTTGATTCTATTTTTTTTGCAGGCAATGTGAAGAGGCGTAAAGCCATTGAGGGCTCTGGCATTAGGATCGGCAGATCGGTCGAGCAGAAGTTTAGCTACTCGAACGTGTCCACAGTGAGCGGCAACATGGAGAGCGGTCAAATAATCGACCGTTACTTCGTCAACCGGGGCACGGTGGTAGAGCAGGATTCTCGCTGCATCGACGTGATCTCCTTGCGAGGCCATATGCAAAGGTGCGAGACCATTCTGCAACGAAACAAGAACGAAAAATTTTATCATTTCATTGGAATTCATTGGAATATTTCATTTTATTGAATATCAATAGAGAGATTGGAAAAGAAATCGAAATGAGCAAAGTATTGACACGAAAAAGAGTTTTGTCAAGTTTTCGTAATTAAAATTTCAAACGAAGAGAATGAAAGGAAATATTACTTTGGTTTTTGAACCAATGGGGGCTCCCTTTTCGATGAGTATGTCGACAACCTCGTGATGACCTGCCCTCGCTGCACAGTGAAGCGGGGTTAGTCCGTCTCTCGTTTTCGCTGCAATATTAGCGCCCTTGCTCATTAAAAGATTCACCATTTTGATTTTTCCCCACTTGGCTGCGACGTGCATAGGTGTGATGTTGTGCTGAGAAATACGATTGAAATGATCGTTATTAAAACTGATGGATATTTATTTCGATCAGAAATATTTTTTCGCTTTTTTCAAGTTCATATCAACCTTTGCAGCGAAATTGACGTCCGCCCCTTTGTCGTAGAGCAAGGAAGCTATTCGATCGTTGCCATAATGAGCTGCAATATGCAGCGGAGTGAATCCACTCTTCGATGTTACGTCGGGATTATGGTCGTTCTTCATGGAAAAGTGGTAAGAAAAAAATGAGCATTTTTCAACGAAAATATCAAAGAAGATAATTATTCTAGGAAAATCATCTCTTCGGTTTACCTGTAAAAGCAAAGCGGCAGCTTTGCAGTCGTCTTTTTTGGCGGCGATGTGGAGCGCCGGAAGTCGTACTTTGCCGCGCGTGTCGTTTTCGAGAAGAACGGCAACGACCTTGTCGTGGCCTTGTTGCATCGCAACTGCCAGCGGAGTGAAGCCATCCTAAATTCATTTTTTCAGAGTTCATTAACAGAATCAACGTCAAAGTAATAATGTACACTACTTTATCATTTTTAATTATGTCTATTTCAATATAACGATATATTTGAAAAATATCCCTTGGCCGTGGTAGGATTTATCATAGGAAGTCACAATTTCATTGTTCTCAACAAGACAATGATTTGATAAATCCTGTGGCTTTGCCACGCCGCTGTGAAGCGATTCACAGCGCTTAGATGGATTTTTGATTATCTATGAAACACTTCCGAGTATGCAAAGTTTCATTGAATCCCTCATTTTTGTCTCGGACGTTTTTTTTTCTATGTAAAATTGCTTGTTTTCAGACTGTTCAAATATTTTTCGAGTTTGGAATCCATTTGATGAATGTATTGAATTTATCCTTGTAACATTTGACCTCAAGAATCTCAAACGCTTATTTTTAACGTTGTTAAACGACCACCTATAATTTTCTATATACTTTAACAGAGCACTATTTTGTAGGCGAAATGATTCGATTGTAGCCTGAAACAAACCTCAGTAGCGAGGGTCTGATTGGCGCCTTTGCTGAGCAAGAATTTAACGACCGAATCGTGATTTTCCTGGGCTGCCATGTACAAAGGAGTGAACCCATTTTGTGACTGTGCATTTACCGATGCTCCTCTTTGTACCAGTAACTGCACAACCTCTTCTTGTCCAGCTGCAAAATGAAATCGAGATAATTTCACAGTATAATCATCACTCAACTGATACAATTTTTCAATGCACTAGAAATAAAAAATTGATTCATGGATCCCACGATTCATGGATTCAACAAAAACTTTGTTAAATTAAACACATTTATTTTTCAGTATCTAATTACAATCGAAAGGTTTTAGTGAGAAATTAATTTCCATATTCATACGAAAAAATCTTTTGAAATGGTATTTTTTGGGCGATAATGATAAAAATATGGGAGATATCCAATTCTAATTAGATTAAGTTACAGAACGTGCTGACACGTTTAAGAAATTCTTTAAGATCAAAATTCAAAAGACTCACCAAGAGAGGCAATGTGTAAAGCTGTGTTTCCTTTTTTTGTGGCAGCATCAACGATAGCTCCGCGTGTCAACAGTTCTCTCACAATTTCCAAATGACCGTCCTTGGCCGCAAGATGTAAAGCGTTCAAACCATTCTAGAGATGAAAAATCGAGACGAAAAATTGCAATAAATTATTCAAGTATGACGATCGAGTGTGCATCTGCAATTGACCATAAAATCTGAACGAGTAATCCACTGAGAAACAGTTGATTATAAATCAGTTCCACTTTTCCCAAAGATTTTGAGGACAAAAAATCTAATACGTCATATGACCTGGACATTTTTACATAATGAATTTCATTTGAGATTCTAAGAGTAGAAAAACTTACAGCGTTTGAAGCATTTATATCAACCCCGGATTCAAGGTACTCCAAAACTTTTTCCAACTGTCCTGCTCTAGCAGCTCTGAGGAAAGCGGTGCTCGGGTCACTCTGAAAGCAAATAACATTGATTCATTAAAAAATAATTCATAATGAAAACAATGAAAATCAAAAGGAATATGTTGGAAAACAATAAATTCGAATGACATAAATAAACACCAAACATCCACACCGGTTTCGTCGGATATCTTGAGCAGTGTAATTCCTATTTTTAAACTCTCAAGCAAAGCCAATAAAAAAAGATAAAGAGGCAAAGTAACGACGTATGGTGCTCGATTGCATATGGAATCGTCAGACCTGGAGGGAAAAAAGCAAGGAGAATTTCTATCGTCCAAGAGTGACAAACACGAGACAAGATGCATAGACTAAAGTAGCTGGGCACTGTTATTCGGGGTGTCCGAAAAGTGAAACTCTCAATCTGCATGGTAAACGAATTGAGAAATTCTTTCGAAACCTTACTCTAAAGTCCTCAACTATTTTTCTTCACGGAGCATCGTTCATGAGACATTTTGTAGAAAAGTCATTCAAAGTAGAACTTTTTTCCAAACTTCGTCGTTCCCACCCTCAAACTTTTTATTACTGAATACTCGCTAACCACACCTTTCATCAAACCATATTCTTCTCTACTGATAAAAAACAAAGAGCTTTGCAATCAAATCGCTTATGGACATTTTATTTCGCAGAGGAAATCAGGGTTGTTTCCGACCCCATTGTCAGGAAAAGTGGATTGTGGGGTCCCGGCAGTCGCGATGAGTTGGCGACGTTAGACTTACCACTTCGTTGCGTGGGTCCAACCGAACGAGCGTGGAGTTCGGGGGAATAAATTTCTTGTCGCAACGAATAAATTTGGACAGTTTGACTTTACCCGGTTAGTGTAAATCTATGTTCTTAGTTTATCATCCACTGTTTCCAACCACTGCTCTCCCTCGTCAGAGGGTTGGTTGCTTCGAAGAAATTGATGTCACCTCATATGAGCAGTATGCAAAGGAAGACTGGAACTCTCGGTTTCGGAACAGCGCGATCTAGCGCGACGTTATAAATCTCAGTCTCGACTCTGGGGACACGCTGTATGCAGGTAGCCATTCGTTTTGCCATCGTCTCGGCACCGGTCGGTAATAATGCCGTAATATGGTTAAGTGGTTCAAGGAGAAAAACTGACGATACGCGATAACTCAACGACAGATAGGATCAAAGGAATTTTTCCGTGTACGATTGCCCCTGAACCGTATAATTTACAATAAAAAAAGAAAAACTTGACAAAAAAACGTAATTAACGTACAAATTGGGCAAGAGAAATCTACAGTAATTTCATCGAATAAAATCCCGCAGATCAACTGCCAATTCTTCCCCCAAATACGGCACTGCTTTCGAGGCATTTCAGAATGTTTTTTCATCATGCTTTTTTCTCGCTTTACGACGTTGTGCGGCTACTCGTTCGACTGTGTTCGTGCGAGCGACTTAACTTCTCGCTATACAAGCGAGGAAGAACTAGGCACGAATGCGAGGTGGATCGAAGAGAGTTGATGGCTATAGCGCGGCGCTAGACGCGTGGTTTTTAACGTAATATATACAGAGAAATAGGGGGCGCCGTGCGGTCTGGCACGATGTCAAGGGGTGAGAGAACTCTGTCGCTTGTTTCTTTTTCGTGCGATCCTCCAATATCGTGTATCGTGTATACACAACACACGTTATGAAGATCGAACGTTCTTTATGTGTCGTGTAACCTCGAATTTCGGCAATATATACAGCCAAAAAAAGTGACTCTCCGAAATACATTGAAATTGAAGGGAGAAAGCGAAGGGAAAGGTTTGGATTTAGTTGCATTTCACGTTCTCGAATTGACGATCAACGGTTTTTAGGTTAAAACGAATTGCGCAGAAAATTTGTTCGTTTTAACAGGTTTTTAACAGAGACGGAAGGAAAAAAATATTTGCATCTATTTATTTGCTTGCATACGATTTCGAGCGTTTACGAAAAACGGAAACAAAGAACGTTCGGCGTAAATATAAACAAGTTTTATTTTCAATTTTACGCTAATGTAGAGTCGTTATGAAAATTTATTACAACAGTTCTGCTTCCGAGGCGTGCGATTGTTTTATTTGGCGAAAATTGAAAGATCTCGACATACGATTATCGAGAACAAATGGGAATTCGTTCGTAACACAGGTTTGAAGTGGAGCGTAACCAGACAAATGAATTCACGTGGTGGCTCCAGGGAGTCGCAGTGTAATCGATACCCTACAGCACCCACTATCCAACCGTTTGCTCGATGCTGCTGTGGGTTCTACACTTTTTCATGTTATGTGTACACTGCGAACCCCACCCACCTTACTTTTCTTTTTGATTTTTAGCACGCGCGATTCTGCCTCCGTGTGTTCGAGTCTCGTCAAATGTTTTGCTGTTGCGACGGATATCTCTATTTTATTAGCTTTTCGTTTCATTCGACGATACGTCAGGAAATGAAGGTAGAGAAAAAAATACGTGACGATGCAACTCTCCGCATAGCATTTTTCCAATTCTATCGGAAAAACATTATTAAAAATAATACTTTTGAAGTATTACTTTCAACGTATTTTTCGTGTTCAAACGTTCATGTTTTCTCAACAAATTTGATAAATATTCGAGCTTCCGCGTCGCAAAAGAGAAAGCGAAAGAAAGATCGAAATTCGAGAGTGATCGAATTTCGCATCGAAGTGGTATTCCGGTTGGCCCTGCTCGTCATTTCGAGCACTCCAGGCACGCGATTAGCGCCCGAATAATTTTATTTTCGCTTTTTCTACGCTTCCCGTTTCTCGACCGAACGAAATTAGATTTAATCTTGGATTTATAATTATTTTTATCTCTGTACGACTGCACGAGTTCTTTGATGTTTTCGTTAATTAATTTTGACTGCTTTCCAGTGGAATCATATTATCCTGAGCTCTGCGTGAATCATTTTTTTCTACTGCTGAATTAATGCAGGAAAAATACAAAGAACGTCGGACCGAGGAGCGAGGCAGGGTCGCGGAGTTTCGTGTACGATTTGAGTTTCAGTTACGATTATCATAATCGCGCTCCTTGAGTTTTAATCCAAAAGCGTTATTCCATTTCGCTCCTTTTTATTCATTTCCCGGTTTCGCCGTGAGCGAGCAATCCTTCGAACTTTTTGTTCACCGCGTGTGCGTGTGTGTGTTTTTTTTTTCCCCTCAATTACCGGTGACCTAATCCGCGATCAGCGTATCTCGATTGAGAGTTAGCGCTCTCGAAAGAGCGTGGGATGCTACTGGACGTAGCTGGCGCAGAGTTTTGTTGTTGTTGCTGGATAAATGAAAGGCGCGCGCGAGGCTACAGAAGAATAAGCGAACTATCGATCGGTCTCGCAGGCCACGACAATTGAAAAAGTGTGCTGAGTGAGCGCGTGAGGTTTGCGCCCACATATATGCGCTCTCGAGCATCGGTGCGGCCCTCATCACCCCAACAACTCTATTATTAGGTGCTACGCTTCTATTTCGATTCTTAGACTCCGAGCTACGCGTCTATGGGCCCATGCCACTGCGCGGGTCTTTTTGCGTACGGTATTTATCAGCACCTCGGTGTTTAGCCGCACGTTCATCTTGGATTTAGAAGCATCGCGCAACAGCGCTTAATCGACGGTGAAAATATGCGAATGAATAAACAAATTAAGGCACGATTTCGGAGCGGATTCGAATGGGATTGAACGAACGCTCGAATCGGCGTTCAATTTAACGTCCAAAAATACCAGGAATCTTTTAATTCTCTTTTTACACTAATTTCTCGGGAGAAAAAACATTTTTTCGGCTGTTTTTCTCGACATTTTTTTTCACGGTCGCTAAAATGACGTTTTTTGGATAAAAAGTTTGAGGAGAGTTATAGAAAGGAGATAAACGAGCGGAATTCGTCCGGAAGATCGAGCTTGTGGAAAAATATTGTCAGAAGTGATACAAACGGTTGAACTGCCGTCTCAATCGTCGCTCTGTCCGAAACGGAGCCTCATTCTTCTCGCAATAAGCGTTTAATCAAAGAACTTGGATCAGCGCTTTCTTATCGAGCTGTAACGAAATCCGAGCACTAATCACCCACGGATCAGTTCCTACGGGCGTCTGAGAACTTTCGACCGGAGATAAACGGCGTTACGGATCCGTAAAAACAAGCCGCGTTTATGTTGAGCCAGGAGAGTGTGAAAATTCGGTTAATTATCGAACCAGCTTTGCTTTCTCGTTTTCCCGCCCATTCGCCGAAGAATTTCTCGAATCTTGGGCTGCGATCTCAAAAATATACGACGACGAGTTTAATTACTGCAGAATTTTAAACTCTGTAAAAAAATTCTTCGGATCGGCAGGAATTAAAAAAGTTTGAAAAAAAAAAAAAAAAAACTTTTTTTTCTCATACGGTTAATTTATGAGGATTTTTCACTCGCAAAACCGTTTTTTTCGGTTTTTCGAATCCATCAGCAAAAAAAGCGGCAACGCGGCGGGGAGGAACGAAACTCGATGGAAATTCGTCGCCTCCGATCGACGCATAAACCGATGACGAGTGTCTCCGCTTAAGCGATCTTTATTTTTAGCTAATACCCATGTTTCCTGCTCCACGCTGCGAGGTGAGCGCTTCTCACGAGAGGAGAGGCCTTCGTTAAAACAAACATCGATACGCAATAGAGGAAATCACCTTGGAGAATAACAACGATGTGTGAACAAGTGTGTACGATGAGATCGCTCACCACGTAAATCGCTGCGACCTGTCGCCAGAATTCGCGAGCTTGGAAAGTCGCGTCCGTCATTTTTCTGCCCCGCGAGTGCGCGGCGAGCACCTCGCGACGCTCTTGAACTTTCGGTCCGTAAAGACCAGCTGCGGAAGAGGGGATCGAAAAAATATAAATAATCTCTCAAATCGGGTGATCGAAATCGAAATTCTTGCGCAGTTTTTTTCGTTCGTTTAAAATAAAATAAAAGTAATAAAAAAAATCATTGAGAAAAGGGCAATCCGAGGGGAAAATCGAAGAAATTTCTTTCGCTCGATCCACATCGTTCGAATCGCCGAAAAAGCCAGTTTTTCCGTACTTTTAGCGAGGATTCATCGAGCGGATTACATCCTGCCGGGACGAAGGAATAATGTTTAAGATTTTCCTTCGAAATTTGGGCAAAAGCCTCCGTGAACGCTATCCATGTAAACGTTGACGGTCATCCGACACCGTAAAAGGCCGGTGTGTACTCTCCTCTGCAGACTCATTCGGGGGCAGCCTCGTGCGACGCACACCCACAGATAAAATCCCTGAGACGCTGCGCTCTGTCTCACGAAAGTGTCTTTTTTTCTAGTCTGAAACGTTTTCGTTAATAATTTAAAGCGCATGGACCCCGTGGACGTCTCACCGAAGGGAGCCAACCAGCGACTCGGAGCGCGTATGAAAACGCTCGTACACGCGGCAGGTAGAATAACGTAATGTGCAAGGAGTTTGAGCTCACCTGAGCGAGGCCGTTGACCTCGAAGCTCTCCGGACAAAGCTTTCGTGATAGTTTCGCGCTAGAGTCCATAATCCCGTGAACACTGAGCACGGGGAGTCGATAATTCGACGAGAGACTTTTCGTTCTTTCAACTTTGGCTGGTTCAAGGAACGAAAGCTTTTTTGAAGGAGCTCATTTCTCCTCGTCGGTCGCAATGAAATAGTCGATTCAAAGAAATACCGAAAATTCATAAAGTTCGGGAGATTCTTCGTGCCGGTTTATATTGAGAGGATTTTTGGGGAAATGGAATTTGTTCGTTGAGCAGAATTCTTGTTCGACGATGCTCCGATTGCTTTTATATTTTCTCCTCTCATTTTGGGGCTGACTTTGAGAAAAATGGAGAAACCGGTGAACCGAGGAAAAAGTTATTTTCCTCTTTACGATTCGCTCACTCTTGTTAATTTTCTTTCGATCCCCCACGAAAAATATTTTGTTCAATAAACGATCTCGTTTTTTCTCCCCATTTTTTTTGGGGGCCGACGATTCACGCGATTTTCAGGAACCTCCGTTGATGCGAGACCACCGAGTGGCCAATTTTTTCATTCCCTGAAGTAAGTCTTCCCTTCAACGAGTATTTATTGCACCGGAGACGCGATATGCGGCGACACGGAACGCGACGAATTTCGTGAAGGCGTGAACCCGAGGACCCCCGACCTCGCGAAGGTCACCGGTCGCGTCTCACACCTAATGAAATTTTCTTTGGAGCATGGACTTGATATAAATCCGTACGTTATTCCGTGTACCGGACTAACGAAATTAACGTCAAAGCACCGAAGCATCGATGCTTCGGCATCGCTTTTGCGTAAACGAGAGATTCAAGGTCTCGTGAGTACAGAATTGAGTGGAGATTTTGCGAAAAAATATTGAGATTTTCGGCCAAAATTAAGGCGAGATTCGACAAACTTATTCCGAATAAAATCGGTCCAATTTTTCCCCCCAAAACGCCCTTGACTCCATTTTTTTTTCTAATTATTCTTCCGTCAGTTTTTTCCTCGAGTATTATTTCAGCACGAATGCTGGATCGCGTCACCCTGTACGCGTATTTACATGCGAGTAGGACGAGTCCAATTGAGCGAGCGAATCACGGCTGTATCCGTGACCCCTGAACCGTGGAGAGGGAGCAGGAGTGACACTTCTGAAACTGGAGTTCGTCATCGCCGTCATCGCCGTTATTGTCGTACGGTTCAGCATCGACCTCGACGCACGCACGACAGCCGGAAGAATCGTTTAAATCTACGTGTTGAGTACTACGAAGAGTAATGGCTCTTGAAAATTTAACCGTTCGAATATTTAACGTCGCGATGAGAAGATAAACTGAGAATAAAATAAACAAAATATGATTTTCGTAGTACGAGGATGCTGGGCGATGTGAAAATTAACAAAATTTTCGATCGCAACCTTCGTGACATTTCGCGACAAGTTTTTGGACGCGTCGAAAGTCTTTTTTCGCCGTCATTCGAAGCTCGTTTCAAGGCCGGGGTGAGGTCCGTTTGGTGAAAAAAGAAGGCCCAATTTAGGACATTTTTTTTAGACTCCTTTTTTTCATATTTCCGAAATTTTGTAAACTTTTTTGCATTTTTGTCACACTTGGAAGTGAAAACATTGATTTTTGCCTAAAATCGAGATTATTTGTTATTGTAAAATTAGTGATTAGGAAAATTTGGGAAAAAGCTCTCGCAGATACGTGGTCAAGTGTGCGAGGAAGTAACACGCCAAATTTCGAAAGGATCGCTCGAGTAGATTTCGCGATTTACACGGTTCACAGGTGGGCAACTTTCTTCCGGAGTGCCTCAGCGACTGTCGAGTTAATTATTGACATTCGAGTTTCAAAAATTCAGGAAATTTTGTTCATATATTGTATGCTGATGTCACAGTCGATAAAATAGATTTGTATTTGTTCACCAAATTGACGTCACCCCGCCCTTAAGGAGGGTGGATCATGAAATGAAAATAATGAGAATTCGAGAAAATTTGGTGACAACGTTCTTTGGCATCGAGTGCACAAATACAATTTTTTTCCAATTTTTTGACCACATGGTTATCGAATAATTGAGCGTTGAATCGAACTTCTTATGCACAAGATATAATTTTGAAATTCTTCACATTTTACGACGCTGAAGTTTCCAACGTTGGAGTCCAACGAAATGAACGAAAAAAACGTTTGTAATTCACCAATTTTTTATTTCACGAATCGTTGGTGCAGCTTGAAAAACTACGAATCGCAAATTTGGCAGGGAACAAAATAGGAGAATTACTGGAATTATTGGAGAGTTTTTTTCGATCATTTCGTTGGACTCCAACGTTGGAAACTTCAGCGTTATTCACATTTTCAACATGATTCATCAGCATGGCAGCATTGTATCGTCGCGATCCACCCTCCTTAAAGACGGAAATTTGGTGAATTTTTGACACTGAAAAAAATGGGTCGAACGATTTATTAACCGAGTCCGATCGAGCTCATTGTCAAACGCGATTTCATCGATGTCAAATCGACACTGATTCACTTATCAAATAAAATAAAACGAATGTTAAAATGTGCTCCACGGAATTGACGCGAACCGAAAGCTCACGAGGCTATTAAAATAACGATAAAATACATGACTCAGAAGCCGAGTGTCTCGGGAGATGACGACACATTCGCATGCATGCCGTAAACAAGAGACAATTGTAAAAAGTACGACAATTGTCCTTGACCGGGATACTCTCCGGTCCGAGTCCCGAACGAAATTGTCGAAACGATGAAAGCGCATACTCGGCGTCCAAATGTGTACGTAAAACCTTATAATTCGAGTAGCAACATCTCGGCGCGGCGAGAGAGAGCCACGAGGACGCAGAGTTCGCGGGCGTCGGTCCTCCGCACGACGAAATCGTCGATTATTCGATTATTTGGATATTCCCGCATTTTTAAAATCGTTTTCTTCAAATTTTTCACAATTTTGCTTCCTCGTGAGGAAGCTTTGTGACGATGACATTTTATTTCCAGTTTTCAATGTCAATGCGCTCAAAATGTTCCAAAACATCGAAAAATCATATCTAGAAAAAATGTCCGGATGTGTGTGTGTGTTTTATCAGAATTAAAAAAAAAAATACGAATATGACGACGTTTTGAAATTTTCATAAAAATGGTGTCGACGCTCTAACTTTTGAAAATTTAGAGATTTATTAATAATTTTTTTTTTTATAAATAGACTATCATAATAGGAAGGTTGGTATTGAATTTGGGGAATATCGGTTGAGCGGTTTAAATTTTATGACATTTTGAATTTTACGAAAATATGAGTTTTTCAAAAAATCGTCTAACCTCTTCAATTTTTGGAAATTTTTTAAGATATTGTGTATAAGTCTGTACTTCCTCTATACTTTCCAGCAAAGTTGTCGGAATTATTTAATAATCAATGTAAATAGAAATACGTTGAAAATTGAAAGTTGCAAGTTGTTTTTTATGGATTTAAACCAACGAGATAAATTAAAGTTCGTAAAAGTAGAAGACAAATTCGAAGAACAGAAGAAAAAATGTTTTCAAATTGAAATAATAATTGGAATGAAAATTATTCTCGAGTCCTGTCAACTCTTCGAGTCTCGATTTTTCTGTTATTGCGATAGTAATTATGGAAATATTGTGTATGGAACACGCCATGAAAAATGGTGTGCTGGAACGAATGAAATTGAAATTTTCATCGACAAGGTTGATTCGGAGGATGACTCGGAAGGCTGAATTCTCTTGGTGAGAATAACGGAGAGGATCCTCGAATCCCGTGGCTTCACGGATACCGGAGCCGAGTTCGTTGACTGCACGAGCAAGGGCTGCATAGAAAGAGCCCCGTTCGTGGGCGAGAGAGAGGGAGAGAGGAAAAGCGAGAAATAAGAAAAGAAGTGAGAGGTCGTCAGGGCGAGGAGCGTGACCGAGCGAGAGCCAGCGAACCAGATCCGATGCGCGACATGTTTTTTATGCCGCAGGAGTTATGCACATATTGCCGAGCATAATGCACTCTTATCCAATTCTCGAAACCACATGAATTGTCTAAACAAAAAAGGAGCCCACTCGCGTAGGATTTATTCAACAGATCGGAAGCTCGCCAGCGCCTCGTTGCGAGCACATTTCACGCCGTGTTCGTGCTTTATTAACATTAACGTGCATCAGTTTCGAAGAAAACAATTGAGAACAAACTTTCACGAAAAATTGAGCGAATTGATACTGTGAACGTATTTTTATGAAGCTCAATTTGACACTTGGTTGCAGCTGTTTATCAACGTTTGTAAAAAGTAAATATGCACAATGAGATGCTGAACGGTTCGTCGAAGAAAAGGAGTTTGCTGACTCACCAAAATTGTTGTTTGATCAACAAATCTCGTGGCGACGAAATAAAACTCAAGCCAAGCACAACGGTTTCAAACATTCGATTAGTTGCCACGAATGAACAGACGAAAACATCGCTGCGTCGACAAAAGTTTTGTTTAACCAACAAATTGAATTTTTCATTAATTTAGATTTGACCGAACTAACATTTTCGCTGCGTCATCGAATTTCTCTCGGTGCCATATCGCAAGAAAAAAGATCGATTGTGACGGTACAAATTTCGTTGAATCTCAACTCGAGCTCTACTCCGGGCGAATAAATCCATTACGAAATCAATACAAATGGTCTGCATGAATAAACACGGAGTTGTAGAATCGTCGAGTACGTTTCGAGGGCGTGGGCTATCGCGGTAGAATCGCATCCTCGAAGGCTATTAAATTTCAAGAGGTTGTATTAATATTCATTGATACAGGAAACTCGGGCGTATATTTGATTAATTTTCGTCGAATGGATTGGGCAAGCTTGGGACTATGACGGAGCGAATACAGTAAGAGAGCAATTGAGCTTTATGCTCGAATACATGTGCAATTGAGTGTTACAGACAGTGTCTAATAAATTAACAGTTCTTCTTTTTATTTTCTTATTCAAATTCCAATATTCACGTACACTGAGCACTTTTTTTAGTCAGTCATTCACCAATTACCTTCTGAATATAAATCGGATATCAAAGGAAACGAAAATTTTTTCATCCTTTAAAAAAATCACAAAGAAATGCCAATGGATGCAAAAAAGATTCGGAACGCTGATAAGTCATAGAACCGTAGGAAAAAAATAACCTCTTTTAGTTTCACGAAGAAAAATTTTCACTGATTTCTCACGCCGAGATTCTCCGATCGATTAAACACTCTAAGACTGGATAACTTTAATTGGAATAGTTGAAGTATCGTAAAAATATTCTAACGGCTTTTCGCAGCTTGGAAAATTCGAATGCGACGTGAAACGAATTCTCGTTTGCAGGGCTGCGACGACGTTTAATGTCTAAAACGACGGATGCCCGAGAAGCAACGAAGCGACGAGCAAACACGAGCGCCATCTGTCGGGCTGCGAAGTTTAATCAGTTGGCGAGATGGCGATTTGCGCGTGCCACGAAATGGCGTTGTTTCGTGTTTGCAATAATGACAACGTATTGGTGTCGTACGTAGCAACGTGTCGTCTCGACAGCTTCCCTTTTAGTCAACAGACGTATTGCTCGCCTAACAAACCGAGCTGCCACTCCATTGAGCAAAGTGTGATTGAATGAACGCAGACTCGAGATGCAGGCATTAAAAGTGTAAACAATCGAATGTACAGGGTGCCCAAGATCGAAGAGAAACGAGAAACAAGTTGATATAAAAAAAATCAAAATCGCAGCGAATACAAAAGCTCGTAAACCCAAAAGTCGAGCAACAGAATTTCGCAATCTTCGTTACAAAATTCTCAATCGAAGCGACCCCAGCGCCAGTGACCAGTGACTTCAAGAAGCCTGTAAACCAAAAGTTACAGGAGAAACATCGAGGAAACGGGAGTTGAAAGAAAAACCTGAAAAACGCTCGAGTTGACCTTGACGTGACCTTGGGCTGAGTCCAAGGGCCGAGCGAGCCATCTTTTCCTTCTGCCCCAGCCAGACGAGTTTGATCGGAAATATTTGCTTCTCGAATCCACACTTTTTTAGATAACCGTTCGCGACAGTAGCTCGGCGCGTAAAGCAGTTGCAAAAATATAGCGCTATTATGCAACGTTACACGTACAGTAAAAACGTCGTACTCGTAAGGCCAGTGAACCGGCATTCGGTCGTTTTTTCACGATAACAGCGGTAATCGGACTGACAAAATTGAACGTAAAATCAGCAATCTTCGTTGCGCACTTGACCCGCAGTGGGAACAATGGCGCCGACTCGGGCCAGGGGCGCGTACGTGAACTTAAATTTCGAACGGAAGGATCGAGTGCTTCGAATGTGAATGTGTACTGGGGAAACATGTGTATAGAAATTAATAGCTCAGTCGGGAAACACACGAGACGTTGAGACCTCGGGTCAAGGTCGAATTAATAAAGGTGTATTGTGCAGTGGATTACGTATGTGAAGAAACCGAGTCGTTCAATCTTCGCATGATACGCGATGAGATCGGGGGTCAACGGTCGATCGCGATAACGTTGTATCCAACGAGTAATTGAGAGCGTTCGTAATTAAGGACGTGTAAGGGGGGCGTATCGCTTGATTGAACGATGCGAAAAAACGTAACGTGCGAGCCATAATCGTCTTGAATTATTCAGTCGCTGAATAATCTTCCATTGTTTTGTTCTCCTGTGTGTATCGGAAAGGGAAAAAGTGCTTCGAATCCCGTTGCTATTCGCAGGTTAATCGAGCGGAGAAAAAGCCAGTTCCACGTTTCCTCGAATGGTGTATTCGTGCGCGTCATTTTTTCAAGAACACAAGTGCGAGAGGATCGTGAGAAATTCGGCGAGAAGTTAACGCCGTTCGAGCGCAGCCACGGTGCAAATTGAAGCGGGAGAGGGCGCCGGGGATCAGCGTGCGCTCATACGCGGAGAATTATGTGTCGTTATTTCGTCGCGAGATTTGCAAGCTTTTGAATATCGCAAGTCGCTCGCTCTGCGGAGGAGCGTTCTCGGCCTCGCTAAGGCCGAGATGCGTCGGAGTGAAGGAGAGAGGAAGAACATTGTGACTAAGTCGGATAGAGCGTTGACCTCCGGTCTCGTGCCACGACATGCGTTCTCGCGAAATAATAAGAGACTGAAAGGGAGAGACCGGCCGAGCGAGCAGGAGGAGGAGGAAGAGCGTGCGAGCGTACTCGCTAACGCTTACACAATTGTCCGCGTTATGTCGCGCAAGAGTGCATAAAGGGTGTCCCGAAAGTCACGGTCGGAAATTCGCGACACGAAGAAACTACAAAGAGCAGTTATCGGTGAAGTTTCTTTTTAATTTTCGGACTTCTTTTCAGCCTGGATGTCCCGGAATCTGAGAAAACAGCGACTGAGAATTTTCTCTCGAAAATAGCGGACCGTTGGCCGTCGAACTCCGGGACTCTCTGTACATCTGACTCTGCTCGTTTCACGTGATACATTTATGCAGCAGCTCGGTAAGTTTGTCTCGATGTTGCGGCTCCGTTATTCACTTTCTCGCCCGACCCGGAGGCTCTGCGGGTTTTCACGACTCTTTTCCCCCTCCTCCCGCGCCGCGCCTCTTTTCTTCCGTTTTGGCATCGAGTTGAGTCGTTGCGGATGGTCTCGCGTGACGATTTTCACACCGCGTCGAAAAAGCGAAAGGGAAGAAAATTCGTGTCGACGAGTTTTACTTCCTTTCGGTAAGACTTGCGCGTCTTGTCATTTTTTTCCTTCTTTTCGAGCACTTTTTCGAGTCTCCCAAATTGTTTTTTTACGAAACGAGCAATTATTGATTCTCATGATCATTTGTCTGCCTCTGAGGCTCATTTTCACGTCTCAAAACATCCGGATTCCCAATATTTTTATCGACATCGAAAGACACTCGCTGAAGAGACGGGGACTAGAAATGAAAAACGGGTTTCACTGGGTCAAGCGGTCGAGTATTAATTGGACCTGTGTGCAAGGTCAATAACACCAACTATTCACACTCCCCCCGTTTCCTTTCAGATATTATATAATAACAAGAGAGCAAGTCTTTATCTCGGAATGCCGAACGGCTGAGTGACCCGTGGTTAGGAGCCAAATTAATAGTTGAGAGTTTAATTTGAAGGGTCGCGAGAATGGAAGCTCCGGTGCGGACAAATCACGTCGAAAACGGACGTCATTCCAGACGGATGATCCGGCATTCAAAAAAATACGGTCTAAATCATCGTCCCAGGATCACGGAGAGGATTGGACTAGATTTTCTACGCTCTAATCTTCGTGGGACTGACAAGACGAGAAGGAGCAGCCGTTTCTCTTTCAATGCGTCATTTCCCGTGAGTATTTTCGAAAATTTTTCAATGCAAATTTTTCCTTTTAACTGTCAAATTCTCCGTCGATTTCTCGATTTTTTTCAACTCATTTATTTTCAAGGAGCTTCGGTACAGAAATCTAAATATTAAGAAATTTATCAAATTTGGTGATAATGTTGTTCAACATCGAGTGCGAAAAGACAAGTTTTTTCAAAATTTTCTTCTACTTAGTTATCGAGCAATTACGCATTAAAGCAGATTTCTTATGCCCGGAATGTACATATGGAAACGCTATGCTTGTACACGTGAACTTTAATGATCGATTACTCGATAACTGCGTAGAAGAAAAATCTTAAAAAATTGTATTACCAAATTTGGCGCTAAAAAATATGTTAACCAAATTTTATAAAATTCTGAACTTTTTGAAGTTTTTTATATTTTTAGCGTGGTTTAGAATGGCAACATTGTATCGCCTGTACCGAAAGTCCTTAATAATCAAATCTCTTTTTCGACAGGATACGTTTTTTTGGAGGTTCGCGTTTTCCGGAGCTCGAGACCCGAGAGTCCGAGAATTGGGCGCATCAAACGTCTCATTAAAAAATTGATGCTTGAGCCCGAGTTGCTCTGATGGAAAACTTGGTCCAATGGAGGTCTCCAATGGGACGTGCTTTCGGAGAGTGCTGAGGAAGCGAGAGAGACAGAGGAGGCGAAAAGACGGACTCGTAAAACGAGATAGGCACGTACACGCTATGACCGGGCACTATTTCTAGGCGTTGTAGGATTATTATCAGGCTGAGCAGAGCGTCGACCGGACCGGACTTGATTCCATGCTCGTAGAGGCGAACGCACACGATGATATGAACGAGTCCGTGGTCATTGCCCGAGAAAACGTTTGACGCTGGTGCGTTTGCGAATTTCGTACGATATCAGGGAACATCGCGCTGATTTCCCACATTCAATGAAACCGAGCAAAATGGTCGGGGCCAAAAAATGGTGTTGGAAGTCTTGCATTTTTAAAGGAAGAGAAATAAACAGGAAATTTCTGCAGGCGTCATCCAATATTGGGGGAAAAAACATACGATAAAAATGCAATTTCAAGTACAATGCGGTAACGACGAACGTTGAGTGCTGTGAGAGAAAAACGAATCGTCGACTCTGAGACGGAGGAGCGATTTGAGAGAGTTTGAAAAAAAACGAGTGGGAAGAGTCAAGTTCTTATCTCGTCAAATTATATCTGTCTGCATTTTAGTCTGCAGCGTTGAGTTGGCTGCAAGCATCGGTGAATACAGGTACTTAATACACGAGGTTAGTCTCGAGTCGTTGGAGCACGAGGAACGAGGCGAAGGCTAGTGAAAGGCTTGTAGTTCACGGTCAACGTCGAAGACATTTCGATGCAGCAATACCATATACGCTATAAATATACTTTCGTATCTATGAGCCTGTGTGTGCGCGCCTGTAATTAGTGTGGCGCATGAAACGGACGCAGGGTGTAAAATGAACGTGAAGCGCGGCAATATCGGCTGTGAAGTATAAATAAATCGACAAAATGAACGATGACGCTGAAGTTTGCAACGTTGGAGTCCAACGAAATGATCTCAAAAAGCCTCCAATAATTCCAATAATTCTCCAATTTCGTTCCATGTCGAATTTGCAGCTCGTAGTTTTTCGAGTTGCATCGATACTTCGTGAAATAAAAAATTTGTTAATTACAAACGTTTTTTTCGTTCATTTCGTTGGACTCCAACGTTGCAAGCTTCGGTAATGAACGAATACACGATCATTATGAAAAAATAGAAAAAAGTGTGTGAAACACAAGATCGGAGGATTTCGGTGACAGAATTTTCACGCTCGTATCAAAGCGACGCTGAAATTAAGGATTCAGAGTAAAAAGCAATTTTGCTAAAGCAGGCTCGAATATACGCTGTAAAAGGTAAAAACTTTCGCCACGAGGAGCAGAGAATGCGAGGAAAAAAGTGTGCATGTAAAATGAGAAGAGAAAAGTTGCTGCACAGCAGGATTCGAGCCGAGGATCGTCCGAACGTTCTCTCCCGCCTGTCAAACTCGTTTTTATCAACGAGCAACGTCTGTCCATACTTCGTGTGTACCCTGCACGTACCTTTATTTGACTTACTCTCCTTCGTCTGGTATTCGTACGTGTACACAAACACAGGCACACGAGGCTTACATAATTCTGTGGTCATTGTGGGTCTCTCGTGCATGACATCACGTTCCTAAAACAGCATGCGACTGACAGTAAACGGACTGATTGACCTATTGGCGTTATACAGATTTTGATGGGAGAAAGAGAAGCGAGGAAAGATGAGAATTTGGGCCGGAAATTAATGATCATTTGAGTATTGATAATATTGAATTTTGAGTGGAATAAGAAGTCGATTCTGTCAAATAACGTGAATTACATATGATTTTAAAACTGAGAGAATCATGACAAAAAGTCCAAAGATTGCAATGTCATTGAAGTTTTTTTGCTCTTGTTGCAGAATCAACCTCGTTGAAGAACAGCGAAATGTCAAATTGAGAGAAATTGGTCGAAGCTCGTACGCAGCGAAGGGAACACTCATTACGGGGGAAGGATCGATCCTGGGGGAGCGAAAAGATTCCAATTCGCATATAATTTTCGCGGTTGATAGGTCCCTTGGGAGGAATTCCAACGCTCGATTATTCCTGGAGGAAATAAAAAGTGGTGTTCTTCGAGGAGGAGCCGATGTTCTTTGAGGGTGGAAAAAAAAACACGCGCTCGTGAGCGTGTGCTTAGCGAATAAATTCGATGGCTCAGAATCGAGAAAAAGATGAATAGAAGTCGAGGATAATACGTAACGAGAAATCATACGCGGCAGAAAAGTCAAAAGGGCGGCAGTTCCCTCCAAAGGACGCGGGTAAACGCCATTTCAGAGTAACTCCCGATCGATCCTCGTTCTCCATGATGGATGTAGGTCACACTCAGGTGTGTCGAACGCCGAAGGGGAGGGAGCGAGATCCTGGCAAACGGGAAATTCACCCGGTGGCCATGAAATAATGGGACGTACAGTGGAGCTGGTCTTTGTACAATTCTCTCAAAAATGTACTGAGAAAATATTTATTTCGGGCGGGTCAGCTTCACCGTGCTGAGCTCCACTCACGAAGGTCGAGCACCACGAGTACAACAATCTCAGCTCCGACCCGAGGCTTCACAGAGTTTTTTTTGCATTCTTCTCCCCCCGAAGCATCCTCGGTGAGACAAAAACTTCTCGAAACTCGGATGTGAAAGTTTCGCGCTTGCCACGCCCTGCATTAGCGAGTTATCGATTTGAGTGATAAACACGAGAAGAAAACAGAAACCCTCGCCTTCAGTCTCACTCTCCATCACTGCACACTGATTTTCGAACATCCCACGCAAATGAAAACGTATGTTTCTGCGTCTGAGAAGGAGCGTAGGCGCACCTCGCAAACAGATCGATTCTTCTCCCCGGACGGTCTACGGAGAATAGTCGTCCGCTGCAGCACCGAAAAGTTGGACTCTGTGCTCTGGTTGTTCCAACGTTTGTACGGAACGAGGCACTTTGATGAAATTCCAAAGGTTTTTTGCAGAGAAGAAAAGGGACGATGATGAATGGAAAATGAAAACGGAAATAAATGCATTCGATGATGGCAGCGCGAATTAAATGTCGGTGGAAAATGAGTCGTTGGTTGGGAAAGTATAAGGATAAAAAGTCGAGGGTTTTGTAACGCCGGTCGTGCGAGGACCGTATCGAGACGCGAATCGATACACATACGGAAGTTTAAAATGCATTTCAAAAGCTTTTTCAAATGCTGTTGGTCGGATTATCGTGACTCAGTGAAATGGAGAACCTGAGCTGACGGATTGGACGAAAAATGGAATAATATTTCTATTGGATACCACAGAAAAATAACTTCGATATCGACGTTCCAGTTTACCGGGGAAAATCAAAGTGGA
Organism: Venturia canescens; assembly: GCF_019457755.1. NCBI lineage: Eukaryota > Metazoa > Arthropoda > Insecta > Hymenoptera > Ichneumonidae > Venturia > Venturia canescens. Next base: position 10,028,414 of record NC_057424.1, on the reverse strand, counting down.
GCGTGCATTTTTCAGTAAATCTGACTCTCCGAGGGAAGTTCTTACAGCATCTAACGCGCGTCTCAAGTTCAAGATACTCAATTTCTAAAGTTCCACGAAATTGGGCACCGAGAACGGGAATCAAGCGAATCGGATGCTTGTCGCTGGAAGTTGGCACTCGAATGGGGGGGGGGTCAATATGATTAGAGACAAAATCAATGAACCTCCAAAGATGCTGAGCTTCTCATTAGTTTATCGTGCCACTTTCGATGGGTCAAAGTAAGTTCGGCTCGCCCAAAATGCTTGCAAATATCTGTGCAAACGAAGACTCTAGTCAACTGCAGGATGCTGCCATTCCAGCAACATTTATAGGCTCAACCGAGTCTCCCAACGACGACTGAGCTTTTGTATCACCTGCAAAAGAGTCCGGATCGATATCACGGGAGCTGAGCGCTTCCTGACCTTTCGAAATAATTTCCGTCTCAGATTTTCCGCCCTTAAACCATGTGAACTCCGATGCTGAGTTCAGACGCTCGCTCAGAATGCTGATGTCTAGAAAGGGCCTTAAGTGCGCTCGAAGAATTGTAGAGAAATATGTGAAAAACACTTTTTTTGTATGAGGAGCTCACCGAGGGCTGCACAGGATTGATAAGTTTTGAGCGAAAGTAGAAAATTCTGAAGGTGGCGAAATAAACTTCGGTATTGCGACGTTCGAGGATCGGATCAATACGGAATTCTGGATTGTGGTTTTTCCTCCAAAGCTTCGAGCTCCAGGTTAGCGTGTGTACCGGAGCAGCCTTATCCCGAAGGTGGAGGCGGCCCAAGGTCTTCGGGAGCGTTTTATGTGGGTGAAGGACGATTGCGAAAGCTCCTCTGGCATTCTGCATCGTAGAATGAAATGGATATTCCACATCTAGACTGTTTTTCATCACTTAACACCGCGGTAAAATTGACGAACGAGTCCAACGATAGGTGAAGTTGAAAAATGAAAGTCGAACGAGTCTTCAACGTCGTCCCCAATGCTGCGAACGATGCAGAGTGACTTCGAGGACACTCGATGCACATGCTCCAAGTTCAATCCCGTTATTTTTTACTTCCACGACGTCAAAATTTCGTCTCATTTTATTTCCATTCCGTTGCATCAACGAAATGAAGAAATTTCTGAGCGCAGCATCGAGACCCGAACGCATACCCGGGCGATACTGTTTTCGAATTCGGGATAGAATTACGGTGCGCATCGTATTGGTACGTGAGCTTTTCCCGGCCAAGAAAGTAGGTCATCCAGAGTCATCATTGTCGTTCACGCTACAGAGCAGCTAGCCAACCCAGCACTCTGCTCCTCTCCCTCTTGCTCTCTTTCCTCTCACCCCCTTTGCTTCTCTTTCTCTCTATTGTCAGGCGACACGTCCATTTCATTAGCGCTTAATTAAATCCACAGCGTATAGTGTCGTCCAACAACTAAGAGAGAAGCGTGCGGAGAAGGGGGAGGCTGCTGTGAGAGATGGGAAAGAGCTCCGCGATTAAAGCTGGAGAGAATACAGGAAAGCTCGAAACTTTCCGAGTGCATGTACAAGCTGATTCAAAGAGGACACTTTAAGAGGCAGTACTTCGAGTGTTCCTTTTCAAGAAATCGTTACAATGGAACAGCGAGCATCGTACGACTACTTCTATCCTCCGGGTTTCAAACGTTTTTTATCTCTTTTATCATTGATTCGATACTCTTCAGATATAAAGGGTGTCTCAGGACTCGTGTTCGAGATGGGCAGGGAAAATGAACGAGATTCTCAGCCTGGAAGTTCCTCTTGTACTTTGATGTCAAGAAAAATTCGTGCTTTAAACGAAGTTCTGTGGGGGTGGACAAAAATTTGGTGGTTTCGACTGTTTTCTTGTTGGACAAGCCAAATTTTTCAGGGGCTCGGGAAACAAATGGAGATCGATCACGTTCTAGGTATTTTATTCAATTAAGCAAACCCTTTTTTGGGGTATTTTTCGTGCTCGATTATTGGGAAACATCATGGAGGCGTGGTTTAGCAAATTGACTGGGAATGAGCGCGTTCATATTTGATATACATAGTTATAGAAAAGCCCAGACAGCGACTAGCTGCTTAGAGCTGTTGCATATTTGGCCACCAGAGGTCAAGGTGGCATTTGTTAGTTCCGAATTCTTGAGATTGCGAAGCATTTTTACGTTAATACTCTATCAACAACGGAGTCGAGTCGCGAATGAACGAGGACTTTTCTCTGGAATTTTAAGGCGTCACCCCGTGTGGCAGCCGGATTTTTTTGCGGCGAGGAATAAAAACAGACTTTTGAAATTCGAAGGGTCTATTTGTTGGTATTTCAACTCTGTAATAATTCGGTGTAAAACTACTCCACAGAAACCCATATATTTTTCCATGGTCTCCACGATTCCGGGGGACTGGTTTATCCGAGATGAAAAAACCAAAGGGCGTTTCGATGTGTAAAGCAGTGGCTATCGCCTGAGCTAAAATCATACAGAAATATTAAAAATTGAAGGATTTTCGCGCTTCGAAAGACAAAATTCCGATTTTCAAAAATGTTTCAAACGTCGAGTTCCATTATTTGGATCACTCTGTACACAGATGGCCACGATTCTGAGCAGGAACGAGAGGGCTTGGAGGACTTTTGCAGACGAGCTGGCGTTGTTTACGCTTGGATCGAGGCGCTTCGCTCAGCTCCTGCTTCATTAATTCCCCACTGACACGAGCACCTCGCATCTACGTGCGGCTTCACAAATGCACATACTTTGCGTCGTTTAACGTTCGTCCATTCTCCTCGGTTATTCTTTTATTATTAAATACCGATTTGCAACCGTTCACCAACAAGTTTTTCCTCCAACTTTTGTTCCCTTTTTCGGCTTCTCTCAACCGGAAACACTGGCACATATTCAGAGGGAGCAGCGTCGATCAAAAAAATGTACGAAACAGTAAAAACAAACCTGCGACGGACAATCGATTGCGGCGTTACACACGGAGAAAAGGGGGCCAAAAATTCTAGAGTAAAAAATGTTTTCAGTCACTTCAAATGCTTATATCGTTAAGTATGCTCGGGCAACCCTGAAAAAAAATTATGTGCATGGCAAAATGTCACACGTATTCGGTGCATATTTCTCCATTTATCATAGAATTTACAATGCTGACGGTGAAAATTTGTGATTTTAAAATACATTTCCACTTATCAGCAAGTGCTAATATCTGACGCGATGAATAACACTCGAAAACAAAACGAAATGTAGTTTCTCACGCGCATCACTTTTTGCCACCCACATAAAGCTGTTCAGAATTAAAGGGACGAAAAAATGCAAAATTAAAAAATTACGATGCCGCTTGTAATCTGTGCCGAAATACTTGTTAAATTCTTGAAAAATAATCGAATCGCGAGGTAACCTAATTATTCGTTATTAATTATAAATTTCGTGGAGTACTCGAAACGTTCGTCCATTTCATTACTTTCTCAGGTCATTATCGAATAACGAATAATTGTCTCGTGGTATTGATCGATGGCCAATTATTCAGATCCAATTAGCAGCCGCAGTTGGGCCTCTCCCCGTTTCAGAAGTATTTTTCGCGTGCGTACAGCCTCGCGAGGGAATTGCCAGAGTGGGTACGAACAGCGTGTGACGGAGCTCCGTGCTTTTCGTCGCGGGCTTATCGCGGGCGAAAAGAAAATGGCAAACGATGGGGTGTGGCCTACAGGTGGATGGAAGCATCTCGATAGAAAGGGGAGATATGTTAATGGGGCCTTTAATAATTTTCATGTGCGCCGAAGTGTGCATGTCTTTCGATGGATGTGCCTATAAACATGGATTTTCGCTCCGTATGCCGACGGCGTACGAGCTTCACGAGCCAACCGCGACCACCAGAAGGTCAAATTAAGCACGGAACTCGAGAGAGAAAACGTTCCACGTGCATTAATCGAAGCTGATTTTAACTGGATTCGAATGCTGGAGTTACAGGCCCATTTTTTTTGCAGTCGTTCGTTATTTTTCCAGCACAAATATTTGAGAGATTTGCGAACAGTTTCAATGCGAAATGAAACCTCTTTTTTGGAGCTTGTCCAGGGACGAGATTCCGTTCGTTTTTGTGAGTACCGAGGTCCGAGATCAATCGATCGACGTCGTAAATTCGGACGAATTGCCTCTTTCAACTTCCAAGTCCTGCACACACACTTTTTTGCGGAGTTCCGCGCTTTCCTCGTCCAGCGAAAGGGTCGATGCGAGAGTTTAAGGACACTCTGTATGTTGCGGTACAAGTGACATGTACCGTCCGGAACGGTACACGGTGTGCTGTAAGTGGGGCAAGCAAAATGGAGGCGAGCTTTCTCGCTCGCTCGCTCGCTCTTTCCCACTTCTTGAGTACCTTTGCCTCTGTCCGTGGGTCGATATGAACGCGGCAGCAGCGCGTTATTGCCGCAAACTATTCGTCGCCCCCTTTCATCCCTGTGCAGGGGGTCTCGTCACCCGCCGGCGCTCGCTTGCTTGCCACCCACATCATAGGCCAATATTCACGCCCTCCGGAGAAACGAACGGAGCTTAGTTCTTCGTTTTCTCTTGGATCTTCCGCTTCCTCTTCGTCGCTCTTCTCGCTCATTGCATGAATCTTCTGCAGCGCACTTTCGTATATGGATAATGTTTCTCCTTGAGAGCGGGTTAGTCATATTCGTAAGGAGACTCCTCCCGAGTTACTTTTCCGCGTTCGAAGCATCCGCGTCGAATAATTTCCGGGTTGTTGCTTTACACGAACGTTTGCGCATCGATTTCAAAGTTTATTATAGCTGCGCGGTGTTCATCCGAGTTTTGGCACTCTTGGATCGTAAATGAGACGAAAGTTTTCTTCATTTCGTCGATTTTTTCGAGCTCATCGATGACGCGCAAGTCGATCATCCTCGAAGGCTCATTACCAAAATCCGAGGAAACGTTTTTTCGTTAATCTTTCTTTCTTTCTTTCTCTGAAGCTCCGTTTTTGTCAGGTTTTAAAGCGATGAAAAGGGATGTGTGTCTCGATGCAATTAAAGCCCGAAAAACTCGACTGGGGTTACGCGTGTAAAGTGAACCGTCCACTCTCATTTCCGTCGTCTCCGTCTCTCCTCGATCCATGTACGTATAGGCGGAGGGTCAGAGCCAGCGTTAATAAGTTCTACCCGATAAAACTATCGCGGCAGGCGAGTTGCGGCGAGAGATTAAAGAGCGGCTTTTATACCGACAAAGAGCAAATATCTTTCCTCTTTTCGGTACTCGAGTCCTGCCCGAGGGGGACCGCAGTCAAGGGCGGTAATGGCGGAGGTTCAAGTGTAATAAAATCATCGATCGTGAACTCGGTTTTACAACTATTTTTCATTATATTCACCAATGGATTTGTCACTGCAAAATATTCAGTTGTTCTCGCGGAGATTCATCATCCAGTTTATTCGTTCAAAGCCTTCAAGGACGTTACTTGTGATTGAATAAAGTAACTGAACTTTTTTGCTCTTTTCATGATCAAAGAAACGATTCAAATTGATCTCGCAATTATTCGAATTTTGTGTAACTTATTTTTTGAGATTGATCAATTTTTAATATTATGATAGCGGTTTAAATACCTGCGTAGTTAAATCTTCAAGCCAAATGTGACAACAGCCATTTTCTCTATTTATATGCGTATGCATATCTGTATTTTAAACCAGCTGGCTCATGGTCTTGTCAAATCTTCCACCGTTTATGTCGTTATTACTCGTTATCCTTGAACAAGTCTTTTTCTTTTTCCGTTCCCAAGCCATTATTTTCACCGGTAACAAGGCTTTCTCAAGACATCGTTGATATCTAAAAACATTGTATTTTCTTATTCTCGTTTGTGGTTCTCTAAAGTTGGGAGGATCCAATTCCATTGAATCCAAATCGTCGCCCAGTTGAAACGTTTTTCAACTGTAAAAAAGTTTCGTTTACGCGACAAAACATTTGGCTGCGCGAGCGAAATATTTAGTTGAACGTATTCACCAAACTGTTTCACGATTCCAGTGAAGTTTCGTAATCCTTGGTATTTATTGTGGACCAAAATAATCATCTTTATTTCAGCAACCGCTCTATTTCCGGGTTCACAAACTCGGTTGAAAGTTTTTTTTTGGGAAACTCAACATCGAAGTTGGTTTACTTCCATATCGTAGAGAAATAGAGGCCAACGGTAAATGAAGGAAACTCGATCAATCACCGAAACCATCAACCATCGCCGTTCAGGGCTCGGCCTAGGCGGGGCGAAAGATTGAGAGATATCGTCGCTTTTTCTTTCCTCTTTTCTTCACTGTGTATAGACACGTTATTGCATTTTCCCAAGCTGCGGTGATAGTGCGGTACAGAAACCTCAGTGTGACCCAGAGATAAGAAATTCGTTTGGCTTTCTCGACTTTGTTAGGAGGAGATGAGAGTCCACACCAGCCAGAGAACATCGGAGAGAGTGTTTAAACTATTCGAGTGTTTGGACGAATCGCTGCGGTCACGTCGCGAAAAACGATCGATCATAGAAAAGTTCATAGACAAACATCCGCACAATGTATTAACATAAAAATATGGCAAAATTAAGAGCAAAAAGGGGAAAAATAAGGAAGAAACTTTCATGTCTCGATGCACTTTAGAAATGGTTCGATTTATCGAACAAAATATCTTGCACGTTCGAGAAATTGAAGAAAAAAAAGGTTTAAACCTGCTCGATTATTCATAAATAGCTTCGTGTATCTGACAGATCGAGTTTATCGTGAGTGCTAAAAAATCAAAGCAAACGGTACACCGCCGAGAGGCTGTGGCGAGGATGAAATTTGTAATATACGGAGTGCAAACTCCGCTTTAAGGAGGTCGATTTGTCGTTTGCAGATATACATGACTCGGATATTCGATACACCTCGAGGCAAGTTTCATAACGGTCCCTATCTCTTCTTCATTTTCAACGAGCAAAAAAAAGATAAAGAAAATATTGAAATATTGCAAGCCTCGAAAGAAATATGGCGAAATTTTACTCAAAGCACACATTTGAGCACAATCAATGAGTTGATTCAATAAATTTCTGATCGAAAAAAGTACCGGACACAAATCAACGCACGAGTTCTGAACGACGTGAAAGCTTTCAAAGACGACGATCCAAAAGGACACTGAGAGAAAACTACTATGGTGCCTTAAGAGTAGGATTTATTAATTCTTATTAACATACATAGTCATTTTTTGTGAAGCGAGAACTCGATGAAAATTGACGTGTGATGCCAGAACAAATAGACAAACAAATACAAAACAAATACATTATCGTACAAGCGTGAATGAAATTCTGCTATGTACCAATAATAAGTTCCTAAACACTTTGGCGAGCCATCGATGCTTGTGTTCGAGCTCCTCAAATTGTGCTAGGTTCGACTGTAAATTTCGATTTTGAAAACAGTACTAACCGTAGGAATAAAACAGCATTAATAATAATTCTACATTAGAGTTCATCATCGAATCAACATAAATTTTACAATGTTTCCTCGGTGAAGTACGTAGGAAAAATAGCACAGTTTAAACCTTTGTCGGAGATGATGCTGAAGTTTGCAACGTTGGAGTCCAACGAAACGATCTGAGAAAAAGTCTCCAGTAATTCTCCAACTTCGTTCCCTGTCGAATTTGCAATTCGTAGTTTTTCAAGCTGCACCAATACTTCGTGAGACAAAAAACTGGTGAATTACTACAGATGTTTTTATTCCTTCATTTCGTTGGACTCCAACGTTGCAAACTTGAGCGTCGTTGTCGCAGCAAAATACGCACTTTAGAGTTTTTATTCGGAATTTACTCGGGAATTACAACGTTTTTGGTAAAAGTATGCAAAACGGGCGGTATAGAACCCTAACACTATGGCGACATAGTAAATAAAAAAATATTTTTCTCGCAAAATCAAGAAAAAAATCAAAAATAAATGATCTGAATCATATTTTTCCTTAAAAATGCCTCGTAACGTAGAGGAAAAACGTGGTTGCCATCATTACGAAATCGATGGTATAGTAAACGAGTTTATTTTACCGAATTCCGTTAAATCTCCTTTTCCAAATCAAATAAATATGTAAATCGGCGAGAAAAAAAAATGAGAATAATCCGAGAATACGTCATCCTGCTGTACGTTCGACTATAAATAATAACAATGGTAGTGCTATTAGGAGTGATACGACGACGAGGAGGAGGGGAGGAGTCAAGCAAAAACTAACGGATCAGGAGTGTAAAACCCCCTCGATATTTTTAGTAGCCCAGAGGCGTTCTGGAGCGGAAGCACAAAATATGTATAATGCCGTTTTTATGTATTATGGGATGCGCGGAGTGTGTGTGCCTATGCCGGAATGCCGGAGTATTTCGAAAGCGTATATGGTTGCGTGCTGTAATAATGATGGAAAGAATTACTGTGAGACGATCAACTGACTGGGAGGAACGAGTTTAGTTTTGCGTGAGATATTGCGTTCAAAAGGATGTTACTATTTGTACTCGCACACATACGTTCACGTACGTTTTCATAATTCTACTCGAGAGTAATTCGTTCAATTTTTTCATTTCGATAAGTGAAATGACCTTTGCACGACAGTTTTTCATTTGTCGATGTACGTCAGTACGCAATTATCATTTTTTTCGTATTTCGAATTGTTTCGTTCTTCTTGATAATTTCACAGATTTTCTCTAATCTCGTTAAACCATTAAAATTGTCGTGGAGGAATGGAAAGTTTCTTCGCACTCTTCAACACTCCTCAATTCCTCATTCGAGCCAGTTTGACCCGGAACATAATTTATTCGTTTATCGTTGCATTTCGGTGGAAACAATTGAGAGTCTGCTTCAAGTAGTGCTAGTAAGAATAGTTTTATTCGATGTTCTTTTGTTTAGATTTAGTGGCAGTTTGCCTTTAGCTTATTTTGAAGGAACGTGCGTGTGCTGAGATCCTCGGTAATTAACAATTATTTGTCTTACCACTATTTGACGTTGTCTCGATTGTTTGTGCTTTTATTTTCGGTTACGCAACTATTTAAGGAGGAACATCGGCTTCGCGTTAAGTGAGGTTATCTAAATACGAATTTCATTGTTTTTATCTAAATTATCTAGATTAAGTAAACCCTGTTTGCTTTATTTATACGGGATTAACCCCCAAAAATACGTCATTTTTGGGTGGAATTTATGTTTATTTATTTATTTTTGAGTATGAAAAGGTGGGGTCTATGAAGTTATTTCCTATGCGTAGGTGTTAAATTTTCGAAGTTTGGAAATATCCAAAAACGTATTCTAAAAGTTTCATTGGTTTCATTAAGCTATCGCCACTTTTCTCAAGCTGATGTTCCTCCTTAAGGCGATGTGATGCGACGGGGGGGTTATTTACAAATGAGTGAGCGCTTCGATAAAAATATTGGTTTCCGGGAAAGTTTTCTCGTTTTTCAGAGTTCAATTGAATTATTGAGAATAGGAGTGGAAAAGTTTGTTTCAGAGAAAATGAGTTTTATGTCGGATCACTTTGATGAATGAACGTCGAACGAGAAAATTTTCGTAGGCCTCGAAAAGCCCCAGTGCGTCAAGGGTTGAAGAGATTTTTTTTTTCAATCTCCGCATTGAGACTTATGAAAATCGATGCGCGAATGAAATTCTGCTACCAGACGAAAGTAGCCGAATAGGAGAGTATGAAATTTCGATCAGAGAGCCATCTAAACATGGAAATCCTTTAAATGCGTAATCGTGTTGTTACTGTACGAGGGAGATTGTCAAAGTGGTGTTTGCCTACGAAAGGGATACGCGGTAATCTAAGCTAATCGAAAAGCCCACGAAGGGTTGTTCGAGGGCACACTCGAACGCTCCGAGGACAGGACCCTTCGCTGCATCTAACGAGTTCCGTTTTTTTTTCCCGCACAGTCTCCCTTACTGCGTGATCTTTAAAGGCAGCGAGACTCGATCGGACCGAAATGATTGGCAGACCAAAAAAATGGAGAAACATACTCTCGAGTCGTGTAAAAATGGTTGAATCGAGAAGAGAAAACATTATTCGAATGAACTGCATAGTTACGTTACTCCAAAAGGTGCGAAAGCCACCGAGTCTTGTTTCCAATCAACTCAGACACGTCCCCCCGACAATAGAAAACGACCAGTTTCGTCCCATCGTCGTTTCGAATGTCTCCCACCGGACAAGGGATCGATTGGATCTCGAAAAAAGGGCGAAACGAGTGTAATTTACCTATGGGACGTTTCAGTCTCAAATTCCCGGGTCAATGACCCCAAACGTTCCAAGAAACTCCACTCGCTCTTCATCTTACTCGAACCGAATCGCTGCTCTACTTAAAACGAATAAAAAGCGAAGAATTTCACAATTTGTCTCGTTCCTTTGAGAAATTCAACCAAAATAATGAACCCCCAGCTAAATAAATAAATAAATAAATAAAATAAAATAAAAATAGATGTGCACTCCACAAAAATCTACCGAGAATGAAAAAAAAGTCAAAAAGTATCCAAAAAACGAAGGATCACCAAAATTTACAATGTTTTTCAAATCGACCTCAAATTTGGAGAAATCGCTTGAAAATGTTCTTCCTCTCCCAGCACGCCCATTCCTTTCCCATTGATTTCTAGTGCCAAGCACACGAAAAGTGGGACCAAAATCAAAGTAAATGTCTGCAAAATCGAATTTCCTGAAAAAATTAATTTGGAAAAACCGTTCGACACCAAAAACCGACTCACGAGACGGCCGGTCTGAGCTCACGGGAAAAAGTATTTGGATGAGTAAGCGAGAGCAGTGATGCACCCCGGAGTGTTTAATTCGGATGGAAAGTGCTGTGTATAATCGTAGGAGCGACTGAAGCGAACAGACGAAAGAAGACCCTTTCAAGTGTCTCGACGTTTCGGTATCGTTGTCGCGCGGCGATCAGAGCGATACAATGCCCAACCCTTGGCAAGAGGACGGGCAGAAGGGTCGCTCGGAGGCCCCTCGTTTACGGAGAGTTCGCGAGGGTGGAATTAGTATTTTGGACTGCGTAAGAGACATGCACGCTCCGCGAATCGGAAGGAGCGAGAAAAACGGAGAGCTCGCGCACGCAGCCGGCGTGTTTGTGTGCGGCGTGGAATAACGAGAGTCTCGTCATTCGAGGGTGGACTTTTGAGGGCTGCGACGACGGAGCGTCGTGGAGGGTGCTCCGCGTCGTACTCGTTCTGACGCATATCCCCTCGGTCCGAGCGTATTTCGACGGCGAAATGCACAAGCTTCGGGGGACAAAAGAGCGTGCACGTATCGAGCGGAAATATTCACACTTCGTTTGGGAAACTAATGATTCGATTGCTGAGAAATATTTTGATGAAATATCTCGAGGAACGGTGCGAAAATTTCTGGCCCTTCCGACCTGGCAACTTTGGATACGGATTCTCGAAAAGGGCCTCAAACTCTTCGCGTGCTTCGGTCGAGAAAAATAATTTTACGGGTCTCGGCCACGTGATGTTTGCGCCGACTATATTTTTCGAAAATTTTCAAAAACGAAACTTCAAAATAATGATTTTGTTACTTCAGAAATATAATCGGTAGAGGACCAACGTTTTTACAATTTTTTTATCGAAATAACGTTTGCACGGTTCATTTTGACTAGCGTGCGAGATGAAAGATGAACGATACAAAAGTTAACCGGGATTAAAATCCCGACACAAAAAAAACTTGGCGAAGCAAACGAGCGAAAAAACATGAGCAAAAAGTCCAACTGACTTGACGCGTCAACATAAATTGAACGCAGCGTTGCCAAACGTGACCAGCTCATTTGTCGTGCAATCCGAAAGATTTCTCATCAGATATTTTTTCATATTTCAGACGATTTTCAACGGTAAGGTTCAAAAACTAAAATACGTATTCTCGAATATCCACGAAATACAAGGATCGAATTTTTTGCTAAATCTTGATTACGGCAAATGAAAAAATTCAATAACTTTTCGTGTGTGCACGACTTTCATGTGCATGCCGGAGTGACGAGTGTCAGAGGAGAGTCGATATTCAATGATTAATTTGCTGCTAAACTACATGGGAGCTGGCGTCAAAATTTTGCAAATCTATCCAGTCCACATTCATCTTTGTCTACAAAAAATATCATCGCGTAATGTTGGATAGCGAATACTCGCCCATTTGCCTTAAGGTCTACGTTAAGAGCGATAAAAATCGTTGGCTCAAAAGATTTAGCGATCGTTCGCTTTCCTTCAACCTTCGTTGACTTCCTGTTGAGTGAACGAAGAGAAAAGTGCATGCATTTCCGGAAGCCTCGTTAGCTCGTTCGTCTCCCTCTGCCGTAGTTTTTTCATTGAATTCAACATTTTTCAGTTCGTTTGAACAGAAACCGTTTGAGAACGAACACACGCTTGTTTGCTTCCGCTTGGACGAGCGGTGTTTGAAAAATACATTTTTCTCGACTCAGCGAAGCGGCCGGTAGCCCTCCCGCCCGCACGCTCCGAGTTTCTCCAAAACTAATGTAATTACGCGCGTGCATAAATTATTAACGCTTCCACGAATAATCTTACGCATCGTTTCCGAATTATTACGACTGTGATGGGCGAGCAATGTCGGCTGTGTCATTTTCCTCAAGAGCGTGTACTTCGAGCGTGGATTTCTGCACGAAAAACAAAAAAATCTCCAGCCTGCTGGCTTGGCCTATTATTAGTGTAATTATACAGCGAGGGTGAAATGTGTACCCGCACGATTCGGCGGTTGACAAGAAAAATCCACGAATCCCGAGTCCCCCGAGTGAGTTTTCAAAACCGACGAAACATTGTTTCAGGATAAATTCTCAAAAGCACGACGCTGAAGTTTGTAACGTTGGAGTCCAACGAAATATGAAGGAAAACAAAAACATTTGTAATTCACCAATTTTTTATTTCACGAAGTATTGGTGCAGCTTGAAAAACTACGAATTGCAAATTCGACAGGGAACGAAGTTGGAGAATTACTGGAATTATTGGAGACTTTTTCTTAGATCATTTCGTTGGACTCCAACGTTGCAAACTTCAGCATCATCTCAAAAGCTTCCCATCATTTTTCAAAGATATTTCATTGAGAATTTGAGCAACGTTGAAGATTTCACGACTTGGGAAAATCCAGCTGGGATTCGGTCACGAAAACGTCGAGATTTTTCATCGACGAACAATCTTTTTTCATCATTTTTATTCTCTGCATGTCTCAGCGCAACATTATTTTCGATGCATAAGAAAAAATAATTATCTGGACAGGCCGTGCCTACGACAAGAAAAAAAATGTGCAATTTATGTGTCCGTGAAATAATGACGTTCGGCCTGGCCGCGAGATCGAGAACGAGAATTTCGACATTTTTTTGTCTGATGTTCGAGGCCGAATGTGCAGCCCACGCAAACTGCTCCGAGCTGCATCGGGATCGTTATTCTTCCGAGCGTCAAATCGTATCGCGGTTCATTCAGACTCGTCGACCGACCATTTTCCAATCAACTTTCCGTCGCTTCCTTCTCTCTTCTCGAGCTTTTTTTTTTTTTTTTTTTTTCATTATTATTAGAAAAAAAAACAAACAGAACGAAACTTCGAATGTTTGATTGAAATACGCCTAAATATTTTCGAGGCTTTTGACACCTCCGAAGAAAACAGCAGAAAAAAATCAGTCACTCGAAAGTAATTTAATAATTGCCGATCGCTGAAAAAGTTTAATCGCTCCCCATTTTTATTGGCCTTAATTTCTAAGCGAATGAATTACGTTCAGCCTAATTTATGAAACAGTCGGAATTCGAAGGTCCTTGGAAAAAGCGAGGTCCGGGAGACTCAATGGGGATTCGTAACGCCTCGTCACTATATGCGATCGAATGATACCAGAATCCAGGACCTATGCCAACCGGCAGATGTGGAACGAAGCGAGAGAGAAGAATGCAAGCGAACGAATCGTCGAGAGTGACAGCTGCCGCGTTTCCCCCTCCTCCGTGAATACAAAATTCTGTGTATTTGTACGAATAGCGGTGACTTACATAGAGCGTGACGTCGCCCAGTTGGCTTCTCGTGGCCACAACTTCACATCTTATTCGAAAAAAAATGATGCGTCGAGGTTTCATGCGACTGCAAAGCCGGCTGGGACGAAAGAAAAAATTCAACCAACTGGCAGCTCGAAACAATGCTTTCTCGATGCACCCTCAAAATTTAATGAGGAAATTCGTAAAAGGTTCGTCAGCGTGAAAAATTTACGGTTCATTGACTATTTTGAGGGCTCCGTGTCACGAGAAATTCGATTTATCGGCTTGAACAATATTTCGAAGGATTGGGAGCCCATCCGACGTGGAATGACCCATGCGTATGGCCTCTTTTATTATTTACATATGTTAAGTATTTTGTAATAGATAGATAAAGCAGAGGTAGACGGGTAGCGACAACGATACATTAAAAATGCGGCAGGCTATCTGCAGAATTACGTCACTCGATGCTACACACGATCACATTGACTTTTAAATGACGAGAGAGAAAATAAAGCGATTCTCTTCACGAGAGTGTTTACTACTAGTACTACTGGCGAGCGTAATTCCGAGCTTGAAAAATATATTTTTCCACTTTGAGTCGCGACATGACGAATTAAGTCTTCAATCGCTATTTTTCGCCGATACTAAAGTGTAGAAGCATCTTTGGAGGGTTTTTGCTCGAGTGTTTTGGAGAAAGAAAAATTGGAATAATCGCCGGGAGGCTTCGAAGGTGATAAAAACCACAGGAATTCCCGTTTTTCGATGTTGCGAGACTAAAAAATTGTCGAATTTTAATGAAACAATTGCAATACTTCGCGCTCTTTTTACTGTAATGTTTTGTGGAATTGTACGAGCATGGCGTGTGAAAAGATATTGGTGTGTACAGCCAATGCAATTATTTCGAAAGCTCAAATTTCTGTGCTACGAAAAAAATGGTTCGAATTATCGAGAGAGTAATCAAATATTTCGTGTGTTCGAATATCAAAGTTTCGTTGAGCAAAAGAACGACGGTAGTGTCAGTTGAAGAAAAATATTTTTATTGATTGAGGTTAGAATAACATTCTTACGTGGAATTTCCTAACCTACACGTCAAAAAACATTGAGACCGCGTCAGAATTGCAAGCATTTCGAAAAGTTGCGTTCTTTTTTTTTTTCTAAATTATATGGTAACAAGAACGAGAAAAGACCGAATTAGCGAGAGCAGATTGGAGAAAAAAGAAAATCGTGAAAAAATACAGCGATAAATAAGAATTGTTTCTAACCTGTTTGCCGGGACGCGGAAGCGTCTCCATGTTGGTTCCGGTGACAACGGGAGCTTTTTCCGGTCCGCCGTTCTGGTGGTTGACGTTGTCGGTGGCGCTAACGTCGGTACCGCCGCCGCCACCGCCCCCGCCTTTGCCATCCTCGACGCCCGTCATCCTCCTCGTCTTTTCGACCTTATTTTTCCGTCACTACCGACCCCCGATTGGGTCCCACCGCCCCACACTCGGGGAGCACAACGTACCCTTCGAAAGTCCCCCGTTACTCTTTCTGTTATCTCAATCACTCGATTTCGTTTATCCCACGCACACTTTTTGTCCGAGATGAAGATGCACTTTCAACGAGGCGTTTCGTATAAATGCCTACCAATATCAATATTAATATCTGCAGATAAAAATATCGACTTGAAATTATGTGTCTGTAGTTTATGTACATAATTTTATCGAGTTCATTAAGTCGATAGCCCTACATATTGTTTTATCTTTCAGGAATCAAGATAAAACAATTACGGATAAGATAGAACGGGGAATCAGAAAAAAATATAGCGACGAAAACGCGTGGCATAACTCATAAAACCGTATTGACAGTCCGTAGAAATCCAGTTGCCTAAAGGTCACGACGAATACGAGAAAAATTACAAATTATTCCGAAAGCGTTTAAAATTCGTAGTGACGTCATTTTTCGAATCTGCCCAAATCGAATTTCCAGCTGACAGAAAACCGCGTTACGGAATCGTAAGGCCTGTAAACGTTTTAGATCACGTCCAAAATTAGACGAAATGAAAAACGAGGCGCGAGAATTTCTCTCTTTGAACATTAAAGTCTCAGAATAACGATGTGTACTCGGAGCCTCGGAGTACCGAACTCTCGGACGGGTAGAAAAAGTGTCAATAACATTTTTGACTTTGGAATGAAAATTTTAAGACGGCAATAATTATCAAACGATTCGTCATTTCTGTTATTATTATACTGCACAATTATGACCTACAATGTAATTTTTGAACGGAACTCCGATGGCTCCAATAGCCCGCTTTTAATGCGGTACCGAAATAAAACTGGGGGAGCCTTGAGAATGCCGACAAAGCCTCCCCCCTCCTGCTACGACCCTTCTGCGTCACTGCTCACCGTTTTATTTAATGTATACCAGTTTACTTCGATCTTCCCCCTCCCCTTTTGGACTTTTTCCGCGGAAAATTTTGTCAACGTTTTCCCGTCTGATGTTGCTAAAAAATAAGTACGCTCTTTATTATTGTGTACGGATCTTGCAAATCGTTCGTAAGCAACCACTTCGAAATGGAAATATCACATTGACGTTTCGCACTCTCCGAGTGCAGAAGTCGATTTTGTGGAGGGTTTTTGCTTCTTATGACAGGTTAAAACTCGTGTACCGGGACTGTGCTGAAGAATGGAGATTCAAACTCGCAAGGTTCGAATCAGTGCTTCGAAAAATGCGGAGTACTCCGATCGAAATAAGATAAGCATGTATGAGAAGTCAAAAATATAGAGCATTCAGTCAAAATTAGAGCATACTTTTTTCTGTGTATTAGTTTTCTTATGAGAAATTTTTATTAGCAACTCGAAAATTGTATACATTAAATGTCGAAAAAATTGACACGCTTTCCTTATTCTCCGTTGATTTTTTCTCAAAATGTGAACTAATTGTGGAACCGTGAAAAGAATTAGGATTCGCTACGCCCCGGAGCGATTTATCGACGCGTACGTGCGCAGCCCTATACAACAGTACCACGAAGCCCGAAGGAAGGCAAAACCCGCCCGGCGAAGCGACCCAAAACGATGAAATAAAAAACAAGAAGGAAGAACTAGAAAATAAGAAGGTTGAGAAAGAAAAGAAGCGTGAATTCCTACTTTCTCGAATGTTTCACTCGTTTTTCTTCACTGTCAAATCACACAAGACATCTCTCTGTCCGGAACACTTTCTTTCGCGCGATCTCTGCAAGTAGTCAACCAAACGACAAATATAAGCACGGGGAGTAAAACTATATGTATTCAACACCTCCGGTGGATGTATCAATATGTGTGTGTGTGCGTATGTATATATTTGTGTTACTTTTTATCGCGTCCGAGCGTTTCACGACCGCTCACCCCGAGACTCCGTACCGTTTTGATCGCATTTCGATGCTTGCCTGCGCGCGCTTATAACGCACCCCTGCGGCCACTCGCGCAACTATCGCCGCCAGCTTCTCTTTCCATAGTCTCGTTCGTTGTGCTCGTTGTGCTGTAGCGGAACCGTAATCCGTAAATCCGTACACGGCGACCGATACGGCGAGAGGAGAGGGGCATGAGCTCAATACACATACAGAAGGGACGGAATCGATCAATCTATAACGCTAGCAAAAAAATAATTTCGTTGGCTTAACAATGGAAATTCGAGACATCAATTATTTAGTTTCTTCCGCTGTCATTACGTGTTAAAAATACAGACAGTTTTTTGTTTATTTGTTCCACTTTTGTTATCGCTTTAAATTCGGAGATATTTTTTTTATCAATTAAGCTGATTTCATTGCCTGCAAAACTTGAAATCATTTAACGAAACGAGCAATAACAGCCAAATTTTCCATGCGTTTTTGAAACTTAGAAAGTGGGACGATGAAACCGCGAAACTTCAAAATATTGTCTACCTACGATTGCGTATATAGGTGGTGACAAAGTGTAGACATAATTTATCATGCGGTACAAACGTCGTTCTGTGTTCTGTCTGAAAAATTCCATCAACCACTGGATTTATAGGTTTAATTCGGCGGAATAAAGAAGCGATTTCATCTCGGAATACTTTGGAATTCCCGCCACTCAAATAGCACTACATTGCACCCATGACTATGCCAATGAAACGCGATGAAACAACCTTAAACTATAAACGGAATCGAAGTGACTGAACAGATGTGGCACACTTGGTTTTCTGTGTGTGCAGTGTGTAGTGTAGTATGCGCGCTGTCAGCGCTGTATCGAATGTTTATAACCTGTACACCCAACAACTTTTTCTGTGAATTACCGTGAAAAGAACTTTTTTGTGATCGAATAAACGATGAAAATTGTTACAACAGAAATTTAGCTGATTGTCTTGTCGATGTCTACGTATGACATTATTCGATTCTAAATTCCAAGTTGCACGAAATGATGTCACCGTCCGCTCGGGTTTTCATAACCTATAGTATTTTGCAGTGCAGTATACCTTCCAATTTTTAGTGAAAAATAAATATATAGCATGTAGCTAGTCGTATAAAATTTCGTGAGAATCGATTATACGGAGGTTGGTCAACGATTAAACTCAATTAATGTAAGTCAAAGTCGACCGGTCGTCTGTGTCGAATCAATGATCAATCCCATTTCCGAAAAAATGCTTGAAAAGTGAGGTTATGAAAATACTGGTATCTGTTTTAGCCAGCGAACAACTGGCATATTAAAAAATGGCACAAACAGTTAAAAGTACATTGAGAATGTCGATGGCAATGCGAAATTTGGGAACATCGATGAAATCCACATTGGGTAAAGGATCCTCTCGAATGGCTGTTTATAGTTCATCCTCCAATAAAGGTAATGTGAAAACCTATTTCTGCAATTTGCGAGCGGACGGTTAAGTTACGAAATCGATTCAATAATTGGTTATTGAAAATGAAATTACCAAATCGAGAATATTTATAATAAATTTGAATGACAAACTCAATCAAATAAGAGTTCTATCTGACTAATGTAGTAATAACTTCGCGGATCCATGAAAATGTGAACGCACAAAATTTTGCCGCGCGATAATAAAAGCTCTTTTAATTCATCCAAGGAACGGAACGTTCATCCAAAGCTCTAGAAATATTCAATGATTAGAAATAGAGTAGCCAAAGGCTGGGAAGACAATCTACTGATTGATATTTTATATTGGCGGGAATTTCGATTGTCTACATAAGAAAGAAAAAGTGCTATCTAAATTCGAGTCATATGCTGCGAGTATTCGTGATTTCTCAGCAGCTTTACGGTCAATTTATACACGTTTTTCTGAAAATAGTCATTTTTTTTTAGGAAAGAGCAAGAAAAAATTTTTTATTTTTGCATTTTATAAGGTATACTTCGTAAAAACGTAACAAAACGTTTACACTGACTTTACATAATGGCGAACGAGGACTTCCAAATTGACAGGGGTTCTGAATATCGTGGTTTATTTATCGGAAAAAATGAGAAGCGACATTTTCATGTTTTTTAAATTCAGTGTCGGTTTGAAATAACTTGAAGTGATAAAAAAATTAAAAATTGTGAGAATAGCACACTGTGAAAGTGGAATATACAATTTTCAACGTAATTTTTTCACTCTACTTGCAATGAAGAGGTACTTTTTGCTTGATATGATTCAACATAAATTTTCAAATTCAATGCAGTGAAATGTTTACTCATTTATAAAATTCGGTAAAGATCGTTTGAATAATTTTTACGTGAAAACACCACCAACTTTGGTTGAAAATTTTTGATTCACCATATCGGATCCGTCATTTCAAATAATCAAGATTTAATTTCAGATTTTGATTTTTCAATCCCATAAACTCTGCTGCATAAGTTTTTAAATGAAAAAAAAGTTATTTGTTTTTTTGACCTATGGTACTGGATCTGTCATTTTTAAATTAGATAATGTAGGTTCAGATCGTTCAGATTCAAATCCAGCAAGCTCAGCAACGTAAATAACAAAATTTTAGTATTCTCGAGAATGAAAATTCAAGGAAGTTTTTACACGAATTTTTGCAAGAATCAAGGTGGAATATCGGAGGTCAGTAGTAGGAAATGTTATTTAAATTCTACCGTCAACCCTGCTTTGATTATTGTTCAGAATCACTGGTTGCAGCGAAGCTTCACCTACCAGATGAACCAGCTCCAGTATTTGAACGTTCAACATCATTGCAGTGGTCGTTGGAAAATAGCAGAACTTCTGCACAACTTCTCAGCCTAGTTGAAGCGAATCAAAGAATAATGACGATGACAGATGTGTTCATTGCATTGAGAAAATTAGTGTATATATCAAAAATTTCAGCTAATGAATTTGAGCAGGTGTATGAAGATGCCAGATTTTTGATACTGTGTGAGGTACTAAAAAAGAATAGAAAATATTTGAATGGGATGAACTCCGTGAACGCTTTGAAGGCAATATTACATTTTAAAGTACCTGTGACGAGCATTATCGTAGAAATGATTCTAAAAGTGGTGCAACAAGATCTGAATTTGTTGAGTCTTGACAATCTCAGTTTCCTACATTTCTTGTTGAGAAGATGTCACAATTCACCAATCGTGGAGGAGCTTAAGGTAGCACTGCCAAGAGTCTATGAAAATAATCTAAGCACCAATTTGGATCGTGACAACATTTGGAGAATAAGAAATGCCATCGCATATTTGGTCAAAAAGTCATCAAATTCTGAAACGTTTAACATTCTCATTGATTCTGCAATGAAATGTAAACAGCCCATAGACCCATACAGCGCGGCTGGTTTCCTATGGGCATTCTGCAGTTTACAATGTCCCTCACATAATCTGCCAAAAGCTCTCAATCATGTACAGAATATACTTGCTGAAAATATCACGCACATTGAACCGGTAGTCATCCTGGAGCTGGTGCGAAAAGTTTGGGTGAAAATGAAGGAAGGGTAAGATTAACAGGTTATTTATTAATCTTTACTCGTCAGCACCGATCTTAATGATGAATACTCAAAAAATTCAAATGGCATAAGAATGTCAAATTTTGTCAATCTTCGCCAAGTTTATTCTTTTGTGTGAGAGACAAGTTATACATTTTTAAGAATATTTTTTTTGCGGCTTAAAAATCCATGTATTTGTCGTTTTTCAAGCGAAATGATTTATTAACTATTTTTTTTATCATTCTAGAGAACAATATTATTATCACGAAGGTTTCATCGATGCATGTGCGTCGACGGCAATATCTCAAAATTGGGGTTTGGCTACAACGTTATGTCTTCTCAGCCGATTGAATTTGATCACTCACACCCATATACCATTGTTGGATCACATCGCAGAGAAGTTATTCAAGAATGGAACGTTATCAGAAGAATATTCGGTCATGGAAATTACTAGTTTTGTTTGCGGTTGCGCGATAGCCGAGTACAAACCAGTTCCTTTGGACTTAGTCGAGGAATTAGTTACGAGTGATCGAGTCCCACAGTTGATATATAACCAATCACCTCTATTGAAGTTAAGCGTCAGTTTGTTAGCGTTAGACGTATATTGTCCTGAACTCATAAAAAAAACATTTGAAGAATGCAATGGAATCAACACCTTAAAAGGCCGCAGAAAAGCAAAAGTTTTATTTCTGTATCAGGCTATCAAAACACTTTATCCTCAATATTCTGGGCCATGGCCATGTGATGATATTGCAGAATTTGGATTACGTTACGAATTTTTGGATTTTCCTCTTCGTGCTTCTCTCGAAGCTGCTGTCGGTGGCTCGACTTATGTTATTTCCAATATTAGATCAACACTTGGTCATATTATTGGTGAGCTTTCCTGATTGACAGAATCTTGTTATATTTTGATCGATCTTCTAATTATTCAACCACTAACTTATCATCGAATTCTCGAATAACAAAAGCAATACTTGATTACCTCTGATTACATTGTGGTTTGTTAATTTTAATGGTTTTTTTTCTTTCCAATTCATTGATCAATTTATATTCTTTTTTTTTAGATCATGCTATTGTGATGCGTAAAGGAGGTTATCCAGTTGCTATTAATGAGGCTAAAATAAAAAATGGAGAGAATTCAGTGATTCAGTTAAAAGATATTGAGCCACCAGCCGGTAGTCAAGTGTAAGTAATATTCATTCTCTTTTTTTCTCCTCTTTGAAACGAAAATATGCAGAAAGTAATTTGATTCTTTGTTGCTCAGAATTCTCATTTTGTACCTACCACAACATGCGTATTCGATCAATACTCAGAAAATGATGGGACCTCGAACATTACAAATGAAAAGTTTGGAAACTCTTACGGGATACACAGTTGTACCGATTCAATCAACCATATGGACCAGTCTCCCAGCATCTCAGAGAATCCCTTACCTCATGCAAACCATCAAGCTTAAGTGCGACGAGCGCTTCGATGCTGGTTTATGAAAAATTATATTGATTCCGATGAAAATGAAAAATTGTACAAATAAAAGACGCTGTGCAGTTAAACAAAATAGATTAGCTGTAATCATTGAGTAAGGATTGATTTTTTAATTCACAAACTATGTCCCGAACGAAATTTCAGTTGCTGTTAGACTTATGGCCATTTTTTCTCATGTGGTTTAAGGTCGATTCAATTTTTTTTATATAGTTTTGACATTGGACTCTGATTGAGTTGAACTCAGATTAACGTTGGAGAAAACAAGCATTATTGTTGCATAGATAACCCCTTTTGTCAAGATAAAAACTGTGCTAATATATCCATGCTTCGTCAGCCATAACAAAGAAAAAATGGATTATTGAGAGGGGCGATTATTCATATTATTCTAGTCTCAATATTTCGAGAACGTCGCTTCTTGATTGAAAGGTTTATTCCCATTTTTTTCATCGCTAAATTCAATATCAAATCTTGTCTTTCAAATCTCTTGGAATTTCTAAAAATTTTTAAAATAAATTAGCTGTAATTTTATGTTTTTTTGTCATTCGATATTTTTTTTAATTTTCGATAGCTCGATGAGGCGATTATTTTTAAAAATTATCAAGGAGTATAGGTATTGAAAATCTGTTTTATTAATTAAAAATTTCTTCAATCAATGTCTTTTGAATATTCTTGAGTACACTCTGATGCGTGATAATCATTATAAAAACAACCAAAATATTTATATCGCCGATATCACGAACATTCGTATAAACACCACCTCGTTTTCGTCGCAATCGCAGTTGTGTTTCTCCAATTATTGTGTGCCAACGTTTAAATTACAGCTAATTTATTGAAAAAAATAGCAAGAGATTTGAAAGAAAAACATTTGATATTAAATTTGTGAGTTTCGACGTTTCGATCAATAAAAACGGGCAAATTATTTTTTCCAATTTTTTATTCATTAATTATAAATTTCAATAATAATTTTTTTAAAAAAGTTGAGTAGGCACCGACAATTTTGGGGTTTGGTTGGTCCCCATCCATAATATAAGCACGCGAACTGAGTCCGTAACTTGATGTACCTTCGTATATAAGTTTAAATCACGTCGGAGTAATAAACTTCCATTATTCAATCATAAAGATAATTTCGATCGTTAGTGAAATACTGAGTATTTAGTTTCGGGATAAAAAAATAAATCGCAATTGTAATACAGTTCACACATTTCGATCACAACGCACTCCAAGATTCGCAACTATATGCTCGCGGCATGCCTCATCATCAGCCACCCACGTTTGTCTTTCAGCCGTCAAGTATCTGTGCTCGAATAACTCATATCTCATATCTCATGTCCAAAATGCAGAGCTTTTAACTCAATGCTCGCACCCGTTATACCCGTTACGCCGCCGTTATCTTCTACCCACCGGCTGCCGCATTATTAATTCTTTGCAAGGTACTCGCTTAACTTTTCAGGTGGCAGCACGTATCACAAGCCCCAACTGAATTTGCTAAACTGGAATGCGCATCACTCTCCGTTCCGAAGGAGAAACGCTTAAGGTGCAGTTGTCTCTGTCAGTACAGTTCACGATAAAAAATTATCTGGCAGTGTGAACTAATTTGTTCAAATGTGGTTCAAATATGGAAGTTGTGGAAGTTGATGGAAGTCTTGCCCGCTACATAATGATTTTCCATTCAAACTGTACAGTACAAATGCGCGTGCGTACAGGCATGCTCGAAGAGAGAAGGAGGGATTCGCCCTAAGTTGCTTTTTTTGTCGGAGCACTTGTGGCCCATTAAAACCTAATGGGAGTACGCATTCCAATATTATTTCAGTTCGATGCAAGCCCCGTCTGTACATGTATATATACTGTAATCGTGCTTATATAGATTCCCGTGTGCAGCGAAGAGACTTTCACTCGCGTATCTTGCACGTGATCGTATTACCTATGGCGGTATTTCCCTCGACGGGTATATAAAAAAAAATCCCATAATTTTCGTTACCCACATTAAAACAAACACATTCACATGCATACGCGCGCGTAAAATGTCGATATTAACATAGTTTCTACTTGTTTATTGTTTTTCTTGAGTGTTGTTTAAATGTTTTTTTTCCTGATTGCGTGTATTAAAAAAAATTGAAAATTTTTGGTTCTGAAATGTTCTGTACGATCGATGGATCAGGTGTCGAGGCTTCTTATTACTATTTAAAGTGCTCACGTCAGATTGGAAACAGACACATTGCGGGAATGAGTTCAACGTGATGAATATTGTTGTATTTAGCGCGTTACGTGTTTAAACTCATAATTTGAATACGAGATTTTTAAAACTCTTTATTCGATTCACGGAATAACAAAAAAACAACGTTTTGTTCTTTCGGTTGATAATTGTTTGGAGTGAAATACAGAAACAGAAGAGAGAGAAAAAATTGGAAAGTATGGGTTTTTCCACTACCCTTCAGGGACAATCGTCTCACGAGGCTCTTCTTGGAAGACAAGATGCGGAAATTAAGCTTTTGGAAACTATGCGAAGGTGCTTGACTACCAAAGTCAAGTCCGACAGGGAATACGCCTCTGCCATTTCTTCGCTCACTGTACAAGGGAAAAAAGTTGAACGTTATGATGACCTCTTTGGCAGCCTTATAGCTCAGGTATGAAATTCCAAAAATAATGTATATTGTCCATTCACAGCAACCTCTTTTGGTGCTTAAAAAATATATTTTACTCAAAGTCCGTCATCCAAAGAATGTTCTTGAATTCTTATTATATATATTTACAACAAGTTTTTATTTTCAATATAATCATCTCAGTGTCACTTTCCTTTAAAAATGTATGAATTTCTTTGAAAAAGAAGAATTTCCTCCTTTGATACTAAGAAAACAGATTTTTCCTTTAAAAAAGGTTTTAGGTTCTATTCAACTCCAAAGAATTTATCTTCAGCCAAAAGATATAAAAATTATTATTTTACAGCCATTTAAAAACAAAAAATACCTTTTAAGCTTCTAACAAGTTAATTTTACTCCTAAGTTGTTCTTTTCTTTTGTCTCAACTCAAACTTTGATAGATAAACTTAAACATTTATAGTTATGAAGAAGCAGTTGGGTAAACAAAAAAATTCTTCTGCTGTTCCTTTGTCGTCATGATTTATTTGATTTATTTCACGGGGAGTTAAATGATGGAATTGTTTGACTTTAAATCCAATTAAATTTCCCAGTTTCATTCAAACTAATGTAATTCATTTTTTTCCAGAGCTGGCGTGACATCATGGAATCATTGGAACAAATAGCTAAACTTATTAAGCAACAGGCAGATTCAATGGAGAATATTGTTGTAGAACACATAAGTAGTTTATATGCAGAAAAGAGGAGAGCCCGGAAATTATATCAAGAAGAACAAGTCTGGCTAAACACCCAGTTTCAACAGGTTTCTGTTTTCACTTTTACTCCTATTTGTGTATTGGTTTGTTTTGATGTAATTTCATTAGAATCGGAGGAATCACAGAAATTTATTGATTCTCTTTTTCCACACAGTTGAGTGACGATGTGGCCAGAAAAAAGACAGAGTACCAAAAGAATCTCGAGGTGTACAAACTTGCAAGGTCGAGGTTCGAGGAACACTATGTCAAATGTAAATAAAACTTGAGAATTAATCTTTAAAAACTTCCCGATTTTTTCATTATTCTAGTTGAAACAAAATTCAGATATTTTGCTTTTGTCAGAGTTTTGTTCAATTTGTACATTTTTTTTCAAGTGCTCATCTATGACTCAACATATGATAAAGTTTTCTTGCTTTTTCACTTAAACAGGCTTGAATTGAAATATTTTTCGAGATATTACCAGCTAAGCAGAGTTAACACTTTAACAACTGTTATTGATTGATTGGACATTTCTATTGATGATTTTGTGTAATTCAAATGATAATAGACAACAAAAAATAGACAAAATTGTAGTCGATTTTACACAAGTTAACAGCGAAAACTGAATTTGAATTTTAGCTGGGAGAGGAGGAAGAAAATTGGATGATGTGAGAGAAAAGTATCAAAAAGCTTGCAGGAAGTTACATTTGACTCACAACGAATACGTGCTTTTACTCGGGGCAGTTGCGGAATGCGAACAGGATCTAAGAACTTGTTATTTGCCAAGTCTTCTTCATCGGCAACAAGCGATTCATCAAGAATTCATAGTAGGCTGGTAAGTGACGACTTATTTTTCGTTGCTAAGTTACGAAATTTCTATGTGGCATGAAACCGTTGCTCATGGGTCATCATTTTATCAACTCGGCAGGAAATCTGCGCTCATTCATCTCATTAACCGACTAACAATACTAACGTCATTCTATTTGTTACTCTACCATCAGAGGATAGAAAAGGTAAATCCCCACTCAAACTTGAAAATATCACGTTCATCAAAGCTTTTTGTAAAATCGACACTTGAATGAAATTTTATTTCAAATCGTACAATTTATTTCTACTCTTATGATTGTTGATTCCTTCATGATTTCTAATAAGCTTTTCATTTCTTTTGCCGTTTAGATCTTCAAATGCAAAGAATATTTTTTCTATTATTCGCAGGAAAGCCATTCTTCAAGATACTGTCAAATATTCTGATTTCACTAACGAGAAATTTCGTGAAATTCACACCCGAATGCAGACGGGAGTTGATTCGATAAAACCAGTTGAGGAATATCGAGACTTTATCGGAAAACACAGGTACTAGAACAATAAAGTTGAGATAAATGACAGATCAGATGAAATGAAGAAAAATGTGAAAATTTAATGGCATTATATTTGATACAGTCATGACAGTTATTTACCTAATTATCTAAAAGATGCAATAGAATGAAATATGGTTTTTATTGAATGTTATTTGGAAGAATTAAAATATTCATACAAACGAATAAAAAAATATCCACAGAACTCGTCCAGCGTCGCCGTTGCGTTTCACGTTCGACGACAACCTCGTCGACGACACTTCAGGAAAGTTGTTACCGAACAAATTGACAGTGGACAATTTGACGATAGATTGGCTTCGGAGTAGATTGAACGAGCTTGAAACGTCGTTAAAAACGACACAGCTCAGTCGACAAACGTCCCAACAAGCACAGGAAAATAATACTGACACAAAGCCACATAATTTGGATTATTCGCGTGAGAGGGAAGAGCTGAGATTACGTTGTCAGGAAAAAAAACTTCAGAGACAAGCCGAAGTCATACGGGGAGCTCTCAATGAACTCGGTTGTGAAGAACTGCCCTCGGGATGCGATCTGTCCATGGAAGGTTCCTTCACTGAACCACCAGTTACCATGAAGGTAATTTACTCGAATTTTAACTCGTGAATATTTTATTGGGGAGTGTTTCAGGCTCGAAATCGAGCCTGAAACTAATGGCCATGAAAGGAAGTAAAATTCATTAGCTCCAACTCGTTGAATTTACAGAGGAATACAGTACCAGACACGGGTATCTTCACCCTGAGGAACCAAAGATTTATGACTATATTAAGATCTCCCTTTAAATCTTTGCCATCTATAAACGATGGTAAGAATGGGGTTATTAGGGCTAATAGCGTAGGATCGACACCAAAGCCGATTCGCGCTCCCCCGGTAGTACGTTCCATGTCAATCGAATGTCTGTGTTTTTTGTCTTCACACGATTAATATTCTCTTAGAGAAATGGATCTTGATCGATCTGAGAGCGTGAAGAGTGCGACTGGAAAGTGTTGAAAATTGATGAAAAAATTATCAATTGAGATTCGAAAAGTCCAAATCGAAATATCTTTGCAACATCAATTTACAAGTGTCTAAAATATTTTGTTTTACATTTTGTTCAGTGTCAATAATTCATATAAAGAAAATGATAAAATTATCTAGTTTCAGTTTTCAAATTTCTTTCTGTTAGTAAATTGAAAGCTTCAGTAATGCCTTTCAAACTTTTATAGAAAAAACATTCCCAGTCTTTAATGATTTTTATTTGGCATAAACAGTCAGATAAATACGATTGTTATTGGGAGTATTTTTTTTCTTTCGTGTAAATTCGTTACCGTTATTCTTATGAAGCATGTAAAGGATCAATTTTTTTTTTAACTACTTTTATGCAGTCTGATTTTTGTTTGATTGTTTTTCCTGCAATGTACATAATTGCTTGTCATAATTAAAAAAAATGAATTCAAGAATTTGTGAAACGAACAACGTACAGCTATTCAATTATAAATGGAATGAGTCGAGTGATTTTATTAACGCACGAGATTTTTTAATGAAAGCTTGTGGCTGGGTTTTCCAAATATTTGATGTTGAGTTCGTGTTGCATTTTCAGGAAATATTTTTAGAATTGAAGTAATAGAAATTTGTACTGTACAGGTTCCTCTTCGAGGCGTCACAAATTCAAATAATGGACCACGTGGTAGCGGAGCTCTCATCGACGAGGAGTGGTTCCATGGGGTTTTACCGCGTGAAGAAGTTGTTAGACTATTGGTAACTGAGGGTGACTTTTTGGTTCGTGAAACAACGAGAAACGACGAGTGTCAAATCGTTCTTTCGGTCTGTTGGGATGGACACAAACATTTTATCGTACAAACCACACCGGAAGTTAGTCCTTAAAATGTCACAAATTTTTTCATCCCGTTTCTTCTATTGTTTGCTAGAATTATATTTTTTGTTTATTTCAACACAGGGACATTACAGATTTGAAGGCCCCACATTCCCTTCGATACCAGAATTGATAATTCACCAATGGAAATCTGGTTTACCAGTCACTAGTCGATCGGGCGCGATTTTGAAAACCCCTATTTTGAGAGAAAGATGGGAACTCAACAACGATGATGTTATTCTTCTAGATAAAATAGGACGCGTAAGTAGAATTTGAATGATAAAAAAATTGAAGGAAAAAATTTGTGATAAAAATTGCACCTTCAATTTTTCATATATTTTAGCGTAAATAACTCATTTTCACATTGTCAATTAACGAAGAATGTTCAAGAAAAAAAATCATAAACAATTGATACTATTAAATTTACAATCGTTGAGTATTGACTCAAAAAGGAACAAATTGGAATTAAAGTCAATTGAAATTTGCATGTTTTCGTTTTATTTAAAAACACGTGTTTCGCAACAAAATCAGTGGATAAAAAATGAATGCAATGTTTCATTCCACCAGGGGAATTTCGGTGATGTATATAAGGCGCAATTAAGATCTTGTAAGACCGAAGTAGCCGTGAAAACTTGCAAAGTGACTTTACCAGATGAGCAAAAACGAAAATTTTTGCAAGAGGGTAGGATTTTGAAGCAATACGATCATCCAAATATTGTCAAGCTTATCGGTATATGCGTACAAAAGCAGCCGATAATGATAGTGATGGAACTGGTTCCCGGTAAGATGAAATATTTCGATCATCTTCAGTCTTTGAATTTCTTCACAAAATTTGAGCTTATCGATTTATAATGTTGATCCAGGTGGATCGCTGCTGACTTATTTGAGGAAAAATTCCAGTACTATAACGCAGAGGGAACAACTGCGTATGTGTAAAGACGCCGCAGCTGGAATGTGTTATTTGGAATCAAAATATTGTATTCACAGAGACTTGGCCGCTCGTAATTGTCTCGTCGGTAAGATCGAATTTCTCTCCTTAATTTGAATTGATTAAACTCGAAAAATGGATCATTTCATTATTCGAAATGTGCATTTTTCAGTATAAACTTGTATTTTGAAATTTTGATAACATATCAGTCGTAAAATATTTGGGTTCAGTGGAGCGTCATCGTATTGATTGTCATCCCATTCGGACTTGATTTGATTATTTACATTACCAATTTATCGGGTCTAAATGATCGTTTGTGGAGTTTTTAAATTGATTTTTTTCTCAACAGGTTACGAATCGATCGTTAAAATTTCAGACTTTGGAATGTCCCGAGAGGAAGAAGAATATATAGTTTCAGATGGTATGAAGCAAATTCCTATCAAATGGACAGCTCCGGAAGCTCTGAATTTCGGTAAGTATTTTTGACCGTAATTCTATTATTTAATAAACTCAACATTATTATTTTAAAAAGTAGAAATTGAACGTATCGCTGTAAAAATTGAGTACTCACAGTCTTTCTTCATTAGGCAAATATACGACGCTCTGCGATGTGTGGAGTTACGGTGTTTTGATGTGGGAAATATTTTCGAAAGGCGGAAATCCTTATAGTGGTATGTCGAACTCGCAGGCACGAGAAAAAATCGATGCAGGTACGGATCTCGCAGTTTACAATAGAAGCATTGAAGTAAAACGATTCGAGTAGTCCGAAAAAAGCAAAAATTCTCAAGTGATCGAATGAAAAACGCTATTTTGAAAATTTTCAACAAGCTATTGAATGAACTAGAGAAAAATGTTGTCAACCAAATTGCTTTTCGGATAAAGTTCGATTTTCTAAAGCAATAAACTTATGATTGGGTGATTTTTAATCTAACTTTTGTTTAAATCGGAATATTTACATAATCGTTGAGGAAAACTAGAAAGATGTTTCAATGACGTAAATTTGATTTTAGGGTACCGAATGCCTGCAACGGAAGGAACTCCTGATGAAATATATCGGTTAATGTTACGTTGTTGGGAATACGAACCGGAAAAGCGACCGCATTTCGAACAGATATATTCCATAGTCGAAACTCTGTCCCAGGTGTATTTGTGAAATTGGACGAGAACTCATAATCAAGCGTCGTCGCGTGTTAACGATGTTTCCCCCGTACATTCCCAGCATAAAATTTCGTCCGATCAGAATTTCAGAGCTTAGCAATTTCGAAGGAAATGTATTCACTTTTTCGTATTTATGATTATAGATTTTCACATGTGCCGAATGATTGTTAATAATCGTTTTAATATTACAGTATTTGAATTCAATTCGGTGTTTTTTTTAATGCGTGTGATTTTTTTCATAATTTTTTGTGCTTTTAGTTGGCCGGCGTTTTTGAGTTAAAATCATCCTTGAAAAGTGCTCAAATTAGTGTCTGGTATCACGTATCAACTACATACAAAGTTCATATCACAAAGCTAGCCGATATATCGGTTTTCCCGTCCTCTAGACGTTAACTCTTGATTATCCTGTACAATTTATAATGTATCGCGAAATTTTAATATATTTTTGGAGAAAGATCGATTATCGAGCAATAATACTCTAAAATTAAGTTGAACGAATAGTTTTACAAATGGTGCTTTTAGGAAAAAGTAACAAAGGAATTTCGAAGAACCGCTTCGGATTATAAAAAAAATCAATGTACTCATTCAAACGTTTTTCGTTGAAATAATGAGCTAAAAATAATTAGGCTTTATCATTGAGCGTAAGTTTTCACAACATTCAAAAAGTCGCTAGATTTCTAAATATTTCAATCGAAAATAGCTAAGTGCCAAAATTTTGATCGAATAAAATAATCGGCTGGTTATGTATGTATAATACATGTCCATTTTAAAAAATCTTGTACCATAAATCGTTATTTTCGAGAAAGTGGTCGTTATTCGGGTTAAGTTATCTGTAGAATGTTGTTTTTCTTCTGGGCTTTTATCCGATTTCATTTGACGGATACAGTATGCTCGCTGATTATTCCTTCTAAATTTGTTGCAACTGCCGATTCCATGTAAGACATCAAAATCGAGATGCAACTGTAAATTTCGAACGAAATGCAAACCTATGCATTTTCTTTCTTCCTAAAAATCTGCCTCGTTTAATGATTTTTTCGGAATCAACTTGTAACACATTTTAAAGTTGTATTACGAACGATTGACATTCGAAAATTGTTGCGACTAGATTTCCTTGCGTCTTGAAAAATGCATTCGCAAATTCTTATGTTTAGTTGTAAAAAAAAAAAAAAAATACATATTTATCATTTTCGTTTTATTGTCGTATTCGTGCCGTCTTTTTTGTAATATTCTCATGTGAAATCCTCTCATTTTGAGCTCCCTCTTTATACGTTCCTATTCAATATCCATTTTAGTGCTGAATTAATTAACCTAACAGCCAAGCAAATATTTTTGGCTGTTGAAACGGTGTAAAAACTCTTTCGAGATATTTCATTCGTTCAAACATTATCGTTTTTAATCGTTTTCCATTTTCTTCTCTCTTCCATTCAATTGCACTTGTCGACTCGAAACTTGTGATTGTTTTTTCTATTACAACTTGTAAATTTACGAAATAAGAAATGAGAAATTGAAAACCCGGATGACCTACTCGTGGAAATTGCTCCGAAATTCGCGACAGATGTTTTTTCATTCAATATGTTAATGTTCCGTAATAATTGCACGGTGTCGAGTATGAAATTCTTTTTAATTCAATACAGATTCGCACACCATTATTTTCTTCGTTTTTATAGTTTTTTTTTTATCATTCGTGAATCGATATGAAACGCATTAATTTGTTTCTTTGCCGTGTGTTTTGCTTACGGGTTAAAGACGGTCGCACGGTTGCCTAGCAAATTCCGTTGAACATGATACGTACTCCAGATTTTTGGTTCACACGGGATTACTCGTACATATTTTGTTTCTTTTTTCATTATTTTTCAATCAAACCCAACAGCGCCTAAACACACTCAATTATTCGCTAAGCAAAAGTGAAGTGTTATCACTGTGTATGGCTGAAAAGTATAAATAATAAATAAACAACTCAATATTCATTTTTTCTCTCTGTCCGTGTCAACGGGTTCTTTCTTGATGGAAACTTTCGTGTCACTCTTTTTCTCTTTCTCTGCATCGCCGGGATCTTTCTTCAGCGATGATTTGTTATCGCTCCACCTTGTATCCGTTTTCGATTTCGATTCTGATTGCGATCCGTTTATCTCGCTTGATATTTTCTCGTCTTGGATCTCGACGATCTCCACCTTTTTCGTGTCGTTTTGCAATACTTTTGACGTCATATGATACACGTTTTTCAAGGTACTCAGGTACATGTGAGTTTCGGTCTGTAAGAAATAATTTTTTCGTTAAAGTGTCATACTGAAAATTGTTGTTCTCAACTTGGTGCAATTTTTCATCGATTGTTAAAGGGTGATGCATTTACGGAATAGTTTTAGATGAACGTTTTTTAAAATGCAATTTAGATTATTAGAAATGGCGTGACTATAGTTTTTTTAGTGATATAAATCTTCCTCATTCAAAAATTCTGTCTAAATTTAAAACATGTATACTTGAAATTTTAACAGGGTAAACTATATTTTGAATCACAGCCGACGAAAGGGGAATTGAAACGACTTTTCATTTGATTATGAATGTGCACCCATTTGGAAAAAAGATTGCTTTGAGTATCGTTAACTTACAGAAACTTTTTTGAGCTTTTCGTCAGTACTTCTAAGTTTGTCTTTATACGCTCTCAAATCGTCGGTAATGTCTTTAATAGTGTTCGTCTGTTTGCTCGATTTCTCGGCAACGCTGCTCAGTTCGTGTTGTATTTCCATCATTCGGGCTTCAGTGTCGAGTCGTGCTTTTTCCGATCTCTTTAATTGGCTAACCAATTTTTCCACGTCGAGCAACGATCCTTTGTACATGATAAAACCATCGGATATGAATTCACCCTCGGAATTTTCGGTAGTGTCTTCGCGACGAGCACGTTTCGAAGCGGGTCCGCCTCCCACAAATACTGGCAATAATTTTTTATTTCCAAGGGCGAGTGATTTCAAAAATTCCTCTTCATTGTCCATCTTTCCAGACGCGTCGTGTTTTTCCACGTCTTTTTCCTCCTTGATCTCTTCGTCTTTCGACTTATCCGTTAATTTTCGATAATGAAGTGAATCTCGTGTCACTACTTTTTGAACGAGCTTTCGAACTTGAGCGCGCGATAGATTCAGACCAAGGGTGTAAATCAATTCTTCAATGTCTTTATCGAATATGTAACCACAGTGAGTCTGATCGAAATAAACGAAGGACAACAAAAGGTATGGATCGTGTGTAAATAGTTTCACTTTTTTCTTCTTCCCATCCTTGTCTTTATCTTTTTTTCCCTCTTTCACTGAATCATCATCCTAAAATGCGACGAATATTCAAAGTGTCAACGAAATCGAGTTATCGAAGAAAGAAAAAATCTGTAAATGTTATTTACAAAATAGAAAAAGATATTGGATTTCCAGGATACGAACCTCAGATTCTTCCTCGTCTTCGTCATCTTCTTCCTCATTCTTATCTTTGTCTTTGTCTTTTTCGTCGCTCTTACTCCTCGTTTCCTTCTCTTCTTTCTTGTCCTTGCTGCTTTCTCTCTTTTTGTCGTCTTTTTTACTACACTTCTTGCTATCCTCGTCTTTTCTTTTGTCTTCCTTTTTATCTTCTCGTCTGTCCTCTTTTTTGTCCTTCTTCTTTTCGTCCTCTTTGTCCTTTGGCTTTTCCGGTAAAATACACAACGAACGATATATTCGAAAACCAAAATCACGCATCAACATCTCGTTGAATAACTCGGCGAATAGGGAGACCTCGAAGGAATGCTCCTGCGGAATAGATGAAACATTTTTTTCATTCTTCTTTATTATTTAGAAACATTAACGTTTCTAAGGAAGCCGTTCGCAATGAATAGCTTCAATTGCGCTTATGTGGATTCGATAAATTTTTACTTTTTCGAAGCTCAAAAGAATAAATAATACCTTAGTATCTTCAGGTCTGTAGTCGAGCAAAACACTCAATGACATGACAGTGCAATCGAATTTTCCGCTTTTCGCAGTTCTCGAAGGATGAACAATGATGTGCGAAGATTCGGGAAGGGCATAACGTTTTTCCAGTAAAGCGCGTTCGCGTTCCATTGTTTTCTTCCTGTCATCATCGTGCTGTAACATTTTTCGCGATGACTTTTTTCCCCCTTATTATTCTCAAATGAACACGATAAAGTTGTATTAATCATTGAAATTAGGGGTGATCGAATTACCTCTTTGCCATCTTTAGCTTTTTTCTCGTCCTTAGAGTCCTCCTTGGGCGGAGGTGACGTTTCTTTTTCATTTTCCTCGACTTCGTCCTGTCGTCCTTCTTCTTTCGCTTGCTCAGATTTGACGGCTTTTGCGAGTCGTGCTGTGAGTTGCGACTTGAGGCCCTTCGAGCTGAGATTACGTGCGGTCAATTCTTGCCGTAAATCATTCACCTTTGAATGAAAACGAAGTCATAAAAAAAGAAAATAATATCAATTGTTTTGGAAAATAAACAGAAACTTTCTCAACATGGACGAAATTTATCCCTTATAGTAACCCATTTTCAGGCATCGCATTCAATCCTGAATGGTAACATATAAATATATATTCACGGAAATGTAAATTTAAAAAAAAAAATCACTGTACTCAAACTCACGTTCATGTTTTTGGGATCGAGTTCAGAGTAATGTGTCGGCTCTTTTTTCTCTGTGGGCGCGTCGTCCTGGAAAAAGAAATATAAATAGTGAGCAAAAGGCGTGTAATCAATGAATATCCGTCGTGAAGGAAAAATGAAAACTACGAAAAAACAGAAGCAGAGGCCCTATGACCAAATGAGACCGATCCCTGTTCATTTTTTCATCACTACGCGGGCAGAGTGAAAAGAAAACAAAAAATATATATACATGTGTGTGTGTATATATATATATATAATAACAATAACAACAATAATAATAATCATGGTTTTCTCCACAGACGTTGACCCACAAGAATGACTCGAGTAACTCCTCAGAATCTCTTAGTGTCCTTGCTCTGGTGTCGGTGTAGTTGGTAGGTGATGGATAAGTAATATCAGTAATGTATCCAAAAAAAAAAATATATATATATATAGATATATATAACAGATATGAAAAATGACGATGACAACGAAATTATTTCTGTCTTTGCTTTTTGTCTTTCTATCTCATTGGAATATCGGTTTTTTAGGATTATTGGCTAAGTAAAAAAATAATCGGTAAATTATTTTTAAAAAACCGGGCTCGAGGTTCTCGTATGTGATAGTAGTGCTCGGACGCTTTGCCTCTGACGAGTTGTTAAAAGTGAGACTGCCACAGGCTAGAGGAATATTTAGATCCACCGTGCTTATAGACATCGATTGTTCAGTTAGCTTGTCACAAAAGAAACGAAAAATAAATGAGATTTTATTTAAAAATACCGAAAATGAAGCGAATGGAAAAAACATACGGGCCACTTTTCGGGAATTTATCACAATTTGCTGGTTTCGATCGACGAATTAAATGCAGGCTACTGGAAAAACCATTTTAGTAACGACAAGGCGAAGGGCTTGAGACGGGCCAGGGGAATCACGAGTTTTTATTTTAAATGTATGTAAATATACGAGGAGAGTCAGAACGAAAATCCATAATTCCGAAAAATGATTGCACACAGCTTATAGTGTTGAATCCGATTATCACGTTTCCAATTCTTCAAGGCATTTATCGTGCTAAGATACGTGTCTCAAGACTCGAATGTTTTTCTAATTCTATTTTCATGACAATAATTTCTATTCCCTAACGAAATTTTTAAACGCACATTCGATAAAAAATGTTATAATGGTCTTTTAGACAATTCAGCTGTAAAAATATCTATATCCCGGAGGATACGAAACTCAAGCACTGCTGTTTCGAAATTTTTAATTTCTAGACGCAACTGCAATACTTCATCGCGGATTTTCTTATTTTAGAAAAAAAATTTATGAAGATTACGTCGGGATTACCAGTCGCGTATATTGCAGCACGAAGAATAACCTTAAAGCAAATTTGGGCGATTTTGAATGGGTCTTTGCGCTCTATCCAGTTCTGATAATAAAGTATTAGCAAATAAAACTCAAAAATAAAATAAATGGATATATCGACGTTCGTTGCAAACCTCCTAATATATGTTTGTTTAAAATTATGATAAAAAAAATGTAAAATAGTATGGCATGATGTGTGGGCAGTGCCTTTTGATCAGCGGCGGCAGCCTCATCAGTTTCTATCGCAGGATCCGAGTCGTCCGAGTTTGATACGGCACGCAGCAACTTTCGTTCCAGTTGCTTCTTATAGTTGAGATGAAAAGCGTCCCATTCCAACCTGGTCGGTACACAGCTCCATACATCTGGGAGAAATAGTATGACGGTTTCAACGCGCGAAGGCACCACTCGACCGGACTTGTGGGTCGTTTCTGCACGTCTGTAGTAGAGCTCCAGGAAGCGGTACCTGCGCCGCAAGGAAAAAAAAAACAATATCGAAACGTCAACTCAGGTCAATGGCGAGTTAGCCACGGCTTAAGTGCTAGCGAAGAGGAAAAAAAGGAAAAAAAAGAGATACAGAGTGAAAGAGACGGAAGACATCAACGAGAAGAATATTACGACCGTTACAAAGCGAAAACCGCTTTGATTTTTCTACAAAATAACAAATATAAATGGGCTGCGAGATCACCAAACGCTACAAACGCCAAAAACGTTTTCGTGCTTCAGGGTTCATCGTTTTAC
This sequence comes from Venturia canescens, assembly GCF_019457755.1. Classification (NCBI taxonomy): domain Eukaryota; kingdom Metazoa; phylum Arthropoda; class Insecta; order Hymenoptera; family Ichneumonidae; genus Venturia; species Venturia canescens. The sequence goes on along the minus strand of NC_057424.1, from coordinate 9,990,774 downwards.
AGCCGAAGTCAACACCGCCCATGAGTCCTCGGATCCCACAGCGATACCCACGAGGATATACAAACCTTATCTGTAAGTCGCAAGCTGTACAAAACTAGTGTACTTTTTTCTCTTCAGAAAGGATTAAAAGAAGTCATATGACCAAGTTCTCGCTCATAACAGCGGAGAAAATTAGGCTACTTTGTATTGTTAAGATGAAACGATCGAGATGGATGCAAGCTCTCGAGATCACCGTGTGTCAGGGATCAAATTCTCCAACATTAAACTTTTTCTGTGTCTTTGAATATTGTGAAACGGTTTCTAATATTCGGGATCTATCTCTTGCTTCAAAATTATTTTTTTAAATATTTTTTCGTTGTGTCAAAACCCCAATAAATGAGATGAGCTACTGTCGCGATTTTTCAATCAAAATTCCCTGTCAACACGAGGAATGAACTTCGTTCAATTCAATATTCGAGGAAAAAAAACCGTGACAGTTGCATTTTGATATTAAGGATTTTGTGACAGTGCGAATTTCGTAGTTTTTTCTTTGTCAACGCGCCGTAGACTTCTTACCATTGAGTGCAATGGGACAAATCGATTCCGGTCAACGCTTTGCAAGTCCTAACCGCTGTTTTGATCAGAACAGAGGGATCTTTGTCTGGATTCGCGCCATCCAACGACGGACTCCATGGACCACCGATCGCCATAGTCTCATTCTTTCCACGCAAACCGACCAAAAAGTTTATCAGTCTTGTCGGATGAACGTAGTCACGGTCCGGGTCTCTGTCCTCGCTCACGCCGCAACAACGTTTGTAAATCTCCTCCATTGCTGGCATCGAAATTAGCATCACCTGAAAAAATACGCGAGAATTAATCTCTTCTGGACTGCTTCGAACTCCGTTTTCGAAAGCCAAGCACTCCAAATTTCTGAGCCGCAAATTATCGTATAAGAAATAAATAATACGAGATTTTTAAAGAAAATATAAAACACTTTTTTCAGTTCTTTTTTTCTGATATAAATACGACGTGCGCTGTTTTTACTAACTTTGGCAGAAAAAAGATAATCAGCATCTGGTGGCTCGAGTACTGCGGTGTTTTCGATGAAAGGATCAACATCCTTGTGCATGACGTGGAAGGAGCACGGCTTGTTAAGTGTAAAGGGCATATGCGGTGGAAAGGCGTCCACCCATCTGAAGTTCGTAGAAAAGAAGTCACTAGGAATGTACATATTTTGATAACGTCTCCTAACTTCTAATACGTCCGCCTCCGGCCTGTAATGGCAAAACATATCAATATAACAACCATGAAATCGAATATAATTATGGATACTTTAGAAATTAGATAAATGAATATAATCATAGGTGTATCACTTCCTTCAAAATGAGCCTAAAAATAAAGCGTGTCAGAATTTTCTAACAATTTGAAGCCTTGTACGAAATAATCAGAATGAACTATTGATTCAGGAAGCATCAAAACTATTTTTTATCATCACATTTAATAAATACGTCGATACCAATAATCTTTTATTTATAAGAAACACTAAAAGGTGTTTTCATTGTTTAATCGAATGAGAACACTGGAGTAATTAAAGTATCGAAGATATTTTTATAGCACTGTGTGACCTAAACCCGCATTTAAGTCACGCTTTTCCGTGACTTAAATAGCTCTTTTTTACACCGTGCGAAAATGAAACAACTAACTTCACAGATGCATAATAAACAAGCAAAAGTACTTTGACATTTCCTTTGACACTTCGAAATTTACAGCAAACGAATGTCAAATGAGGGGTAGGTTAGCATTACGCTTAAAAACAGTTTCATGTTATTGAAAAAGTGACAACGGTAATTAAGACGTAACGCAACAGTTTGTAAATCGTGAATTTTAACTTTTATTCGAAAATGAACAGCTCGGAAAGTGAATTAAGTGAAAGTGAAATTGTCCCGGATGCCATAAAAGAAATCGCGAAATCTGTTACCCTTAATTTGTTGCCCAATAAATCGAAAAAATTATATACAGCATCATACAACGCCTTCAAGAAATGGCGCAAAGAAAATAAAGCAAATTCATTTTGCGAAGATGTAATCTTAGCATACTTTGCCCATTTATCAAAAAAGTACGCACCGACAAGTTTATGGGCAACGTATTCTATGCTAAAATGCAGTATCAACACTTATGATCATGTCGATATTGGTCGCTACAACAACCTAGCATCTTTTTTGAAAAAGAATAGTTTGGGGTACCGACAAAAGAAGTCCCAAATTTTTACCCGAAAAAACATTTCACAATTTCTAAACGAAGCACCTGATGATATCTATTTATGCGAAAAAGTAAGTAAAACTTGAATACTATACATTCTTGAAATTGAATCATTTATTGTACAAAATAATGTTCAGGTAGCTCTAATCTTTGGAATTTCCGGGGCATTACGGAGAGAAGAGTTGGTAAATATTACCATCAATGACGTAAAAAAATTGGAAGACGACGTACTTCTTGTCCAAATACCAAAAACTAAAAACTACGTTCCACGGTCGTTTACAATAAATGATGCATTATTCAACTTCTGTTGGAAATATATGCAAGCTAGACCAGAACCTTGTCCCGTGAATAGATTTTTTCTTCGCTATTCAAACGGAAAATGCACGCTACAAGCTGTAGGAATCAATAAATTAGGATCGATGCCACGAGATATTGCTGAATATCTGAATCTGCCTGACGCCAAAGAATTCACAGGCCACAGCTTCCGAAGAACTTCGGCAACTCTTTTAGTCGATGCTGGTGCCGATATAACAACATTGCAGCGACACGGGGGCTGGAAATCTGCGACAGTTGCTTTCGGCTACATTGCAGATTCTATCCAAAATAAAAAACGGATTAGCGAAAGTATCAGTAGTGGAATCGAAATATCGAAGCGAGCCAAAAAAGTTGTTTCTGGAACATTGTTCGATAGTGGAACATCGACTTCTGGGGTCACTTCCGAAGTTGCGGTTATATCGAATAAAAAAAGATTGATGACGGCTCAGACGAATACTGCCTGTGTCGATAGAAATAACGACAATTCGAAAATTCCTTCGAATACCGCCTCTGTCGTCAGAAATAACGACAATTCGAAAATTCCTTCGAATACCGCCTCTGTCGTCAGAAATAACGACAGTTCGAACATTCCTTCGACATCAAAGGCAAACAATGTTCAACCGGAAGGATCAAAAGGACACTGTTTCTATCATCCGGACATCGGTTTATATTTTAAAGATTCCACTGATAATGAAGCACCTCGATCGAATTACATATTTAACAATTGCACAGTAACCATAAATGGTTCTGGCAACAATTTTACATTTAATAATTGTAATATTATACGAACGTATAATAGTCAAAATGAGGTCCAACAAGCAGAGGAAAATAGTTAAAATAATTCGTTAAAGTTGGTTAATACACTATTTAAATCAGTTTTAAGAATTTGTAAAATTGAATGTATTATAATTTGTTGAAATACTTTTTCAAGTACATTTTTGAATAAACGGACTTGAATTGAAAAAACGTATTTGAATTGAATAAACGTACTTAAATTGAAAAAACGTACTTGAATTGAAAAAACATATTTGAATTGAATAAATGTATTTGAATTGAATAAACGTACTTGAATTGAAAATACGTACTTGAATTGAAAAAACGTATTTTATTTTACTTTTGAAGATTCAATTTGATCTCTAGGTGAGCTGTACCCCCCGAAACCCCCTTGGGCTAGTTTCAAATATTATTTTCGTTATGTCCTTGCCACTTTTGCCTTCGGCTTGAGTGACAATTGTGCATGGGTTTGATATAACCCTTCCCAAGCTGCCTAATATACTATTTTAAGTACATATTTTTAATAAACCTAAAAGATAGCGGGTTTATGTCACACGAGCTATAAAATAGTATACGATACTCGTGACTTAAGTAAGCCTATTAATGCACGGCGTTTAGCACCCTCGCTGCGCTCGGGCGCTAACTTCACGCCGTGCAATAATGGGCTACTTAAGTCACACGTATCGTAATGTACTATAATGTTTTACGATAAATCAAATTAGTAAACAGAAAATAAATTTCTATAAAACTCAAAGTGAAACTTACAGATCGAGTGCAATCTTTGGTATCTGTACCATATAACGTGGAACGACTCTAGTACGTCGTCGTGGTCTTGGCGATTTGCTTCTCCTAGTTCGAGATGGACTGCGTTCTTCCTTCTTCTCTCGTTCCCTAATTCGATCCTCGCGGCGTCGCTTTCTCTCGATTTCCTCATCGTCGTTCCGACGTTCTCGAGGTGATCGTTCTCGCACTCGTGAAGTTTTATTGCGATTGCTAGTCGCGTTATTCGGCGCGTTGCTGTTTACAAATTATGTTCATTAGAACAATATTATAAATTTAAATAAATGCAAATAGAACACGAATGGAATGTGAAGAAAATACAGATCAATTGTTGCTTATGATTTTTATCAGTTTTCACGCAGATTTTGTGTTCACCTGCTATTAGAGTTCTCATTCGGTGGAGGAACAGCGTTATAAGTACTGGGTCTGCTACTCTGCTGCGAACGATTTGTTTGTTGAATGGATGGTTGAACGTTAGCACTGTTATTGTTACTCCCCATTGGCAGCACTTGAATCCTTGTTGCATTCCATTTGAAAGGCATTGACGGATTGAATGATGCTTCGACCAGAACTCTATCTCCTACCACTGGATTTGAGCCTTTTACGCATGCACTGTAAAAATAAAATGTTATGAATTCAGTTTCGAATGAATGTTAAGCACTGGATTTTGAACTATCGTGCGTTAGATAAAAAAACTTGCTATCAAAAGCAGGACAAAGGAAAACAAAACAGAATCGAATCTGACGTTTCTAATTATTCAAAAAATTTGAGTATTCTAGAGCTTAAATCTCAGGAACTTGCCTTGTTTGAAAAAACACATCCTCGTCAACAAAACCAAAATTATCATGAACTTTGGTGACAGTGCCAGTAAATACGCGTTGCTTAGTCGATGAAGATTGTACATTGGATTGTACTTGTTGCGGAACTCCAGTAACTGATTGTTGAAAAGCATTTGTATTGAGAGCCCTGGGCGTCGGATATGAGACGGTTGCCACCTGAGGGTACAATTGCCCAGCAATTCCTGAAGGAAGATTTGATCCAAGGCTGGCCATTGATGCCATTGTCAGATTGGGCTTAAAAAGCAAAAAAATTATCAATCAAATTAGATTAGCTTGGCCCTACTCATTTTTTTTCAACATTATGATTGGTTTATTTACTTGTTGCAATCCCAGACTCTGCTGATAAACTTGCTGAGTTTGTTGCTGGTATTGGACCATCGGTTGACCACCCATTCCTCCCATAGCCTGTCCCAGCATTTGCTGCTGTATATTCTGGATTCCCTGGCCTGGTGATAGGAATACTAGTTTGTGAATAAATATGACGTTACGTGCCACGAGCAAATGCAATGAGTTCTTATACCCTTTTTTTATGGTATAATACTATATATAACAAAGTAAATTTAGATGATAACCAAGCTATCCATCGCTACTTCATACAAATCTTTTCAAATATTTGACATTGACCAGCTGTTGTGCTTTTTGATGACGATGAATGGCATATCGATGAATAGCACTTCATTGTTCATATTAGACTTCTGTATTGTAATTTCATGATTCTTAATGTTGCTGACATCTGTTCAGCAATCTTGGCTGCAGTGCCTTAGAGCTTCTTTTGTTTTAATCAATATGTAGTTAATTATATTTTTTTAAATAGTTTTCTCAGAATTTGATATCTCTATATCAATTATGCAAAATTCTTGAAACAGACGATTCAATATTTATTACAAAACATATGAAACGAAGTTTTCATAAATATGTTTTTGCTGCTGTTTCAGGAATATCTGATTCCTGGGTCTTGTTCTTTTCATTAACTAATTTTTTATTTGAGAAAGATTTGATGAAGAATAGTTCTATTGGTCAACTAGGTTTACATGAATGAGGTGTCCTAGAAACATGCTAATCATTTGGAAAATTTCATGTACAAATATTTATACAAAAACTTTGATTCCCATACTTTAAATGCATCAAAAGTTGCAGGCACTAATGCATTACTTTTCCAACTCCAAAAAGCATTCCCATCTTTTTGGGCTGTAGTTGCATGTTTTTAGAAGTGAATTTTTAATAATTTTGTAACCAGAAATAGCAAATGAATTCTAGGCTGTACTAAAAACAAATTAGGTTTTTGTTGCACGACTAGAATTTCAACCTCAAAAATATACATCGGAGGAAAAATAAATTTTTTGCATTTAATGATTTGAGCATCAAAATTGTAAAATGGAAATCAAGGATAAACAAAAATAACCTAGAATAACAATAGTGCAACATTTTTTACGAGCGATTAATTTGTTTGGGAAAAAAAAACACAACAATAAACATCAATTTTTCGAGAAGTTTGCATCTTTCATGTTACAGTTCCAAAAACAGCGGTATTCGTAAGGTTTCAGGGTATATAGTAGCGTTTTATTTGATCTTGCATATGAATTACATCGATTTATTTAATGGCTCTGCATGCACGTCACGAGCTTTTATAAATAAACCGTTCAGCCATTTTTCATGCAACTCTACTATCATCGTCGCTTCGGGTATTGGAAAAATGACGCGATTATTTGATTCGTAAATTATTAAAATACTGTTTTTCTTTAATCATTAATGTTTTTTCAAGAGTAACCGACGTGGTATGATCAAACATGGGAATTCGGGGGCATTCGTGCTGCAGCTCGAGAGTACAGTGCGTGTGACACGTTCATGTTGAAATGTAAAATTGTGATTACATATAGTAACTTACCTGTGTTACGAACCCACGGTGGATTCTTTCCGGCGCCGAATGGCGACATGTTACTCATTTTATTGACAGTTTCACTCAATTAGTCTTCAATTCGATTAATTAAAACTTATTTTTCACCTAACTTTACATCCAGCGTCATTCACTCGGGCGCCATATTTTTGGACACTACTGCTTGAGTCAAGAAAACTTGTTTATTGCGCGTACTTGTATTTTTCACGTTCACTCAAGAAGTTACAAAACGTTTATTCACAAATTTTATCAACTTATTATTCGATAATCAACTCGATTTCTTTTTCACCTACTTTTTTATCCCGAAATTATTTCTTCTTTAGAAGTTTTATGATCACGCATGGGGGAAGTTTATTTTTAGTTGTCACGGATGATCCTACACAAATGATGATGAAACTTACGGGAGAAAACAATAAAAAAAAGATGTCATTATATAGGAAGATATCCTTGGAAGTTTAAAAGTTTTTTTTATTTCGTGTGTGCAAGAACCACGGACGTACAAAAGAATAACAGTATTTTTTCATGCGGAATTGATCGATAAATTATCCAATGACGATAAAACAGATCAGGAGACTCGTAATAAATTGTAAGGTTATGGACGAATTTGAAACCAAGAAATAAAAAAAATAAATTGCGTCTTGTTATACATATAATTACCTACTCATAATTCTTAATATCTCAACGAGAAACAATAATGTCCATAAAGGCAAGTTACAGCATACCTGCCGACATTCCGAATGTGATAAGAAAATCTGAATTTTTTAGAACTTGTCAAAGCATTGAAAACGCGACTTCCGGTTGAACTTGCAACGTTACCACGTTACATTTCGGGTTGCCAACTTAAATCTTATCCAAAATCTCTAGCCCGTAACATTTCTATCAGAAAACATTTCTATCCCATAAATTTCTTATTGCGTAGGGTATCAATGAATTTTGGTAGGGTAGTTTACGGTAGCATTGAATTCTGGTAGAAATGTTTTTGGTAGAGATATAAATGTGCCATTGCCGAGTGTCATTTAACTTCAACGAAAGAGAATTGTTTATCGCTCAAAAGTTGTTCAAAAATTCTTTTGCTTCTATTTCCACAAAATCGTCATGATGTTCCAATTAATCGAACGATAGAACATATCCTTAACGAATGCTATCCTGTCATTTTAAAACTTTTTCAAGCCCGATCGGACGAGCTCGTAGGTCACGAGATTTACCAAACGGAACATTTTTTCTCAGGGTTCATTTTGGAGCCCAGAGGGCAATTGAAATCTTTCCCGAATTCAGGAATATTAGAAAACGAACCCAATATTTCGAATTCTAAGGGGCTATGTGGGTCTATGGCCATCAGGATTTTCAATTCCTCCGGTCTGGATACCGAGCACAAACTGTTCGCTGCGCTTATCCAGAACATTTGTTGCGGCGTCCTATTGATTCCAGGCAGCTTTGCTTCCGGTCCATTTCTCTCAGCCCAACTATTGTATGCGAGGTATGCTTGTTTGAATCCGCCGATGTCCGCGATATTTTCATATTGCGTCTTAATACCGTTTATCTGGAGGAGACCAAAAAAGGAAAAGTCGTATTAGTCATTATCCCAACACAATAATAGTTGTCTACCGTTGCAGTCTACTCGTTCGAGTTGCTTTGGAAATCTCCTTTTTCACCCTTTTACTCACTTTGAGGCCAACCTCTTCGACGGTATAATTTGAGAATTGATCGACTATGCACGATGCGCGCTTGAGATAATTCTCTTTGGTTGATGGCTCCCACTCATCGACGAGATTCCCATTTTCTTCATACAGCCGACCTTCGTCATCGAGTCCATGAGTTATTTCATGACCGATGGTAGATCCAAGGCTACCGTAATTCATGTATTTTGGCAGATCGCTATTGAAGAAAGCACCTTGGAGAATACCAGCGAGAACGTCTGTCGAGATACGTCATTGAGTATTGATCTATCTTTCATATTCAATGTTCCTTCAAAAGAGCAGATAAATACTTACGAATACTGTTCGTCAAAGGAGCATAATACGCGTTAACTGAGGTCGGGCTTTGTAGGGATAACGAATCGGTAAAATTGACGGGTTTGCGCAGTTCACTCAACGAGTATTCTCTTTCGAATGCAGACAGATTCCAAGTATTTTCAAAATAATTGTCTTCGGAGAATTCCAGATTTTCGTAAAGCTTCTCGAGCTTGTCGTCGTCTAACAACTCATCGGGATAGGCAATATAAGTGGACATCGATGCTATTTTCTCAAGGGTCTTCCTACGTGTTTTCTCGTCTATCCAGTCGACCTATTTATAGGTGCGATTAAAAAAATGTGTATAAAACAACGAAGTACGGCTATGACACGTTACTATGGTACTTGGCAGTTAAAATCTTTAAATTAGCTCAGTAAATTGGTTCGGACATACCGTTTTCAAAATTTTCATGGCTTGTTCTCTGAGTTCCGTAATCATTTCGGCTGCATCTTTCTTAGCGTCTTCGTTGAAGTATTGTCGCACCCACATAGCGTTAAGGCTCTTCGAGAGCTTTGAAAAATATATTTCGTTTAAGCATTCTTTCCATCTTAATGACTCGCGCATCGTGTATCTGTTGGTTGCTCTACGGTAGGCCATCTGCCTTTCACGTATATCTTCGTTCAGGAATTTGCTAGTGCTCTCGGCAGCCCTCCACATTACGTAGTTTGCTTGAACTCTTTTCGGAGTCTCGGTTATCAATTTCTCAAAATCGCTGAAGTATTTCGGTAGGCTGACAATTACGACTTCGTCTTCTTCAATGGTGACAGATGCTGGTAGCAACCTGCTGAAGTATTCCTTCCAAGGTATACTTGGATAGTTTTTCGTCAGTTCCTTAATTGTCATTGGACTGAATGTTGTATCACGATATTCCTCTGTCCCCGTTGAAATCTATCAAAATATAAAAAAAGGAAGTTCATCCCGTCCCTTCTGGTGTGGACTATTCGGACTTTTAGCATAATTCTGATCACGCGACGATGTTATAAAATGATGAAATTTATCAGGTCGTGGATCGAGTGCAGCGAGCTTTGTGTTAAAGTTACACAAAAGTTGGAAGACAAATCACCGTTAATGAGAGTACGTACGTTCGCAAGTTTCATTTCGAAATCCAATGACTCTTTGAGTTCTTTCATCGCACGATCTTTCGGAGCACCAAGAGCAACGGCGATGTCGACCATATAACTGTAATAAGCGGCGACGAATTCATCTTCGAAACCCTTTAACAGATATTTGTGACCTAGTCCCGCCAGCCATGGTCCGTAAACCTAATAAACAGCAAAATAGAATAGAGACTCTTCCACTTTATCCTCGTCGAAAGCGATGTTCAGGAGAAACTTAAACACACGTACATAGATAACACGTTTTGTTCTGTTTCTTAGATCTTGTTCGACCGCGATATTGATGAAATAACGGTCCGAGAATCCAACATCCCGGAATTTGTATACAGAGCTTGTCCAATTGAAGTCGTCAGCGTTCCATAAATCACCATCGAGAACCGGCCAACCACCAAGTTTCTTCAAAATCTTTTGAAGAGGTTTAACTCCTTCGGCCTCGATCGCAGCTACAATTTTTTTCTCTCGTTAATATCATCTTCTTCCGACAGCGTTTTACGTACCACGAGCAACAAAAGTAACTTAAACTTACTTTCGTTCACACAAGACTTATAGAAAGCTTTAACAAGTTTGAAAGACTTGAGTTCGCCGGGTTCGCTTTCAGCCTCCATGCTCCTTTTTAATTGCTGGTTTATCTCATCCTGAATAATGGTGTACGTGCTGACGCTTCTTTCATTTTTGGGTATGACCGTTCGGTTCCGGAAGCCGCCGCATGCAAATCGATAAAAATTATCGCAAGGGTCGACGTCAGGGTCCATATTCATCTGGATCCGAAATGCTGGAGATTCGATAACATGAATTATGGATTATTAACTTCTTGCGCGTCCATTCGCTCAATCTTAGTCCATATAATATCGAGATGATAAAATGAAATCGAATAATCATCGTTGCGATCATTCGGTTTGGAATAACTTTTACGTACCTGCTTGACTGCAAGCTGTTGAATTGCATTCATTTTTTGATTCTTCCGGTTTACCAACCGTTCGCATCCCGTTTCGTGGCCTTTGACCTCCCAGAGCTTTCCTTGTCGATGGAAGCATCTCTGTTTCGGGTACTGCTCATCGAATTTTGCGGCGGTGCGGATGTGCCGATGCAGTGTAACAAGGTGATTTTTTAAGGCAAGTAATCAAAAGCATAATATGCATGTGCATCACGAAAAATTCTATCGTACTGAGGAGGCATTCAAAACATGTAATTTATCACATTTTAACGAATTATGTCGAATGTTTAACGTTAGCGAGCGATGCTGAAATTACACTTTGACACGTCTGTATGCCATTTTACAGTAAAGGTTTCCAAATGTTTCACAGTCATGTTCGATACGACTCAGAGCTCGATCGAGTTTAAAATATAGCTCGACCAAAAATGATATCTGATTGGAATTTTCGTACTTCGTGATGCGATAAAAATCTGAAAAAATTCAACAACATTTGGAAAGCTATAAACAACAATTATCAATAATAATGTTGCCCACAAGTTAATAACAAATTGTTTAAACAATTAATTATTCAATAATTTTGCGGTGACCTATTGTTTTTTTTTTACGAATAAAATGTCTGTATTTTTCCTAATGCTTATGAATTTTTTCAGAATTTTCGTGGATTTTTGAAATTTCTTGAAAAAATTTTGAAAAAAAATTTTAAAAATATGAATTTTGGATATGTTTTAGAAGCCATATCTACCATCAGTTTTGATAAGTCTCAAGGTCATTGGATCAAAAATGTACAAATAGAGCCACTTAAAAAATTTAAAAAGGGAATTTCGAAAATCCACGAAAATTTTGAAAAAAATCATGAGCATTCAGAAAAATGCGCACATTCAATTCGTAAAAAAAAAAAAACAAGGGTTTACTGTAAAATTGTTAAAAAATTATTTATTTAAACAACTTATTAATAACTTTTGGGCAATATTATTATTGATAATTTTAGTGCATAACTTTCCAAATGTTGCTGAATTTTTTCCAAATCTATTGGAATGGTGTCACATTACAGTGCAGTATGGCTGTTGGAGCATTGATAAAATAATGGTATTCCAAAAATCGTATATATTTTCATGAACTTGGTCGAGTTTTTTACTGCCATATACGAGAGTCTCTACGTTAATGGAATTCGAACTGACTGATCTGCTTGATTTACAGAACTTGTAAATGTATATTTCGTAAAAAATGGCAACCCATGTGACGTACATATTTTCGAAGATCATTCACCAAATAAAATACAATATTTCACTAGATATGATATTATATATTGTACGGAAACTTTAGCCTCATTCAATCCTTCTTGTTTTGCTAACACTGTTTTTGTTTTTATTTTCTGAACCTTTCAGATGTTCATACAAAAAATTCTTAAAAATCGATCGCAATTGTTCGTTCTGCTATTGAGTTTGTTTACTTCGAGGAATCTTGTATTTCTATTGTTTAAAGTGTGGTGTGAGTTTCAAACAAAGCATTAGATTTTCGAAAAGAATGAACAGACAAATAGCTTACGCGATAACTTACCCGACAAATTACCCAATTCCTTGATGTTTCTTTTTTTGACCTTGAAAAACGAGCTTATTAATGGCGCTCTGTGAAGGAAGTCTCCGTCGTGTGCTGAAAAGTTGAATACACTTTGTACCCACACCACTTGACTTGTACAACAACATGAGACTTACTCGATTAAAGAAAGTCTGTGCGTAGTCGAAATATAATTAATTACCATCGGATTCGCTCTCATTTTTGTTTTTTAGGGGATAAGTTGATGCCAGAACAACGTCCACTGTCACCGTGAATAGCACAACTATTGCAAGGAATTTATTGACGCCCATTGTTCTACAAAGGTAATACAAATGCTTACATTTTTCGATAACGTACAGAGTTAGCTTCAGTTGGAATTATGTACACTTACAAATCGACTGAATTTCAAACACGAATGAACGTTTGATATGGATCGGGACGGCAACAACAGAGCGCGAAAGCGGAAGAAAAAAAGGTAAACACGCGCGCTGGGGGAGAGACAGGGTCGAGTCGAGGTGCTCGAAAACACAGGATTCCAATTTCTGAAATATTACGACGATGATATTCGTCGTAATATTTTGACAAAACTCAAATAAACCATTTTCGTGAAATTCGATCAAATTAATGAAAAAGGTACAACAACGGCGTCGTCGCTCGGATCGTGATTCTCCATACTCAAATTAAGTCTAAGACGGAAGTGGGCGCGAGACTGTTGCAAAAGAACACGACCGTTTGAAAAATATCTCTAATAAACGTCATAATGCAACATTAAGAGAGAAAACGACAAATAATTGACGAACGACAAAATGAAAAAAAGATCCTCGAAAGTAATCGAAAAATGACACTTACCCGCTCGGCTCACCGCGCTGATTATCGATTGTAGACTACTGGCGATCCCTTGCCTCGTTCGTAGGCAAGAGCTCCCGAATTTGCACTGTACCCACCCCTAATTACCCCCACGAAGGTCCGCCACCCGTGTGCCAGCATTGGAGCGCTCTCTGTCTCTTTTACTCTCGCGATTTACGCGGTATTTCGGATTTTTCGTATGTTAGACCAGAATTTTTCCCCCACCACGATCCAACGAACGGAGGATCGATGGGGCCAATAAGATTTTCGTTTCTCGCGCTCGAAAACAGAATTGCCTCTAAATTTTTATTGCTCCTTGATCACCTTCCTCCAGGGACTTCCGGCGTTCGTCTCCGGAAAAAGTGGAGGCCTCCCACATCAACACAAGCGTCCCCGAGTCCACGGTGGGCCCACACTTAATATAAAAGGGCCACCCCGTACGGTAGCCGAATTTTTTGGGTTTTTTCGCGATTTCTTAGCGGCGAGGAAAAAAAACATGGACTTTTGAAATTTAAAGGGTTTATTTGCTGGTATTTCAACTCTACAATACAATTTTTTAACTCTGAAATCTCGGGTAGATTTAGTGTAAAACTACACCACAGGTGGAAACCCATTTGTTTTTCCATGGTCCTCATGATTCTGGGGCATTGGTTTATCTCAGATGAAAAAGGAGTTTCGGTATGTTAAGAAATTCACAAAATTTGGTGATAACGTTCTTCAACATATAAAAGTACAATTTTTTTCAAAATTTTCTTTTACGTAGTTATCGAGTAATTAAACATTAAAGCAGAGTTCTTATACTAGGAATGTAACAAATGTCGTCAAACGAACATCAAACGATTAGCGTTGGAAAAAATTCAAACACTCGAAATGGGGGGCTTGCTTTAATTTTGTGTTGCCAACTTGGACCTTATCTTTCAATACTTTCTTTTTTTTTATAGAGTTGGCGACACTTGTTGTCGTCGCTCATGCGCATGCGCTTATGGGGGACTGTTAGGTTATGTTGTTGTTGCGTTGCGTCTGCGTTTTCGAGCTGTGCTCTGTGCTTCATCTCTTGTCCGAATAGCCTTATAAATTGGATTTTTCTAATTGATAAATAAATATAATTGAATCGTAAATAATGTCTCTGGCGGACGAGCTACTCGCCGATCTCGAGGAAAACGATGACAGCGATGCATTTATGGATGAACCGGAGCCGGATTTCGTACAACCGGCTGCGATCCCAAAACCTATGGAAGAAGGTAAATTATAATTCTTGTTTATTTTTGGTTTTTCCCTGTCTTGAGTTTTATTAGTTATTTAACTACTTCATTAACAATCTCTAAAATAATTGGATTATCGTGTGATTGCTATTCTGGTTTGATAGTTGATAAATAATCAAAAAAAAGCTTATCATACTTTTGTTCTATCGTCAGAGATCAAAGTGGCTTCAGTTAGAGAACTGACAAAACTCAGAGATTCTGACCACTTGAAGAAAATCATGGCACAAATTGATAAATACAGCAAACTACCTAGAAAATCAGCAGACATCGTTGGTCCTGTGGAATCGGACCCGGAGTATCAATTAATTGTTGAAGCCAACAACATCGCAGCTGATATCGATGACGAAATTAGTGAGTATGAAATTCTGTTTCTTTTTTAAATTATCAACTGTAAACGTATATGTTTAAGTTTGAAGAATTTAAAATGATGTCAGAAGTAACTCGCATCGGAATGCTTTGCATGAATTTTATATCATTCCGTTATTCAACAAAATTGCCTTGATTTATTGACAAGGTGTTTGTGACATTATTAACGTGATATTTTTCAACTCTGGAAATTACTCAAAATTGAAAATATACCATATTTGTCTCAGTGAAAATTCAATATTAGCTGAAATAATTGTTAAAAGACCCTTTTTTTAGGAAGTTTTACTTAGAAAGGGTAGAATCGTCAGGAGATTTATAGGATTGATTAAAATATCTGAAAATGAGACACAAAAATGAAGATTTTCATAAGCTCTAAAGAGTAATAAATAAATTGAAAAAATGAGTAATTGATGACAGTAAGTGAATGCAGGTAAGGTTGCCGAAATGTGTATTAGAAATATTTTTATTTTGCAGCTACGATACACAGGTTTGTGAGAGACAAATATTCTAAAAGGTTTCCAGAATTGGAATCCCTGGTTGTTGGCCCTTTAGAGTATGTAATGACGGTCAGAGAATTGGGCAATGACCTCGACAGAGCAAAGAACAATGAAACTTTACAACAATTCCTAACACAAGCCACGATAATGGTCGTTTCCGTTACCGCTTCAACCACTCAAGGGTATGTTTAATAGTTATTTTTATATTTTTAATATTACGAGAAAAAAAATTTCTAGAGCAAAAACGGAAAAATTACATGCAACAATTCTTTTTAATATTTTACAAACAATTTTGTTTTATCTCCTGGTGAAAATCAGCCAACTGTCAAAATGTAAAACATCACTGGCTGTATAAAAAGAAAAAAAAACTATCTTTGAGAAAATTGATGCATTTTTATTGATTTCCTGCAAATTTCAAAATTTTATTCCAGTCAATACTTGACGAACGAGGAGAAAGATGCGATTTGCGAGGCATGTGATATGTCGGTCGATTTGAACAACTGTAAATCCAAAATATTCGAATACGTCGAAAGTAGGATGGCTTTTATTGCTCCAAATCTTTCAGTCATCGTAGGTGCATCTACGGCAGCTAAAATAATGGGTAATTATGAATAAAGATTGTTATTTTTATTGAAAATGCATCGGATGTTGTGTTTGTGAGTTCCTCTCTTTTCCATTTTTGAAGAACATCAAAGTATAGTAATAATGCTCCGTATTAATTTTTTTTGTCTATAATCTAGGCGTCGCTGGAGGCTTAACAAAACTTTCCAAAATGCCTTCCTGCAACGTCCTTGTTCTGGGATCACAGAAAACAACCCTATCAGGATTTTCCCAGGTCACGGCTCTTCCTCATACCGGATTTATTTACTATTCGGACATCGTCCAAGACACTCCACCGGTGAGTACAAACGTTGTGAACACTTTCGAATAAATTATCGATCAATTATCATAAAAAAAAATCATCCTAGTAAAAAGTTGACACACGCGTTTTAAATATAAAGCTGTCGAGCACAAACTCAAACTTTGAGGCAATTTGGTGAGAAAAAAACAATCTGGAATTGTACGCGTATCGCGTATTAACTACGCGCGTATCTTCCGCGCTGACATTGGAAAGTTTCGAATTATCGGGTGAAATTATAAGGAATTAGTGTTCGTGAGTTTCGGAAAATCGTGTTCAGATAATGAAATTATCATTGGAGTTAATTCCATTGACCCAGAAAGTGTCAATATACGGATTTCAATAATGTGAGTTCACAAATTTGTACATCGATATATTTTCAAAATTAACAAGATTTTGTGATTATTAAATAATCAATCACTATTATTAAAATTCACATGATTATTCCAGGATCTAAGAAGAAAAGCGGCGAGACTCGTCGCATCGAAAAGCATGTTGGCTGCTCGGGTTGATGCTTGTCACGAGAGCACCGATGGTCACATTGGACAGGCGCTGCGCGACGAGATTGAAAAGAAATTGGACAAATTGCAAGAACCACCGCCCGTTAAATTTGTTAAACCTCTGCCCAAACCAATCGATCCTGGCCGAAAGAAGCGTGGTGGTAAACGCGTTAGAAAAATGAAGGAACGCTACGCCATTACGGAATTTCGAAAACATGCTAATCGCATGAATTTCGCTGATGTACGTTATCAATTTTTATTTAATTCTTTTTATGCCTCCTTTCTCTGCTACGCGAAGTTTTTTTTCACAAAAATTTTGCCACAATGGCAGGTATTTCAGATTATTATTGAAATTTCTCTACGTGTTTTCACGATTTACTTTGGGAAAATTTCTCAATTTTCCAATGTTTAGTAAATACAACTCAAATTCAACTTTTTTGCTACTTTTATTTCATTCCCGTGTTGGCTTTATCGTAAAGAAATTCTTTTAGCGACATTTGCCACTTTTTTTCTGTATCTTCTATTAGAAAATTGCATCCGTCTCAAGAAAACCTGGAAAATTCCATCAAAGTGAAATGTGAACATTTTTAAACAATTTTTGAAAACTTCCTCCTCAAACGTCGAGAAAAGAAATATCATTTCTTTTTTACCTTATTTTGCGTGATAATTTTTGAAATAATGAATAATTTTTTGTAGATCGAGAATGACGCTTATCAGGAGGACCTTGGATATTCGCGAGGAACGATAGGCAAAGCGGGCACCGGTAGAATCCGTCTGCCTCAAATAGACGAAAAGACCAAAGTGCGAATATCGAAGACTTTGCAAAAGAATTTACAAAAGCAACAACAATGGGGCGGAAGTACAACGGTGAAAAAGCAGGTTTCGGGCACGGCCTCGAGTGTGGCATTCACGCCGTTGCAGGGCTTGGAAATAGTGAATCCTCAGGCTGCCGAGAAAAAGGTCAACGAAGCAAACGCAAAATATTTTTCGAATACGGCCGGATTTCTCAAAGTCAAAAAAACGTAGATTCTATCTGTAAGAGCCGAGAGAAGATATCTTGTGATAGACAAATTCTTATATAAAAAATCCTCTTTATCTTCAACCAACGAGTCAACAAATCCTAATTTCGGGCGTCATTTTCTCCCTCATCTCAGCGTCCACTGACTTTCTTCGTTCTTTCATTCAACGCACTCGCACGGTATCTCCGTGTTTGAGATCGCCCCTTACTTCCGTATTTAACAGATTTTAAATTATTGTAAGCTCTGAAATAATTTGTGTATATAAAATAAAAATTCATGTACACCCTGATAAATTCTCATTCATAGAATCATCGTTTTTCTGACATTTTCCAGAATCATAAGAAATACGACGATCGTACATTTGTCAATATTTCATGAGCACGCATAAAAAACATTGAAAATCGATCGCTGATTGCGCAAAATCGCGAATCTTTTGGTACCAGCTGAACCGGATCCGTTCAAACGTTGAAACTCCCCTGGGAAGGTTAAAAAATCATTGAAACTCAATCTTTCCGGACAGAATTTTTGTGTAATTTGGCGAAAAAATCGTTTGAACCAATGACAAGCTGGCGTTGCGACAAAATCTGTGAGATTCTTCATTTTTTTTCCAGTTTCGTGAAAAACACAATTATAGAAAAAACTTAAAAAAATGAAAAATTGCTCAAAATCTTTGGATGTTGGTTAAAAAAAATTTCTAATATTACGAGCAACAAGGTGGTCGGAAAACTGGCGAAAAAGTGGAAAATATTGGAAAAATTATTGTAAGGAGCAGGAAAAATAAGTAGCGTGAATAAAAATGCTAATGCTGTCCGCGTATGCGTGAAGGGAGGCAGAGCGACCGGCTCTGAAAAATAAAACAGAGTGGAAGGGATTGGAGAATGAGAGAGAGAGAGAGAGAGAGGCAGGCGAACCTGTTGTGAATCTGGACAAGTATGAGGTGTACGATCGGAGAAACACGAAAGCGAAAAGGATGGAAAAATAAGGATAAGAGAGAGGAGAGATCGTGGTCGAAGAAGGAGTAAAAGAGAGGTTCGTCGAAGCCGAGTTCGAAACGAACTCGCGCTACCGCAGAAAACGAAGTGTCGTAAGGTAATACCGACTGCTTTTTGCCTCCTTCGTCCATGTGTTCTCTAGAATTGTTCAAAACTCTATAAATAAACGTAAAAATTCAGCAAAATAAATTCATTTTATCACGAGAATGGAAAAACGGCATTTATAATGTACTATTAATTAAGGGGAGCGATAGTTACGCGCTGAAAATGAAAATCATACGGGATCGAAGGGAACCGGTTGAAAAATTAACGCTCAATTCGTGAGACAAAAATTATCGTGTGGAAAATTCGTATTCAACGATCCCCAAGAAAAATTTGTCGAAATTCCTGCCCCTTTATTTTCCCCGTCAACCGGTGAACTTTCGAATATAAATAATTCAAGTGTTTGCAGTGAAAATAAAGTGATTTGTGAAACATTTGACGATACTCTACGTTGAAAATGAAATGAACAGAGAAAAATTCATTAGAATGGCAATCTGATGTTTTTGTTTTTCGTCACTCAGTGTGACGACCTCGTGAAAGTTCAGAGGTGACGAACCATACGAAGGGAGAAAGAGACAAATAAATCTTTGTGGGAATCGGATTCAGTGTAATTCGGTTTTTTCGCGATCGACCATGGCCACTTTTAAGGATCTTATGTCCGACTGGTCGATGCTTTGCCAAGAATGCCCAGAATGTTGGTCACGATCCGGTGAGTCCGAATTCCCAAACAATCCCATTATTTTCGGTTATGTTCGCAAGTCTTTTCGCAAGTCAATACGGGCAAAAAAACTTATTCGTTTGCGTACATTCTCGCGTCAGCTTTGGAGGAATGCAAATTTCATGTTATTTTCTTACGAACGTTCATTCGATTCTCAGCAAATACAGTCGGAGCATTTTCACAACTTTCTTGCCAACTTAACACAAGCTCGTAACTTTTATGTCGAAACCACGAAATTCATCCGAATTCCTATTCAAAAGTCTCTAATTTCAAAATCTCGATATTTACCATTTTTCGAATACGACGTTCCCCAATTAGTTTGACTTTTACAGAAAATTCAATTGGACCATTAACGACGTTGCACCTTTCCTTGAGATTTCAAGCATCCCTTCGTTAATTTCCAACGATTAATTAATTATCGTATCATCATATTCATCGAAATGTATATTAAACCTGGACTGTGAATGTGTCAATAAATAATGGGGTCGAAACAAAAAAAATACAAACATTTACAAATTGTGTGTTCGATCAAAACAAAAGTACTTTTCTTCGCTGCTCTGGTAAACACAGTTGCCCCGTGTACTTCGGTTCTCCGATAATCTGCAGAAAAGTTTGTACGAAAGCGACCAAAGTGTGAGGAAGAGAGAAAAAAGAGAAAATTGAATTTCACTAAATCGATTATTTTGAGCACACGAAGAAAACGGATTCGTTTTGTATAGTGAGGAATATATTATTTTTCAAGAATTCTCAAACTATTTAGCCACCGATTCCAAACAGCACAGTGTATTTTGGATTTTCCAATTTTTCGTCCCTTGAACTCTAAACAGCTTTATGTGGATAGCGAAAAGTGATGCACGTGAGAACTGTATTTTTTTTTGTTTTCGAGTGTTATTCATCGTGTCAGACCTGCACTTACTGATAAGTGTAAACGTATGTTAAATCACAAATTTTTGCCATACACATAATTTTTTTTCAGGGTTGCCCGAGCATACTTACCAATATAAACATTTGAAGTGACTGAAAAGATTTTTTACTATGCTTAAAAAGAAAAAGACTCTTGAGTCTTTTGAATAAAAGGTATGGGTCTTTTTACTATGGTGGATAGAAAAATTCTCATTGCTGCTCTTCGAATTAATGCTGCAATACAGTACGCATAAACTGTCCCCGAGATACTGTATTCCTAGTACTTTCCTCTAGAATTTTCGGCCTCGTTTTCTCCGTGCAATTCACAAAGTGGTCTCTGAGCAACCTCGTAAAAATGGGCTGCGTTGTGTATTCGAATGAACGTAAAAATGTGGGTGTAACGCGCCCGATTTACTCGTGATTTAATAAATAATAAAAATGTTAGTAAAATAATGTTGAATCATCGATAAATGTACGAAAAGAGGGGGCGATCGATTCCTCAATCTCTCGAAGATTTAATTCCCGAGTTCCTCGATCACGCTTTCTTCACGCCAACTCTTTGGCACACTCAAACAATTTTTCTATATGACGTTGCTTTTCCTGCTTTACCAGCGACGATAGAGGCTCGATCCATACCATAAAAAAGGTATCATTACCATTAATAGTTCATGTAATATAGAACTTTGTTATTTATAAATGTAGATATACGTTAACGTAACGCATATTTACTCATACATAAACAAGTTTGCGTCCATGTAGAATTTTTATATAAGAAAGACACGAGCACAGAGCCGGGAATGCGAACGAACTCGAAGTAAGGCACATCGTCATTGCAGCGTGTATATAATCGTCGTTATTGAGTAATCGCGTTGCGTTTTTTCATCGAGAACACGCGCGTGATTTTACACTCAGGCCCGCACACATACACACGAATTCAATAACGTTAGAATGGTAATTATCGAGGTGGGTGGGAGAAGTCGATTTGCGATTAGAATCTTCTGTCATTACCGAATCGTTTCGATCGGATCCATCGATTCGTACCGTTTCGAGCGATTACGTTTTTTTTCAAACCATTTCACATTTTTCGATCTATTCCATTTGGAAGAGTATAAAAGATCATGAGAAGTGAAATGAAAGCTTTTAAAGTTTTTCGTCATCCAGCCACAGCCACGAGTTGAAACTAACGAGGGACAATTTTTATTCCAAACGTCTGTAGATCTCGCGAGCTATCTTAATTAAACTGACGTTTCGGAATCAGGAAATCATATACTACGAAGTCGAAACGAGTTTGTCAATTGATCGAATCTGCGCGTGTCTCTCGGACTTGAGGATTTTCACTCGAACAATCTTCCCACAAACTCGTATAATCAATGTATACAGAAACTTGGTTATTGAAATTTGTACCCATGCAAGCATCGACGCTTCCATGTGGAGAATAACGTTTCCACAGGTATGTAGAAACGTGTACAAATGTGCTGCATAGAAACGTGTATGTATACCAGAGCATGTCCTCGTTCCAACGTCGAGGGGGAACGTTCTCGTTAACGTCGAGAACTGGGAGACCCGTACAGTTTATAATGATACACAGAAGGAAAAGTTGTGTAACTCACCTGTTTCAGCACCATTCACCTGTGCGTATACCGGCACGTGGCCTTTTTTTTTTATTCTCATATACTTTTCTTCCATCTTCGTGTGTCTACTGCATTTTTCCTCTGACGCGTTATTCCTCGCGAGTTCCTCGCGCTGCATCGATAATGATGGAAAATAAAAGTGGAACGCGAGCCTCGCACGGTCCCTTTTTTCACGTCGATACTCGGTCCAGTAGCGTGGGAAATCGAGAACGAAATTTCAGGAAGTGATACACACCTCGGGAGCGGAGATGAAAATATAGTTTTTTTCGAGGCCTTTTTAAGGTCGCTTCACCGGAGCGATTTATAATCGTGTTTGTTCGACTCGAATGGCTTCCCGACGGCTGCTTTTCTTCCAGTTTGTTTGTTTTTCGTCGAGTTCAATATAGAAATTATATCAGCGAGAACGGTTTGAAATTGGCAAAGGACGAAAGGAATATCGAAATATCTCGTTTCACCTCGGCGCGAGTCTCTTCGGGTCAGCGCTTTCTTTTCAGCGTGTATATATAAACACACGAACGCACGCGTACACCGACAGACCTTTTAAAGTTATTTCAATATGGAGGCCAAAGCGGCTCTTCCGTTTCGTTGCGAAGAATCTCTTCCTCGTGCGCTTCTTCCTTCTCAAGGAGCGAATCACCTCCCCTCGACTCAACGCGAAATTACAAGTCTTTCGACAGCAAAGAGAGAGGCGAAGACGCGCGAGCGATTCGATCTTTGCGAATACCTTCTCTAACGATCCTCAATGGAAAAATGAACGGGTAAAAAATATCGGTGGATGGATTGATGGGTGAAAAGCCCCGGAGACATGATCTTTTCCAGCCGCCAACGATCGGGGTCAATTTGTAAATGATTATTAATTTTTACCATTTCACCGATGAAAGTCCCGTCGTACACGCAAATATTCACTCAACTCCGATTGATTTTATAAGTGAATACAAATTACAACGGAGAGAGCCACGAGAGAGAAAGAGATGGAAAGGCTGCAGAAGAATTTAGGAAGGTTTAATCTCAAAATCAGCATATTGAAGATCGCATCAAAAGTTATTGACATCCAACACGAAATGGGTTTGGAGGGCGAGAAAAAAATACAAATTCTTGTTTCGAAAAATGTTTCTTTTTTTTCCCCCTTTAATCAGCGTCTCCAATAAATTTTCTTTCAAAATCTCTTTGAGATAGTCCGAGAAAACTGAATCGCGCCGAATCATGGCTCGCGTGAATCTCGATTGTTGGTGCGGATCTTAAGGCTGCGGCTAATTGAAAAATGATTTTGTGCCAATGATTAGCACGATTCTCTACTGCAGGGGAATTTTCCACCAGCGTTTCGATCGGTTGTCCTCCTTGTCCAACTGTCCAGACAAATTTAACGAGAAAAAATGAGGAACGAAGATCTTCTCAATCCCAACTCGTGTGTTTACAAGAGAAAATTTTCTCGTAAATTTTTAGATCGAACGGCGCCTCGCACGCGAAGAGATGCTGCGTGTTTGCTCTCGCTAGCCACGCTAGCCGAAAGGGAAGGGGGATTCACCGTATGGGTTGCGAGCGACTAACGAGTCGATGAATGAAATCGTGAGCTCGTGCCGTCCCAGTCCTCGATACGATTCTTCTCGGCTCTTCTCCTCCGCCTTTTTTCCTCTCATCCACGCCACCGACGTCCTGACTGCACTTGTCTCTCAGTGCTCGCGTAGCGTGATCAGAACTCGATGCATGTACAGGCACTCCAATCGCAAAATCATTTCTCGATTTCCATATTCATTTTTTATCGAACCTCGCGATGATTTTCTTTCCTATTTTACCGACGAGCGGTGACCGTTGACTGAAAATGGGCAGCGAAAATTCACGTCGTGTGGACGAGAAACGCTTGATATTATTTTCCTAAAAAGAGCTTTCCGAATCCACCGCCAGATGCGTCGAAATCGTAGCGTTTCTCGATAATCAATCGACGCAGGCTCGTCCATAAATGAACGCGAATCTTCGCTCACACTAGCGATTAGACAAAAATCTTCTAAAAATTCTTTCTTTCCTTATTTTTTAATATTTTAATGTTAATTATTAATCATGTTAATTAATATTAATAAAAAAAATTTATTTTTTAATAAATAATTTCCCAACTTCGATCATTTAACACCTTCGCGCTTAGGAAATAACTCCGAAATGAAAATGGTGTGATAGGTTAGAAAAAAAGTACTATTCGACAGTTTGAACGCCGCAGAGAACAGTGTGCAAAATCGGAGGTCGTTTAATTCTGCCATTTTTTGATATTTCTCATAAATTCCACCCAAAAATGACGTTTTTTGGGGCTTAATCCCATAAAAACTAAGCAAACAGCGATAGTCTAGATAACTTAGATAAAAACAATCAAATTCCTATTTAGATAACCTCACTTTACGTGAAGCTACATTTCGAACGGAATGTCTCATGCTCGGGTGTTTGTACGTGTGTTTCTACTTCTGTGTCCTCGGTAGAGTGGCGTTTTCTCGCGTGCTACTATTCCAATGCATTTGTTTTTTGTTCTTTCTTGCTCTCTGATTTATCTGTATCGAAGCACTCTTCGCGACAGAGTATCCGACAGCACAAAACTCAGCTACTTTCTACTCGGTGTCAAAAAGATGGTTGATTTTCATGGGGAATATGCCGTATTTATTGTTTCCAATATCGGCGTTCAACTGAAAAGCATGAAAGCAATGTATAAGGACGCGATAGAAAGGACTCGCGGAGACTGTCGCTTTCGGGAGAGCGGCAGGAAACGCATTGCTCAAAATTCACACAATCTTCGGAGCTTATTATTTTTGCCTGGGAATAACCTCGCTGTGCCAGAGTTACGGTCCCGTAAACCATAAAATCCATCTTCAGCGCGTGGTCAAATTTGTACTTGCTCGAAATAAAGGTATCTCGAGCGTCGGAGATGCCCAAGCGAGCTACGCTCCTTCGCAGGCTGTTCCACGCTCGGCTTTATCTCCGTAATAATAAATACACGTATTTTTAGAGCATCAGCAGGAACTCATTAAGAAAAGACTGGACAGTTGAGTTGATATACGAGTAACGAGTCTTTGTAATACGAGAAGCTGTCTGCGGTTCATAAAATTTAACAACAGCACTTGGTTGCTTCTTGATTCATTGCGTTATTTATGCTACTCGATAATTATGGGCTTTCGGAGCGATTCTTTAGCGAAAATTCATTCATACACGGCTTTCAATTTACGGAGATAAACCCCAATTTTTACATCCTCCTTTTCCAATCATCGTAAATCCGTCGTTCTATTTACTGGGTTCAACTTTGGCACTTACTTTCTTAATTCACTATTATCGCATCGGTAATTCACTGCAAAAAGCTGGAAATTTTCGAATAATTTTGACCAATTCTTATCATTTGAGGCGAAAGGTTCTTCGGACACGAAGTATTCGCCTCAACTTAATGCTTCGGTGAGTTCTAATACAGGGTACGAGAACTAGAGAAAATTCGGATTAATTTACGATTATTCTTTGCTTCGACGACTTTTTTAATTCCACGCTATCGTGGAATTGGAGCCTGTAAATCTATTGGCGTGTAACGTTCTCTTATCTCCTCGTACGCGGAGTTTAATAATTTATGCAACATCTTACAGTACCGTTACACTAAATACCTTTTCAATTCGACTTCTCCTCTTATTGTGATAGTCGAGTGAGGCTAACGGGTTTTCCAACGTTGCTACTTTATCGAACGTTCATCGTTACGAAAATATTGTTTTCAAATAATTGAAATCAATAATTGAGGCGTTTGAGATCGTGGGAAAAAGCATTCGCAGAGAGAGCACATTTCCAAGGAACAATGAAGAGTTGTGAGTATGAATCGCAACTGAAAGGAAAACAACGATCGAATCAGATATTCCAATATAAGGAATAACAAGCAGCGAGTCAATCACCGAAAGAAACACGACGGATTTCATCATTCGTCTTTTGACACCTCTCCGAATATTCGTAATAAGGATTTTTGTCCCATCGAAGCCGAACAGGAAGGATGCGGCTCATTTAAATATCGCACACTCACTTTCACCGTTCTAAGGATCGAGTCTGTGCGCGCGACGTCAAATCGGAAGAGAAAAACGAGCACGAGGGAAAGAATAAGGCCAAGATGAATTCGCGCTGTAATCGACGTAACGATTGCACAGGACGTGATAATTAGAGCTAATCAGAGAGCTCGTTTGTCGAGCCGGTCGCAACGGAGCACCTGAGAATCTTGTAACGAAAACAAATTCCACCAGGAAGTATCGAAAGCTTCGAGTTTTCGCTTTCGCTCTTCATTTCGTTCGGTGTTTTTCATGGCCGAACCGACGACTCGAATAATCTCGATTTTTATTCCTCGTCATCGGAATTTATGCTCGTTGAGCCGAAGTCGTACGAGCTTTCTGGCAGTTCGCTCGGCGGCTTCAGCAGATTTTTGGTTTTGGTGCTTCCATATTTTTCGTGAGTCGACTCGGGAGACGTTATTGAATTGAAATTGCTGTCAACGACCTCCCTCGGCCTTTTTGAAACTGAATGAAAGTTCGGATCGCAGAAAAGATAATCGTTGATGAGAACTGTCTAAAAAATTCGTCAGTGAAACCGTGCCCGCGATATTTGAGTGTTCGAATGATAGTCGCGAGTATCCAAGATCGGTAGAAAGTGTGAAAGAACATCTGACGAAGGCTCACCGTTCGGTCGCTCGCGTCAGTCGTGTGGGATAGTTTTAATCTTGATCGCACTTTACAACCGGACCGAATGTAGCAGAGTATGAATAACAATGAAGAGATCGAACGTAACTCTCGTAACGTTCGGAGGGAGGAGGGGAAAAGAATCAAATCAAAGGGGAGTAAAAATAGAGTCGAAGAGGCTGAAAAAACGCGTGGACAATGGGAGGGAGAATGGGAGAGACGAAACTTTCATTTAATCTTCTACGAAGACTTCAATGAGAGCGATGATTTACAAAGAAAAAGAAAACAACGAGCGAGCAGCAAAAATGGTGGGTGCGGTAGTGCCCTCGAGGCTGTCCTATCAATTTTGCGAGAGAATGAGATCGGCCGAGCGGTTCTGGTCTCACGAGAGACGCGGACACGTACGTGTGCTCAAATATCTATATCTCAGTTATATAAAAAAGCCCCCGTATAATGGCACCTCTTTCTTTATATCCCCGGAGCTCCCGTGGCAGCACCGGGAGAATTGAGCGAACGAGAGAATTCAAATGGGAAAGAAAAATTGAATAGAGGAGTAAAAAAAGCAACGACGAGCTTTACTTTCACCGAGGCTCTCTTTCGCTGCTTCTCATGAAGCGAATGAGTTACAACGAGAGTATGACGGAAAACAGGATTCTCGTATTATGATGCAGACTCCGTGTGCTGCCAGCAATGCAGAAAGCGCAGTCGCGAACGTGTTCCTACCGACAACCGATTAAAAGCAATATCATTATGATTTTTGTCGAGGGAGAAAAATAAGGCGATTTACGATTTGAGAAACTCGAAGAATGACGAAGAATAAGAAGCACGAACGATTGCACATTTGAAAAACCACACTGACACTCCGAATAATCACGATGATTATTGAATATTAACTAATATTATAAATGCGAAAGTATGTTTGCTTGTTTGTCCTTCCTTCACGCCCTAACTAAGCAACCGATCTACTTGATTTTGGGCATAGAGTTTGTTCAAAGGACGGAGAGCAACACAGTCTACTTTTGGTCCTGGAAAAAAATGAAATTTCCAAGGGAGATTTACAGGGATATTCGTAAAACTGGCCTTTCTTCACGTCCTATAAAACCAACCAAAGGAATTGATTTTTAGCATAGAAATAGTTGAAAAGACGGAGAGTACTGGTTAATGGAAAGACAGGCAACGTTGTTTACACAAGCGTTCTTAAATAGTGCACTGTTCTGTATTCGTGATCGGTGTCTTATTCCCCCAGGCAAAGTTTTTCAAATTACGACGCGAGCGAAGCTGCGGGTAAAATCTGGTAATATGATAATAATAATAAAACTATGAATATCGCGAAGAAGATTCAATCGCTTGAACAGCGCTGAGAGAAAAGCGAAGTGTGACGAGGCATCGAAAGAAATGCTCATGATGCGATGCTCGATTATGAAAATGTTTGATGGCAGTAGAGACGAAGCATAGGCTAAGTCACCGCAAGTAATTTGTCGCTTAATGGACCGGAAGTAAACGGCTCGTGCGGCCTCGAGGACTCTTCAAGTCTTTTTTCTCTCATATTCGATCATTTCAGTTTGTACGAGGGCGGATTCGTGCTGAGAAAAAGGTCAGTTGATGTCTCCGTAGAGAACGCGCGAGTCATTTTTTTAAGGTAGTTCATGCACGAAATGATTTTTTAAAAAACGTCTTGAAATTTACGCAGAGTTTAAGTGGGTAGACTGACACGCGTATCAAATTTTGAAGGATTCGTCTTATTGGTTATTTAAATAAACGCGCTTAAATATGAAGAAAAATACACAGGATTACAGGAACTGTGCGTAAAAAATCGTTTAAACTACAGTATTTTAGCCAGGGACGAATGAAATTTGGGCTTCGGTCAGTGATGGATCCCCGATTAATGAACGGCTTGTAATTTCATTTGCCAAAAAATAAGTTGGAAAAATGTATTTACAACTCTGGCATTAATTCAAAGTGATAATATGTTTAATTATAAAGTAAAAATCGACCCAATTTAGACACCCGTGAAATACGATTCTACGGGGACGATCTACTTAATGAAATTTCCCGCCCCGTATTTTGCGTCGAGCAACCTGTGAAGGAAATTCAACTTTCCGCGCGAGCAGACTCCGCACAAAGCGCCCCGTACGTAAATTCAATTTTTATGTACGGTCTAACGTCGTCCACGGCGCGGATATATATAAATGTCAAGCACTACCGGGTGAGATCCTGGCACGTTTATCTTGGATTAGAGATCTAGCGTGAATGTTTGGAAGCTGGAGGAAACGAGCAGGGAACGCAGTGTGTCTGCGCGAATATTTTACGTGACCTCGTCGTAAGCCTCTCGCCGCCTGGCGCGATCGCTTTTCGACCGAGTGCAAATCGAGATCGGGGTTTTTAATCGAATCCCAGTGCTCCCGGCATCACCGTGGAGCCGAGTGCTCACAAGAAAAAAAGCTACCTCACTCAAACGAGAAGAAAAAGGAAGAAAAATTCTGTCTTTATTGAAAAGTCCGATCGCATGGGATCGTGATCGCTCGTAGATCCGTGCTTATTCCATACCATCGTTTGTCCGGCTTCGGATAAACTCTCTCGTATAAACACCGTAAGAGGAATATAACCGATCGTCGAATGGTCCATAGACACACATACTGATTTCTTCCAATTAAGCACGCACCGCGGAGAAAGGCTCAAAGGGATAATGGAAGGAGGGAAAATCGAATTGGAAGAGTGTCATTCGCCTTGACCTTTTTAAATCCACACCAATTTTGTCGTACAACCACACTTTTTAGCTCCAATCCTGAAGAAAGTGAAACAATTTCATTCGCCGAGGTAGCTCCTCGTTTCGGATCCCTCGTCGTCCGTCGAGATAGAAGCTAGCAAAGTACGCGCTGCAATCCCGAGTCGAACAGTTCTTCCACGCTTTTTGACAGGACCCACCGCGTTGCCGAAATAATGATTGATATGAGCGGTGGCCAATCCGGTGAGGGAGTGCTTCCGCGTAGGCGCGCACTAGAAAGAGTGCCTCGCCTCTGGAGCAATCGGGCACGAGGAGGCGGAGCGGTCATCGTCAACGAGTACGACGAACCACTCGAGTCGTTCGTCGTACAGGAACCTGGAAAAGGAATTGTCTTTTTAGAAGCTTCCGGTCTAACGATCCTCCGGGTTTGGGGTTTGGCTTTTGTAGGATGCTGTACATCATCGGGCTGAATAACAACCATCCTCTTTACGCCTCCACTCAAAAAAAACTCTGCTTCTAAAATCTTAAGGAGGGTGGCTAGGGACGATACAATGTTGCCATGCCAAACCATGTAAAATACATTAAAAATTTCAAAATGATAAGAATTTAATAAAATTTGGTCAACATATTCTTTAGAGTTAAATTTGTAAATACAAATTTTTTAAGATTTTTCTTCTGTACAGTTATCGAGTAATTGATCACTAAAGTTCACGTGTATAAGCATAGCGTTTCCATATATATAGGTATACATTCCGGGCATAAGAAATCCGCTTTAATGCGTAATTACTCGATAACTAAGCAGAAAAAAATTTTGAAAAAAATTGTGTCTTCGCACTTGATGTTGAAGAACATTATCACCAAATTTGATCAATTTCTTATCAATTTGACGAACGTAGGCACCCTCCTTAACTCCAAAATTCATAAAGTCTCTACGTCCACTCGTGTATAATCCATAATCTTCAGTATCTCTACTCGTGATGAGATATGTTCTGAAATCACGATGAGTAGAGATTTTGGGGATTAAGGTACTCCTTTCACGAACCCGAATATTCTATAAATAACTGATTTTAAATAAGATTAAAGTAAACGTGCATGCGAATAGATTGTCGAAATTTCAGGTCAGGTTACCGAACATCTAATAAAGAAGCTTTTATGGAGCTTTTGGAGATTCCATCATCACCATTTTTTTATTTTATAATAATTCATTCACTCGATAATTATAAATTCTTTGTACAAATTGTCTCACAGATAGAAAATAAAGAATCCATAGCGACGATACAAATAAAGGGCTACGGAACCCTTAAAAGAGATATTAACGATAGAAGTTGGAAAAATGGTAGAAGAAGCTTTTCTCGTATAATCGTGACTCCTCAGAGGTTAGCAATCAGTCCAAATTTCGAATGCCCCAATTTGGGCCGCCAAAAAATACGCCCATGCAAAAGGAATGCCTTAAATATCACACCGGAGCAGATATGTTAAGGAGGACAGACGTTCTCTACGTAGACCCGCATTTATTAAGGAGCGGAGTTGTTATATCGAGAATGGCTACCAATGGAGTTGTTAAGGAGGGTGGATCGCGACGATACAATGTTGCCATGCCAAAGCATGTTAAAAATATAAAGAGTTTCAAAATGATAAGAATTTTATAAAATTTGGTAAATGTATTCTTTAAAAATATATAAGACAATATACATTTTTTAATATTTTTCTACCACATAGCTCTCGAGTAATTGAACACTATAGTTCACCTGTATAAGCATAGGAACTTCGATTTAACGCTCAATTGTTCGAAAGCCATGTGGTAAAAAAAATTGTATTTGTATACTTGATGCTAAAGAATGTTATCACGAAATTTTATCAAATTCTGATTTATTTTGATTTCCTGATCCTCCTTAAATAGCAGCTATTTGTGGATGTACTCATCACAGTTCTACTCGATAACATTTCCACTCTAACGATTTTTATTTTAAGCGCGAATAACGTCTCTGCTCTTCACCGGGCGGATAACACAGATTAATGACAAAAGAGGAAAGATTTCGCGCGTTGTATTGATTTTGCAAATTTGAGAGTAGGTCCGTTTGGAGCAGCGTTGTTTTTGCGTAGAGCCGTAAAGAAGACGGTTGTTGTTCTGCCTTATCATCGGATCCCGTAAGCGGCGGTTGTGGGGCTTAGCCAGAGACTCGGTCAGTTATCGTACGTCCAGTTGATTTAAGGGAGTTCACGGGGTCAGCAGGCTCCAAGTCGCTTCTTCTCTCTCTCTCTTTCTCCTCATATCGTCGTACACTTATTAACATTATCCCTGAGGAATTTGCCTCTTCGCAATTCATAACTGTACCCATTGAAAGATGTCCGCACCTGTTGGAGCGCCGAGATCGCGTCCCCTTTCGTTCCTTCTATTACTTGCGGCTCCGTATTCACCCGTCGCGTGACCCGGCATGTACGTTCGATTTATCGAGCGTGTCTCGTTTGTGCTTGCGCGCATATTTTCGCGTGCTATCGCCGGCGAAGAGCGCACCGCAGGGCGCCTGTCGAAGATAAAATAGCGTAAATGATTTGCTACTCGCGCGCTCGGGCATTTCTCAACGTTGACACGATCCCCGGGTTAATCTTAGTCGATCAACCGTTAGATATTCTTCAACACTCTTTCAATCATATCTTTACGCTTGAATGGCGAAATATATACGGATTTATGCGCCTTTCTACACGTGAGACTTTCCATTGAGAATTGAGAAAAGAACTCCGGAGAAACTGCGATCGAAAAAAATGCTCGAAGTACGAGCAAGTGCGTCGAATTCGACGCACCGATTTTTTTCCGCAAAAAAAAAATTTCCCACTTTTCTCAATCGTTTTGAAGTCGAGTTCACTGCGATTTCACACGATCGAGAAAAAGCGATTTTTCTCGAACTCTCGAGCTCCAATTCTACCGCACACTCAATCGTTATCGTCGAATTTCGCGCGGCTGAATAGTCGATAAACCGTTCGGTGGCGCTCTCTCGGTAGCGACCTCGGTCGGTCTCTCTTTCGCCGCGCGCGACGTCCGATAAATTTCATTCTCGCAATCGGTTGCAAGGTCGTCACCGCCGAGAGAGAGAGAGAGGAAAAGACGAGACCACGCACCACCGATATCGGAGACCAAAGTCTCTCTGTGAAACGTTGTGTCTCGCGGTTTACTCGCTGCTTCAACTATTTTTACTCATTTTCAACTGTTTACAGTGCTTAAATCTCATTTGCGGAGTATCCATTTCGATTCGATAGAAACATCGGTTTTCGTTTTCATTAAAATTGTTTAATTACGACGCTGTTGCAGATTTTTAAATCACGGAACGACTGGCTAATGCGATATCGAACAGTATAAATAGTACTGGTAACAATGAACATTGGATAATATCACAAATTTATATTTTTTTTATTACAACCGTAGTTACTGTTTTTTTAGGAATTTCGAGGATCGAAATCCCAAAAAATCGAAAAAAATTTCTCCCTCGACACCGAGACACTAAAATAATAAGCGTGAACGACGAACGTTGATAAAAACCGCGATAGTGAAATGACTTTAAACGTTTAAGTTGCTCGGTGAAGGACGAACCTGCGATCGCACATTTTTCGGCCATTCGTCGATCGCCACGAAACGGAATGAATTTTCCAAAAGTTTGATAAAGTGTGGTTGAAATGTGGAAAAAAAATCCCTAGAAAAGGAAATATCGCGTGGAGAGAAGCCTCGGGCGCAGTCGCCGAACGTTTTATTGATCCTCTGCCGGGGAACTCTCACCGAGCTCACACGCGTATCGAACAAACACACACGGATTCGTGCGATCGTGTATTTCGCACTGAGAGCGAATAAACGAGCGCTTCGGGTTCCCTGTGTGTGTGTGTGTGCGCGTGCGTGCGTGTGTGTGTGTTAAAAGTGTTCTTCCCGAGGCGTCATGCGTCGACTGGACGTTCCAGCGACAGTGAATGGACAGCACGCGGTGTGCTCGTCTTTGACGTTCCTCACTTTCGTCCCACCATTTTTCCTCCGATATTGAATAAAAGCAAAGGCTTTTGGAGCAGTCCCGCATTTTTTGAGGGAAAATCGTGACTTTTTTTTTTACGACGGGCATGTAAAGTGAGTGAGTGCTTTTCGTCGCATTTTTTTTTCCAGAAAAGTGGGGGCCGCCGAGGGGGCATGTTCGACGAGACTCCATTTCTGTTTTCATATTCTTCATTTGTTTATTCGTTTCGTAGTCACTCTTCGAGTCGCGACGTTGAAGAATTTGATATTTTTCAAATGCATCCTAGAAATTCAGTAGTTTTTAATATTTGGACAGCTTTTTTTATACATTTACGTTCGATTTTCAATGTCACAAGGAGAATTGCTCTCGGGCATCTTCGTGGACAGACAATCTCATCGATTGCGTGACTTTGAAAAGATGGAACGTTGTTTTGCTCATTTGCATCGAAGATATCGACTTCCGATAAATTGTTTGCATGCGTAGTTTTTTAAGAATTTATTCATTCGTAGTAGAAAATAGAATTTTTGTTATTTCGAGATTAAAAAACAGGATTGAGGTTTTTTCAAAGAGAATGAAAAATAGTGAAATCGAGTCTCTCGGAACACGGGAAAATGGAAAAAGCACTTGGCCGGAAATGAAATATTTGATTGGTAAATAAAATTGCAAGGTGAATAGCAGAGAAATCGAACTGGAAATTTCGAGAAGGGAGGCTCCCTTTTAGGGGTTGAAGCGTGGCATGCGTCGTTCTCGTTTCCCATCGGGAAAGGTCTATCTCGACGGAGACTGGATTCTCCAGCATCTCGACTATGCTGCAAGCTCGCATCGAGTGAAAGTAATATCGAGTCCGGAATTCAAACGTCATTGAGGAAACGGAAGGGAATTTTTTCTTATTTCTCCTACGAAAGTGCGTGTTTACCTTCGAAAAAACTGAATCCCGTTGAGCGGCGTTTGCGGAGGCTGAAAATAATTTGCCAAATAATCAATAATTCGCAAAGTTTTAACTTTCGTTTTCCAAGTTGCCTCCCTCGCCGACATATGCGAAGTCTCGAAGAACGACTTTCCGAACAATACAAAATAGTGTCGAAGTGAAAAAAAAAACAGCGAAAATGAGCCTGCTCTCGTCGTCGATAAACAACGTTCGGTGTCTCGCCGACGAGGAGAACGATCACAACATGCTCCAGGGTAAATTTCACTCTCGATTTACAACTCACCGATTCATCCGTTTTGAGCCAAAACTAGTTTTCCAACCGTTTGAACCGCGAGTCTTTTTACTTTTATTTCAGTTTAGTCTCAATCGTCGATCTGGAAACCCAAAAACTACGAGTCGACCTTATTCGCACGAGTTTCTTATTTCGCTCTTTATTTTTTCGTCTAATTCGATCCCACTCCCATCTCAGCTTTTATAAACAAAACTTCGAGCGCGTGCGTGAGCAACTGCTAACACTTGAAATATTCCGGACCCATCTGAAGCTTTTTGGAGTATTTTTCCATGGTCCAAAATCGCCCCAATAATTTCTCTTCTGCCAACATGTTTTTTCTACTATTTACTTCCAGCTGAACCAATCAACGTAATTTACCAACGTTTTTCCGTTCCCGAGCGCTCGACCGGCGTTCGTTCCTCGCTTTTATCCAGTCCTCTGAACGATTGTTGTGCGTTTGAAGACTATTGTTACTCTATAAATATGCCGATGAACCGGATTCCAGAAGTCTGGTCGCACCCGCGTCGCTGAGCGCGTATACCGACCACGCATTGTCCACGCATCCGTGCACTATTATTCTGCGCGGCACGCGTCTATATCTATCCTTTATAAATGTATATATGCGCTCGTATTACGATCACCGCATTGCGTATTAGTTGGAGCGCGCAGTGCAGAACGTGATGCAGCCTTTTGCAGTAAATTTTTCATCGACGGGCATAGTGACTATATTAAATTTCATTATGAAATTTTCGCCGGATAACTGTTTCCGCAGTAAAGCTAATCGTAAGTGAGCTGTAAATCGATCATTCGATGTCCATTCGTTCGAATATTGCGTTGATATTGACAGTTAAATATTACGAGATTATTCAACGATCGAATGATTATTTTGATTATTTTCCAGCGACGACTGCTGAATTAAAACTGCGTCAATAGCACATTTTTCTCAAAATAAAAAGCATCGTAGTATCGAGCTTCGTGCTTGAGTCGCCGAGGGAAGAGCGATAAAAACGAGACGAGAATCGGAGAAATAAAAGGCATCGAAATCGGTGTTGATAGCCGGCTGACAAATTTTTTATGACAAACAAATCGACGGCAAATGGTCGAGTGTGTTTGAATCGCATAAATTTTACTGATATCCGGGTTAAGGCTGGCAAAATGGAGCGATGAATTTAAAAAGCGAAAGCGAATAATGGAGCGGTACAGTTGCAAGGCGAACGTTTCCTTCGGAACGAAATGTTTTGCGAGGTTTCTGCGTGCAGCTAATGATAAGCTTCGATTTGTCTTTGAACTCGCAGACGGTTTAAGCTGTAACAGGTCGGCTCGAGGGAAACGTGCACGATACGAGCCGGCGTCGCTCGCGCAACCCTCCGCACAAACCCCTTAATCGATAGGAGACACTCACGTGCGTGTGTCGCGTCATCTCCGCGTGCACGTACGCGCCCCTCCATGCGGAGTGTTTTCATGGATTAAACTTTGCTCGAAATTCATTCTACGTTCATCAAGTCTGAGAAAATCTCCGCGAGGAAACTCGAGTTCTCCGATGAGCCTTGAGAAAATGCATGGCAATTCCAATATTAAGGTTTCCGAGTTGGAATGTGCGTTCAACACGAAACGCCCTTCGTGAGCTCTCGAGAATGTTTGCAAAATCGATCGAACATTGATATTCGGAAGGATAATCACGAAAATTTGCGACGTAGCCAATCGCAATTGGACCCCGATGACGAGATATTTCTATTTTTATCAGTGGCAGACGATCAATTTCGCGTTTCATACACGTTTTATTCGATATAGAAGATGAAAATTTAACTCTCTGTCCTTGGTTCACGTAAGACAGCACGAAATACTCGCTCGGTGTATTAATCAGAGTCCAGAGTTCGAACTTCGCGGCCAAATGTGGCGATGAAAGAGACAAAATAATATCGTATACCCAATCAAGATGAAACTCGATAGCCATTAAATTTATGAACATCATTAGAAGACTCTCGTAAAAATCAATTTCCCCGAATATTTTTAATTTTAACGAAAATTATTGTTTCGACGAATAGTAAAAAATTAGGATTCGAAAGCGTTGACTTGCATGTCATTTTTTAGGAAAAAAACATTCAGAATAAAACAATTCATTAATAGTAAACGTTGGAATTTTAGGTGTTTTTTTTGTTTATTTTATAAACAAATATTGGTGGATGGATTTAAATAAAACCTTGTACACATTTTTTTACATACTCAGGAGTACTGAAAAACATGTTTTTAACGATTTTTTTCGTGGTTTTCTTTTGTACAGTGGTGTGTTGAAAATGGCACCCCTCGATTCGGCGTTGACAGTAAATCTCAAAAATGGAACATCTCAGGACTTGAAACCAAAAAGATTCTTAAAATATGTGCTGTCACATGACGCGGTGGATTTTCAAAATATTGTTCAGAACAAAAATGGCGACCATTTGAAGAAAAAAATCACAATTTTTCGTGAATTTCTCAATAGAAAATTGTTTATAAAAGAAGAAAAAAAACTTTATTAAAAAACGACTACGTCGTGCTGAAAACATACGATTTCTCTACAAAATGCAATTTGAATCGAGTCGCTGAGCTCTTTACGTTTTGCTGTCGATGTCGCTTCAAGAGGTGCCATTTTCAACACACCATTGTACAAAAACGTACGATTAAAAAAATTTTTTAAATAAAAAGAAATTTTTCCAGTATTTTTGAGTGTACAAAGTTTTATGTAAATCCATCCAATCAATTATTTATTTATAAAAGAAAAGAACCAAAAATACACCTAAAATTCCAACGTTTACACTGTTCACAGCGCTTAAAGTAGAAACGTAAATTTTTGTTGAAAAGTCTGAGAAATCAAAAAAAAATAGCGAATAAATGGTCGTGTTGCTACGAGACGCCCCGATGTTGTATTTCCATGTCTTTTCAACACTTCCCCCGTCCATCATTCGCCCATGAGCGACAGAAAGAAAAGAGAGAGAAAAGGAGGGTCGAGTCCGCGCGATGACGAGACCGATCGATGCAACAACTCGGAGTGGCTCATTTGAACCCCTCCATAATTATAAATTCAGTTCGAGTCAAAGCGAAATTGTCTAAACGAGAAAACGGTTCAGTCACTCCTTAAAAAACAGTAGGATTAAAGTTTAAATTTATTTTGGATCGAAAGCAAAGATACGCAGGATGAAATTTCATCTTTCTTAATAATTTCGTATTGATCGACACTCGAACGAAGTCGTATCATTTTGAATAACGACATTTTCCACGAACTTCTTCTTCTCCTCGTGTTTACATGTTCAGTTGCGTGCCATGGCTTTCAATTATCAAAGCAGTAGCCAAGTATTCCTTTACTCGAGTCGTATTTCAAAAATGCCAAACCGTGACAAAACTCAACTCGGTCTATCGCCGAAGAAAGAGATATTAGATAAGCAGACGTCTCACTTTACACTCGACGCGTTTACACGTGTCTTTGCATTGTCAACGGGAGCCTCTTGAATTTCTACACGACACTTATAACTCAGCTTTGAAAATATTTCGACACAGTATATCTTGACGGCATGGAAACTGTGTCGTTGAAAAGTAGATAAAAAATCCTCACGTTCGTGCAGTGTTTCAAGACACAACACACTTTTAAAAAGTATTTCTTTCTACAATTTTGATTTATTTACACGTCAACTGGACCAGTTCTCTAATTAAATTCAATTTAAAGTAGTTCTAACATTCCATGACTAGTCAAGTTTGCAACTACATTATGTTGATTTACTTGAAGTCTAAATTATTAATAAAATTGATAGACACATTCATTGAGAATATTTTTATCACAAGAATGTAATAAAATGCTTTTAAAATATTTTTTGTGCGAAAGAAAGTTTATATCGGTGTATTGGCACCGAGAAATAAAAATGTTCAATTCATTGAAAGAAGCGAAGCTACTAGACGAACGAAAGCACGCGAATCAGTCTGAACAATAAATTTAATGAAATTCCCGCGATTCCCGAATTTTCCCAAAGTTCAATCAGCCGTTACCAGCAGTCCAACGTAACGACTGACATCCGCTTTCGAAGCGTAAACAACTAAATTTTTTTCGTGTTTTCTTTTTTAAGTCTCGTACGGTAATGTTTTTCTTTTTTTTCTTTTTTTTTAAGAAACGGAATCTGTGATGAATTTTCTTCGCGATATAAACTTTTCCGAAGCTCGAACGCCTTACGATTTTTTCACATTCAATATTATTGTGAGTTCTCCCATGGGAAACCGTGTTAAAAACTCAAAATTGTAAATGAAATAATTCCAAATTTTGCCCCGTAAGAGGCTCCGGAACTGTGCTCATCGTTATCGGGGGGACCTTAAACTGCTATCATTTTATCGAAAAAAAGTGGACCGTAGTTTGTCGAACGGCCAAACTCCTATGATTACGCAATTTTTGCAGTTAAAATGATTTGTTTCCAGTTCTATTTTCAAACTGACAATCACGATAAAACGAATGAGAAAATTTCCATTTTTTTCGTGTACACCTTGAAAAAGAATCGTTCAGAAGGTTGCTCCATTGATCACCTGCTCAGGAGGAACGACCCATACATATAATGAAATTAGATTACTCACGAAACGACCTCTGTAGACGAAACATCGGATACGGAGATTCTGAAGTTACGCAGTCTAGTGTTTGCAACGGGAAGAGAGCGCCACCTGAGATCCTCACGAGTCTCAAGTTTCCTCTTCGTAATCCGATGAAACGTTTTTTATTACAAATCGTTTTTGATAAAGAGAGCGCGCGAGAGGGGGGGGGGGGCGGGGGGGTTAGGAAATGATTCTATAAACTTTCCTCCCGGTGCAGAGCTATCTTAATCGCGTTATTTATCATTGGAAAAAATCCAAATACAAAAAGCTCGCTCTCTATACATAAATATATTAATCTGTATTATTATCATAACTAATTATTATTGCAGTTAATAATAATGCTCGCGAGCGCCCGGTTCGTTCGATAAAATTGGCACGTGACTACGCCGCTTATTGGCAGCAGCGTGAACTATCAATTAAAAGGCCTTAACGATATGGCGCGTATTTAATTAATGACGATATTAATGATCGAAAGATTGGCGCGAACATAGAATCGCGTGCGACATTGGGCGCGAGGGCGATGACGAAAAATCAGTAGACACAGAGAAAGTAAAGGTTTTTTGTCATCGTATTTTTCACAATGTTAGAAAGCAAATAGTCTTTCCTCTCATTTCCGGATTAAATCAATATATATTTATACATATAAACATTTATATATCTACAAATATTAACGTATATCCTTAAATACACACATTTTTTTAGCCTTTCTTCCAACAAACGTTGTTTCGAATTCTTTCATACCGTTATACCTATCGAACTGGACAGACGAGACGGGGTGAAAGCAATTATCATTGTGATAACGCGCGGGGCAGAGACTTTCAATAGAAAGCTTCGTATATCATCAATTTTAAAATGGCAAGCAATCTAGATCGATTTACAACTCTCAGATTCGAGAAACTTAGCTCGTGCTTGTCGGCTTGTTTTATTACGCAAACTATTATTTATATATCTCACTCCGAGGAGTGTCGCAATCACGAAATATCGGACTCGCATTCGATTGGTATTGTTTTTTTTCTCTCCGCTTCAATCTTCAATCGTCGTTTGAACGAGCTAATGCAGCTTTTCGATACCCAACCACTTCTTCGATCACTCGATATCGGACTTTTACGATGCTATAATCGACGACGAGATAATTTAAGGAACCAAACGACCCGTCGGTGCATCGATTCACTCATCAAACTCGTCCGGCAATCAAGCGTAACTCACTAAACGAAACAGGTTGCAGTACTCGTCGTGTGCATACCCACGAAACTCTAATTTCCGTGAAAATTGAATTTGAATATTGTAAAGCGTAACGCCCAATAATTACCGTACGAAGCGAAAATATATAGTCAGCGCGCCCAGAGAAATTATTTGATAGTTTTTTAAATGCAAATTGAAGCGTTCACTCCTACCGCCTCCGCGCGAGCGTACACCAACTCCTCGAACACTCGACTCGAGTACGCTTTTGTATGTATGCATGAAAAAATGTACTATAAAACTGGAATATAGGAAAGGTGTGAAAGTGCACAATGCACGCCAGGAATCCTGAGTTTGTCGGGTAATTGGTTTGAGCCGCGGTGCAGCAGAGAACACATCGCGTTATTATTGCTTGCATATCGAGGTCGAGCCGGTGTTATTAAGTTTGAAAGGCGCGTGAATCCTCACGATTGAGATTTTTCACGCTCGAGTTTGCGACCTTGTCGATCTCGGGCCTTATTAGTATGCCAGACACTCGTGTAAAAGAAATATTCATTTTGCTCTGACATTGAAGTTCCATTTTCAGTGTTCTGGTCCATTTAATGTGGGACTAAATTCCTCGAGAATTTCAGCTTCGAAGTATTGGAGTCAAAGTGATCGATGATCATGATCAATTCGTCCAGATTTCCAATCGAATCGAGTCGGAAATTTTTGAAATTTCAAAAACGCGGTGGCACATTAATTATGCCCGAATTTCTCTGCGCTCCCGAAAAAAGTGCTTGCAAATTGGCCACTTGAGAGTCGAAGCGCTGAAAATTGCTGTGATAACGAAACATTTTCACCACAACTTTCTTGCAGCTTAATGAAATATGCGTTACGAATTTTCTCGATGCCGATAACCCGCATGAATTTATCTATCGCGCGATGCACAATTTCATGGGACGAAAATAATCACGCTTGCCATTCGTACGCATCCCCATAAAATTTAACGCCCGATTAAATCGTAACGAAAATCGTGAACCGTTATAAATTTCATACGAGATTCCCTCGCTCCTTGGCCTCCGGATCAGGTCGAATTAATAGTCGACCTTGTCGAGTGATTAGATCGAATTAGCGTCAGAATAAATACGCACACATGTGCACAACTCTCGCACAGTTGCGATTTGCAACTTTACATCTGCGATTTCACTCCGCTCCTCTATTTATTATCTCTCGGGACTTATAAATTTCCATACTGTGGGACGTTCGCACGCGTACAGGACTTTTCGTGCAAACGTGCCGCGACGATCAATCTTCTTGGAAGAACAAATCTTTAAGTCTCGAGAACAACATTTTACCATGATTTTCAATTTTGTACAAAAACAAGATTTTTCGTACGAAATTTTGTATACTTTGATCTCGAGACACTGATTTAATGTCTTTCGTTCTGAGAGAATACATTATTTTGAAAGATACCGATGACAGCAAATAATCATTAATTCAACGTCAAGTTTCTACTTAAGGTAGATCATGCCAGAAGGATCGTATTTTATGGGCGTCTAAATTAAAGATATTATCACTCTGAATTAAAGTCAGAGTTATTAATTCGATATTTTAAATACATTTTTTCAACTTATCTTTTGGCGCATGAAATTACAAGCCATTAATTAATGGGGGATTCATTATTGACCGAACCCCAAATTTCATTCGCCCCTGGCGAAAATACAACAGTTTTTATGTTAAAAATTGCATTAGAGCGCAAAGAAAATTCAAAGAAAAAAGTTAATAGAAAGACAGGAATGGGCCAAGCCAAGAAGAAACGAAATGACGAAATAAGGCTTTAAGGTTCAATCTTTATTACTAGTGGAACAATCGTCTCGAATTTTTTTCCAGACCTTCGTTATGTGCTCAATTGTTATTGTCTACTTTTTCGTAAACTTCGTAAGAAGCGTTCATTCGTAATATGGAAAGATAAACGATTTTTTACGCACAGTCCCTGTAATCCTGTGTATTTTTCTTCATATTTAAGCACGTTTATTTAAATAATCAATAAGACGAACCCTTTAAAATTTGATGTGCGTGTCAGTCCACCCATTTAAACTCTGTGTAAATTCCAAGACCTTTGAAAAAAATCATTTCGTGCATGAACAACCTTAATCGTTGTCGTCCATTGAAAAAAGAAAAATCATTCCATCAAGCTTGTCCTTCCGGCTGGAAAGCCTCGTGCACTATTGATAGCGGGCATCGCATCTAACTTTTCCTGGACCGCAGAGACTTTGAGAGATATCAGACAGCAGGTGAATAGACGCAGATAGCTATCTCACGTCTTCAATGACCGTGTGTAAACTCTATGCGATCTCGGTATCAGCGATGATACGGGGCGTTTCACGTGAAATCGATTCAAACTTAAATTTCTGTTTTATGAATTTGGTGAGAAATTTTTCCTCCAAATCCGACAGATTCAGTGACAATTTTTTTGTTAACTAATCCAACGATTTCATTCTACGTCACTTCACTAGTTTTCAATAATTTTAAAAGTTTTGCAGAATCTTCGTGCACGGCCCTTCGCGAAGCTGAAGAGCTCGAAAGTCCCGGCACGATTTTCGTTACTTTCATTAAAACGTTTTATTTTCTATATTTATGTACGTATACATGTGTCCGTTGTTGAGCTCAAACCAATTTTCGTGCTGAACCTTTATTCGAAGAGTGATCTGACTTGCGGATAAGCCTCTTCCTCGTGCTTAATGTACTTTCGACTTGTAACGTCTCTTAAACCACAGCACCTTGCCCGACTCCTACACACACACACACACACTCACACTCATACATATCCAACTTTCCCAATAAAATTTGCGGTTCGTTTATCGATAGGACGTATCGAAAAGCCGAGCCTTAGCACAGCTTGCCAAAGTATTATACTTATTACCGACTGGAATCGGTTGAGCGGTCTTTTTACTGGCCGAAATGGACGTGGGGTTAAGAGGATCATTTGGAGAATAAATTTTTCAAAATGTTGATTGCTTCACTACTTTCGACTTCGTGCTTAAACTTCCTTTTATCTGATCAAGCACATTTTTCGAGCTCCCTTTTTTCATTCACCCAACCAAGATCGTTCGGATTTTCGTCAGTTTTTGAGAAACCAAAAAATCAACGACCTTTCGAGTCTTCGATACAAAAGCATGTTTCCATTCACTTCGTGCTATCGCTTCCTTCTTTCCCTGGCGATTGAGATGTTAAGGGGACTCTGAATTCTCGACATTTCCGACACCATTCTAACGTTCTCGAAATCGTGCCTCGTCTCACAAAAGGTCAAAGACCTTATCTCTTTACTCTTCTGCCTCAGAAGAGTCGGAATGTTTGTTACGCAAAGTTGAAATGAAAAAATGAATACTGAAACTTTTCATGATTAGGGAATTTCGGTAAAATTGTAAAAAAAGTTGATTTTTTTCCACAGTGGTCAAGATATTTTGGTGAAATTGGTAAACAATTTTGGAAAATTTAATAATTACACTTGAATCTTGAATCAAATTAAATTGTGATTGCTCAAGTGTTTTACTTCCATCGGAGTTTGCGATAAGTTTATTTGTTCCGTTAGGAAAGTGAAAGGGATTATTTTTTCCTTCGCCGAGAGAGAGAAGATCCCTACACGCTTTTGCACTTCCCGCAAGCGTGGAATTTCTTGCTATTTTCTCAACTCACGTTTCGATCAATTAACATTGTCACGTGTATAAACGCGGAGGTGTTCCAGAAAAGAGTGCATTTTTTCTGGAACACTTTTTTCTGGAGTGTACATGGGAGCAGAGAATTTTTCGAAAAATTGACAAATGCTTTTCGCCCACTCGCAAAACTCCGCGTATTTGTTTTCTCCCATTGCGAATTATTTCATTCGCGATAAACTCCAATTAAGTTTCACTTAAATTACACTTAATTAGTATCGAATTATTATTACCATTATTGCAGGAACTTGCATAAATTGAATCGTGGAACGACCTGTGTTCGAGCAATTTTTTGCCCTAAAGAGGATCGAGTTTCGCACAATTGCATTGATCGCGTGAAAAATTCTTGTCTTTCACTTTCGCACGGGATTCGTTGAAGAGTTACATTTCATTTTGTTCCTGTTATTTTTTTTTTCTTTTTTCATTCATTTGTTTAAAGTACTCCTACATAAATAGTTCAAAGTTCTTCTTCCCGGATGCTGAAAACGTTATAAATTATAATAAAAGTACGCGTGCTTAAAACGAGTGATTTTCGAATGGAGTCTCCTCGCGTCCCGTGCCCCCGGGAATGAGACGTCGAGTTTGTGCGACTTATATGGGAAACAATGAACGAAAACGAGGACCGTGCATCGGTGTTGCGAACAGTTTAAACTTGCGGTCGGTTCTCTCCGCGAGGTCTCGCGGTAGCTGTCTTTTCATCAGATTTCAAATACATACAAAAATTCGCGCGCACACAGAAAAAGAATTGGTTCTAAAGTGGGAAAAAAATATTTCCCGTTCGTTTTCCTCGATTCTTCGAGTTCGAACCATCAA
The DNA here is from genome assembly GCF_019457755.1 of Venturia canescens. NCBI lineage: Eukaryota > Metazoa > Arthropoda > Insecta > Hymenoptera > Ichneumonidae > Venturia > Venturia canescens. The sequence continues at coordinate 9,945,775 of NC_057424.1, read as the reverse complement.
ATTTTCCTCCAGCCCATCTTCCATCCAATCTGCTTTTCCCCGTCGCAGAACTCCGCCCAAAAAAAAGCAAATTCGAGACAGCCACTCGAGACATTTGGTCCAAAACGCCCCGTGAACACCCGCGCACGAATCATCTCGTCAAATTTTGAAAAAAAACCCCAAGAAACGTCGCCAATTTTGCACGGAACAGCAGCTCCGCTCGCGATCACGCAATTTTATAGCCCCCGTCACCGCTAAACAAACATCTCGGTATCATAAGACGCGAATAAAGCGTATAATAAAGAGGAAATGCGTCGCTCGATTGATGTGGAACGCCCTGTTCGTTAAACGAGATATCTTGCCGGGATAAATAATCGGGAACTAAAAGATATTAATAATGGTATACACGTGCATGCGAGGACAAGAACCGTTTCACTTTCCCGCGCGACTTGTCCGCCCTCGCGCCCGAGAGATTCCGAATCGTACAATGTGTGTTTTCGAAAAATCTTTATGAAGATCACACACGAACTCGTTCTTGAACACACGTTCACACGTCCACGAGGCTCTGATATATACTTGCATACAAAATGATCATTGTGAATACGCCTTTTACCGCGCTGCTGTGGGGCAAAAGTAGAGGCGTTTGAGTTCTCGCCATAAACCACTTTTTTTAGAATGTATGTGTGTGTGTGCGTGTGTGTGTTTTTTAATTGCATATACGCACTGGTACAAAAGGTAAGTATAGGTATAATTGGCGCATACAATCATCTCGTCTCAGTCTGCTGGCCTTTTTTATCTCAGCATGTAGAAATAAGAATATCCAGCAAACTTCCGCCGGAAAGACAAGGCCATTGTTTTTTTTCTCTCTCGCTTCTTTTTTCTGCACACGTTTCACAATCTCTTACAGACATTTGTGTGGAATCCCTCGAGTGTTCGATGTTCGTAGTCTCTGGAAAGAGAGAACACTGCCACAATAAATCTCTCGATTGGAGATTTTTCATTTCGTTGTTGTATTTCCAGCGATGAAATGTTGCTTCGGGGTAACTACTTTTCGACGCTGGCTCAATGCGCTCTTATCCAGGAGTGATTTCACCGGTGCTTTGGGCAGAATAGACTTTATCGTGCTTTCAAATTTTGGTGAATTTGTTATTAAACCTGTGAATTGGTTCGAATCCTCTTGAAGATTGTATGAGAAAAATAGACTTTTTCAACTTTCGTCGGCTGAAGGCTCCAGTGGGAAAATAATGCGAATTATTTCTTTGGCTAATTACACTTCAATGGGAATTAGGACTAATGAGGATTCGAATGTGGAATCTTTGTAATGGAATTATAATTATTCTCACGCGCTAATGCTTTTACGATGCTCGTCAATGGGCAAAAAATGGAGGAATTGCTAAATAATTGTTTCGACCATTGAAACTTGTATTAACATTATTTCCTCTCTTTTCTTCCCAGTTTTTTGAACCCTGACGATTTGTTCCTCAGGGTTCGTGACTAATCTAGGAAAGATCGTCGTAAAAGATTATGCAACGCGAATCTTACGAGGACTTAGCGGACCTCTGAAAGCCGCTGGGAAATTTTGGGATTTCCCTGCGGTTTTAGAGAAAATATCGACGGATTTGTTTGAGCCTGGAATTAGTAGTGTAATCGAAATGCGCCCGAATAGATTATGGCACCGCAATTGCGAGGATTCGTTGTGCAATCTTACCGGAAACGCAAGTGGTAACTCTCGACGTATTTCTGTTGACTGCCAATAAAGATCGAAAGGGATTCCGACGGATGCGGAGCTCATTGAAAAAAATGGTTAATTCCTCCACCTCGATTTAAGTTGTTTTAAATAAAATAACGACTCTTCATTCAGCCGAAAAACAAAGAGGAAATAAAACGTAACGAATTCGGAAGAAAGAGGGAGTGAAACTGCGCCGTGAGAAATTTGTATACGAGAATGAAAAAATGTGTGTAAGAATAAAGTGGGAGATTATAGAGGTTCGTTATCGTTATCTGGATCTCCCGCTCGCCGGTCCAGCGATACGTGTGTAACGGTACAGATGTTTTCCTCGTGTAAAAATCCGAGCTGTGTGTGACCTGCACTTTGCGGGAGATAAGCTCAAGGGAGAGAGAGACAAATGGACCAGTCGGCGTGTACGCTCGGAATAAAGTTCTGGGCGAGTCTCGGGGTGGGCCGTGGCCTCTCTCATCGAGTATATTTTACCTTCACGACCGAGAAATATTTACCGATCTAGCTCGTGGCTATGAAATCAACGGAAAATCGTTCAACCTCGGCCCCCTCTCTCGCCTTAAATTACATAGATCGTCTTTATTGCCCTTCTAGCGGCATATACACACGTAAAGATAATAGAGATATACGTATACACGTGTCCAGTCGTGCGCGACTGAGCCGAGCCCGTTTTTTATAATTATCAATTATTAATTATTGCCACGATTACGTGACAGGGCAACGATCACGATTTAATAATTTTTAAAAATAAAATGACCTGCTTCATGCCGCATTTCGACGAATGAAAACAAATGATTTAACGAAATTGTTGGGTATCGTCGAAAAATGTCGAATTTCTGCGACTTTTCTACCCCCTTGCGAGATCGTTGTTCAACAACCTACTCGAAAACGTGCCCACCAAACTGACGCGCGAGTCGCATTCCTTCCAAATTGCCTAAAGACAGGAAAATCATTATTTTTGTGTGACCATTAGAGAAATAGCTTAAACGTTTGTCCCCTCGCAGTCCTACAAACCTCTGCCTTAAGCCATTAATTTTCTCGTCCTGGGAGTAGCCCGTATTAGACGCCTACCTGGCAATAATAATACGCGAGTGTAATACCCTCCGTATTCTCTCGAAGACTGCATTCACAACTCTTGCTGGGTATAGAATATCACTAAATATGTGTACAGCGAACGCAAAGAACTTTGTGGGTTCAGCTCGTACAAATCTCCTCGCTCCCTACTCCTTTCCTTCTTTCGCATGGACTATTCTCATAGTCATCTGGCTTGACACGATTCTTGAATTACAGACGAAATTTAGTGAGTTTGAGAAAAACAGCTCAAAAATTGATAGTCCTCAATTTTGGTTGTTCCAGAGTTACGAAAGAAGTCGGAGAGTTTTTTCTCTCATTCGGTTTTTCCGAATTGAGCAGGCAGACGAAAAAATGTAATTGACTCGAAAGATTGCGAGTAATCACGAAATTCGATAAACTCCCGACGACGTCAAGAGCGCCGGGTCAGCGTAGTGAAGCCTGAAATCAGTGCGTTCCGAGATCTGTTAACGTTGAAAATGAACCGTTGAATGAGTCGAGTGATGATAATCTTGAACTCGGCTCGAAAAAACGAAGCAATTTTGTCGCGGAGCCAATAGGGGCCGAATAAACAGAGCGAAAAACCTGCGAATTGGTCGCAGCTCGTTTTTTTTGACGTTTCCGTACAATCCGCCGCGGCGCGAAAAAAGTTGGGAGATCTCGGTGACGCCTTTGGCCACTTGGACTGGAATGTCCGATGTAATTGTGTGTACGAGAGCGTGCGATCACCTCGTTGCACGCGGACGTGCATACTTCTCATTCATCGTGGTTTGTCTCAGTCCATTTGAGTCTCGCATTCGTCGGGAGCCCCTCAAGAAAGAGCAAGAGAGAGAACGCTTGGAATTAAGAGACGAGGAAAAGACGAAGACGAGCCTCTCACGCCAACGGGGTGAAAGACACGCCACGGAGACTGCCGTGGGCTTTGGGTCGTCATCGTGTGTCCCAGAGTGCAAAGTGGCAACGACCACGAGGAAAACGCAATACACGTTTATCCTGCGTAAAATATACACTTCGCACATACATCAGTCTTCATCCACGAGCGAAAGAGAGAGAGAGAGAGAGAGAAAGAGGGAGAGAAATATCCGCCACCATAAGGTACACGACTCGATTAATTGTTATTCATGGCTTGAAATGGCTCGTGTATACATGTTAAGTGAATAATTTTCAAGGAGAGAGGCACACGTGGAATTCCGTCGTCGAACATGAATGTCTTACACGTACCTTCGGAATTTGGCGAATGGGTCGTTTCTCCATTCGAGTTTCTCGCATTGCTCAACGCGCGAGCCCTTTAAGCGACGAAACTTTGAGGGAATCTAGCGAATCGTTTGAAAGGTGAAAAAATCAATTGGCGAGAGAACTCGTTCGCTGTTTCTGACCCTGAAACTTGCTGTTGGCATGAAATACGGGTACGAACGTATATTATGGAGTTTTATTCGACTCTGATTGGACGGAAAATGAAGTCAAACGATCAGCGGTTGGCGCGAAATAACGGCGACTTAAGAAGTCGATTAATCATTGAGACGCTAATAATTGTGCGTGACACACCTGTTCCTTCATTAAATATCGATCACAGTTACGACGGAGACAATTTATACTTCGAACCAAATAATAATCAAGTTCGCATCAGCTTCCGCTCGAAAGTTAAACTCCCGCAAAAATAATTTACGAAAGCGTACAAATAAATGCAACGAGTAAACGAGCGCGTGAGTAAAAAATCGCGACGCTCTTTCCGGAAGTTGAGGAAAAGTCGTGTTGAGATCAGAAGAAAAAAAAAGGATTGACGGTGTTGCTTATTAACGGCCCGGGAAGACCAACATGCACGTGCATCGGGAACGCGACGAACGGAATTTCTCTGTAGACAATAATCATTCAGTCGTTGATAGAACCGAAGGAAACAACATCGTGGAACAGTTTTTGACAGTCGAATCGCTAAGGATGTACGCGCGCGTCGTACTAGTCAGTTGACAGTCTTTTCAAGTTTCTTTAAGCGCTACCTTAATTTTTTAATCGGGAAGAATATTTGAGTGCACTGCAGAACATTAATTCCGAGTCTTTCACATGATTCGATATTGCGAAAAGGCAACGTTCGACTTTTCGCCATCGTCCTGCGTAGGCTGACAGCGAGCCCTTTTTAATCGGTCAAACTGCGTCAAAGAATATCGATTTCGAAAATTCCAAGTGAGGTTGGTCGACTGATCCATACTCTTATACCGCGCGATTAAATTAATATTAATAATAGTTTTAATCTCTGACATCTAATTCAGAAATATATGAAATTTTGAATTGAAATGGTTGAAGGGGCCAGTAAGTCATTGTGGCCGCAAGCGACACGTCAATTTCTGTACTCTTCGACTGTTAATAGTTCAACCAAACAGTCGATAAGGGGTCTGGAAATTTCACAGGCATAGAAATCTTGGATTGTAAGACATTAAAAAATTGGAGTGCTATTTAAGAAGAGGTGCTATTTAAGAATTCTTTAGTTAGTTTTAACGGTTCTCTACGATAAAATTGAACATCATTACTTTCGTCTAACGGTAATTTGAAGTCGATTCTCAATCAGAGAGACTAAAGAATTGAAATAAACATTGAACATTGTTGAGAATCCGTTGAGAATGATAACTCGTCAGCACGCAGCCTCCCATTGATCCTCGCTCGTTCTCGATACCCACTTTTACCCAAGGAAAATATCTCGTGAATCTTCCACGAAGATTACTCTCACATTATATCTGTATCTGAGTGAGATTCGAGTGGATATCACATTCATAATGAAAAGCAGGAGAAAAAAAATGAGCCTTACCACAGTGACGATATATCGTGACTAAAGTGGCCGAGAGCCTAAGCTAGAAGGCATGCTTGCTCGATCCCCTGGAATCTGGATCGGTGAACGTGTCTAGAGATTTTTGTAATAGCTCTGAGCCAGCTCTCTCTCTCTCTCTCTCCTTTTTTCTCATCCTTCTCTCTCTCTCTCTCTCTGACTTGAAGATCGTTGCACGAGCAGGCGATCTAATGTCTGCCTGTGTTTCACTAGGCCAAGCCAACTCCACTCTCATTATTCCCATACTCTCATCTCACGTAATGACCAATACCTTTTTTCATCACGAATGTAAACATGTCGAATTTTTTATCGCCCCTTAGAATTCTCCTGGTTAGTGTGAAATTATTGCGGCTCTTTTTGTTCCTTCGCATCGTGCTTGACGTCGATTATAATCTCTTTTATACTCATTCATTTATTCACCAATTTCTGTCTGCCTTTTGCAGTCTTCTACTGTGGTAACTTACCTCCTTATTTTCACTTTTACGTTACCTGTGATTAGGCATTTTTCATGTTTTTTCGATAGGCTAAAATAGCTCGTTTGCTATCTCATGTTGACCATCATAATTCATTTCGAAAGTAAATTTATCACTCGCTTAGTGTAAAAACAGAAAATGTGACATGATTCGCAACAAGTTTCATTTTCTAAAATTAGTCCATGGGAAAAACGAAAATTGAAGCATTCACATTTTTTTGTATACTTGACGAAATGACTGTTCTTTTCATTTCGACTTTTTCAAATATTCACTCTGGACCTCGAGACAGAAAAATGAAACGTGCCAAGAAAGCCAAACGAATCGTATCTTTCGTAAGGTTGTCACCGGAACTTGGGCATTGAAAATTTATGAAATTATACGAGGACGACCGATCGAAGTCCTCGAAGAATGAGGAAGACGTTAAAAATTTTACGAGGCCAAAATAGAGGAGCTTCTCCGGTGCTCAATTCTGTCGAGACGTCATAATCCCTCTCTGCGATGAATTACGCCAATGAACGACGCCAACGAACTATTTCCAGCATGCGAAAAGGTCCCTGGTTAATTGTCCAGAAATTTTAAGAAGACTCGTAAAATGCAGTAACTTTGCTTGAGGTCTGCTGCAAATACATAAAACTACATCCGTCCTTGAAAATAGGAAGAAAAAAGTCGTGCGAAGGAGCATGAAAAGCGAAAAGTATGATGACAAATATTGCGTGGAATTCAACGTTATTCATTAATATTTTTATCAATGTTATTGACGAATAGATGGAATTATATGAGTTTTAGGGAAATTGGGCTGAATTTTTCGATTGCATTTTCGGAGTAGGGTTCGACGCGTCAAATAACCAAATTGAGAACGGACGATATTTCGAAATTCGAAAAAATGAGTAATTCGGAATTCTCATTCCCAATCGACTATTTAGTAGATTACGTGTTTAACCAAATATTCCTTCTCTGAATTCGTATTTACTAAAAAATATATATTTCGATAGTTCTCATTTCGAATGCAATTTTAACAGACCATACGAATGTCGAAAGATCATATTTTCTAATTAAAAATGGAGAGTAATTGTTTCATAGACAGACCAGAATATAGAGTAGCAAAAAATGGAAAGTGAATTTTCCGAGCCTATAAAACTTGGATTTTCGGAACAGCGATGGCTCGAAAAGGCGGAAATCAAAATGGCGATGCTTGAAATCGGAGATCACCAGTCTGAGTAAGTGAGTGGTGAGCCGCATGCATTTTGAGCTCAGTTGCATATCTTTATTAGTGATGGTCGAATTTTTGAAAAATCAACATTTTAGTCGTCGTTCTATGGGCGACTGTTACATTCTATTTTCGATGTAAACGTGCTTCGAACCTTGAAGTTTCTACTTCATTTATTTTCGACATTCAAGGCTCTAGTCGAATTCTCTCTCCGAATTATCATTCGAAGTTTGTAAACTCGAGATTTGAGCTGTTCGAAATTTTAGTCATTCTAACATTTTATCCCCCCACCCAGTTTCTCGTTTTTCAAAGAAATACAGAAACGTGCATGAAATAATAATTGAATATTCAATAAAGTAGGAAGTTATACTTGAAACTGCGAATCGAGGTAACATTTCGTCGGAGAGAGGAGCATAAGGAGGCCGAGGGCCGCGTATACCTGCGATTATCCGAGTCGGGAGAGAGGTTCAAAAATGTTCATTTACCGTTATTGCATTATTTATGGCAAGTTTTCATGTCCTTCGAATTCCATACGGAGGTGGAAGGCAAATTTGAATAGAAGATTGACACTTTACTTGGCTAATATATAAAGCCGTTACTATAAATTTTAGTTGCCACCAGTCGTGGCGAGACGAGATAATTTCGACGCGTCGAAACGGGCTCAACGCTCGACGGATGATCATTCGAATTTCCCATTTTCTCGTGTGACTAATGCGATTCGCAATCGTCTGGCTTATAATTTCGTTTATAATTTACGATCGTAGTGAGGTCGGCTCGAGAAAACTTAAAAGCTACGAGACAGTTTTGCTCGAGTAAACACGAGACCAACAACGCCTCGTTCCCTCGTAAACCAGCCAGAGAATCGTAATTATACGTTTTTTCGGAACATCTCAGGCGCGAGAAACGCTAATTAATCGCTCGTTAAAAGTCTCCTGGATCGGTCGTGCATACGTTTTCAAAAATGTTCAATGATCGGTACATTGTTTTTCATCGGTTTGTGCGTTTAACGAGGCCTCCGGAAAAATTGGTCGCCCTCGTAAGAGGATTTTCAGATTCACTTGCTTCTCGAATCGATCTTTTCATTCTGCGTTTTATAACGAGCAAACCCTCTGCGTGGAATAAATTTTCATCGAAATAATCGAAGATTTGCAATAAACGTAATATTTAAACCCTGCGAAAACAGTCAACATCGCGGTCCCCGAAGATCTTCCTTCAATTTTCCTTCGAGGAGATACGAGGAAACTTCTGCAAATGAGTGTTCTCAAGTGACATTGATTTCACGAATTCTCAACTCTTTCTTCTCCGCGCACCTGGACTGACCTGAGATGTACACGAGACGAGAAGGAGTTACCTGAAAAAGTGCCAGGATAGAGCGAATATTCATCATCCTTTTGGCACGCATTCGGTCTCGCTCATTGAATTGTACGACAAATATTTATTCTTTGGGTTTATAACGCAGGATTTATACGAGAAAAACGGTGGGAGTCGAGGAGGACGAAACATCGAGCGGTAACTTTAAGTCAGACGTTTCGTCAATTCGTCACGTTTGTTCGTTTCGCTAAATATTTTCATAGCCGTTGAAAGTTTTCGTTGAAAAATCATTTGAAAGTGCGAGTTCATCAAACAAAGAACAACCCGGGGGACTGAACTTTTCGATGCCTCGTGCAGTTGTCCAGATCGTTTTTTATTTTTTTAACCAAGCTCTTAAGGTAGGTCAGGATTTCCCGGACGTATATCACTCCCCGAGGACAGTAGAGGCGTTACAGCTGCCCCCGCAACTCGGGGACGGCCCCCGCAACGACGAAAATATAAATATACAATGGTCGAGTTTACTTAACGTCGATACCGGAAGAAACGATCGCATTTTTGTCAATCTCGTTCCAACTCATTCCCATTCGATTTCATCGCGTCGCACTTCTCGTCATTTTCTTCGTAATGCGAAGCTTTGTAAATTAAAATAAATTAAGCGTCGAAATAAATGGCGAACGTTCCACATTTTCTCGTTCGCAACTCCCCACATTTTTCCACAATCGTTCGCGATACAAAGGACATTGGGAATTAGTCTGACATTATATCTTGGTTAATGTAAGAAAATCCCATAATCTCACACGCATCCAGGCACACGTTAATCAGCAGTTGAAAAACAGCAGTTTGCGATTGTACGCAGTCGCGACCCTGGGACTCGAATGCACATTTGCTGACGTTTGCCAGCTGAGAACCCGAGGATGGAGGAGTGCGGAGAGAACTGAACGGGTGAATTTTCATCAGGGATTTTCGACCAGCTCATTTTCATCGTACGATCCAAGGAACGTTGAACTTTTGTCTGCAGTTCGTAAAGTTGGGAGAAAATAAGAATTCAATTCGTTGCTCACGATCGAATGGGAATTCAAATTTGCAGTTTGATCCCCCATCGCTCGTCCGATTAAAATACAGAAGTGCGAGACCATTTTTGTCATCTTTCGCGCATCGACTTATTTTTATTCCAATCGCGGTCGAGTGGCGTGGGAAAATTCAACTTCCGAATCCTGGTCGTTCGGAAGTCGACAAAGTCCAACTCGATTCTCGGACAGACTAAAATCTCGCTGTTCGAAGCACTTGCAAGTGACTGGCGCGTATCGACGTTGGCGTTTTGACAAGCTTTTTGAGATCAGGCACAACTTTCACCCCGATTTTTCCATCGGTGCCAAAGCAGTTTTAATCGTCGGTACACACTTTGTTTTGCAATTAGAACGATTCCTGTAATAAAACTGCGCAGTGAGGCCGAGGGCAGCCTCATTTCATGGGTCCATTACATTTATTAGGAGCGTGTTTACTCGGCTCGTATATCGGGTCGTTGGCAATTAAGCTTTGTGTGCGCAAAACGCGCATTGTTTTCCGTAGTAATAATTTACAGTCCCGAGCACCATTTTCAGTCGTTCATCTCTGGTTGATTAATAAATCGTACGTGCTTTCTATTCGTCTGTAGGGCACGGGATTCATCATTTGTATTGCACACATTCCAATCTTCCTTGTCCCGTGTCTTCCCCTGCGCCCGGTCGTTCCATCGCCTCGAGAAAGCTTTTATTTTATTCATTTTTATCCTCTCAAATATAAATTCGCAGTTCTTTTGTTGCTGGGAAAGCCTCGGCGGCGATTTTTAAAATTCATCTTTCAAACGTCATCCACGAAGAAACATATTTTCATGCCAGCGGATTTCATGAATGGATCGTAATCAACGATGAATGTCGGTGATTAGTAATTAGATGCTCTCGAGTGTGCCTCGTATCGAGTTCAAGAACGTGTGTAACGTCGTGCGAGTGCCACTGGAGGATCCCAAGGAAAATCCACAGAATAGAAACTCAATTTTCTTGCAGCAAGCTTTGAGTTTCATTGTGATTAGAAAAAGCGAAAAGGTGAACTTTTGAAAAATAAATTTTCTCACTTTTTTGAGGCATTCTCCAAATTCTAAGACCAATGGAAAAATTGAGTGAATTTCGAGTCGGAATGATGGCGGTTTTTTGTGAAAATAATTCTTCCAACCCAACGAATGCTCGTAGCCGCCAATCCAAATGGAGTTTTACGTCATCCTTCAACGTGCAAGAATGGAAAGAAAAACTCCTAGTCAGGCTTACGGTTTTACAGTCTCGACTGGATCGTCCTTTATGTAACGTATATGGACAAGAAGAACCGAGTGAAGTCTTCAATTAACGTGTCGACATGGTCACAACTCACGAGTACGAGCCTCTCGTGCGTTCCTGCTGCACGCGGAGCTGCCTTTTTTCTCCTTTTCTGTACTTCGAAGCTCCATTGAGTTTTCACCTCAGCCAAACAAGTCGATCGAGGGAAAGATCATTTTTTCGGGAATTCTAATCGTTGCCAATTTGTGAAAAATCATAAAAGTATCGGCCCGATCCAAGCAACTTTCTATTTCGAAGTGGCGTTTTTCCGGAAAATTTTCATTGCTTTAAACGAAAAATACTAAAATTTAAAACGTTTTAAAAAAAATCGATCTTCCACAATTTTCCCACAACATTTCGAAACTGGAGAAAACCGTTGAATTTAGCTGCCTCGTGAGTGAAAATATTGATCAAACGGTGGAGCCAGGACAAAAGTTTAAAACCATAAATTATTCATGTTCATTTTATTCGCGCAATAAATAGTGTATAATAACGATTGTAACGGAGGAACAATAACAAGAATAACAATTTCACATGCGCATAACCTCGTGAACCGCCTCTGGCCCACGTTATCCATTTCATTAATAAATTACGCTTTCTACGCGAACAACAAACTCGATGTGGAACTTCTCACTGCACAATAAATAATAATAATATATCGTATACATATTTTTTCAGCACGCAACCGAGTCTTCGTTAATTAACGCACACACGAGAGATTAAAGGGCACGTATAAATAATACGACTGCAATCTCGAATCATCTGTAACACACAGTTCGAAGCGTGTGTATCATCCGCACTGACGTGATAATTAACCCGGAAAATATTGAGATTTTGTCATTAAAGAGTTAACGGTTAAATAAAAAGAGAGAAAAAATCGTCTTTTGGGATATTCATAATTGCTGTGAGGGGGAATCCGTTTTTTTTCTTCCCACTTTTGACTGGTTGATTACAGTTGTGTTCCACAGGAGATGAGAAACAATTTTGTTCCTTACTCGGTGCATCCAGTGTTTTCTTTCCCGAGAATGAGAGCCCGATAAAAATGGAGTTAGCGGGAGGCTTGTACGGAGCAAGTGAAGCGCGGAATATCGACAGCGACTTTTGAAAAGGGTCCGAGAGAGCAGGGAGGAGAGAAAAAGTTTGATGTGCAAATCGACGGTGAAAGTGGTCTCGAGTGCACAGCACGCGAAAGGACTCGCAACCTCGTCGTGCTGCTGGGTCAAAGTTTAAAAGATTCCTCGCGAGCCGGTAAATCGGAGAAACCATAGCGAGATTAATGAGTCGCGAAAGAGAGAAAAATTGAGCGGAAGCGTCGAGCGATTTCTCCTCGATCGGAGCGACAAATGATTGTTCAATTAGCCACTGCGCTTTGTCCCATTTTTCAAACGTCTCGCGCGTTGAGCGTTCGTCGAGCTGGACGAAGCTCATCGCGATCGCGGGCATCTTATTCCTAATCGTTAAATCCACGTCGCAGCGACGGCGCGCGTGTGCGAATTTATCGCGAAAATCGAGTCTCCGAGTGGTCGCATCGACACGAGCAATCCGTCGATCTATTTTTACTACTTTGCCAATTAAAACGGAGACCGAGCGATCGTCTCGCGCCTACTCGGAAGGTCAAGGCTCTTGACCGATTACGAGAACGAGATTTGAAAAGCCGAAAAAGACTCAACGGAGCCCCGCTTATTCTGGGACCATAGAGAAACAGCAACGAACCCGTTTTCGCGAACGGAGTCGATTCCTCATTCCCCATTTTGTTAGTATCTTTCATCGAGGTGCGAAACTCCCTCAAATTTAATAATAGCTCAATAAACTGAGCTCTCATATCGCAATGAAAGGGAGAGCGAGATAAAGACGCGAAAAAGGTTTGGCAAAATAACAATTCCTCGAAGAATTGTCTGGCATGAGACGTGGGCGAATGCCAATGATGTATTATAAAGCAAGTGAAACGTCGATGTGCAAAGCACACCGTCTTATCTTCGTCTCCGTTACATAACCGCTAGGGATTCGACTTCTCGCATAGACTCTCGCGAGAAGCGCGAGGAATCCTCGGCCTTTGAGGTTCCTTAATATGTACAACTCATTTCAGACCGACGAGGGACTATTTTTTTCCAGCATTTTTATACATCACTTACGTATCCGTATCCATCCGTCCCATTGTCATTTTTGTCCTTTTATTATCGTGATTTTGTTACCGAACCGTATATTTTAGTATTTTAGAGTTTTTTTTTGTTCCATTGAATTTAGAAGATAATTTATCGGTCGAGCGACGAAGATTGATTAAAAAATGCTCATTTTCCACGAAACAGAATTGAAACACTTGGCATGAATAATAAATCGTGATCGAATAACCGTTACAGCTTATAAAATATAAAAGAAAGTAACTTCATGGCGATCGGGTTTTTATCGGATGGAAAGATAATCGTGATACCGGTGAGCGTCCATGGCTATTATTGGAGAATAAAAAAGATTGTATATTCGAATAACACGCGAATCGAGTGCCCTTTCACTGCGTAGCCTCTTCATTATCGCGAATTTTAATAATTGACAGGGGTAAGAAACAAAAGTGCATTCGCCGAAAATTGCACGAATCGAAGATCGAGAGAAAGGAGTAAAAACGCGGAGTCGACGAGGGCGATTGCAGGATGTCGGCAATTCGCTTTTCGCCAGATCGGAAGAAAAAGTCGGCCGAAAACGGCGGAAGTCGGAGCGTCCAATTTTTAACGGTATTTATCGTATTCCGAGGAATCGAATTGGAATTTTTATCATTTCTCCCTACCAAGACTCCGATTGAATGGTCAAATAATTTATTAGCAACTAATAATCAAATTGAAAAAACACGTTTCATTGAAACCCGACGAATTTCACGGCGACAAAGCTCAAAAACATTCAAAAGCCTCAAAAGGATCGTGCGGTCAAAAGTTTTTTGTCGCCTCCGAAGAGACGCAAACGCGCCAAGGATCGGTACGTGTTTGGACTAAAATAATAAAAAACGAAGAAAAAAATATGCTGAAAAAAACACGAATGAACGCAGCTTTGTAACTGCATTGAAAATTAGGAGAATTTTGCGAAAAGGAACGAGGAGAATAGTTGAAAGAAAGCTGAAGAGAGGGAGCAGTCCCGTTTCAGGTGCCCGCAGTAGGTGGTCATAAAATCCTTACCCACGTTATTACAACTGCTATAAAGCTTTACCTATATATGTATATTTATATAGAAAAGTAGAAAGGGGCTGCAAGATTCCCAACGAGCAAAGAAAAAGGAATAAACAGGCATCGAGGATTAATGAGCAGGTAGAGGGGTGAGGAAGAGGCCAAGAGAGAGAAAGAGGGGGGAAGTCGTGGAAAGGAGAAGGGTAGCTACCCACCGGTATGGAACACTATACACAAGTTGTACGAGGACCGCGGCGATTCACAGTTGAACAGAAGACCGGTGAACGTCGAAGGAACCGGTTCGTAGTGCACCACTCGTGTGCTTTGGATCGTCGCTATTTCATTTTCTCGTTTATCTTTCGTATCGTATTTCGGTGTGAGAAAAATTCGTCGCGAATGTCGTTAAGTGATAAAATCCCGTGAAGTTTTATTGCAAATACGAATATTTGGACCCGCTTCGCAAGTGAAATTAGCCCGCTTTTCGTTTAATCGGAACACGAAATAATTGTGAAGGATTTTTATTATCTTACGCGCATGAAGATGAATGGACCCAGCGTCGATGTGGTCTGGGAACCTCCGACGCAGATGAGCTCCCTCGATTGTTGGGACTATTCCATCGAACTCGCTTGTCTTCAGGGACCCGAAGGTACTGCTTCCGATTATTTTTATTCGCGGAAAATCCACGCAGCCAAAGCACGGAAGATTCGTGGCAAATGATCGTGACGGATAAGTCTCGAATGGCTTTTTATTTCATTCGTTTTTTACGGTTTTCCGAGCAAAGCGGTAGTTGAGGAATTCCAACGGATTTCCAGAATGTCTGTCTTTCGGAAATAACCCGATGAAGAACGCCGGTGCTCGGAATATCTGTAAAGTAAATAAAATCGTTGAGAACCACGAAATTGCTATTTTGGAGGACAAGCCGAAGCTCAGAAAATAAAAAAATTCAATTTTGTTCCTCGCTTACGATGATTCAACAAGAAAAAAATGATAAAATTGAGAAGGGATCGAAGCTTTGGGAGGCGAAATTTATATCTTGTTTTGTACCAGTGAATTTCAAGTTTTCTCATCACGTTTGACACAACGCGATCACGTGCGTTGCCGTGACTCCGAGATATGTGGCTCGAGTTGGTGAAAAAGGAAAAGATGTTATGGGAATTGGCATTCGGAGCACAAAATTCTTTACCGTTTTTCGTGGTTGTTTGTTGGGCCGAAGAGAGACGTTCACGCGGTATCACGAAGTTGCTCACGAGCGTGTAGTTTGTGGCTCGGTACTCTGGAAGCGAAGGTCCTTGCCCTAGCAAAGAGAGTTCAGGCATTCTTCACTTGTGACTCCACCGAGTTGAGGATCTCAGTTCCAACAGCGTGTGTGCGCGCCTGCACCTCCGAGAAAATTATTAACTGTCTCGCGAGCGCTGGCGCCTTTCGTATCTCGAGCCTGAGAAAACACCTGCCCTTTCATGAACTTTATAAAAGTAAAACAACAAAAGCAGCGTACAGTAACATTTTTTCTCAAGAAATCGTGGAGTGAGAATCAGTACAATCTTTAGGATCATTGAGACTGCGAAACAGTCCAAGGAAATATCCGACACTTCATCGCAGATTTTCAACATTATCCTAAAAGTCAAAACTGCAAAAATCTCTGTCGAATGCAATTCAAAGTAGCGACGAATCGAATGGAAAATCCTCTGTGAAAAAGTTGCTATTAAATAGTATAATCAGATAGAAAAGTTGCACAAAAAATTGTAATATCGAACCCGGAAAAATCCTTCGATACCATCAATCATTTCTCTTTCCCCGACGAATAATAATCGTTCGCCAAAGTTTCCTGTAATGTGAAATCGATGCGAATCCTCCAATGAGAATCGTATTTAGTGCACAAAATGATCGCAACGTATGAACGTGCCCGAGAACGATTCCATTTAATTGGAAATTATCGAGAGCGTGACCGAGAAAACAAGAGTTCTCGTAAATCGACGACAGATATGTTTATAAATTATATCGCGATGTTAAATTATAGCTCTTTTGACTATTCTCTTCCCGCTCAATGCTCACGAATATCATCCCACTGAGGAGATAATGACAGGTGAAAGGTTGCGTCACTATACTGGCATAAAGAAGCTTCTCGAATCCAATTGTAGGAGCGACGACATTCCCTATAAACTATTTTTTGTTATATCGAGCTCTCGAACAGCTTCGTTTCATATTTCGTATCGTGTCAAGACGATTCGATACGTAATAATTTATGTAGATTACTTTTTATTTTTTAAATGTATTTTAATTTTTTTTATTTATTGATATATCAAATGAATTTTATTAATTCATGAAAGTACGCAAAGCTGTACACATTTCATTAATTCGAACAATTGCAATTATAGTAACCGCAACAATAGTAATCATAATAATAGAATAGAAAATATGCATAATAATGTTGGTTTTCATGTTACACGAGCTCAAACGTGCTGACGAGAAACGTAGTGTTTTTTGTGTCGCTACTGTTCTACTCTCTATGATGCTTATAGTATATAAAATCTCTCGATTTCGTGACGGAATAATTTTCTCTCCCACAGCCAATTACACTTGTGCAACGTCACATGCGCCCAGTCCTCGCGTTCTTCAATTTCTTCGCATATTTTTTTACCTCTTCTCCTCTCCTCGTCGATGCATAATTTTTTATACGCTTTTTTTCTCGTTACAGATCTTCAGCTGGCTGCTGAGCTTGGCAAAACTCTGCTCGAACGTAACAAGGAACTGGAAAACAGCCTGAAAAGTCATCAGAGTACGATTGAAGAACAGGCACAAGAAATCGAGGTGAGAAGACGCTCGATGAGGCTTTTAAGGTCGTACGAATGAAATCGCGTTTCAACGGAATTTAACGAATATTAAATGTGAAAAAAGAAACTACGTTTATTGGAAGAAGCACAACTAATTACTCAATTGTTACGATGAATTTGCATTCGATAATTATCGAATTCCACGGTAATCAGATCATTCGTATGCTCTCATGAATAATTATACAACGATATAGAAAAATGATTAAATTCACGATATTATTATGCATTCGACCGTAACCCCTTAATTATAATGAACCGATGGAACAGCTAAGAGGAACGAGGAGAAAGAGACAATGATTTTTATTGTTCCATCGCACGAGAGGGGATCTCTCGACTTTCATTCGGGAAATTAGATTAATTAGTCTCTTCTACTCTGCTATTAAGAGAGAAAAAAGAATCTCCGAGAGTGACTCTCGCGGTAGAAACGCAAGCGACTAATGCACAGCCACACTTTCCTGAACAGCACACCTCATTGTGTAATTTATTTAGAAATTACGCGGCACTTGCGTCATCATTAATAACAGGTCTTCCTCAGAGTTCCCCCAACTTCCGGTTTGCACCCGAATCGTTATTACATTATTACCGATTCAGGCAAAATTTGTCTTTCAAGATCCTTACGAATGTGCCTCTGTTTTTCTTAGTACATGAAAAAACAAACAGCCGCCCTCAGAGAAGTGAACAATTCGAGGCTCAAAATTTACGAACAGTTGGAAGTCAGTATTCAGGATTTGGAACGTGCCAATCGTCGCCTCGTCGTCGAAAATAGCAGCGACAAAAAGCTCATAAAAAGGTGATTATTTCGGGAGGAAAAATACAATCTTTTATTCAAAAAGTGCCCGTAAAATCGTCGAAATTATTCAAACAATCGGATTAGATGATAAAAATTAATCGAACGAGCTGACGATTTCATGTTTGCTGGCGTTTAATACTTTTCAATAATCATCCTTCCAATCGTACCAACAGTCAGAGCTTGACGATCGAGAGTCTCGAGGCAAAGTCCGAAGAATTGCTAAAGAAAATCGACGATTTGAAGTCCCAGTGCGAGTCCCTTCAGCGTCAACAAACGACGAACCAACAATGCGAGGACGAGTCGCAATCGCTGACAGCTTGGAAGGCATCGATGACACAAGACGGCAGCACAAAACGAGTACGAATAAATAAGTCTACTTTTGCATGAGCATATTTTACGGTGGCACGAACTAGCCCACTCGAAATTTGGACTGACCTCTGAGAAGTCGCGGTTATTTAGGAAAAGCTTCCGCTTCTGCCATTTTTCCAACTTCTTGAATTAATGTCTCTTTTAAGGATTCGGTAGCCCTTTATTTTAGTCGTCGCTATGAATTCCGTAAATGTTTTTCTATCCATGAGACAGTTTGTATCAGGAATTAAAAATTATTTAGTACACGAATTACT
This sequence comes from Venturia canescens, assembly GCF_019457755.1. Taxonomy (NCBI): domain Eukaryota; kingdom Metazoa; phylum Arthropoda; class Insecta; order Hymenoptera; family Ichneumonidae; genus Venturia; species Venturia canescens. The sequence continues at coordinate 9,927,446 of NC_057424.1, read as the reverse complement.
GAATAGAAATATACTGATGGAATTTCCATGAGCTCCCGTATGAATTTTACGATTTTTCAAGTTTTCATTTTTCCTTAAATGCTCGATAACCTGACCTGATATTTCGCGAATCTATATTCCCATGGACTTTTACTTAACTGTCATTTAAAATCAGCTATTTGTAGAATATTCGGGTTCGTGAAAGGAATACCTTAATAGAAGTAAAAAGTAATGAAAAAATGATAATTCGCCCGAATTTGACACCGACGCTGAAACTTTATACTGATTGTGAGCGAAATCGATCTCCGATGCAGATCGCTGCGAAAACTTCGCCGAAGCCAACACAAGAAAGCCAAATCGACACGTGCTCGCGACAGCTGGTCAACACACACGCCGAAGATGAAGAAGAAGTGACGGAACTGTTGAGACAGTTGCACGAGTCTCGCAATCAACGGGCTCGCGATCAGGCCAGAATTACTGAACTTACGGAACAGCTAGCCGCTCTTGTTCAGGAAAACACCTCCCTCGAGGACCAACTCAACGTATGGCGCAACAAGGCACAAGACATGAAGAACTTACAGGACGAAATTAATACCCTCGAGGAAGTCAGGTGAGCTCTTTGCTCCTTAAATCATTTTGGTAAATACTTACAATGCTCACTTTTGCTAAAAAGCATGCCCATCATTATTTTTTCAGCATTTTCATTCATCGAAAATTATACCGCGATTAATTTTAGGGAGGGGGAAGATAAAAATTTAATTCAAAATTTTCTTTTTAAATCTGGAAAAAATCACGAAGGGGGAGGTGGGAAAATGAAAACACGGAATAAGATGCTCCGGACCCGAACCACTTCTACGTGTTGTATGAGTAAGGGGTTGTATGAGTTTGGAGCAACGAATCCTGAAAGAATGAATGATCACAGTAGCCAAGAAATTGAAATTTAGCTTATAAAAACAAAATAGTGTTTTTTTTTACTTTCTTCATTCGTAAAATTTATTGTAATATAATTTTTCGTCAATATTACACGTTGCCAAAAACTTTGGGACCGTTTTCATTGATGACAATAGCGAAGAAACTGAAATTTTATTCGGGTTTTTTCAAACATTTTTTTTTCAGTTTTTGTACATTCCCTCTCCCTTAAATGAATGCCCCATATCATTTTTTATTGATAATAATAGTGAAAAAAATGTAGAACCACTTTAGCAAAAGTGAGTATTGTAAATATTTACCATTTGACGTTTCATCGAAATGCCGCATTTCAGCGGCCAAACAATCGATTCGTGTGATAAAAAAATGTGTGCAGTCCGCATTTCGATGATTTCGAGTGAAGCAAAAATGGCTGTAATTCTTCAAATATGCCAATAAATTTAAGTTCGCAAGCGCCGTTTCAATAAATAATGGAAAAATTTAAGTTTAGTTGCGTACATTTGTAGAAACTGTTGACTGACTCGTTTCGATCGAGCACATTGAGGATCATCGTTTTAGGTCGTTCGAGTTTCGTATTTTTCAAAGGCATTCTTTGACGTTTTGTTTCCGTTACTCCAGACAAGGTCATCTTTGCGGCCGTTGCTTACGCGGCGTCGACCTCAGTACTCACGACGAGTTGTCAGTGATGCTGGACCAAGAAGAAGACGACGATATAAGCATGGCCGACTCTTTCGTCACCGACACCCAACGTGATTGCGAATCGATAACCCAGGTGAGATCGAGCTCTATTTCAGTGAAGCTTCCCAAACTGGAAAAACGAAGTTATGAAATTAGCATGTCGTTTATCATTCTCATCGTTTGCCACGTCATTTCCTGCTTTTTTCCACCCGCAAAACGTAACTTGATACTTCGCTTTGTTCGTTTGTTCAATAACGGCCGTTTGGAAACACGAATTTATCGGAGAATCGGGCCCAGTGAAATTGGTAGAAAAATCACGAATTCTATTCGATGTTGCATCGAATTTCGTTGAATTATCTTCGAAAAGATGAAAATAAAAAAATGGGAGTAAAGGCCCCAGTTTTGTAAGAAATAGCGGGCTCGTCGGTGCTTCGTGATTCCAATGACAGTGCCGCACTTTAAATAATCATTTTTGCAATCATCGTAACGCTTAAAACTTGCTTTCAAACGATAATTTTGGAAAAAAATACTTTGAAAAAGCATACACGAAGGATCTATGGTTGGAAGAGAGCGGTATGGCTATTTTGAATATCAAATGAAATTAACCTTGAAATTTTGTTTCCTTCAGGAAAAGGTAAACTCAAAACCTCCGGAAATCGCAGCTAACAGAAAAGATCGTAAAAATTTATTTCACTTCGTCTGGGGTATGATATTTAGCGCGTGGAATCCAATCGGTGAATTAATCAGCTTCGCACTTGACACCTTCGGTTACGTCAAGAATAAATTAGTCGTACCGATCGCATTGTTGCCCTTCCGATTGCCGCGCTTTTTCCTCAAGAAGCTCTTTCAGACTTATCGTTACCGTATGATTTGGTGAAAGAAGACAAATAACTATCGACTCATTCGATCAATCATCGATAACGAAGATACACGTGTAAATATTTTAGTAATAGCGCTTCGTGAATCTCAAATTTCCTAAGAAAATCTGTTTCAAATACAGGGAATACCAAATAACACTAAAACATAAAAAACAAATGGACTGATTGACGAAACACCGAGACTGTTAGTTACACTTTTTTATATCGCATAGAATTACTTACCGATACGAAATAGAATCGGGAAATATGATACACTCTTGATAAACTCGACAACAAACTGTACGCAAATGTAGAAATTTATTTGTGACAATTATTTCTCCTGCTATTGATTATTAATCGTGTGATAGTACTGTAATTCATTTATTTTAAGGTATTACTGGATGGATAGCCCAGCCGATAAATTATACCTGATCGGAATTTCCGTACTTCGTGATGCAATAAAAATCTGAAAAAATTCAGCAACATTTGGAAAGTTATGAACCACAATTATCAATAATAATATTGCCCAAAAGTTATTAATAAATTGTTTGAATAAATATTTTTTTAACAATTTTACAGTAAACCCTTGTTTTTTTTTTACGAATCGAATGTGCGCATTTTTCTGAATGCTCATGATTTTTTTCAGAATTTTCGTGGATTTTTGAAATTCCCTTTTTTAAATTTTCTAAGTGGCTCTATTTGTACATTTTTGATCCAGTAACCTTGAGACTTTTCAAAACTGATGGTAAATATGTCTTCTAAAACATATCCAAAATTCAAATTTTTCAAAACTTTTTTCAAAATTTTTTCAAGAAGTTTCAAAAATCCACGGGAATTCTGAAAAAAATCATGAGCATAGAAAAAAATACGCACATTTGATTCGTAAAAAAAAAAAACAATAGATCACCGCAAAATGATTGAAAAATTAATTGTTTAAACAATTTGTTATTAACTTTTGGGCGATATTATTATTGATAATTGTTGTTCATAGCTTTCCAAATGTTGTTGAATTTTTTCAGATTTTTATTGCATCACGAAGTACGGAAATTCCAATAAGATATAATTTTTGGTCGAGCTATCCATCCAGTTATACCTTAATGTGTTAATTCTTCAGTCGGGAGTTGTACATAAGAATTTGCCCACGATCAATGGTTCCTGATTATTTGTCGAGTTAATTTTCTTCCATTTTCATACTAATTTAGGAAAATCCGTTGATGGGGATCATTTCTATGGTTTCGTCGATTCAGACGAGGGGGAAGGGATGTCAGTGTTGAAAAAAGAAATGTATATTGCATTTGTCGTTGTTTGAAAATGAATGAACGAATTATTAATAATTTATCATTCGGTTGATCTCAAGTGACGATTCTTTTGCTTCATTTTGCTAACGAATCTCGTAAATTTTTCATCAACTGTTTTAATTTGGCTGTTTATACTCTGTAGATATCTTACTCACAAGTGTGTTCATACTTCATTGACATCGCAACCCCACGCATGTTTATTCATTATTTAGCTCATCATATACTTTTTAGTTCGTCTAGTCGCGTTACCGTCAAATTCATCTTTGTTAATATTTATATTTTTTTATACATACATATTTATATAGAAAGATGAATATATACTTTGGTCGATTTGTCATAGTTTTTTCGTGCAATGTAAATGCCAGATTTATATGATCTTAAATAAAATGTTTCATCACTGTAATGTTGAATTTTATTTTATCTAATGTCCTATAAATCTGGCGTTATCCTCGATCCTTTAATCCTCATCGAAATGTGCCTAAAAATCGCTCGATTATCACTTTTTTCGTGTAAAAAGATCTTTGAATGGAAAAATCCCGTAAATGGATCTTCTAGTTGTCGAGAAAACGATTAGCCAATAAAATCACATTTTTCGAAGAGCTCTTCTTATTACAGGCACACTTCCTGTGCGACGATTTGGATTTCATGAAATTGAATTCTCTCAACTTTAGAGAGCCAAAAACGAGAATAAGAAAACGGAATGTTTTTAGATATCAATGATTTCTTGAGAAAGCCTCGTTACCGGTGAAAATGACTTAGGAATGGAAAAAGAAAAACACTTATTTGAGGTTAGCGAGTAATGACGACACAAATGGTGGTAAATTTGACAAGATCCTGAGCCAGCTGGTTTAAAATACAGACATGCGTACCCGTATAAATAAAAAGTGGCTGTTGTCATATTTTGCTTGACGATTTAACTACGAAAGTATTTTAATCGCTATCATGATATTAAAAATTGATCAATCTCAACAAATAAGTTACATAAAATTTTAATAATTGCGAGAATAAATTTTAATCGTTTATTTGATCACGAAAAGAGCAAAAAAGTTTAGTTGCTTTCTTCAATCACACAAGTAACGTTTGATCTTCGTGCTTGAAAAAAGATTGAAAAATGGAAAAATTGATTTCGGTACCAGAATCCTGTTAACTTTGACGTTCGTTTCTTTGACTAAGAGAAATCGTTAAAGTTGTCAAGGAATCGGATTAGCAATCGTGAAATCATCTTGATTCGAATTTCCTACGGAAACGGAGTCAATTTTTTAGTTCCAAGAGATACAAAATCGCGGAGTGCAGTAGTAGTGCAAATAGTATTCGTGAATTGCGAAAAAAGGGGAAATCGTGTCGCGTTATTAAATTTAGCGGTTTGTAAATTTTCGCAGTTTGAAATATCGAAGTAACTCGATCGGTTTTTCTTATCGAAAATAGAAGGAGACCTGGATTAAAGGATGAAAAAATGTGTGTCAACAGGAAACGAGCAGCAAAGTTGGGGAAGTTGACGAGTCGAATCCAAACCCGTACAGAGTCCTCGTCGAGAAATACGAGGCGTTGCTCGAGGTGCAGAGGCATCCGGCGGTTCGTCGTAAGCCGAGTGTCCCCACGACGTGTATGTCGTTGCAAGAGGAGCTCGAGATGTCAGGTGAATTCAACAATTTCCAAAATTCATCTTGCGATTACGAGACGAGCCAGCAGGACTCGAAAACGAGCAATCAGAACGGCGGGGGGCGTCGGGGCTTTTCGAGAAAACCGTTTTCAGCGACGCCCACAGACTTCTCGGAAGCGGAAACATCGTCCTCCGGGTTCGCGGACGAGACGAGTAACAAATCAACGCAAACGGACGAGCGCCCTGGCTTTCTTCTGTGCTCGATCGCCGACGGGGAGGATTGCAAATTCAGTATTTACGATGACAACAGTCCGTTCGAGAGTCGCTTCCGCAAAACTCCGGAGTATCGAGAATTGTTCAGCGAAATATTCCGCGTGCTCAAGAGGGCGGCTGAGGCAAAGGAGGACGGTGAGAAGCTGCCACTGTTGGACAACAGCTCTTCGAACAACACTTTGAAGTGTGAAAACAATTCGGGAGATTCTGCCCAATTGGACGACTGCAACAGCGAGGCAACCGACGATTGTCAGAGCGTCATGTCCTCCGTCGTCTCCTCGGTCGTATCCGAGCCGGTGTTTCGCGTCCAAACCCCAGAGATGAAGCGCAAAAATCACGAGACTCCATCGACGATGCAGGAAACTCCGAAAAGCTCGTTATCCACCGCGAACAGCTTGACCAATGGCAAAGTGTCCGGAGATGTTCATAATCATCAAAGGACTCACCAACCTCGTCGTCACCATCTCGATTATTTGTCCATAAACGTACAAGTCAGAAAGAAGAACAACGCCAAAAAGAATTCCCCGAAGAAGGCAAGCGTCGAGAGGTCCGCGACGCCGGACAACTCCACGAGTCCACGCGTCCACAAATCCAACAGCAGCGGCCGGAGAAACAGATTCAGACCTCTGACCACCGCCGAGCAAGCTGACGGAACAATCTGGAACGGAAACACTCTTCATATATTCTCAAGCAAAACTCGCATCTCTCCTGGCAACTCCAACATTTCAAACAACTTGAGAAGCAGACAAGGCTCAGTTTCTTCGACTCGCAATTCTCCCAATGAACAGCACAACTCCAGCTTGGAATACAAGCCGAGCACAGCTTCCGAGGAAGTCGCGAGACTGAGAAGACTCGAAATGTCCTACGCCGAAGCCCTCAGAATGCCAAACAAACCCAAAGTACACAACAATCGTAGATACTAGAACATTTTTTTAGCCTTGTACCGCATATTTCAGGCAAACATAAAGAAATAACGGATTAATGAAGTAACGACCGAGATAGGGATAAAGAAAATGCGAAGAAACAATAGTTTCCGCGCAGCAGGGCAAGAATTTTTGTAACTTTCTTTATCGACTCGTGGAACGATGCGAAAAAGAGTGATGATTTATAATAATAATCTATACACATGCTCCGAGTATTACTTCTCAGCGGGAGAAACGTCGAGTTTACTTTTTTCTTAGGATTCTTTGTCTCTCGTTTCGTTACTTATTATTTCTTTGATAAAATCTCTTGCTATTAGAAATTTGCGTTTTTCTCCTGACGAAATGAATCGCTCTTGGACAATTGGGGGGACGAGAATATTGACGCAGTTGCGCGTGAAAGCTTGATTTTTCCAACGATTCAATTATTGGGAAGATTTTCTTTTTTCGATCTGCTTCGTACACGATTTTGTTGACACAAAATTTGAGTTATTGTAAATATTCCGTTTCGTGGTTAACGAATTTTTTTTAATTTCGAGAAAACTATGATTTTTTGTCTTTTTCTATTGACCCGAGCGACCACGGGACTAAGACGATGTTACGTCGATATTTATTCGATCGAAAGACGCTACCGCGCGCCGATATTTCCTCTTTGGGCTGGTTTCTAGCGCGCAATATACAAATTAATGATTATTCACGGGTGAAATTTTTCATAATTGTAAATATTTGCTTTTGCGGTTTGTGGATTTTGTAAAATTTGAAAAAACAAATGTCCCTAATGTTCTTGTTGAAAGTATCGACGCGGCTTGCTAAAGTTCAATTTTTCAGTGAACGTTAATCCTCGATATCGCACGACACCAAATGCACTGAGAATATCAAAGATTTTTCTTCGAGTCATCTAGCCCCAAGGACTAAAGCACCGTACCCCACAAAATGATTGAAAAAAATATTGTACGCAAGGGGATTGAAAAATACACGTCCTCGGTGGCGAAAGATTTTTCATTTTTAGTTCGGACAAAATATATTTCGTGCTAGAAACCAGTCGAAAGTTCCTCGAGCCACAGCGATGCAACAATTACTTTTCGATTGACTCGAACGATAAAAAGATTGATGCGAACGAACGGCTTCGATTCGAATTTTATCGGGGCGCTCCCTCGAGGGCGATTTTTTGCTCTTCGGGTTCGTTTCTAGCGCGCAAAACGGTGAGAAATATTGCTCAGTGTCCACGCGCATTTGTTTTTCTATAGGCGTTCAAATAATATACATTTTTATCAATATTATTACGGGATTCTCGGCCTATGTTCGGGTAAAAAGATAAAAAAACAAGCCTTGATATTTGTAAATATTTTCTCATACGAATGATACAATCGATGATCAGCGGAGAATGGTAACTTTGGGAAGTTGCGTCGATACTTTTTAGAGCTTAAGTTCCTTTCATTTTCTATTTTGTATATTTTCTCTTCTTGTTCTCTGTCAAATTTACATGTTTTATGTGTTTTATCCAAGCGAATGCATGACGTTAGTTTATTCCGAGGGCTGAAGTATATGAAAAAAAAAAAAAAAAAAAACAGGATAAAAAAGAATATGAAAGGCTGGAAAAACCGAAGCGAGACTCAATTTATATCCATGTGCAAAGAGCTTCGTTCCCCTTTACTCAACCTCGAGAATTTCCCCTCTCCCCCTTTTCCCCGTATCGGTGGTAAATTAAGAAATAAAAATTATTTATGTGCCATTTACTATAATTATCTAATTTCTGTAATTCTACCTTTGTCCTTATCCTTAAAAAAGTATTTCCGACATTTTAAACATCAAAAAATAAAGGTCTCGTTTACAATTACGTGCGTTCTTTGTGACACGTATCAACAGCGTAAATGAATTTCGGAATGACTTACACGAATAATCATAATAATAATTTAATTCTATGAGCATTTCTGTTTTTGCAGGTCGCACAGAATCGGAGAAAATAACATTTTTTCGTTGTATTAAAACAATTCTGACGAAGATTTTGAATCTTCTTGCAAAATATTGCACGAAAAACACAGCGACAATTTTGTTCTCACACTTTGAAAGTTCTTAGAAAGATTTAGAGAAGGATTAAATGTTTGGAAACGGAAAAAAAATGTTTTTTTGAGAATCGTTAAGAAAAGTGTTCGAATACAAATGACCAAAAATAATTCAATGCATTTTTATTCAATATTTTCACCGCAGTGATCAAATCACGATTTTGTCTCGGAAAGATAATGAGTATATCACACTATTACCAATGAATATCCAAAGCGATAGCATCAGTTCTATTGAACTATTGAAAGTTCCTAGGAAAGAATTTCGGAAATCGTTCAACCGGTTGAAAATCATCTCAATGCGTTCCTGCCCTTTTTCGATACAAGCTAAAACTTTTCCTTATTCCGATCGGTTGAACGGTGTCGAAAATGTTCGATTTCAAAAACCATTCTAAACAATTGGTCAAACCAAAAACGGTGCCACACCACAATTGATTGAATCGATTAAGGAACGTGATTTTCAACTTCTAAAATAAAAATATTTTATCTGAGGGATGAGTGAAAACATCACATTATTCTCCAAGAAAATAGAATTACTTCGCATTTCACAACGGAATATGGAAATTTTTCGAAACTTTATTGGTCATTGAATCGTTTAAAGCATCGCTAATATTTTTTTTCTTCATCTCCATCGTGAACACGAAACTTGCGGGGATTACTGAATGTCTACTGAATACTACTGAACGGGTAAAGACTAGTTTTACATTATTTGGAATTTGAGTTCGATGCACAAAATGTTCGCAATTCTGCGTTTGTGTGACACGAGAATTAGTAGAAAAAAATTAGCATAGAACAGGATTCACGATTCTACGAAGGATTTAAAAAGCGTCGGAAGGTATAAAGAAAAAAACGAGAATTACAATTTGTTCGATGATCGTGTATTTTCATTTTTTTCATCAGGAGATAGGGGAAAGGGGATTTGTCTGTTTTCGCAGATATTTATTATTATATGTCACGATTAAAAATTTGTTTTTGTTCGTTTTTAGCAATAATCTTGCGGCATATTCAAAAGAGAATTTCAAATCGAAGTGACCCATGCTAAAATATGACTGGGTTAATCCCACAAATATGATTGAGATTTACTTTATTTACCAATGAAACGGAATTAAGGCTTGTCTGAACGAACATCTCGTCGGGCTTTTACGAATAGTCGATAATTCCGAGCTTTTGATCCTCATCGAATTCAAACATTCTTCTGTTTTTTACTTCACTTCCGTTACTCAATTTGGTCGTAGCTTGACGATGATGTCGTCGAATATGGCACGATGCACCGATCCTAAACTCGGCTGAACGCTGCTTGAACTTGCAGTTCTTCTAGGCCTGAAGAATGATTTATAAAAATGAATAACTATTGGTAGCTATTGGTAAATTAATCATTAACGAGCGAGAAAATGATAGAAATGTCATTCGAATGAGGTTTGCTTGTAAAAGCATAATCGTGAGGCTGATATTAATTGCGAATCATTATACATGTCGTTTGATCTTTGTTATTGCTTAAATTGCATTTTCGTACTCGGTTAAGCATCGAACAGCAGTTCCCGTTGGATTATTTTTCGAACGTGGATTCACCAGAAGACACTTCATCGGATGGCCGTCTAACTGTCTGTTGTGATAAGTTTCCACAGCTTTCGTGGCGTCTTTAAGAGTTTTATAAATAACCTCCGCAGTGCCCGGTCTCACCAGTCGTGAAACAAGCAATTCTCCAACGTCTTCGAAAAGTTCCTGTGCAAAGGATGCATGAATATTTTCGTAATCGGTAAAAACATTTCACTGCAAATGCGTTGAATTTACTAAAAATGTGGCAATTGTATATAGAAAGAAGCTATTGAAATTTTCAAGTTTTATTTTTGTTCGTATTTCTTGTGAGATTTGGTTCCGAAAAGTTGTTCCTCTTTTGTTAATTACCTTGATATCTTCTTGCGTGACGTTAGCTTGAAGATTTGAGACGACAATTCTGTAACCAGTAGAATGAGAGGATGAGGTCGAGCTGGTTTTTGGTCTCCCCATACTTTCCATGGGCCGTTGCTGCTTGCTCGTCATACCGTCGAGACGAGATTTGACTCCTATTTCTCTGTGACTACGAGGATCGAAATATTTCGGCTCTATGGGACTTTCAGCGAGAATAGTCCTGAAAACCCAGTAATTCTCCATAAACTTTACAAGTTACAACGTTTGTCTTACTATTCATTTGCATGGATTTTGAGTCAATGTACCTTGATTTTGATCCGAATGTCCAGTCTTCTCTGTAGGATGCAGGTTCGTATTTCGACTAAAACGGAATACACGTAAATAAAACGTTTTCTGCTCGATCAGTTCTTCATTTTATCGTTTCATAATTTTTTTGTATTTCAATCTTTTACCATTTGCGAACGTGCTACGACTTTAAAATCTCGAGGTCTCTCGGGTTCTGGTTTTCTTGGCATAGCCGATCTAAGAACATTTCCAGTAGGTTGTTTGACCCAAGTGTACGGTGTTCCGGCCTTCATACTGAACACAGGAGGTGGAGGAGGCGGGATTGGAGCGTACTCGTTGCTCACTGTACGCCTTAAGGATGGAGCATCCATCATGTAAACATCTTATGAAAAAGAAGCCATTAATATAGTAAGGACCGAAAAAAAATGTGAAAGCTTCAAATATTCTGTGATCGTCAACAATTATGAGTTCATTTAAAGATTAAAATATTAAAATCGTGATCGGATGGGTATTAAATATGTTGACGTATGTAAAATGACAAATTTTTTTTACCAATTAAACAAGCCTGGGATAACATAAATGGTTGACAAAATTGTAGTTATTAAAAATCTTTGGGAATACTGAAATCGCATGTCATTGGGACTGCAATGACGACATATGGCGTCAAAAATGAACGCCGTATGACGGCGTTGCCATTTGAAAGGTTAAAAAAAATTGAATTGGATAAAATTAAAACGTACAACAATCAGCTAAAATTTATCTAGAATTAAGAAACTTCAATGTAATTTATCCATTTCTGTACTCCAAAGAAAATCAAACCTTCATTATAGTCGATACCCATATCTTCCGAAATGTATTGAGGTTCTTGGTGAGGCTGCTTGTAACCAACATTCCGAGTATTCATGACGGGAGGCGGCTGCATGTAATTTTGGGTTTGTACATGTCCTATTAAAGTTGGAATCTTGTTGGTCATAAGGGAAATTCGTCCATTACGTCCTGTCTTTCTGGAAATGCTACCCATTTGAGGTTCAGTTTTTTTGACGTGGCTTGCTCTTAATTTGTCCAATTTCAATCTAGCATCGCTTTGTTTGGCAATTTCTGCTAATTTGTCTCTTGCATCAGTTAATTTTTCACGATTCTTTTGTATTATCTTGAAACGTGCATCTGTCACAATTGGCACGGATCTCGGTCTAGCAACACCATTAGCTCGAGCACCGCGGCTTACTCCTCTGCGTATTCTGCAAATTGAATAGTATTTCTAAGACTAAAACTTGAAAATAATTATTTTTTCACGATTCATTGGCTGGTCTAACGTTTGGTGCATTTTTTACAATTTTCTTCGGTTTTTGAGGTTATAAACGATACTGGCTTAGCGTACTCCGCACTATTTATGACGGAAAAAATATTTTCATGAATTCACGGCAGTGCCCCAAAGTTCGAATTCATTATTTCGGAGGGAAAAAGAGCATATTTTTTTGAGAATTCACATAATAGTACCCCATATTGAAAGATCACCGCGGCGTCACTTCCGAACACAAATATCTAATGAAACGGATGAAATCTTCAACTTACCCTCCTCTGCCTCGCATTATTCCAGGTTTCGATGGTTTTGTTTTTTTAATTATATCGTCCAGGCTCAGACCCATATCGGTCATGATCCGTTACGAAAAGTCCGCCTAATTATGACTTGGACTATTCATCAACGCGAGAGAAGCATGTACAACTGTTCTTTCATACAATTTTTCTATACTGTTCTTTGTCGGCCTTTTTTTCTACCTCGTTTGTTCTTTCGCGCACGGATTCGATTTTACTGTATAGTTTTGCCAAAGAGAACGAAAAAAAATGTGTACATCCAGACGAGAGACGACGCGCAACGATGTACGAGCGAGTAACTGGAGTGAACGTAGTCCCAAACCAAAAATATGGAAACCTACAACCTACCACCCGACTTTAGGGAAAAAACCAGATGATGGCCACACCATCACGGCGTTAAATTGTTGGCTACATACCTGAACTTAGCCCCCCTATATCGACTTTTTTGATTTTTCCAACGCCAATGGTTCGTTCGTTTGACTTTTATTTGATTATAATATCTCTAGAAAACGAAATTGAAAATTTTTATTAAAGTTTGCCCCCAATTATTTTTTATTTTCACAGTGGCGAAGTTTTAGGGTCAAATCGACGCGGAATTGTTTGACGGTTACGAATATATGTTTGTTTGATCATACATATCGTAAAAAAAGAAAAACAGCTAGACATTTAAAATTTTTCATTATCGGCCATATCACCCAGAACATTCAATCACAAAAAATATTGTTGTTCTTATAATTTTGACTGTTTCATAATGGTTTGGTAGTGATTGTTCGATCAAGTGAAACGTTTTTTTTTAAATATAATAATTCTAGAAGATGAAATTGAAAATTTCGATGCGAACCATATGAATACATATAGATATAAGCACATCCGAGACGCACGATTTCGACTTGAATGAATTTTCAAAAAATCTCCAACAAAAATTCGAGCGAGTATAGAATAATTGCATACACATTTTCACCCTCTTGACATTTTCGCAAAAACTTTATAGTTTTGTAGTTACGCCATATTTTCTAGAAACGCTATTTTTTCGCAAAAAATGAGATAACTCTGGGAGAAAAAATCGCTCGCAACTTTTAAAAAGATGAAATTACGGATACTGCTTCCCCTCTACGTTTTTCATGGAAAATACCCTTGGAAGAATGATTTATAAAGCGTGCCCGCGATTTCCAAGGGCCGGAAAGAATTCAAAATTATTTTCTTAAAAGTGCAAAGCGAAGCTCCATGTGTCTTCTTCAAAATGTGAAATTGTGAAATTTCAATATCACTTTTTTGACTGAGCAATCTAACTTTTATAGTGCGTCAAGAAATTTCGATTGGCATGCCCATACTTTTGCCCTGTAGTGTAAATAAAATTTCGGTCATTCGCAATGAAAGGCGTTATCAATTATTATCACTAAAAAAATGCACATATTTTTTTTCTATAGAATCCAGCAAACACTTGCATCTTTTAAAAGTTTTCTCAAACAACGAATATGCCAAGTAAGTATTTTCCATGTTTGGCTCGAATTCGGCATAATAGATAAAAATATTTTCATTTCAATAAATTTCCCTTCTCAATTGCTCCTGTACCAAAGGCACGCTGAAATTTTCCCCATTCCATCCCATTGATACTCCATTCGGTTTTCTCGGGCAGGATCTTGGTTTGAATTTATTTGCTTTGTTCAGTATATTGTTTCGGAGCACCCATGACATTGTACCTCTTCCAAATTCAATGAGAATACAAAACGAATGTGACTTTTCATTCTCGGTAATGATTCTTCCAATTTTATAAACAAATTCCATAATTTTGCCTCGTCCATTACACAAATAAAAAAAATATGTCTCACTTTTTTCACTGCATGTTCTATCCGTTATTTTTTAGCTCCAGCTAGTTTTTTTATTTTCGTTCATCAGCGGCTAAAAATTCGGAGGAAAAACAAATGTTGACAATACAAGCTCTCCTTAATACGAAACTCTACATTACCGCGGATCATACTATCCCAGTGACCTCCAGACCAGAGTACAAAGAAAAGTGTGAAAATGTATAAAAGTAAAAAGAAAAGTGTGCAAATGATTCTGGACTGAACGCTCCTTCATTTTTATTTATAAACACAATACATTTAATGCTCGATACACGATGAACTCGGAATGTGATGCTTCTTGCTTTTTGAACAAAGAGCTACTTGGCAGTTGTGTCTCCAGCACGTAAAAGCCTTGGCATCGACACGTGTGCATGATATGACACAAAAACTGGGCATGATATTATGGTCATTATATCAAAAACGTGATGCTGTTGCTTACTCACTTATCAATTTTCACAGCGTATATAAACTCAGCGACTTTTTGAGACAGCAGTAGTTAGATACATTGAGTATTGAGAAACCGGAGTGGACGACACTGGCCGAGAATTCGACGATTCGCAGGCTGCTAAAGATTCATTCGTGTTTGAGATTCTATCGATTCGCAAGTAATTAAAATTGAAAATAATTGTATATTATCGAAAAATGTCAGCATTTGTATTTCGTTTTTAGAATGATGGGCGTCAAATTCTTTGAAATAGTTATACTATTCACAGTGATAGTGGACGTTATTTTGGCTTCAACTTATCCAAAAAAAAACGAAAATGAGAACGAATCTGATGGTAATTAATGATATACCGACTATACGCAGATTTTCTTTAATGAGGAAGTTTCCTGTTGTCGTATAAGTCAAGTCGTGTTGAGTACGAAGTATATATTCAACTTTTCAGCAATCGACGGATACCTTTTTCACAGAGCGCCATTAGTAAAGCCGTTTTTCAAAGTAAAAAAAATAAAAATCAAGAAATTGGGTAATTTGTCCAAAATCAAAGCTCTGGAATGTCAAAGGTTACGAAACGAGAAGATGCCAACGTTTAATAAACCGGAAGAATCAAAAAATGAATGTAATTCAAAAAGTTGTCGCAATGCAGGTACGTAAAAACGGAATGGTAGTGACCACAATTATTCGATTTCATTCTCTCACCTGTGGACAAACATTGGGCTAATAGACATGCAAGAAGTTCATAATCCATAATTTATGCAATTCAATTGCCAGCATTTCGGATCCTAACGAATATGGACCCTAACGTTGACCCTTGCGATCATTTTTATCGATTTTCATGCGGTGGCTTTCCTAAACGAATGGTCATACCTGGCTCTGAAACCAGTGTAAATATGTTGGGCGACCTTGATGAGGAGTTGAAGGCGCGAAAAAAAGAGATCATCGAAGCTGAAAGCAAACCCGGCGAACCCAAGTCTTTGAGACTTGTCAAGACTCTCTATAAGTCTTGTATGAACGAAGGTAAGTTTTAAGTTACTTTTGTTGCACGTGCTACGTAAAATGTTGTTACAAAAAGGTGATATTAACGAGCGAAAAAAAATTATAGCAGCGATCGAGGCCGAGGGACTTGGACCTCTTTATGCGACTTTGAACAAACTTGGTGGTTGGCCGGTTCTTAATGGTGGTTCATGGAACGATAGAGACTTCAATTGGACAAACTCTGTATACAAATTTCAAGATAGTGGATACCCTGTCGGCTATTTCATCAATTTCAGAATCCATGTAGATTTTAAAAACACCACAAAACGTGTTGTCTATGTATGTGTGTAATTTTCTTCAGATCATCGCTTTCGACGTGGATAAAGTGAAACAATTTCTATATTCTATTTTGCCGTTTATTAGCTTGATCAGGCAGATCTGGGACTATGTCGCGAACTTCTGTCAAAGGGTTTCGAAAATAAAGTCGTCGACGCTTATTACCGTTATATGGTGGACGTCGCCGTTATTCTTGGTGCTCCGAGAGATCGTGCCAAGAAAGAACTCAAAGAGTCATTGGGTTTCGAAATGAAACTTGCGAACGTGCGTATACTCTCATTAGCAGTGATTTGTCTTCCAACTTCTGAATAACTTAAACACAAAGCTCGCTACACTTGATCCATTAACTGATAAATTTCATCATTTTATAACATTAATGCCTGATTAGAATTATGCTAAAAGTCCGAATAGTCCAACACCAGAAGCGAGGGTATGAACTTCCACTTTTTAAAATATTTTAATAGATTTCATTGTCGAAAGAGAAACGTCGTAATACAACTCAACTGTACAATCCGATGACACTTGCGGAACTAACGACAAAATATCGAAGTATACCTTGGAAGGAATACTTCAGCAGATTGTTACCATCATCTGTCACCATTGAAGAAGACGATGTTGTAATTGTCGTCGCACCGAGTTACATTAGCGCTTTTGAGAAATTGATAATTGAGACTCCGAAAAGAGTTCAAGCAAATTACGTAATGTGGAGGGCTGTCAAGGGTACTGTCAAATACCTGAACGAAGTTTTACGTAAAAGGCAGATGGCCTACTATACAGAAATCAGCGGACGTCCGGAGAGTGAGCCAAGATGGAAAGAATGCCTTGGCATATTAGATTCTTCAGTGCTTTCGAAGAGCGTTAACGCTATGTATGGGCGACAATACTTCACCGAAGACGCTACGAAAAGTGCAGTCGAAATGATAACGGACGTCAGAGAACAATTGGCGAAAATTTTGAAAACGGTATGTCCGAACCAATTTACTGAGATAATTCAAAGATTTTAATTGTTAAATACTATAGTAACGTGTCATGGCCGTACTTTGTGTTGTTTTATATATATATTTTTTAATGGCACCTATGAATAGGTCGACTGGATGGATGAAAAAACACGTAGGAACGCCCTCGAGAAAGCAGCATCGATGTCCAGTTATGTTGCTTATCCCGATGATTTAAACGACGAGAGGCTCGAGAAGTTTTACAAAAATCTGGAACTCTCCGAAGGCAATTATTTCGAAAATCTTCAGAATCTAAATATATACAGAAGGAAATACGTGTGCAGTAAACTGCGCGAACCGGTCAATCAAACCGATGAGTTTTCACTAGCAAGCCCAGCCAATGCCTTTTATGGAGCTTCGGCGAACAGTATTCGTGAGTATTTATCTGCTCTTTTGAAGGAACATTGAATATGAAACATGGATCAATACACACAATGACGTATCTCGACAGAAACTCTCGCTGGTATTCTCCACGATAATTTCTTCAATAGCGATCTACCAAAATACATGAATTACGGTGCCATTGGGTCTATCATCGGTTATGAAATGACTCTTGGATTCGATGATAAAAATGGCAATCTCGTCGATCGGTGGGAGCCATCAACCGAAGAGAAATTTTTCAACCGCGCATTATTGTGCACAGCCGATCGATACGCAAATTATACCAATGAAGAGATTAACCTCAAAGTGAGTACCGTCTAATGTTGGTCCAAAAGACTCGGTAATAATAAAAAAAAAAGAAAAGGATTTTCAAATCAACTCAAACGAGTAGAGTACAACGGTAGACAATTGTTGTGTTGGCATAATGGCTAATACGATTTTTCCTTTTTTGGATTCCTCCAGTTAAACAGTATTATAAAAGGTGAAAATATCGTGGACAAGGGCGTATTCAAAGAAGCGTACCTCGCATACAATAGTTGGGCTAAGAGAAAAGGACCTGAAGCAAAGTTGCCCGGAATTGATAGGACGCCACAACAGATGTTCTGGATAAGTGCAGCGAACGTTTGGTGTTCAGCATCGAAACCGGAGGCGTTCCGAGTTTTGGATTCGTTGTCTAATATGTCCGAATTTGCGAAAGATTTCAATTGCCCTCTGGACTCCAAAATTAATCCTGAGAAAAAATGTCCCGATTGGTAAATATTTGACCTAAGCTCGTTCGATGCGGCTTGAAAAAGTTCTAAAATGACGATGACATTCGTTAAGGAGATGTTCTCCTCTTTTGTAAAACAACTTTGAGAACAATATCGCTGTATATTATACGATATAAGTGTACGATTATTCATGGATTTGAACATCATAACGATTTTATGGAAATATAAGCAAAATATTTGCGAACAACTTTTTAGCGATAAACAATGCTCTTTCGTTGAATTTAAATGACACTCCACAATCGATTCAAAACCAATAGCAAATTTTGTCAGTCCAAGAACGCGACATTTTTCAACCGATGCTAAAAAAACGTTCTGCTAATTCGATGTCCTTTTAGAAAACGTAGTATTAAGTTGTGAGTCGATGTAACCATAAATTACATAACAAATGTATAACATGCTTCGAGTGCACTATAATTTTTTTCATGTATTTTCTATTGCCTTCTAGAATGGCAATCGTATGAATATAATATTTCGTTTTCTTTTTTATAGAGATTGAAATTTAATTATACCGATAAAATGGAAGTGAATTGTATCTATTTCGCTTTGTATACTTTTTAAAATACAAAAAGAAACTCGAAAAATACGACTTCTTGCTTCGAACCGTACCGATCCCTCAATAAATCGCTGTAACCGCATGATTCCACCTCAGAATCAACTTCTCAACTCTTCTTATTAGCTCATTATGATTTACTGGCTACGAGAAAAAAAGATAAGTTGAATATAGAAATGGGAATGAAATATCAATTTTTTCAAGGCCCGTTATCTCTGCCGGTACTGTTAAACTTGAATTAAAACTAAATAAATGTACTTGTTTCTAGTTTTTTTACAGCATTCATGGTGTATTTCATTTTTTTGAATCGTACTCCGCTCCGCGGACAATCGCTCTTTCAGGATCATAACCTTACACGTCAACATGACGTACGACCCAAGTCTCGGATGTGCGTATCTATGTATTTATTAAGGAGGGTGGATCGCGATGATACAATGTTGCCATGCTAAAGCATCTTAAAAATATAAAGAATTTCAAAATGATAAGAATTTAATAAAATTTGGTAAATATATTCTTTAAAAATATATAAGACAATATAAATTTTTCAAGATTTTTCTACCACATAGCTCTCGAGTAATCGAACACTAAAGTTCACGTGTATAAGCATAGAGTTTACACATATACAGTTATACATCTCGTGCATAAGAATTTCGATTTGACGCTCAATTATTCGATAACCATGTGGTAAAAAAATTTGAAAAAAAATGTTATCACCAAATTTTATCAAATTGTGATTATTTTGATTTCGTTATCCACCTTCCTTAAATTCTCATAGAAATTTTTGATTCCGTAATTTATAGTTATTATATTAAAAAAAAAAAATCGCAATTGATCGACCAATCACTACCAAACGATTGTGAAACGATTACAGTCAAAATTATAAGAAAACGACGACATTTTTCAAGATTGAATGTTCTGGGTGATATAGCCAATGATAAAAAATGTCATTCTTTTTTTTACGATAACTATGAACAAACCAACATTTATTTGTCACCGTCAAATGGTTTCGAGTCGATTTGACCCTAATTAAACCTCGCGACTATGAAAATTGAAAAAAATTGTGGCTAACTTTGACGGAATTTTCAATTCCGTGGTTTAACATTATTGTGATTGAAATAACAAACGTTTTAATTGATCGAACAAACATCGTCAAACGATTGGCGTTGGAAAAAATTCACAAAGCCGAAATAGGGGGGGGGGGGGGGCTAAGTTTAAGTAGCCCGTTAAACTAACTGAAAAATGTTTCAGTAACTTTTCTCCAATGTTATTATTCCTTCTTCATCCAATCATACACAGCATATAATTATTGTTCAAAAAATGAATTCAGATTAAAGAAAGTAATATATCTTTGTGTAATACGGCACGTTTATATCTCTACCAGAAACAACTCTACCAAAATTCATTGACACCCTACGTAATATGACAGAAATTTTATATGGAGTAAATATGTTGCGTCGTATACATTTTTTAAAAATTATTTACTTCCATGGTACAGTTGTTTCGATTTATACATTCACCGATAGAAATATTCTGGTAAAATGTGCTTCTGGTATTAGAAATTGGTAAATTCTAGTATTGGAAAAATTGAATTTATTGTTCAAAGTGAGTTTTTACTTTGATCAGTAAATTTAACTTGACTTTTCACTTGTTTTTTTTCGTTATCAATGAATTTTTCGGTAGAAAAGTTTCTGGCAAAGATGCTAGTTTGTAATACGTTCGTTTTTTACCAGCCGAGAAAGTTACCATCCGTCGGTAATCCATGAGTGATGAGCCCAGCTCAATTGGTATCTGAAGTTCAAATGTGCGATTCCAACTTAAATTTATTAACTTAATTAATTCTTTGGTCAATTGTATTTTTCCTAACGTCTTGAAATTAACCAAATTAATTAGTGTCAATACCTAAAATTTCACTAACCCATAAACAATAAAAATATACCAAAAAACAAGTTGGTTCCGTGGTGTAGCGGTTATCACGTCTGCTTTACACGCAGAAGGTCGCCAGTTCGATCCCGGCCGGAACCACATAAATTTTTGTGTTTTCCGAGTCAATTAAAAAAGAAAACATTCAACAACCATTTATTGTTTCATTACGAGAGTAAATAAAAAATGAATAAACAAACCGTTAATTGATTTTAAATAAGCGAATGAAACATTTTATCGCGAGGCAATGGTATTCTTCGATGCGAGAGCGTGTGGGCGACCAATTTATATTCGCCAGAAATTATTATACTTTATACTCCCGCGGGGCTCGAGTGAGATGCAACGCTCTAAAAACACGGAGAGTTTCATACCCAAACAATTGATATTTTCATTAATTTATACACTACTTTCCATATTCTGTGACAATTTTGACCTTCGAACAACGCATTAAATTCGAGCGAATCACGCAGATGTTTCACGAGAAATATTCAGTTGAAATTTTATTTAATACTTTGAGTTACTTAAAAAATTTCAATGCTTCAACGTGTCCGAGTTCACGAGACCAATTTGACGTGGAAAGTATTATATTCCATTAAATCATCGCGTCCATATGTATACAGCATCCAGGATCGTTCGATTCATTTATCCGATAGTCCCGTCTCATGTGTGCTGCTGGATTCACTGCCCTCTTCGTGTACTGCAGGGCCCCGCGGAGATATTTTTTCATTTTTTATTTACGAAAGGATAGAGAGTCCCCCGGGGGTCCTGGGCATCCACGGAGACCGTAAACCTGTCGTTGGACATAATTGATTCTCTCTCGATTATCATTGCAGTTGCATTGCAGAACTAAACATATGTAGAAATATATTTATGTGCATAATAAAAGCATTTGCGGCTCCTCGCGTTTCCTCGTGAATTACAATAATAAATTGGAGTTCTGGAGGCCTGACCCTCAATTCGAATGGTGAAATAAAAAATTTATGCGCACCTTTTCAATTTTTTATTCCGGAACTTTCGATTTCTTGAGATCATAATTTATGATACCTACCGATTGAAATTTTATGGAAAATCTTCAATGATGACCCAACACGAATATTCACAAAATCAGTAACAAGTGCGAGAATAATTATTGAAAGAATGCGGGGTTTCGTGGAGAAACAAAAAACCAATGACGATTTTTTTCAGAATTTAATTTCTTGTTCTTCTTCGGTTTCATTTGAATGCATTGTTTTTTTTTTTTTTTTATTCCTCTTTCACCATCGACCATGATATTTTTACTTTACGAACTCACTGTTCACTGGCACAACAAAAATATTTCCGAGAGCCACATAAATAATGGGGAAGATACGAAGTGAGAAATATGGCAAGGGCGGAATTTTCTCGACGATTCTACAAGCTTTTTTCCTGCAGCGGTTGCAATGCGCTGTCGTTGCGCGGGGGTGGAGTGCACTGGTGAGAGAACGCGAAAAATCGATGAACGTGTGCAGCTTGCATCGGTGGACTTGTATTACGGGGGGAAATGAGGGTTCGAAGCGCGCAAGAGCCAAATGTGGTACACAGCACACCGCACGCTCTCGAGCTCAATGGGATGAGGCTTCGGTTTATGGGTTTCCATAAAAAAATATTCTCCAAGCTAAAGAGCTATGAAATAATACTAAAAACAAAGTAAATTAATAAAATCCCGAAACGTGCTTTGTCATTTTTTTTAAAAGCTTTTTGCGTTGAAAAATTTTCCTTAACCTTTCCGAGGTTCAGCACTTTGGTTTTCATAACAGCTTTCGTTAGGAAGCAACGAAAATGCAAGTGCATTGAAATTGAGTGTGGGAAAGGACGAAACAATTTCTTCCGTCTGCCATTGACGATCTCATTATCTTAATGGAATTTATCGGATTATAATAACATAATTATGGGAGTGAGGGCCCGTTTGATGTTGGCGTGGAACAAACGAGCCGGAACTGATCAAACAATGATCCTCGAGGTCGTCGCGAATATTTCCTCGTCTCTCTCTCTCTCTCTTTTTCTCTTTCTCTTTGGTAAACTCGACGCGCTAATTAACGTCGATCCTTTCGTGAGTGTTGCGAGCCTCCGGATCTCGTGTCTCTTGAGGGATTTCCTCCGCACATCTACTTTGGAAAATAATGATGGAACGAATGAGAGGTTAGGAGAGAAAGAGAAAGAGAGACCAGTTTTAATTCGACATGGGACCATTTTTCTCTCACTTTTAACGCCAAGATGTCAGGGACGTGACCTTTTCGTGTTTTACGTAAAAGCACTTCTTCGTCTCGACGAATTATTCACGCTCGTTTTTATCATTCGTCGAATAGCCTTTTGTGTTGCATGGAAAGTTCGCAAACAACTTCGTCGTACTTTTGACTCGGCTCGCTGTCACGTCGCATCACCAAGTTTTTATCATCTTCAAGCTATTTTATACGCAAATAGATCTCAAGCAATTATTCAATTTAAAGTTTTAAAATAGCTACCTTTCCTGCGGATACGCCGCTAGTAATCCTCTTCAGTGAAATTACGTTTACAAAAAAATTAGATGCCACACACTCATTCGAGAATGCTGTTGATAACAAAAGACTCGGAGGAGCCCGATTCTTCGTACTTCTCTCAACAGCGAACGCGCCTGTCTTTTGTTTTTGTTGACAGAATTTTGTTTCTCGTTGTTGCGAAGAGTTGTCGGGTTCAACGAATCGAGAAACCGTTAGAAATTACTGAAAATATTGTTCGACGAATATAGCACAGATCAAAAAATGTCACAACTTGAAAGACTTTTTCAGAGCTCGGATCGCGAGCACTCACGGAATATACGAGAGAATGTATTTTTTCAAAGCGTATTACAGGATTGTGGTTGATTTTTAATTCCCGAAAAAGGAACCCTGGGGAGCTCGGAAATGGCCACGGCACTGTAAGAAGCGCAGCAGCTAGGGAGAGCGAAGTGGTGGGGAGAAAAATGCCCGTGCGAGCTTGCCAAGCAGAAACCTCGTGTGGCTCGAGCGCTGCTGTCTCTTGGCCAGTTCAGCGTTGAGAATTTCTCCTCGGTTTAGTTGGTGCTCGGCGAGCGGCCGGTGTGCTCGTTGCGCGCGTGTTTTTATCTGTTTATTCGTGACAATTATTCCTTTTTGTCTCGTGTCAAAAAGCCGCTAAATAAAAGCATCGAAATTTCTACATTGAACGGAGAAGAAGCTTCCAAGGTGTGACAAAGTTAAATTCGCTCGAACGGACAAGCAACCAAACACAAATGTTTCGGTCGATCGTAATAGTCGAATTTCATTAATTTATCCATAAACTCGTACCCCGTCTACTTATTCGTACAACTTCGTAGTAAATAAATCAATAAAAATTGCGTCTCGTATGAATATTAAATTGACGTATAACGGAGCTTGGCCACTCGGCGGAGGTCAGCCGGAATGAAATTGACAAGATCTCAGTTTAGAAACATACGTCCATGCGTACACATGAATATTTTGTTGACGTCCTTGTCTCGATCAAATCAATCGCGTTCGATTAAAGATCATCTTACATGAAATATTGCATTCTTCGTGCGCAACACACATATATACACACACACACACACACTAAAAGACAACGTGCAAGTTTATTCGTGTCTCTGTAAATTAAAATATTAAAAATATTCGTAATTAGAACGACGTGATACGACGAGGCATCGAAAAATAGTGCATATTTATTATTTATTTTCCCGAGCAAGAGTTCAAGCAAAATCGGAACGACTTGGTTGATTATATAGTTGAGCGCACTCAAACGTGGTTACACAAACAAACCGTAATTATAGAGTTTGCACCAACTTTGAGATTTATTGTTCGCGCCAAATGATCGGCGAACTAATCGAGCCACCGGGAAAGTTGAATCGAACTTTGCATTGGTTAGCTTCTCCGCCGATTCTATCAACATATTCTATGTATGCGCGTACTGAATATTGATAGCGAGGATAATTAATTTTATAATTATTATTATTATACGTATGAATATGGTAATTATGAAATGGGGCATAATTAAATTAACGGGAACATTGTTAGATGGAATTTTTAGAAAATAATACGATTCGACGGTTTTCAGTTAAAATATACAATCAGTTGATTTAATTATTATTGCATAAATTATCGGTGAATTAATATTTTGGGTTTTTACTTACTTTTATCAAATTTATCGTTCATCTTACGTGGGACGAAAGGAGAAAAGTACTTTTCAAATGATGAAAAAAAAGTGAAACGCTTGAATCTAAAACGTGCACGAAGATTTGGCGAGTTGTGAACTCAGCCTACATTTCGTATCGAAAACTTGAAGCAACTATTTTTTTATTCCAATTAATCGCATTCTGGCCTCCTTTTTTTTTATCTTATCGAGAGTTATCAATCACTTTTTGATCTTCGTCTCTATCTCTCGCCCCTTTCTCCCTTCTTCGTTTTACACGATGAGACTATTTGAGTCTAAATAAACAGCTATGCAAACTAAACTCGCATGAAACTCCGAGAACTCGTTATAACCGTATTTACACTCGAGAGAACAGTGTCAGGCCCGGAAGAAAGAATACACTTTTACGTGATTCAAAACGTACTACAAATTAGGTACAAGCGATCCGGGCTTTATGGATACAACAGAATAGACCGTAAAAACTAACAAAAAGAAATTTTGTTACACACGTTCAGTTCGGTTTGCTCGATGAGTAAAAAAGTACTCTGAGCTGTCAAAATAGACTCGAAAAAAATGAATAAATCGATGAACGTCGCTGGAACTTTAGGTACACGAAAAAAAATGCAATCGAAGCAATAACATTTTTCAGTGAATATCAATCTTTACAGAGCCACTCGCAGGCCTTTCATCCAGGTTATTGAGTCTGAAGAGAAACAAAATAATAAATTCGGTCTACAGAATGAGAAGGAAGGAAGGATGATCGAGTCGAATACACGAATGGATCGAGTCCGAAGCGAGCGTTCGAAATCGACTTAATTAGAGAAAATAAAAATTCAACAGAGTCGTGATAAGTGCGGGAACGAATAAATAAAATAATTAAAAGTAAAAAGAAGCTGAGTTTATGAAACAATTCGGAGGACGAAAAATCGATCGTATCGTGAGAACGGAGCAGGTGTTTCAGTGATTTTAATTGGTGTCTCGGTGACTTCTATCGTTGGATTTTTCATTCGTTGGAGCGAGAGATTTCATTTTTTGCCTGGGAATTCTCACAGCGCTACTAATCTTCATGCTCGGTGTGCTAAAGCGGCGCTGGAAGCCATCAAAAAGGTGAGTCTACGATAAGGAATGATCAGTGAAAAAAATAAACGCGCCAGCGGCATTAAATACATTAAATAAGAGAAAGAAAAAAGCATCGTTTCTCAACCCGATTCGAGAGAGAATCGGTCAATTTTACATATTGAGAAACTCCTTTCCCAAGGATTATCTCCCGTTCTGATATCGCGTTTGCTTCGTTTTCTATATTCATGCCCTTCCATTTATTCAATTCCTCAGTAGACCTGTCTCCCCGGAATAAGCTTCTTCAGTCGATTTTCCTTTCTCCCGTAAACATTTCACCAACTTTTTCTCCAATCCCGCAGCCCCGAATCTGCCCAGAAATTCACAGCATGAAAACAGTGAAGAAACACACCTTCCAATCAATGCCAACGATAGCAAAACAACGAATCGAAGTTCTCGTCGAAATGTTCTCGTTCCACTGCATCTTGCCTTGGCTACGCGAACAGTGCGAGGATGAAAGACAGAGAGAGAGCGAGAGAGGGCAGGAAAGAGGCAAAGTTATGCGGAGGTGCGTCTAAGTTTAGACGTACGTTGAAGTCTTCGCGTGGCGCACGACTCGGAGACGTTTTACCCTAACACAAAAATACATCAAATTTTCATCGTCATCGCGATCATTATCATTACGACGACGATGATCTCGGGCCTCGTTCCGTGTATTCGTGTCTCGCCGTCTCCGTTCAACAATAAGAGTCGATACATATTCGTCTCGTTTTTGAGATGCGCTTTTGCCGAGGGCTCGAGCGAGCGGCGCGGCCAGGCGGAGGAGGGGGAGCGCCCACTTTATGTTCATTCGGTAATACACACGTTTAAAGAGACATTTAAATGACCGGTACAGTTACAACGGGAAGGATGAACCGAGAGAAAAAGAGGGAGTGAAAGAGATGAAATGCACTTCCTCGGGTCGGACTCCCCATTCATGAAGAGCGTCGATATTCCGACTGTCTGGGTCGCAGCCTCCGCATCTCTCTGTCACTCTCGCGATGCGCACATGGGCCGTTCCGTCCTCGTACAACTTTATTTTTATTGATGCGGAAACGCGCGGTCTTCGTGCCCTCTTTTTTACTGTTTTTTCTTCCGGCAATTATTTTCATGGGACGGCAGAGCTTCCCATGCGGAATGCGGCGAATGTTTACCAACTTTTCGGCGGAAGAAATTTCTCAACCGGGCTTTTTCTGCCGCTCTTTCATGCCGCGCTTCAACAGCTTTTTCATCGAGTTACAAAAAATAGCGAATAAATACCGCAACCGACTTTGCAATTTTTCACCGACAAGCATTCACACAAGTTTCCATTTTTTATCGCCAATTTCAAAAAGTTTGGAAATGCGAAGCTTTACCGAGCCCCCTCAGAGGTTTTAGCTCCGATTATAAATATCGACTATACTCGAGCTGCTTGAGTGGCACCAAAATTGGAAACGAAAAGGCCTTTGTATCCGTAGCCAGCTCTCTGCTCGCGTAAATCAACGGAGAGAAAGGAGCGGAGGTTCGAGGAAGCCTCTTGGCATCAAAGTTTGTATCGCTCGTGTGCGCTTTCGGACCTTGTGCACATAGGCCCCATGGGACGGGCTCGATGCAATTTATTTTCTACCTAAGACGTATGAAATAAATAAGTGAATTCGTGCGCGCAAGTGCAGAATTATTCATGCCTATTGATATATCTGTGTATTCGAATATGCAAATGTGCGTGTATCCGAGGCTTGTCGCAGGCCAAAAAACACCGTGTTCTTACTAATGGGAATTTACGTCACACAAAAGTGCTTTGTAGATGTACGAACACGTGACTCGCTCACAAGATCGATTGTGACTCGGAAACAATTATTAGTTTTTCCACATCCTCCGATGTAATCCGATGTAATTTCAGAGTTTCTGAAAAATGCATTCGAGGAGGGAACATCGAGCGGAATGACGAAAAAAGACAGCAGCCTGGAGATTATGGGGAATTTTTTCGCGCTTTTTCCCTGTGAATCCTTCCCGGTGTGCAGTTTCGTAAGAAACGAACGATCTCGACAACGTTCGCTTCCTCCGGTTGGACACTTTTTGAGCTCGAAAAATTCTCGGAGAATTTCATTTCCTCCTCAGCCGCGGTGCTTTGCGCTCTTTCATGCTTCTCTCATTCCGCACAGAGCCCGTCCGGGGGAAAAGTCTCCGGATACGTCCCACCGCCCATGCACTCTGGGAGCATAAAACGAGTATTGAGGTGGTTGAAATAAAAGATATGATTTTTCGTTATGTTTCACTTCTGAGCTCGCTTTCTCGAGAAAAAGCCTTGAGCTATTGATTTTCAAAGCTGCTCGCTTTTCGCTTTACAATCTCTTGGCAGTTTATACTTTTAATGAGAAAGGTTTTTTCGGTTGACGAACAATGGAAGTGGTTTTTTTTTCAGATATTCATTAAACCGTAGACACACGACACTGGTCTACTTCAAAACTTCGAAATTCCGTGCTTCAATGTGGCCATTTTTCTCTAATAGAACTTGATTTTTCAATTTTTTAAAGCACCGTAATCGACCAGTAAGGATTTGCTACCCCTAAAAAGTCTCGTTGTAAGATTAATTCCATACATCGATGGACGAAATAAAAACGGTTTGAAAATTCCAAGTGCACATTTGCAAATGTTGATGAATGAGAAAAATTGTCAAAAAGATATGGAATATCGACAAAAACGGTTTTTCTTTGTAAACTACTTCAGGAATTAATTCACGCGGAGGATGAGAGCAGAGGAGAAATCCGCGCGCGATTTTATAAATCGAGTACAAGGCACGAGAGATGCCGAATTACCCCTCTCGGATTCCAGGCGCGTTTGCGAACCGTTGAAAAATCCCCGAATAGGATTCTCGCTAAAAAATTCCCTCGTTCTCGAGCGACAGCGGATCGAGAAAAAGTAATGGCAACGGATTTTAGCCCCGATTCGCCCGCGGTACTGTTCGATTTTATAAAAAAAGGAGCAAACCGGGGTCAAGTAGAAAGTGAATTAATTTCGAGAATTTTTTGTCATCAGCTTCCTCGACGACATTTTTCCGCTCTATTTACTGCGTTGCTCGAACGATGCTGCTCGGATTAATGAATTTTGCAGCTTCCACGCTCTCTTCCAGCAGTTTTTTTCTCTCAGGATGCGAAAAAGAGTTTTTCTTTCTGCAGCATTATCTTGAGAAACTCGAGCAGCGAATCTTACAGATAATTGCCTGCGAGCCTCGAATTGCAATTAACTTTTCCATAACCGCGTGCAGAATCTGAAATCCTTCAGCCGGCAGCAGAAGCCATTGAAAGGGATAAAGAAACGGAATCGACGAGGAGATCCTGCGGAAGTGGAGGAAGTCGCATTCACAATATCCGGAAACAGGAAACGCCACTTCTTCGAGCTCGTACAGAATCGTCGATCGTGAATCGTGCCCGCGATGCACCTGCTCGGACGACTTCGTCGACTTCACTCGATCTTTCATTGCGCCCAGAGACACAAATGCATGAAAAATGCATTGACGCGTGGACGCACCTGCGTCGATGACATATTTTTTCCGTCCCCGGCTTGATCTCGAAGCTTCTAATTCGCGAGAGAGCTTCCATCGACTTTTGTGTTTCCAGTAGCACACTCGAAAGTGCATGGCTGGTGCACTTTCCCTCTCAAGAATCGACGATCAGAAGCCAAAAGTGGTCTAAAAAATGAATGAAATGATCTGAAAATAAAAAATGTTCTCAAACCGATACCGAAAGATCGTCAATCCTGAAAATTTTCGACAAAACATTCCTCGAAATAGTTACCGTCGCTTGTCATTACCGTCTAAAAATAAACGACGCTGTTAGTTTTTAAAATGAGTCGTTCAGTCGTTCGATTCGCTCGAAACAGGTGCAACGCGCTCTCCCGAATCACCCCATACACGGTCGTTAAAGAGTACATCGCAAGGTGTTTGAGCCGCGGGCTA
This sequence comes from Venturia canescens, assembly GCF_019457755.1. Classification (NCBI taxonomy): domain Eukaryota; kingdom Metazoa; phylum Arthropoda; class Insecta; order Hymenoptera; family Ichneumonidae; genus Venturia; species Venturia canescens. The sequence goes on along the minus strand of NC_057424.1, from coordinate 9,897,671 downwards.
ATTGTTGTCGCGCACACGTATAGACCGTAAGAGAGATGAGGAGAGTTATTATCCACACGTGTGTATATAAAGGAGAGATGCACCGTGCAGTGTGCAGCCGTCATACATAATTTTATACGTATATATGCGTACGTGGTCGAGTGAAATTGCTGCACGTGCTGCTGCTGCTGCTGCTGCAGCAAAGTTGGTAAACCAACAGAGAACGGAGACAGAAACTTTCGTATTACTGCTCAAATGCATACTGTGCGGAATTGTGTATTAGGAGAAACATTAATTTCGCAGATAGATCGTGGACGACGCCAAGATCTCGTTATGAGCAAAGCAATTAATTCAGCTGGACTCTTTTTCCTACGAGGTTTCACTACGAATTTCTATGGGACATTTCGTTGCAGTGATACACGCCAGGAGATCCCAGTTTTCGAAGAGAGAATTCACATTTTTTAAGAGGCGTTTAAACATTTTTTCAAATTTTTCGTCTTCAATTGTGATTTTTTATTACCTATTTAGAATTGTTTTTTTTTAGTAGTTTAATCGTTTAGTAGTTTCATAACTGAACGTCAAAAGTTGAAAAAACTTTTAAATAGATGATAAAAAATATTGATTTCTCACAATTAAGGACCAAAAATGAAAAAAAAAAAAAAAAAAAAAAAAAAAAAACATTTAAACGATCCCAGTTTCAGATGGTTTTCTATTGTACTATATTTTCTCACAGAGATTATGAATTATGTTGCAATCGAGGCTGCTTATTATGGCGCTCCGAAATGAACCGTTTTCCGGTAGATTTAAGTGGATTTATATTTATAGCTGCGCCAAACACGCCCCGAGAGAATTGATCCATTAAATTATTCGATCGTTGATCGATCATAGAAATAGTAGAAGTTTAAGTTTCGTTGATAATTCACTTACGTTGGCTATTTTCTTCGACAGGAGCCAGATCTCCCGAGCTTCATAATCTTGTAAGCCTCTTAACTTGCTCTCGGTTTATAAATACAGAAGCAGATATTTTGTTTTAATAGGGACCCCTCATTGGAGGAGATAAAAGTGAATTTTCTCTTGTAACGTTTCGAGGGTGCATGTTCGGAGAACTGCGCATGGGATCGTGGCCAAAATTTAGGGGGCAGTGTGAAATAGGTTTTAATGTGTCGAGAACGAGAGGAATGAAAAATGCATGGGAAGCAATTTGTCTAAGGAAGTATCGAGTCCATAAACTCCCATTAAAAATGATTTTGGCCGCTGCATGTTTATCAATTTTTTCTACAAAAATGAAGATGGAAATAGAGGAATCGATCAGTCTCAAGGAATGTCTTCGGAAGGATCTTCGTAATGCAGTTGAATGAGAAGTTGCACGTCGCTCGAACTTTCGGGGCGTTGAAACTCCTTAATTACCGTGCATTTCGATATTCGGCCAATTTGTTGTTATCTCGCCTCTCCCTCGCTCCCTCTTCCCCCGTGTGTTTTGCTCCTCCAATTCCTTTTTCCCCTCCGCTGTTGTACGTTCCTCGTACAAATTAGTACATCGAGCTCGTCTCTCCGAACTTGAATTTATTATCCCCCGGGTGAATTAAACTTGCCGAGACAGTGTACGTGTGTTTGTGGCTTCTCGGCATTTTCCTTGCGCACATTACCATCACGCTCGATTAAATTAGAATGAGTCTGGTATAACGTGGCGCAAATGGGGGAAAAAGGACGAATAACAAAAATGCAACGCGAGTGATTCACCGCTTAGCAAAATCACGCTCTCTCCTTCCCTCTTTTCGCTCTCGTACGCACCGACATGGGAAATTCCACATGAAATCGATATCCCAGAGGGAGTGATGCCTCTATATTGCCCGAGAAAAGCGTCAAAATGACGTTCTTTTGAACTCAAAATTTCATTTTTTCGTCAATCGATAGAACATCATGAAATTTCTGTTGCTCAGGGAAATTGGAAGCTCGGTTTTTCATACCTGGCTTTATACTGGTTTTTTAAAGTTACTCTGGAGTCAGCCGCGCCGCAAATTCTGTTTTTCATACGCCTTCGCGAGCTATTATTTAACCAAAAGGGAAAACCTCAAAAATTCTCTTAGGCGGGACGAAAAGGTTGATGGTGCCTTGTTTCCTGATCGAATGCCGAGAAGTGAACAAAAATTCCTATGACGAAACCTACTGTAAATAATTTCAACAGAAAAATTCAGAAAAAATGTCACAAATCATGAAAAAACATTGTATTCAAAAAATATTCAAATCCGTAATTATTTTGTAAAGTGAAACAAAAAAATTCAAATGAAACGTGAGAAATGAAAAACCGAAAAATCCCGCTTGAAAACATTTCGGAAACCGATGCCCCGTTCTTCTCATCTTATTCTAACAAGCAAACCAATTGAAAATATTTGCCCTTTGAGTTACACGTGCAGCATTAGAATTTATTTAAGAATAAGGAAATAAGTGCATTCTCCCACGACGAATAAGTCAATTCTCGTAGAAAAAATGACAGCAAGAAGGAGAAGCGAGGGGGAGCGAGAAAGAAGTGTACAACTCAAGCGAGACGACAAGTCTTTCTCGGACGAGCAAACAGCCGGAAAACAAAATGTGTACGCCCCGATGATCCTCTCTTTTTTCTCTCTCTCTCTCTTTACCTGCAGAATAAAATACACGCTTGTTCTCAAAGTGCGGAGAGCCATGACTGCACGAGTTTGTAGACATTGCTTCGATTGTGATGTACTTCGAATACAAAACGAACAATAAATAACGTGAGACTGCTGGATTCGTGAGAAAGAGGCATATAGCAGGAGGTAGAGAACGAGAGAGAAGGAAAAGATATCGAGCGAGGAGGAATCGAGATTAATAAATGTAGAGGGATTTTCATATCAACTCGATCCCCCTTCGTTGCACGAGTTAAAAAAAAAAACTCTTTCGTTCCATTACAATTGTGATTCAAAGAACGAATCTATCGTTAAAAATGAAAAACTGCTCGCTCAATTCAGCAGGTAAAAATGACACTGAAGTTTGCAAGGTCGGAGTCCAACGAAATGATGTAAAAAAGCCTCCAATAATTCCAGTGATTCTCCAATTTCGTTGGATCTTCGTGAAATAAAAAATTGGTGAATTAAAAATGTTTTTTTTCGCTCATCTCGATGGACTCGAACCTTGCAAACTTCAGGGTCGTCAGATAAAATAGTGATTCGACTTTTTCCTTACTTCGGATTCCAACGTGAGATTTTTAAAAATCGCATTAATTCACGCGGATCGTTGATTATTAATGAAACCGTGTGCAATGCTACGGGAAAGCAGTGACGAGGGCCCTCGAAATTTGGCACAAAATGACCCGTAGTCAAGCCGAGGCCGGTGTCTCGCAGAGTCATTTATGCACACGCATAACGTTCACTCGTTTCCTTTCAAAGTGAATAATAATTCGTGGAGGCATATTATAAGGAGCTGAGGTATAACGGGGCAAGCTGGGGCAGACAGACGAGAGCCGGGGGTGTCCGGCGAGTCGTAGAGACGCATGAGAGAACTAAAGCTTCGAGTGTGACACGCCTGAATACCTCAAAAAACGAGAAAAGAGGAAAACTAAGTAGAGGGTGTCCTCAATGTCGATTGCGTGGATCGTGGGAGAAACGAGCTTTTCAAAGATTCGTACGAAATTGGAGAATTACTGGAATTATTGGAGGCTTTTTCGAGATCATTGCGTCGGACTCCAAGCAAACTTCAGCGTCATCGATTTCGTTCCCTGCCAAATTAGGAATTCGTAGTTTTCCAAGCTGCACCGATACTTCGTGGAATAAAAAAGGTCAATTACGAATGTTTCTTTCGTTCATTCGGTTGAACTCCAACCTTGAAAATTCAGCGTCACGAACATTGACTCATCCGCAATTATCAATGGAGTGCGTTGTACAAATTTTATTGCCAGGATTTTTTAGTTCGTTATCACGAATCATCGAGTAAGCCACCGACTCTCTGGGGCACCTCGGCGAGACGTTTCTCCACAGAAATTCGGAGTTGCGATGACGCTGAAGTTTGCAACGTTGGAAAAAAATCTTCGTAATTGACCAATTTTTTATTTCACGAAGTATTGGGGCAGGTTGAATAACTGCGAATTGCAAATTCGGCAGGAAACGAAATTGGAGAATTATTGGAATTATTTGAGGCTTTTTTACATCATTCAGTTGGACGCCAACGTTGCAAACTTCAGCGTCATGGAGTTGCGAGCTTCCCTTCTTTCCAGTTTTTGACTTTCCGGACACTCTGTACATGAATTGGCGGTGTGTGTATGTGTATAGGCGGGTTTTGTCCAGTACACTTTGTCCTCGTGTCGCCGAGCTTCTTCATTCTCGTTTTTTTTTCACGTGCTATTCGAGCGTCGGCTCCCTTTCCCTTTATCTTTGCGCAGGGCGTAACTAACAACCCCTAAACGAGCGATTACCGAGTCTCGCAGCATGTGACGTGTATCCTCGATTTGCTTCTCGCAAAGGAACATGCGATTTGCCAAAAGGGAGCAACGACCATGCAGTCGATTAATTGGTCGAATTTTTTCTCCGCTTGGCATTTCCGGAAGAATTAAACGAAAAACCGTGCTTTCGGTTTAGCCCCCTCCGAGAGTCGTTTGATTTCATTACCACCGACTTCCTCAAACGTACGATTCTTCGGTTGGTCGTGAGTCAAGTGCAACGAAGCCAGCACTTGACCCCAGGCTCGAAAACGTTTTGACGAATGGAGAAAATCACTAAGCTGCTTGGAAATTAGTTCTCGAGCGGATATTCAAATTGGAGAATGTTCTCCGCCCTGCTCGAGCTGCTCGGAGTCGACTCTTTCTCTCTCTCCCCCCCCCCCCCCCCCCTCTTGTTTTTCACTTCCGGCACCCAAGTTATATATAATACGTGGAAGAGAGTCAGTCGGAAATTAGTGCGGTGGGAAAAAAAAGCTGAGCGACGCTTTTTTCTCTTGTATTTTTTTCAAAGATCAGACATCGAGACCTCACCGGATGCGGTGCGAGCATGTCCACGTGTGTGTGAAACTTCAAGAGCGAGAACCACTTCCGGCGGTGAGCGACGATTGTCCGGGCTGTGGGGGATTCGATTTCTTCCCTTCCTCTCGCATATTATATTTTTATTTCGATACATCTTTGTACTTGGATATAATGGAGAGTGATTTCACGAGTGCTCGTCGCGTCGGTATATCGACGAGTGTGAAAGGAAATATCGTCCATCCTGAGTAGCCTGGGCCGCTGTTTTCATCGTGTTTGAATCCCAGGAAAAAAATCAGTTCGAGATTCACTGAAATTGAAACGTTTTGTCGTCGAATTTTGTCCAAGCGATCGGGGCCGATCAGACACTGAATGCAACTGTTCATCACCGTTGCTCGGATGAACAAACTCTTCGGAGAGTGGCAAAGGTCGCTTTATTTTCAACATTTCTCTACGGGTTCCTGCTACATTAATGGGAATGGAAAAGTTGGGGGACGAGGAACGAACGCAAAAATAGAAAGAACTCGGTAACGTGATCTCCAATGGTCGATGGACGAAGATTGAGCGATGCTGGACGAGAAGAAATAGAATAACTGCTGGAAACGTGTACCAGTGTCGAGAGATCACTGCACTTAGCACTCGCTGTAAGTGTGCTCGTGCTGATAGAAAATTACGTGCAACGACCGCAAGCGTCATGGCAAATCGCGTAACGTTGACAGTTTAAATAAGCGACAGAAGCGGGGAGGAGAACGAGAGAGGAAAAGTTTACTCAAGTGACTCCTCTCCATTGTCTTAAATGAGCCCCATTTTTCGAGATTTGCGTGAAGAAAATCTCCACGCTTCGAGGCTGTCATCTCCTGGTTTTATAATTTCATTTATTCATAAATATTTCACTGCTCAAATCACGTTGGAAAGTTATTTATAATGGTCATAAATTTTATCTTTATGGTGACTCTGGCGATTAGAAATCGCCGGAGGACTTTTTTTGGGGTAAAAAGAATTTTCTAAAGCTTTGGAGCGTTCGTTGTGGGATCAGAGCTACCGTAATATATTGAAATAAAACTGAATGCACCCTCATTCCTAAAATTGCAGTTGAACGCCAACATTTCTGATGCTGAAAATTTCTGATTTCTTGGCACACAGAAATGAAAAAGGACGACGCTGAAGTTTGCAACGTTCGAATCCAACGAAATGAAGGAAAAAAATAATATTCGTAATCCACCAATCTTTATTCCACGAAGTATTGGTGCAGGTTGAAAAACGACGAATTGCAAATTCGACAGGAACTGAAACTGGATAATTACTAGAATTATTGGAGAGTTTTTTTTCAGATGCTGTCCAGCACCCAGAATGCATGATGCAAATTTTCACGACTGTTTTCCTGGACTTGTTCGTTGTCTTCATAGAAAACATTTAAATCGTGCTGAAAGAAACGAGATTTTGAGAACGTTGTTTCTGTGCACATCGAGCAATATCGTCATTCCTTTATTTCATTATTATTTATTCCTAGTCGCGTTAATCCTCAGAACGCCTCAATTTGTTTTGAGAGGCCCTCTAACAGTCTCCATTTCTAAAGGTGATTCGGTAAAGAAATTTGTCCAAGTACTCATCCTCCTCAATGCACTTGTATCCAGAGGTATCCTTGAAAACGGTCACAAAAAATGGTGCCTCTTTTCGTCCAAGATCAAAGCGACATTTCCCGCCCTTGAACGTCCAATCACGAACATGAGCTTGTTAGGTTAATATTATAAGAGTGTAACGATAGCACCTGCCATAATTTTTTCGGTGCTCCTTCCCTGCCTTCTGCTTCTCCTTGCCCTTCGATGCATCATTGCCTCATGCAAAATTCAACGATCTTGTTACCCTCCTCGTCGTTTTTCTTCTCTTTTATACGTCCAATAAAAACGTTCAATTTACAAATTGCATGCTCCTCGAAAAGGCAATTTACATTTTTCGGAAGAAACCTGTCCTTGCAATATTTTCCAACGGGATATTTCCTCACGAGTAGTGATGTTTAATGAAAAATTGTCTGAAACTTTGACAATTTTACTTCTCGAATAATTCAATAAGGACCCAAACATTTTTATATTTGAAATAAGATTACAATATTTTCATCAAATCGGGACTAATTTTCTCAAGCAACGTGCAGAGAGACCTCGAACACCAATCGACCGTGACGAAAAGTTGTTTTTGTTTTTTATTTCCAAAAATACTATGTCGCAGAACTGCACGTAGCTAGATGTGATCGACGCCGTCGTAGATCTGCATTGTGCTTCGTTTCAATTTTATTTGACAATATTCAATCGACTTTGGAACTTGCTTATCATTCATTCGTACCTAAAATTTCTATTCCTCCAATAAAAAAATTCGTGAATTCCGCTTTATTTTTACTCCTTTGAGGGCGTAAGAAGCGAAAGAATTTTCAACATTTGAGTCTAGAAAACAGAGAGTAAATAAAAAAAGAAAAAACAAAATTCCAAGTCCCAACTATAAAATGGCTGATTCTCCCTACTGAAATGTTTCGAAACTCGAAGATTTTTTTTCACTTCTGTACACAATCATGCAAATCTGTTCGCTGTATCCATATCGGTGACAGTGGATAAAGAATCCTCTCGGCATTCAGCTCGCGTTGCGATAGCCTCAATATTCAAGCGGGACTAACAAAAATGATAGCGACTGAATGGAAAAGTGGGGGGAGGAGCGAGAGAGAGAAAAGGCGCAGGGAAAAGAGAGCGGGGTTTGGAATACAATCGGCCTCGTGATTGTGCTCTTGACAAAGTGCACTCCGAATTCGATATGTAGCCAACGAAGGGTTCGACGAAAATTCAACGCCACGGTTCATACAAATTAAACGAGGGCGAACCTCGAGAATACAGTGTGAAATGTACGACAGGCAGATTTCGCAGGCCCAGGGGAAAGCTCGCTAAATTTTGCAGGCACTTCATTGTCGAGGTACTCGAGAATTGTTGCGGAAGAGTTTCCAGCAGGAGAGAGTTCGAAAATGCTCTACGTTCGAGGAGAATAAGGCTGCTTAATAGAACTTTGGGGAAATAAGGGTCGGCAGTATATAAGGGCGGTGAGGAACTTTGCTGGAAGCCTCGAAGATTGGATCTGCGAGCACGAAAGTGGCGCTCGTGCCGCTCGATTGAATGATTCATTGAATAAATAATCGTCAATTACGAAGTTACGTTGCTCCACCAAGATTTCAACAGCTCGTCGTAATTGTTGACGAGTCTCCCGATTTCCCGGCGTTCGAAAATCAAGCAGTTACCCCGACGTGAATCAGAGCCCGGTTTTACAGAAGATTGAAAAAATGTTCCATTCCCTCGACTTAGATATCGGCGTTTTGGCTTACGCGAGCCGCGCGCCCGACGCTCAGTATTCCACAGCGCTTTCCTTCCTCATTGGAAATTCAAGGGATAGTTACCAGGGATTTGTGTGATGTTTGTGTTGGTAGGAATGATCCCACTGCGCCCGGGGGCGTACGTTCGTACAACGTTAAAATACTTTGAATACAAGGGTATACGTTATGTACACGAGAGCAAATGCTCTCGGGGAGCAGGTCCTGGAAAAGCCAGGCACGACCTTCGCCAGGTCGGTTTATCGATTCGACTACGCTGGCAGCGCACGCAACCCCCTTACATCCCTTGGCTAAAGTTCGCCATTGCTTCTTCCCCCGCTTTATATACCTATGTAAAGATTTATGGAGGAGAGAGTGTCAGTGTGTCTAAAGTAAATATAAGTAGGGTGTTGCGAACCTCGACGTCGAAAATCGTCGAGTGAGTGGCTAGCAAAACCCTCGAAGGAAAAGTCTCCGAGCTTATTTTCTCTGGGACGATCAATTGATGAGATATCGATTGATTAGGAGCAGCCAATCTGGCCTGGCGGAAGCACGATAAGACCGGGTTGACGAGGCGACCCGAGCGTAATCGATCGACGCCGGGCACGCCTCCTTTTCGAACCGGCCCACCAGGCTTCGCCGATTGGGCAAACACGACCGATTCGTCGTCGCTTCGCAGCGATGCGCTTGCCTGGGAACTTTAATCTTTTAGAGATCCGCACCACCGCGCGCTCTCAATATTTGAAAAGACTCTGAGGACACCCTGTTTATCGACTCCGCTAAGCCCACCACCCACTCACGATACCACTGACCTACTCCTACACGAAAATACGAATATAGTCCCTGCTCTCAAGGCGAATCAGGGATTTCTCCCACTTTGTGCTCGCTCCCGATATCTCTGTCTTTTTATCAATCTTTCTCGCTCTCTCTCTCTCTCTCTCTCGAATGTTTTTCGCTCTTTCTCTCTCCGGCAGTTTTCGACTTTTATAGTGACGGAATGGAAGGTAAAAAAAGGTATGTACTAAGTTTATAGGGAAGAGGCGAACCAGCAGGGAATTCGGGACGCTTAATTGGGATCGATAGATCGAGGAACCTCTCACTTTATAGTTGGATAAATTTTTTTGTCTCTGGTGTTCTCTCCCATTCTCTCTCCTACTGTTTTCAGTTCACCCTCTCGTGAAATACCTATTTGAAGCTGGGACAGGGATTGGGTAGGTGCTCCAAAAGGGCTTCCAGCTAATCCGTCAATTCATTGAACGACCTCGTTTCACTTGCTCGCGACAACGATAAAAACAAAGCCTGTAAAAAGAAAAAACGAGCATGGACAGAAGAGTGTGAGAGTAAAAAAACTTGTGGGGTTACTGACTCGAAGGAAGGGGCGAAGAAAAAAGGTGTCACGACTCGAATTCATCGAGGGAAATATTACTGTGGAATCGTATGGGGTTTTGTTTTGTATACTTGAATATTTCTTATTGAATGGGGGGTCTCAGGCGAGAGGTGAAACCATTCGATATCCCATTATTCTCGTGATAAAGGAATAAACCCGAATTGGTAATATCGTCTGAATTGCTTTTATGCATAATGGAAATGCTAACGATGAAATAAGAGAAACACAAAATCGAAGGTATGAGAATTTTTATAGATTCTCTCGAATCTTTTTCCAAGAATTCATCATTTTGTTGCACTCGATTGTTTCGTCGTTGAGCTTCTCTCATTGGAATTTTCAATTGACTGCAGTCGAAAAGCTCCTAATCGATTTTAGGAATTTGCTATCCCGTAGAAAAAAAAACAGAAGTTCGATTTTTTTTCAGGTTACTCATGCACGAAACGATTTTCTTGAGGATGGATCAGTCGGTATATCGCAACCGTGAGTGCGAGAGAGATAGCTGCAAATTTCGAAATCAAAATTCTTTGACACAGTTTGACCGATTAAAAAAAGGCTCTGTCAGTCGATTTTTGCCATCGTTCTGCGTAGGCTGACAGAGCCTTTTTTTAATCGGTCAAACCGTGTCAGAGAATTTCAATTTCAAAAATTCCAAGTGAGGTTAGTCGACTGATCCGTACTCTTAAGAGAGTCTTGAAATTTGCACACAGTTTGAATGGGTAGTCGACTGACACGCATATCGAATTTTAAGGGGTTCGTCTTATTGGTTATTGAGATAAGCGTTTTTAAATATGAAGAAAAATACACGGTTACAAAAATACAAAGTTTATGAAAAAACGTACACAATAGCAATAAAGTATATAACGAAGGTTTGGGAACAAATTCGAGACGATTGTCTTAGCAGTAATAAAGATATATTACCTTAAAGATTGAACGAAATTGGTAACGAGCACTGCGCGTATAACCTCACATTTGCTTATTTCACCATTTTGTTTCTTCTTGGTTTGGGCCATTCCTGTCACAGCCTTTTGTCTTTTTATTCATACATTTTTCGTGATCCATTTCCCTTTGGGCTCTCTAATGCGATTTTCAACATAAAAAAACAATAGTATTTTCGCCAGGGACGAATAAAATTCGGGCTTCAGTCAGGGATGGATCCCCGATTAATTAATGGCTTGTAATTTCATTCGCCAAGAGATAAGTTGAAAAAATGTATTTACAATTTCGACTTAATAACTCTGAAATTCATTTAAAGTGATAATACCTTTAATTAGGAAGTAAAAATCAGTCCAATTTAGACACCCATAAAATACGATCCTTCGGGCATCTTCGTGCACCTTAAAGAAATACGATTTGGTCGATTATTTCTCTCGCTATATTTTTTTACAGGAAAAATGTTTCACCTGCTGATGTATTTTCAATTTTATTCTTTTGTCACGTTCATGGGTCTTCAGAAACACGATGCGGGGGAACGTCGAGAAGTTACAAAAGCGACAAAAGAAAATTCATGAGACGAGGGCTGCAGAGCGGGGGGGGGGGGGGTGTAGATCGGAGACTCTTAGCATGGGTCTCACATAAAAGGATTCTTCATGAATGACCACAGGTAAAAGCGGGTTAACGGGCATGTTTGTTACGAGGCTTGTATAAAGCCCTAATGCTCGTCGCTTCTTTAGAAAACGTGTTTCTTTTCTTTCTTCTTTTTTTCACTTTTCTTCGGGTCTTGTGTGTACACAGTGATCAGACTTTGATAACATAACACTTTTTTTTACGATTGTTACTCTTTTTTATTATAATGCCGCACTGGCCGTAGGTGTGAATCGTAAAAAAAATGAAATTTCCCCGGCTTTTATCGTCGACTTAAGTCTAGGGATTTGTAGATTGTAACGCGCAGTGATTTGCCGCGTCGTCAAAATGTAAATGGACACCTAAAAAATAAAATGCCCCACGCAACTCTTCAATCTCCAACAAATCTCGTTATTCACTTTTTCCGTGACGCCCGTCAGCAAACGATATTTTAATTGATTCATTCGATGCTCAGTTTTCCATGTTTCATCTTCCTCAAGCAACACATTACTCCATGGTCGCCGAAGGCACAATGCAACTCGTTTTACCAGACGTTTCGTTCGGTCCATTGCACCAAAATGATGTTCCGGCTGCACTCGGCGTCGTGAGAGACGATCTCTCTCTCTCTCTCTCTCTCGCCGCGTAAGAGGGATGAATGCAACGCTGCTGGGCGAACTAACAGGCCATGGAAATTGGCACGAAACCGGAGATGGGATGCAGCATTGAGATTACAACGGTCGTACAAGGGGTGTCCGAAGCGTTTGGCCTCGCGATCATCACGACACGTTCGTGGATCGTATCGAATGCGCGAAACTTTTCGAATCTCACGTTCTTTCGTTCAAGCCCTGGCATCTCTTATTACTGGAAGCGAATTTGATGCACTATCAAAATCCTGCGGGCACTTGACGAGCCGAAAAATTCGCTGGCGCTGACAACAATTAATAGCTCTTCAACGGTGCCTCGTAAAAGACGGCGCTCCAGGGCTTTCCTCGTGGAAGATTCACGAGCCCTCCTCGCGACTCCTTCACACATTGCTTCAGGGACACCATTTGGGTTTAAGAAAAGAGACACGGGCTACCGGAACCAACTAGTGCGAAACTAACAGTAGCAGAGAAGCCTCGCGTTTCACTATAGGATTGCACTACGTGTCATCGCAGCAGAACGTAAACAGGAGCATATGCATCATGTTCGTACACCCTTCAGGGACATTGCCTCCTATCTGTATGCATCATAAGTTAACCCGGCTCAACCTCGTCCATCTTGATTCCACGAGGTTTAGCTAATCTAACCGGCATCACGCACAGCACGAAGGCTCCCCGTTTGAAGGAGGCTTGATTATACACATTGTGTCGAGATAAATGTCCTAATCAAGTTGAAACATCGCCCACTACAATGGGAAATGGAATGTAGAAAGATTCTTATTCATTCAGATATGAATTGGGGGGCAAATTGAGCTCGTTGGAAATGCCAATTTTCTAATGGTTTTTCATTTCAATTTTATTTTCTTTGGACGCAATCGTTTGATGGAAAACTCACGAAAATTAGTATTGTTTGGAAAATTCGATGTGGACGGAGTTTGCAACGTTGGAGTCCACGAAACGATAGAAAAAAAACTCTCCAACAATTCCAGCAATTCGCCAATTTTGTTCGACAGCGAATTTGCAGTTTTTAGTTTTTCAAACTGCACCGCAATGATTTCGCGAAATGAAAAATGAGCGAATTTCAAATGTTTTTTTTTCTCGGCGGACTCGAACGTTGCGGCCCGTAAAATTCGAAGACTTTACCGGAGGTTTCGAGGGAATGATGAACAGGAGGAAAATTAGTAAATAAAAAATCTAAATTTGTTGTAATAATTTAGAGGAAATGCGAGCGCGAGAGCGTGACGTCTTTGATGACGTCAAGAGCGTCGAGGGAGTCCGGGTGCGTTGATCTTGCCTCGTACCGTGTTGTACGCAGTTGATACAGTTTGCTCGTGCATTTGGCAGACAGATCGGCGCGTCCCATCGTCTCTCATCTCTCGTCCCATGCTCCCTGGTCGTTTGTGACGAAGAAACACACGCATTCGCACAAACACGAGCGCGCCTGCGCAAGGAGTTGAGGCCTTCGCAGACGTTTCTCTTCTCAGACTGGCGGTGCGTGCAACCAGAACCAACGACCGGCTGGTGCCTGCATGCATCAGCTGCAGCATCCAACGAAAGAGAGAAAGAGAAACTCCTGTGCCACCGTCAATCGTACACAAACGCTCGTGTGTTTCTTCCTCCTCTCCTCTTTTTGTCTTTTACCTTATTTTCCTCCTGAGGAATTCTGCGCTCCATCTTTCTCTCGTTTTTCCTCGGAGCCGACTCCATTTCATTTTTTCCATCTTCTTTATCCTTTTTCCGATTCGATCCGTATTTTTTAAATTTCCTTCTCCTTTTGACCTTATTCTCCATTCTTCCTTTGTTTCTTCCCCCTTTTTTCTCCATTTCATCTCCCCGCAAACAGTCCCATCATTTTTTATCCATCTACCGAAGACGAGCCATCATTTCAGAGTATTTCTTTTTCTAATTACACTTTTACCGTGAAGTAGAATCGTGAGGAACGACCGAGAAGGGTAAACGAACTCACGAAGGATGCGTCATTCGCGTGTTTACCGAGAGTTCTCTCTCTCTCTCTCTCTCTCCTCCTCCCTTTCCATCTCCTCGTCTCGTATTATATACGCTTCTGAGGAAGTACAACTTTTTATAACCCGAGCTTCTCTTACGTGGAAAGGAGAGACCGATGGACTCTAATGGACCATTTACCCTTCTAAGATCACAATCTTCTAAATAAATCTGATAAATGAAGAAACATTAACAACTTTCGTGCCTCCTCTGAGCCTCTACCACCGAACGATCACAAAAATATAAACAAAACAGTCCATGACCAAACAGCTTAATCAACAAGCCTCTAAAAGCATGCGAAAATCTTCAACGAATATCCAGTACGAAGAAACAAACTATTTTCAAGCGCGACGACTCCATTCCCCGTTTTTCCTTTCTCGTTTCAGGTAAACCCACAGAAAATATATATTCCTTACGCAGAAGCAATTGTTGAGCGATTGTTCGAACGAGCTGGCGCAGCGTATACTCGACAAGGAGTAACCGTGAATTTGAGTGAGTTCCAACGAGATTCAGGATGACAGAGAATGCAATAAATATACACACGAATATATATGTATACAGAAATCCACATGTATTAATGTAGGAAGGAATGCAATGAGAGTTATGCCGGGTGAATCGTTGCGTGCAACCACGAACAAAGTGCAACATGCATACATACACGATATTCACTCAAAATACCCATGGTGAATCACTCAAAAGCCTCTATATATGCGTCCCTCTTTGCTTATACGTATATATTTAGGGGAATCTCGGAAGTGACGAGAGTGATGTATGTACCCGAGCAGATGCATCTCAAGAGAGCAAAGGGCTGCTGCGTGCTGTTGTAGTCCGCGCGGATACACACGCGGGAGATGCGTCGTATATTTGTGCATGTCAATGAGAGAGCGACTTTGTAGAGGACAATCATACGAGTAAATGAGACTTGGAGTTAAATTCCGGCGGTTATTTGGCCGAGGAAATGGTGTGGAAGTTTGCAAGGTTGGATTCCAACGAAATTATGTAAAAAGGCCTGCAATAGTGATTCTCCGATTTCGTTTCCTCTCGAATTTGCAATTCGTCGTTTTTCAAGCTGCTCGATACTTGGTGAAATGAAAAATTGGTGAATTACGAATGTTTTTTTCGGCCATCAAATTGGACTCGAACGCTGCAAACTTCAGGGTCGCGAAATGGCTCGAAACTCCAACTTTGTTGGGAAGCAACTCCGAGATGCTTCGAGTTCGTGTTTAAAACCGCGTTATTGGAGAATATTCAAGTGGATTCGGATGAAAAAGAAGAAAATGCACAAAAACGTTGGTGCAAGAGGAAAAACCTTGGAGCAAAAAATCGTCGTGAACAGAATCGAAAAATAAGAAAGGGCCAAAGCCGTTATCGATGTTCAAAGCGGATTGATTCATTTGACACACGAACCAATTGGATTCTGTTATTATTACCTCGAGTTCTGTCTTCGTTCTAAAATGGGATGAAATTTCGTAACCGTCTCGCGGGCGTTCCTGAGACTCGAGCTTTTCGTATTGGCAATTAGCGTACGAGAGCAGCATCCCTGCTCCCTCTCTCTCTCTCTTTTTTCATCTCCTTTCTCTTTCCTCCTGTCTATACCGTCGAGAAAAGGTATTTATATAATAGCCTCTGTATGTATTTACATACGTGTGTACGTATGTTAAATACACATCCGTGCCCAAGTGGAATATCTCTGAGTGACGACGAGCTCGACATGGGGCCAAACATGTCGCATGTACGGGCGATTCCGTTCCAATTAGCGCTCTGTTTTTTTATTGCAATGTTTCTTCGAGTCTTGGAAGGCTTAATTTAATCATCGCTTTTGAGTATTCAACGAGGTTCTAAAGTCTTGAATCTCGGATTCAAAAATGTTTCAATTTCGTACAGATTTCAAATGCTTTTTCAATCATTTCTTTCGCCTCTTTGTGCAATCTGCGAAAATTTTTTCACGCAGAAAGAATCTCGTGTCGAGGCTGTACATTTTGCGAATGCTTTCCATTCGGACCCTTGCGCGACTCGATGAAAAATTCGTCGAGTTTATTTCAAGCTTGCATGACTATTTTTCCATTTTTTTTTTCCCCCCTTTTTTTCAACTCTTCCAATCGGAGCTGAACGCCCCATATATATGTATACTCCTATATGTACTTTCGTGTACATATGCACACGTGTTTTCCTAGTAAACCCGGAATAGATCCTGAGAAAAGTACATAGGGGTGAAGACAGAGGGAGAGAGCGAGAGAGAAAGAAGCGCGGAGGGAGAAGAGGAGAAGAAGAAGAAAAGAAGCGCGATGCTTCTGTGGCCAAAAGGAAAGCACATCGTTAATCCAAATTCCTGTATCCGTGGTCACCACGAAATTTTCGTCAAGCACCGAATGACAGATCTTCACGATTATATGGCCCATTTAACCCCCGATGAAACAGCGTTCGAACCAAATGATTTGTTTTTCGTTATCTAATTCACTTATGAAATTGGATCGAGCTCTCGACCTCGATCTTATTTGTTCAACTCGAATTTGAGGTCGGTTCAAATGATTTACTCGAAAATGGTTCGAAGTTTGTGGATTGTTTTTTTTTTTTTTTTTTAATGATATTTAATTTTTTAAAATTTTTGTTGTCACACACGGAAGCGGTATTATGAGGAATTACCGAATTCGACACTGTTTCCTGGCAAATGTGTTGCGCGAGAAAAGCGATTGAGAAAATTTGAAAAATTTGAAAAAACAGGTCGCGCTACTGGCCGGAGAGGGGGGCCCGGGTACGCGAGAAAGAAACTTGCTGCACACGGAAGAAATTAAGGAAGGCGATGAGGCAAGGGTTTTTTTGGGATAATTAAATCGTTTCCAGTGTGCTGCTTATTGAAAGGAAAAAAAAATGAAGAAAAAATAAGTGACAGGTGGCCCGCTTTTTATTATCGCAATTTGTATAATATGCACCGGCGTGACTGCACAAAACGTCAAAAAATGAACCACGCGACGATTCCGGACTTCCAATAAAGTGACGGGAGCGGGTAAACTTCTCGAAAGCCAAGCTCACTTAATGCGAACTCAAAGTGCCTCGTGCTAAGTGGGCTAACGCGACAATTAATGAAATAATTGACAGTGATTACCGATCAGGAGTGAGAAAGAGAGAGGGGAAGCCAGAAGAGAAATGAGCCACGAACGACCTCGAGGATCAACGATCAATTATCATTTTTGCTCTCTCAAAATGCATTATTCATTCGTGAATTCCTTATTCTTTCATCCTTTATACGAACTCAGAAGCACGTTCGATTAGAAATACGAAAACAATGCTCGAAGCTTTATAATTAAATGTTTCAATTGACTTTGATATTCGCGCAAGGCGAACCGCAATTAAATTATTGATGGCTGTTATCACGTGAATGCAAAAACTTGTATTACAGGCACAAAAAACTAATAGCATTCCACGTTAATTGGGACCGACTGAATGTTTTTTTTTCTCTCTCAAACCTCTCTAATGCCATCGACGTCTTCTCATCTTCCGCGGTTATTTACTATCGTTTCTACTTAGTCGGCGCATACTCCGCAGAAAAAGAGAGAGAGAGAGCAAAGAAATGTCGTCATTGTTAATAATCGTTAACTATTGAAAATAACGAAGGAAAAAGATTATTTCGTAAGTGAATTTTGACCCGAGGGATTCCGAGATGTTTCATCCTCCGCTCGTTTCCTCTCTCGTGCCGTTTTTTACACGGGGGTAAAACGGGGGAGACGAAGGGGCAAAAATTGCTGCCGCCGTTTCCACCGGGACCGGTCGTTCGCCGGACAGCATCGTAAAAACGCATTAACGAGAGTGCCAGCAACAGCAGCCGATGGCTGCTGCCGCCGCCGCTGCTGCACTCTTCTCAACGAAGAACATTACACTGATATCCGCTCTCTCGTCTTATAGCTGCTTACATCCTTTCCCATAACTATACCCTGGGAAGCTCAAAAACGTGTTTTCCGAGGCTCGAGTGCCATTTTCGATGCCTCAAATCACTAAGCTTAGCATTTCATCGGTTCAAACGCCGGACGTGAGTTAATGGGGGCCTCCAATCGCGAGGTCGGGTGTTGCAGAAAATTTAATATCCTGTTCGATCTCCGCAGAGTTCATTTGAAATCGTTACTTTTGTCAGGGGATCGAAGCTGGGACGATAAAAGCCTCGGAAAAATCGAGTTTTCCATCGCCCGCGCGTAACACGCTGCTGCGTAAACGAAGCGAGATCTCGTTGCAGAAAAACAGTTTCGCAAATTCATTCGTAAAACGTAACCGTCGCGTTGTTTCTCACGAAACCGTTTTTCTTCCATGCTCCTTTCTTTCCGCGATCTTATCCAAGTCCCATCCGGCTTTTTTTCTGCTGCTGGGAACGAATCTGGCAACGCTGCGCGCACACATTTGTGCGGATCTCGTGAATCGAAAAACGCTTTCTTAGCAGCTCGGGGACCCGGTGCAACGACGCCTATCCGCGAAGAGTGTCTGGTTGAAAGCACCGGAAACTAAAGTGTTGGCTCGGCTCGAGCTGCAGGACTGCAGGGGACGCGCAAAATTTAGGGGCAACTTTGCTTGACAGCGGAACTACCGTTAGCCGGAAGCAATGCACCCACAGAGCGGACTCATTGAAGATCCCAGCCTTTTGTTGGGTGCCGCTGCTCCGTGGAGTTGGTTCGTTAACCAGCGGGTCTTTTACAACGATCTAAAAGTTGCCACCAACTTAGAAGCATTACTAGTTTATGAAAACTCGTAAGAACGGAGCCATTTCACTTGACTTTTGAAAATAAAAGCATGAACTTAGGCTTCCAGGAATTGCGGACTTGAGGTTAGGTTATGCCCGAAGGATCGTATTTCGTGGGCGTCCAAATTGGGTCGATTTTGGCTGTCTAATAAAAATATTATCACTTTAAATTAATGTCAAAGCTATTAATTCGAAAATGTAAATACATTTTTCCAACTTATTTATTGGCGAATGAAATTACAAGTAATTTATCAATTGGGAATCCATCACTGACGGAGCCCCAAATTTCATTCGTCCCTGGCGAAAATACTACGGTTCTTTATGTTGAAAATCGCATTAGAAAGCGCAAAAGGAAAACACAAAGGGAAATGGATCAAGAAAAAAGTGCCTTTTTATAAAGTAAGCTTGTGACGCGTGAATTAGCTGTTGATTATCATCGCTTTTCCGCGCGATTCCGATTGGTTCTTGAAACACGAGGATTCGGGGCTAAATTCATTCGGAAAAAACAACGTTCATTCGTCCCGTCAAAATGACAGCTTGGAATTCAAACCATCTTTGACATTTTGTCGATATCGCTGTGCTCGACTCGATTTCTCGAAAATTCTTCGAATTGGGCATTCTTTCAATAGTTATTAATGAGTTGGATTATTAATCCTGGTGAAAATAAATAAAAAATAACGCTATGCAAGAAGACGACGTGCGCGGAGCGCGCGTCTGTGACTCACCTAGTATTAATAAAAAGAAAGAAGGCTGTGACAGGAATGGGCCGAGCCAAGAAGAAACAAAATGCCGAAATAAGCAAATGTGAGGTTATTCGAGTGCTCGTTACCAATTTCGTTCAATCTTTATTACTAGCAAGATAATCGTCTGGATTTTATTCCCAAACTTTAATTATATACTTCGTTATTGTTGTATACTTTTTCATAAGCTTCGTAAGAAGCGTTCATTCGTTACATGGAAAAATGAACGATTTTTTACGCACAGTCCCTACAACCCCGTGTATTTTTCTTCGTATTTAAACACGTTTGTCTCAAAAGTCAATGAGACGAGTCCTTTAAAATTTGAAATGCGTGTCAGTCGACTGACCATTTGAACTCTGTGTAAATATCGAAACTTTCTTAATAAAATCGTTTCGCCGATGAACTACCTTAATGTTACAAAGAAAACATGCAAAAAAGGTGGCCTAATTAAATGAAACGCAGAACAAAAGCGAGAGGGCTGACTGCGCAAGATTTTTCAGTGGCAGTAGTAGAATGACGATAACAAATGGCTTGTTGATTCGGCAGGTTAATTTCCAGCTGCTGAGTCACCTTGATGCAATCATTTCGAAAAGGCCGTATTTTCCTGTCTCTCTTATTTCTTCATAGATTTCACTAGCTGCAAAGTCGCGCTCGCGCGGAGAGTTAGAGTCGCGTAGAATGTTCGCTGTCTCGCGGGGAGCACCGCACAGCAAAAGTGGGGACGTTCGCGCGGGGCACGGGGGAGGCGCGGGGGTGTATATATATTCAGCGAAGCGTTAATGCGACGCTAACGAGAGACCGAGTCAGCACGAGAGAGCTCTCTGCTCCGCGATGCGGTGAAGGAACAGCATGCTGGCAATAAAACCGCCTGCAGACTAGCGGCGTCGCGAATCTTTCGTTGTGAACGAGCCTTATCGTCTCTCCTTTTGAGCAAAGAGACTCAAAGAACCACCATCATGTACGGAGAGAGAGGAGAAAATCAGTGACGATTGGATGCGGGTAATTTTGATCCATTGGCGAAGTTTATAGCCCTGGAAAAAGCCTGGCTGAAATAGCTTGAAAAATATGAGCAAACGTTATGCCTCTGGACTCTCTCGATCGTAATTATACGAAGAAAAAAAATTCAAATGACTCATAACTCAAGATGGAAAATTCTATTGGAGCGTCGCTCTCTTCACAGTCGTGGATACCGTATTAATTTTATTCCAATGGGAATCAGCTACTGACGCAGTCTCCAGGCTTGACTCGTGCCGAATCACCCCATGACCGGGACAGTGTATTCTCTCGTGCGGTTTGCTCACCGGCATTGCGGGTGGCTTCCGCGTATACGTAATGTAAATTAAGCTCACTGCCTGCCATCGCATGCATATTAACTATGTGTTCTCTGTTACTCGCTCTGGTCCACATACAGCTCGCTTCAAAATTCACTTTCAACTTCCCCGGAACAGGTGCGGAGCCCTCAATCCCAAAGGGAAAAGTTTGCCGACATTTTTTTCGAGAACCCGCGATGTCGAGGTGGAAATTCATTGGGAATGGCCAATCGGGGAAACGCAGAATGAAATACAGAGCTCGAGGGAGGGTGCGCTCCCTTTACGATTGGCCCGCTGAAATGACTGCCAAGAATATCGAATTAGTTTCGACGAGCGGATGCGTTTCATAGAAAACGAATTCTAGAGAATTTTCTTTGGAAAATCTTACGATATTCATTCACTTTTTCAGCACTCATGATCTCGAGGTGGTGCGTTGCCATCTTACTTTTAAGTCGGCCTGTATCGTATAAATACGCCATTCTCAATGAGCTCGTAACGGATATGCGCGAATCTCACTCACACAAGTGCACCAACGGTACGCGGAGAAATTTTTTTCCACCTTATTTTTTATTTCTTCCATTTAAAACATGTTACAGTGTGAGCACAGCGGAGCAGCAGCCACAGAAATCGAGAGATACGATCTTCGCGTTCATAGACCGTCAAGTTTACTCGCTGACACGCGGTCACAACGACAATACTACAAAAAAAAAACAACGTCGATGGGAGTGTGCCCGGGAAAAAATGGAGATAACGTGTTTTTATGGCTGCCAACGACCGGCGAATATTTTCAAGGATGAAAAATGAAATCCTTTTGTTTTCTGTCAACGAACGCTTCCGACGAGCTTCTATCGCAGTCATGCTCAAACAATAACATTTTTAAGGTTGTTCATGCACGAAACAATTTTCTCAAGAAAGTCTTGAAATTTGCACACAGTTTAAATGGCCAGTCGACTGCCGAGCATTTCAAATTTTATAGGATTCGTCTCATTGACTATTGAGACAAACGTGTTTAAATATGAAGAAAAATACACGGGGTTGTAGGAACTGTGCGTAAAAAATCGTTTATTTTTCCATATAACGAACGAACGCTTCTTACGAAGCTTATGAAAAAGTATACAATAACAACGAAGTATATAATTAAAGTTTGGGAATAAAATCGAGACGGTTATCTTGCTAGTAATAAAGATTGAACCTTAAAGATTGAACGAAATTGGTAACGAGCACTCGTATAACCTCAGATTTGCTTATTTCAGCGTTTTTTTCCTCTTGGCTTGGACCATTCCTGTCACAGCCTTTTGTCTTTTTATTAATACTTTTTTCTCGATTCATTTCCCTTTGCGTTTTCCCTTTTGGCTCTCTGACGCGATTTTTAACATAAAAAACTATTTTTTTCGCCTGGGACGAATGAAATTTGGGGTGCGGTGAATGTGGATCCCCGATTAATTAATGGCTTGGAGAGTTTTATTCGCCAAAAGATAAGTTGAAAAAACGTATTTACGATTTCGAATAACTATGAGATTAACTTGAAGTGATAATATTTTAAATTAGGAAATAAAAATCGGCTCAATTTAGACACCCATAAAATACAATCCTTCGGGCACCTTAAACGAGTTTACTGAACAAATGATTTCACGTTTAGCTAATGTTTCTGAAATTTTTGGACCTTCGAATGTTTTCTCGGGCTTGAAATAATAACGAGTACATTCGATCACTTCGCTCAACTGAAATTCTCAACAAATTTCACCCTCAAAAGGCAATTTATTGGGGAATATCAACAAGAACCTATGGCGCGTTACCAAAATACAGCCCTCGGGATTCAACGTTATAATAACCGATTCGATAATGTACGCAAAGGAAATGTATATGTTGTTCGCTCATTGATGGGGCGGTGGGAGATGAATTCGTTCGATATCGCATACGCAAAGTTATGAATCGAACAGTGCCTCTGTTGCTTGTATGTGTGCATGCGTTTCATCAGTTCGACCGAAGCAATTAATCAGAAATTTTGTAATCCGCTCGAGCGAGCACCCCTTTGCTTCGTTTAATTAAAAGTAAATTATTTATTCGACAGGGCGTACCGGAGATTTGAATATTTAGAAGAATCCTTCCATGCCGAAAATATTGATCGCGGAGAAAACATTGTGGGTCTGATATTTGAATTGTCAATAATTTTGATCGATCAATCTGAATGCTTGGCGTATCCCAAAGCCTGGACAGGCAAAAAAGTCTTTAGTTTGTTGGAATTTTCAATTTTTCCACAAATTGTAAGCACTTTGAGTGGCTAAGGAAAGCTTCGTGTCTCTCTTGCCTGGATCCTTCAGGACTCGGTTCTCTCATTAAAATAAATAACTGCGAGTACGAAAGTCCGTGAGTAGAGTGACAAAACGATCTAGAGAATGATTAGCGAACAGTTAGCAATGCTAGACGACTCTGATTTTAATCTCGAGTCTCGACGGAGAACTGGCGCTCCGGCGATGCATTGACCTACGATTGTGTCATTTTTTTTTTATTGGTTAACGTATATATGCGTCATTCTGTGTGAAATCTCCAAGTTATTGCTGCCTAAATTGTGCTCTCTTGAGAGAATTTTTTGTTTTAACGTTCATCAGTGCAAAACGAAAAGCGTAAAGGAAAGTGGATGCATGAAATTTTGGCATCAACGGTTCTACCTCGATGTGCACGTACAGATAGCTACGATAGGTGTGTATCAGTGAAACGAGAGTCAAATCTAATCCTGGATCTGGTATCTAGGACGCTCACGCGTTCGCAGCTTGGTCCATTTATTCAGTCTTACATGAGTCTCGAAAAATCTTGAATTTTCCTAAATGTTTAACGTAGATTATGCCCGAAGGATCGTATTTTATGGGTGTCTAAATTGGACTGATTTTTACTTCCCAATTAAAGATATTATCACTTTAAATTAATGTCCGAGTTATCAGCTCGAAATTGTAAATACATTTTTTCAACGTATCTCTTGGCGAGTGAAATTACAAGTAATTTATTAATTGGGAATCCATCACTGACCGAACCCCAAATTTCATTCGTCCCTGGCGAAAAATCTACAGTTTTGTTATGTTAAAAATCGCATTAGAGAGCGCAAAGGGAAAGCACAAAGGGAAATGGATCAAGAAAAAAGTATTAATAAAAATACAGAAAGCTGTGACAGGAATGGGCCAAGCCAAGAAGAAACAAAATGCTGAAATAAGCAAATGTGAGGTTATGCGAGTGCTCGTTACCAATTTCGTTCAATCTTTAAGGTTCAATCTTTATTACTAGTGAAAAAATCGTCTCGAATTTTTTCCCAGACCTTCGTTATATACTTCATTGTTATTGTGTGCTTTTTCGTAAACTTTGTAAGAATCGTTCATCCGTTATGTGGAAAAAAAAACGATTTTTTAACGCATAGTCCCTATAACCTCGTGTAACTACCTTAAATAATGTAAAACTTCAATAATTACTGCATAGGGGAAGAACGATTAAAACTTACCGAATACGCAGGTGTCTCACTCAGAAAAATGAGTAACGAAAAAAAGCGTTCGTTTTTTAAAAATGTAACGAAACAATCAGGACACAAAATGCTTCCAGGCTTAAATTTTGAAGCCCAGAACTTATGTTTTCGTGCGAAATCTTATCGAAATTGAAAAGATCCAAAGCACCGGTAAATGGAAAAATAAATGGACGAGAAGGAGGTAGAGAAAATCATTTTCTCCGATATAAATCGAATTTCATTCTATTTTTTATGGTCCTCTCTGGTTTATCGTCTCTCCAGCTTGGCCTAGTTAGAAGCGAAGTATGAGATGTACAGTCGGTGGCGACGAGGGGCCACGAAAAAAAGAGAATAAAAAGATTTACACACCGCGAGGAGGCGCTTTTGCGCGCGAGTGTCGAGCACGTCTGCACGTAACAACCACACGCCCTGAATTTTCGAGTAGAACCGTAATACATGCGAGACAGGAAAGCAGGTGAGACTTTGCGGTTTAACTCGAAGTCAACACTGCGTCTTCGAGAAAAAGAGAATCTTTTATGCCCTTTACGGACCTCCCAGAAATATTAAAAACGCGATACTGAATGCCTTAAAACTACTAAATAATAACGGTTTTTGGCTCGCATTCGAGTGTAAAATAACACTTTACCAAATTGAAGGTTTAATGCTCAAAAATGTGCGGTGAATTCATTGATTCACGCCGTTATGATTATTTATTTCGGTTTGACGTTTCAATTTTTCAACGGGTCAATGGTCACGGCGACACTGAACAAATCTCGAGTCTTTGAATTTATTTGCCCGAACGATTTGAGCTCGCTTTCAACGAGCTCTTTGATAAACAGGTTTTAGGCTGGAATTTTTGATCCATTATAATGGGATTAGCGGGGGTATTAGGATATCGCTCCTTTGGAGTCCTGCTAACGCTCGCGATGGACGGAGCGCGAGGGTGTTTGAGATTTGATCTCAGCAGAGGATGATTCCTTTTGAAGTCGCGCCTGCGCTCGAATCCTCATGATTCTCAGAGACGAAAACATTTTTTTCTTCCCATCTCGAATTTCACGTGCGTTCGATGGAGGAGAAAAATTAAGGAAGATCGTAGCAAAAGATACTCGTCTTTGCTCGCTCTCGCGTCGATAATCGTCGATGACGTCAAATCAGATCGAAGGAGGGAGCCTATCTCTTCTCACGAACAAGAAAATGTGAATTTCTACTTCGCTCACTCAAAATCTTTTCGAAAATACGACGAAAGCACTTGAGATCGTTTTAACATTTCAATCCATCCAAGATGATGAAAAAAATGACGAAACTCGACTGCACTCTGATGATCATGAAATATATCCGGCCGTCTCGATGGTTCGCATCGTCGAGTTACATTCAACTCCCTCATTCGGGTCCCAACGTCTCGGATGCAAATGTGCCAAGCAACGGGGGTGGAACAGCGACTTTTTCAATTTACATTTATGCAGTTTCCAGGACTCAGGATAAACCCGATAAAATCGAGTACGTAAAAAGCCGTGTGACATGATAAAATTAGAGATTGCAGAAGCTGAATAAAGAGAAAATAAGAAAAACGAGGGATCTTTTTTCCATTCTTTCAGATGTTTTCTCGGTGAGTCAGCCCCGCGCACGTTCTCGGCTCCCCAACTCTCGATTTCCTATCGCACTTGTTTATCCGTTCAGTCAGACCTTCGTGTACGAATGTTTTTCATGTTTCCTCATTTTTATTTCGTTATCAAAATCGCACTCGAGCGCAGTCCTTCTATAAATATTGTATCGTAATATGCACCCGTGCATTATATATTTACTGCTGCGCCCCTCTTCCGCCGTGCCATTCATGCGTGCTGCGTAAGTACTTGAGAAAATAAGAGACCCGATAAGACTGATTATTATACAGGTTACAGTGCGTGTACTCTATAAAATGGAGTGTGCAAGAAAAGCTTGTTCAACGAGCCTCCCATTTATGCACAGCAGACTGGATCTCCGCAGTTTTTATTTCCATTTTTTAACTTACCTTAGAAACAAGCAATCGGAGAAGCTAACGCGAAATTCGCATTCGTCAGACAGAACGAGATCGCAGCGTGCTGAAGAGTCACTCGAACTTGAAATGCGAAGTAAGACCGATGGATTCAAATCTTGCAGGCAATATCGTCACGTTACAATCGGACGATTTGGAAGAACGATAAAAGCCAGCCGCAGTCGCCCCATCATTTCTTTTCGAAAGGTTATAAAAAGTAAAATTTCATTTTAATTGCTTAAAACGTCGCTCGCAGGGGATCGCGGGGTCCGAGAGCCCCGAGAAGCCACTCGTAATGGGCTACAGTTTGACACGATTCGAGTTTAGCACCGAGAAAAAAGGAAGAGAAGAGTATAAAGAAAGGGGACTGCGGTAATGTGTGACTCCTGTACCGATTCTCGTAAATCATTCCTACCCTTTCTCTCCCCCCCCCCCCCTCCCGTTCGTTCCCTCCAGATGAAAAATATACGTACAGCCAGAGCAGCAGCGTATAACAATTTATTTTTCTCTCTCCCTCTGCCGCTGCTGTGTCTCTCACCTTATCTACCTTGTTATATCCGAGAAGCCATAAGAGACGAGACCGAACGCCAAGTGTTCCGGGTGACCTCGTATATATGACAAATACACGTTCTTCGTCGTCGTTCACGTTCGTAGCTATGTGGGCATACACTTTTTTGCGAGTACATGTTTTTTCATATAATCTCTCTCTCTCTCTCGTCTATATATTAATGTACATATTTTTTGCATGGGAGAAGAACATTGAGCGAGATGAAAGAGGAGAACGTGTCAAAAGCAGCGCGGTGACACTAAAATGTCACATGCACGAATAAATTTCAGGTCACGTTGATAAGATTCACCATTTTCATTCGTCCTTTCTCTTCTTCCAAACGGACTATTGAGACCGCATGTAATGGTATTGGTGCGTTCGTCAATCAAGATACCAACGGCGATCACGACGCTCCGATCGTGCGGTTTAAGGTCGAACGATATTGGAATATATGAGCAAAAATAATCCATCAGCGTAGTAATGAAATTGAAGAATACACACGAGAGCGTGCTCGCAGTCCTATATAAGTTTGTTTATAAAACGAATATACTGATCAAGAAAGAGGTCGACACACGAGGCAATTTGTCGTCAGAGTTGGAGTTGGTACGGGCAGAGCCCGAACTATGGTAAATGCCAAGTTTAGCCGGATAAGGTAAGTGTATCCAACGGTTTTGGATAAAGTTCATTCGAAACATAAAATGATGTGAATGATGCTGAAGCTTGTAACGTTGGAGTCCAACGAAATGATCTAAGAGAAAGCCTCCAATAATTCCAGTAATTCGTCAATTTCGTTCCCTGCCGAATTTGCAATTCGTAGTTTTTCAAGCTGCACCGATATACTTGGTAAAATAAAAAATTGGTGAATTACTAATGTTTTTTTTTCCTTCATTTCGTCGAAAGCAGACTTTCGTTTGCTCCAAATAATATATTTTTGTGAGGAACAATGAATTTTGAAAATGTGCAGGTACACGAATCGATATTTTTATTTGGTGACTTTTAACTTGTTGTAAATAAGTTTTATACCATTCTTCGTCCATATAAAAACTATTAGATTCTTTTTGCTTCAACAATTGAGCAAGATTGTCGTAAAATCTCTTTTTTTTATTATTTTTCTCTCATTAACAGACATCTTTGCACACTGAAATTCGCTACACTTGACTACCGACTTGTGCAAGAACGCTCACGACACTGAGAAATGAAATAATCATTCGAGAATTCATTAAGTAGAGAAAGAAAGTACGCACAGAAGACATAATTTTAACCGCTGGAAAGCACGAGTCATTTTTGCGTCTTCGACTTGTCCAAAAACATTTACAACACTGACAATCTCAACTTTACCCAGCGGTGCTTGGCAAATGCTAGGGTTGCCCGGCTAAAACTCCAATTTCACCTTTCCTGTCAAATTTATCCAGCTATTTTGGATACAACTAAGACTGCTCCCATAATCCAATAAACAACAATCGGTTGTATCGCGGAGAGAAAATTCCAGAAAAAAACTACTATTGGTGCCCTAGGAGTAGCGTTCTATATCGTAATATTTATTAATTTTTACGAGCATACATAGTCATTTATTGTGAAGCGAGAACTCGATGAAAATTTATATCTGGATACGAAAACGTACAATCACGAATGAAACTTTGTTATTAAGTACCATAATAAATTTTCAAACGTTTCTGCGGATCGGCGATACTTGTATTCGAGCTCTTGGAATTTTACTATGCTCAACTGTAAAATAAAAGCAATTAAAAAATGAGAATTTGGAAGCGGCACGAAAATTACAACGTTTTTGGTAAAAACTTCCAAAATGAGCGATATAGAAGTCTAACGCTATGGCGGTATAGTAATTCTTACTATTTTTATTTTCTCTCCGCGTATTCGTGAAAACGTTGTAGTGTAATTCAATAATTAAGTAATAATTAACGAAAATGTATCTTGGCACGAGAGGACTGTTCGTTCCTCTGAATTAATTTGTTTCGAATTCCCCTCGCATTTTGTGCACAAAGAGAAGGAGGAAGGGAGCTCGTAGAGGGAGAGAGGAGAGTCTTGCACGCGAAGGATCTTCTGCAGTGTCACACTTATCGTAATGCCACTTACTCAAACATGTGTGTATGGGTGTAGAGGCCTCGTTTTTGCGCGAGCATCTCTGCTGCTGTGGCTCGTTAAATATTTAACTGCTCAGGTACTCGCTCACGAGACGTTGAAACACGATTTTGCGGTTGAACTCGTAAAATTTTTCTACCGTGCCGCGCGATCTATTTTTCTTCAATCTTTTTCCGGACGCTTCAACCGACGTTTTCTCCGCGTCTGCGCGCGCTCGCCTTTAAAAATAATCGCGAGGCTCTCTCGCGAGAGTGCAGACTGGAAAATAAAGAATTTTTATTTTCCCTCCGCCCCCCCCCCCGCCCCCGCCCCCCTCGGGACTTATAATTGTGCTTGGAAAATAATAACGCTACCGCGCCTCGACAAACGCGGCAAGGAGCAGAATAACTAAGGCCGAAATGAAACACCCACGCCCTCGCGGCTCCAACGACCTCACTCCACCTCTATTTATCCTCCGGATCTTTCCTTCGCCACGTGCTGCTCTCCTCCACTCGATGTTTCCACCTCGAACCAACTGTAGGTCGCGACTGTCAAAAAAGGAGAATAAAAGACTCTCAACCACGTGCGTGTTCGCGCGCGGTTTGCTTACACCGAAGACAAGGAGATCGCGCGCGGCAACGAAACGAGTTCGCTTACAGGAGAGACTCGCAGGAGGCTTGCGTCCCCAAGTCCATGAAATATTGTCATCCTCTTTCACTCGTTCAAGCGTGTTTCAAATATTTTTAAACAAAAATCTAGTTTTCTTGCACGAAAAATCATTCTTGGAGGACAATTTTCAAAAAATTTTGCAGCTTCTCCTCTTTTTCTTGTTTCTTTATATACCGTCGCAGTGTCAAAGAGTCAAACTATTGTCGTCGAGTTTTCTGTCTTTCGGTGCACGAGAATGCGTCACGTTCACAGCCTTTCGATTCGAAACTTTTTACGTTTTTATTGTAAAATTTTTATTCCGCTAAGCTCCCGAAAGTGTGTCTAGGCTTTAAAAAGCAATGAATAATGACAATTCATCAATTTCTCCGACGAAAAGTCGACTCGATTGCGAGTTGTGAAACGATATTCGTTTCTATCGTATTCCAAGGGACGTGAGATTGCCACGAATTTCTATGAGTCACCGTCGATTGTTGAACTAATATTTTCCTGGCTTTAATTTGATCTAGGAAGTGTAGTTTTGTTTTTCAAATGTCTCGTTGCTTCTTACGAAAGGAAAAAAGAGAAATGTTTTCTCACGCACAGGCGCGCGGAGCGAAGAAACGCTCTATTTTCTTTTGCCCGCCGCTTCAGGATTTATACAATGGGTAAAATGCGCGAAGTGAGTCCAACACTTTCGAGCAACACGTACGCGAGGGCGAGTGTATAGAGGAACACGAGTGTGGAGAAACGGGGGAGGGCAAGTTATAATTCATTCGGTTGGAACGTACGTCGACATGGCACACACAACTCGTTGAAAAAGTCGATGAACTCTTCTGGTCTCTTTTTCTCCCTTCCTCTCGCCATCTTTCTTTTTCGCTCATTTACACACGGTGAATTTATATTTCGCGTTAGTTCCGGATGTCTGGCATTGAAATTTAAGGGAAGCATTCCTTGGGAGTGTCGTCGGTGGTCTGATCTCGTGGCCTGATCGAGGGAACCACAAATTTTCGAAAACATTGTTGAAGCTTTTCCATATTGTAAGTAAAAAAACTGAGCCCTTTTCACATGCAGTTTCTTATTTTCCCGTCCATCAATAGTCGAGCCTCGATTTTTTCTCGATCACCGTCGCGTCCATCATCATAAATTACGATATTTCCGAACGTTTGACTAAAATAAAAGTAACTCAGAAGGTCAATTATTATTCGTATGTAATCACAGGCTTTCCATACCCAATAAAAATACTCGAAGAATCTTACAGCTCACTGAGAGCAGTGGAAAAGGCTCCAAGAGTTCTGCAGGAAGAGCGGGGAGGGGGGGCGGCGGAGATGGAAAAAGAGTGCACGAGTGATGCACCGAGAGCGTGATGCACCAGGCGAAAGAGGCACGATCCACGATCTGTGGTTAGGACAACGCTGAAGCAAAAGAGTGCCGGGGTCTCGGCCGCCGAGTCTGCTTTCCGCCCTCCCTATAATTTGTACACGTCGGCCATTCGACCGTGTAACTCCGTAATGACGTAATGACTCGGCTCGCGTATGCGAGTATACACGCTTTTCTTATTAGTCCTTTTTCGCCTCCTTCGCTACTCTTATCATACGAAATACGAGAGAATTTTTTTATTCTAATGCGTATATTAACTGTATAGACGGGTGCGCAAGGTGCCTCGGAAATAACCGGCGAAATATTCTCGATGAGAATCTTTCGGATTCCAGGAAATAAATTTCGCTGCTTACTGATTTCTTCGGTGCGATGATCTCCGAAAGTTCCCCGGTTCATTCGGATAGCAACGAGAAGAAAAATCGTTAAGGTGTGCACGATACTGACGCGGATATCGAATTTTGAAGGATTCGTCTTATTGGCCGTTGAGATAAACGTGTTTAAATATGAAAAAAAATACACGGGGTTATAGGGAGTGCGCGTAAAAAATAGTTTATTTTTCCACATAACGAATGAACGCTTTTTACGAAGTTTATGAAAAAGTATACAGCAACGGCGAAGTATATAATGAAAGTTTGGGAAAAAATTCGAGACGATTGTTCCACTAGTAATAAAGATTGAACGAAATTGGTAACGAGCACTCGTACAGCCTCACTTTTACTTTATTTCGTAATTTTGTTTCTTTTTGGCTTGGCTATCACAGCCTTCTGTCTTTTTGTTAATACTTTTTTCTTGATCCATTTCCCTTTGTGCTTTCCCTTTGCGCTCTCTAATGCGATTTTTAACATGAAAAACTGCAGTATTTTCGTCAGGGACGAATGAAATTTGGGGTTCGATCAGTGATCGATCCCCGGTTAATTAATGGCTTGTAATTTCATTCGTCAAGAGACAAGTTGAAAAAATATATTTACAATTTCGAGTTAATAATTCGGACATTAATTTAAACTGATAATATATTTAATTAGGAAGTAAAAATCGGTCTAATTTAGACACCCATAAAATACGATTCGGGCACGGTCTTAAGGACTCTCGTTCCATGCATTTTCGCGACGCTTCAAGTCGCCCTGCAACTTTCATGACACCCAGTAGAGAAACGTGCATTCGAAGCGCGGCGCCTCGCGGTGCATCATTGGAAAAAAATGACTCAATATTCCTACCGTTCTCTGTTCGAGAGATATAGAGAGAGAGAGAGAGAGACGACAGCGAAAGAAAAATCAGAGCGAAGCGATCTCGGCGCATCGCGGAGGCGCACCGAGGTGGAATGCAACGTGATCGAACCTCGTGCAATCATCTGTAATTATGAAAATTTTGTCAAGCATTTTGTTCCACGCGCACGCACGAGGAGCAAAATACTCCGAAAACTCACGACGCGCATCTTTGCTTCACGGATAAATGCAGTGGAGAATGCATCCTCCGCTGTCGTGACTTAATAATCAGGAAGTGTCGGATGTTAGTCTCGCAAGCATCAAAAGGATTTAGGGGAATGCGCGTGAGTCACGGGTTCAATAAAACCAAGTCGAATGTGAACTCGCGAGCTCGAGGAGAACGTGCGGTGGGTTAATAGTGTCGCGCATGTGGCACGCACCTAAGAAGCCACGCAATGTGAATAGCAAAAGCATATTTGTATCCACGTTTCTCTCTCTTCCTTTCTCTCAGTGTCTATATGTACGTACACGAATAAATTTATAAGAACAAACAAAGTATCTGTCTGTCTGCTCGTGTGCTTGGCTACTTATAACACGAGAACTACTGAACGGATTCCAATAAATCTTTCACGCATAGAAAGCTTCCAATCTGCAGAGACGTTTGACATTTAACCTGCGAAGCCTTTCAAACTTTTGTTTATTGCAGACTTTTGGAATATTTTTCTAAAGTCTGTAAATGAAGATGAACCGTGCAGCAGTTTCAGAGAATCCGGATATGTAAAGTCGACGAGCAGCTCTCAGAGTCGGTTCGACTACAATCAGGAGCAATTTTGTTCGGACGGAACTTTCAGCTTCTGGCGATTTTCATCTTAAAATACTCGATTTTTAATCGACTTGTTTGATTTTTTTATTTAAATAGTCGCACTTGTGACTTTGGGTCGGAATTCCACGATCAATTTGCTCATTTCGAGACGTAATTTCCGGTGTGCTCCAAATTTCAACGAGCTCCCTGTAAATTTCTCCGTGTTTTTGCATATTCATATATTTATATGAATATGAAAAGCGGGAGAGAATAAATGAGGGATTACGGGAAAGGCCGCGGTGCGCGCGCGAGTTTGAATGCATCTCAGTTACGATTCAGCTTCTCTTGCCTGGTGTTCTCCCGAGAGGATCGTATATATTTCAGTGAGATTCCCCGGTACAGTCAGCTCAACCGGTTCGACAAAAACCTCACCTGGGCTTTGGCAAAAACCGTGCATTGAATCAACTTCACCAAAGCAAAAATATTTGCATATTAAAAACACGAAAATAGCAAAGTTTTCTTCGTTAACTTCGAGTTTAAATTTCCTTCAAATTTTGGGGTATTGGGGCTCAACGAAACCGCCTCGAATGGCGAATCGGCATTGCGATTTTTCCATGCGTCGTTACGATCACGAAGTCACAGTTTTCGTCACAATATTTATTACGTTTTCCAAATACTTTCAATCCGCATCCCAAAAACATTGCTACGAGCTTTTCTAACAATGCTCCCTCTTTTCACATTATTTTGACAAACCAATTAGACTGTACCGCGGTGATGAATCTTTAAGGTCCGAAGACTCCGGTGTCGAGTTTACGTCTACGTAACACACGGGCTTTTCATCCTTCCTTCCACGCTCCTCACTCCCCGAAACGGAAATAGCAAATGGGTGAACGAGGAGGAAAAAAGAGAGGGAGAGCGAGGCGGGGGGAATTCGCGAGGCAGAGAGGGTTGAAGAATGCGGCTGTGCAAAAGCTTGGCAAATTAGAAAGCACGTAATGCTTAGTATAATACGCGAGGAGTAAAATTTAAGAATAAAAAAGCATCCGTGACTCGAGTCGGAAGAATTTCGAGCGAGAATTAATATGGAAATGTAAGGATCAAACGAAACTTGCTCGACTCGACACAATTTAGTCGTCTTCTATCTGCCCCGTGGAAAGGTCTATTCGATTAATTTAAACGTTCATTTACTCAAGAGCTTCATTATTCAGTCGACGAAAATTGATCGAGCTTCGCACTTCGGTTGCTAAGAAACACAACTGACGAATGTGACAAAGTTATATTCACCCTTTTGAAAGTGTGGCAATAAAAGGGAAAAAACATGAACCGACAGTCGCCTTGAGCAGGGCAAGTTTAATTCGTTGCCTCCCTTTTTTGCTTCTCATTCTTCCTTTCGAGCTTCGCGTGAATTAAATATTCTAATAATCCGACAGTCACAAATACGCGCGGAGCGGATGATTGTTTTTTTTTTTCTAAAAAATCCTTAAGATCCTTCGTCCTCGATGGAAGGACGTAGAAGTGATTATTTTTCCTCGTGATCCTTAATCCGTTTAACTCCCCTTGAAAACATTGACAAACGGCCCAGCAAGGTTTCAGTACCTAGACAACAGTACTCAACCATCGGCCCACCATCGAAAAATGTGCTGAAACTAGATTGGGTGAAAGTCTGAATGATAACTTGGGTCCAATGGTGAATCTCACAGTTGGCCCAGGGTCGTCTTCAATATCTGCCCATTAGTTCCCCAACAGCAAGCCAATGGCCGGATGTATCGAGGTCGTTCGTTGGCCCAAGATAATTTCATTGGTTGACCGGTCCTCGGTCACATGGTGGACCGATCATGAGTACCGGTAGAAGGATGTAAATTTATTTTTTTTTAAATATACAATCGTATCATTGTTAATGCAGATATTTATTTCAAAGCATTCTTTCATAAAGTAGCAGTGAATGGCATTATTTATTTTTTTCATCATCCAGAAAAATTTTCGGGATTCAACAAAAACTTAAAAATAAAAGTAATAATATTAAATAAATATTTATGAAGCCAAATGTGTGCAAATAAGCCAACGAAAAGAAAATATTTTTTTTACGAAATTACACTTTGTTCATATGAAGAATGTATATGAACTATGTATTACCGATTTTCGAAGTACCAGCAGAAAAGAAAAAAAAACTTTCAACTGTATCTTTTGTTAATCTTAAAAATAAAGCAAAAAAGAACATAGAAAATTATTGGGAAACGAAAACTTTCTTAGCAATGTAAGAAACCGATTATTCTATATCGGATGTCGCAACGGGTTCAGTGGTAGGCGTAGGAAGCTGATTGGTGCGTTCACGACGACCACCTTCTCGGTCACCAGCACCTGCGAACCACCGACTTAGTTTCGTTGAAAGCCCGACAAGCTCCGGACCATCAGAATACTTTTCTCGCAAAATTTCTGCAATAAAACAAGAATACGTTGATAAAACAAGAACTAAGATTGAAGAAAATGTAAAATTTTTCTATCACTTTACCTTTCATACATTCAAATGTCAATGTTGCGCTGAAATTCAATTTTGTTTCGGCGTTCTTGACTTTTCGGCCGCATCCACTGTATTTAATTTGTACAGCTTTACTCATGATCGTTGAGACCATGATACCAATGTCTTTTTGAATCGAAGTTATTCCGGCTACAGAAGACTTTAGTAAGATAATCTGCAAAGTGAAAAAAAACCTTTAATAAAATAAATAAAACCTTTAATAAATAAAACCTATACTCACAAGCTTGAAAATAATCTCTGAATCATTTTTATACTAACCAGTGCACTTTTTGTTTCTGCATTTTCATCCTGTAGAGACTTGTCGAATTTCAAGAAATCTTCCAAATTATTAATAGGAAGCGCGGTAGTAATTACTTTTCGTGCTTCTGACCCATGCTTCAATGCTGATTTCGACGAAAACATGATATTATTATTAATTTCGACGATTTTTTTGTCCAAGTCGTACTGGAGACTTCTTTTTGCAGAATCTATTGCTCGCATCAGATCTCGTTTGATTTCATTTAATTTTTCGTCAATATGACGCTTTAAATCATCTACGAAAGAAATTGTGTAAACTCGCAAATGATACAATAATAATAATGGCCGGAAAAGCGTTAACATTAGACCTACCATTTTCGTTGCGTTTCGAATTTCCGTTTCCATCTGATAATACACGGTCGCAGTTGATGGATCTATTTTTATTTGGCGATGGCATCCCTTGCGTATCACCTATTATTAGAATCTATCGTTAATCAATCCGAAGTACAACTGCTACACATTTTAGAATAAATAAAACATACCCAAGATATTCGATAAATGGAGACTATCATTGACAGGTAGAGGATTTTCTTTATTGAGATACGACAGTAGTTGTTTTTCCGAAACGGAATCCAAAAGTGTCAGGGTTGTTTCGTCGTTGTCGGTGTCAGTGCTTGGTGCCGTTTCAATGTTTTTTAGGCATCTTTTTAGACGTCGAAAACCTTGTTCATAGTCATCTGTAATTGGATAAAACATATAATAAAATGCTGAACCAATACATAGGATATTGAAAATGAAGTGAAAAAAGGCAAGCAATAAAGTTCGTGTGATCTGCTGACGAAACCATAATATTGTGTTCGCAGCATAACTACGGGCGTATATCGGGAGACTGTGCGGGTACCAACGCTAGATCACGTGACCACCGAAAATTTTGTTTATACCCGATGCGGGCAAACCTTGGCGAAACAATGGGCCTGAACGTTTAGATACGTGTTCATGAGAAATTTTATGTAATATATATGGTCACGGACACATAATGAATCAATGAAAAGATACTTGTAAATGATTTATACTTACGTGCTTCAAAAATGATGCGAACAACAGCATAATCCATCCAATTCGAACGTGGTTCTTTTTGGTTTTTCACCCATTTCTGAATTTTGCTGGGACTCGCGTTCGGATATTGACAACGTAGCCCAGTGGTCGTCGATACTACCCATGACCGTGGAACTAAATCAATGACCGGGAAATTTTCTTCAGTGAATTCGTCGAATTCAACGACGAAAAATTTCACTTGATCTTCGATATTATCCATCCTGAAACACACAGAAAAAATGCAAAATTTGGTGATCAAGAAACGTGGTAGTGGCTGAACGGCAAGTATTAAATCGCTATATTAATAACGGATCATTCTTACCTGTAAGTTTTAATACTGCGAATAGTATCTTTCCGGGGCGAATGACACGATTCAACACGTTCGACACGTTAGCACGTAATTACTGGTCTGGTCACCGAAAACACCGAGTGAGGACTGACACGAAATCTTGAATTTTCGAGTACTGCGCATTAATGGGCGCATATCGGTAGAAACGAAGAAAGCCGACGATTTTCTACGGAGGGCTTACGTTGGCGAAGAAATGGGCGCCGATGCTTCAACACGTACTCGTATCGGGAGTCTTTGAACGGAAACCAACTTCATCATTTTTCGTTTGAATTAATTGTGAAGTAAATTAACAGCAAATCGAGCAGAATTTGTTCGTATTTCAAAACATTTACAATAGATTTCTTCTATAGGCACGACGATTGATTTGTCGGAAACTTCCAGAATCTCCTTGAAACCAAATTTCTGAGATGAATCTGGGCGAGAGAACAGATCACCAGTTTTTATTACCGGAAATCCTTCCACAGCAAATTTTCTACTCTGCTCATTCGTTAAATCATTCTGTTTTTTCTCCACAATGTTGTTGATTATCATTAATTTTCCGTCTTTTAATTCTACAACATTATCTGGTCGTTTTGATTTAATAAGCATTTCTCCCACCATAACTCCTTTAATAACGGCCCCTTCGAGAACCATGCTATTACATTTTTTTCGAATACGTATTTTTTGGCCGGGCAGACAATCGACTTCCGTTAGTCGTTTTACCACCTGAATTAAGGGATATTTCGGAGTTCGTATCAATTTTTTAAGTTGCCCCAAGAAATTTTCTGCCCAAAACGCCGAGATTTCGGTTAGTGGCAATTTGAAGTGTTTTACGTCGTCCGAAATATGAATTAAATTATGGACATTCAACACCTGTGAGCCTGGTCCATATAATGATGGCATTAGGGATACAAATTCTCGTAGTAAGATATTCGCATAATCCGCATACGGCACAGCAAGTTTTTTACTGGAAAGAATACGACTTGCCACTACCAGCAGCAGAAAATGTTGATAATATTTATGTGGCAATACGTCACGAAGAACCACTGCACCAACATACAGCAGTATGGTCCTGTATTGCGTTGCTTTCCATTTTGCCACTTCGCGTATTTCAAATATTTTTCTTTGGAATTCAGCAGGTACTGAACCTTTCAATAAATCCAGTAATTGCTTTAAAAGGTTCAACTGCGCTCGTGTTAGACGTTGCCGACTTTTTCCCTGTGTCCACTTCTCTAAAAGCAATTTCATGACGCCTAAAAGCAGTAAATGCATCGAGTCCAATGGCACTCCTTTAATAATATCGAAATCTGTAAGACGTAATAGTGGCGACAAGAGATTTGGCAAATGATGATCGCCGCCTGTGTGCATACGGAAAGATTCATTCGTGCGCTGCTGACAATAAATTTCAGGGTACACACGTTTATTCTCAATTGTGATTCCTTTTACAACACATCTTTCACATGCGAAAAATCCGGTAGCGTTCTTGCAACACTTTATATACGCTCGTGCTG
Organism: Venturia canescens; assembly: GCF_019457755.1. Taxonomy (NCBI): domain Eukaryota; kingdom Metazoa; phylum Arthropoda; class Insecta; order Hymenoptera; family Ichneumonidae; genus Venturia; species Venturia canescens. Next base: position 9,859,167 of record NC_057424.1, on the reverse strand, counting down.
GAGCATCACAAATCATTGCTGCAATTTCGAATGTATATTTCTTATCGTTGAGCACAACTCCATTTTGAGTCAAGTCTTCGGCTTCAGAAATAAAATCTGTCATGAAGTGTTCAACATCGTTCGGCTTCGAGTCTCCTAAATAAATCGCCACAACAAACGGTAAAATATCAAAGTTTTCATGATAAACTTTACATATTATAGGCCAAAACTGTTTATTGGAGCTGTTATAACATTGTACACCGTCAATGTTCACGAAAACTTTAATATGACTATCTTTGTATATTTCCGGTAAGATTGTCTTTTTCAATTGATTTTTTATACCAATATATACGAAGCTTCCTTCGGTTTCCTTTCGGCTAATCATTGTCTTTTTATTGGTGCAAGAAACGTTTCCCAATAAAGTTTTTGCCGTTTGTGGAAGGTTACTATATCCTTCAGATCGTAAAAGCCGTAACAAATCGGTTAAAACATTGTGTCTCAACGTTTTCGCATGTTTTAGTGCGAACATTCTTAATTTGTCTTCGAACGAAATTTGATTTTCGTCGTACCGTTGCTCACTTTGTTCATCTTCGCTATGTATGCTTTCATTATTAGTACTATTGCCGTCGCGTAAATGATCTCCAAATGCTCTGTTTTGATTACTGTTTCCGCTGTTTTGACCACTGCAATCGGGGCTCATATTCATATCAATTTCCTCATGATGATTTTCCAAACTTTTTTCACTGCAGTCACCGTCACTATTGCGATCTGTATTAATAGAAAAACTTTTCTCATTTTTCTCACGCTTACGATCATCGTATATTTCTGTTTCTGGAATTTGTATATTTTTTTCCGGCACTAAAACGTGAGGATCAGGGAAGTTTTTCAATGCTCGATTTTTTTTAATGCGATAATATCGTTTTGACATTGTGCTGATATATTACATTACAATAAACACAATTCAAAAAACTTTATTGCTCAAACGTGGGCCTACATTGGAGAAACACTGGGTAATAATCTTTTGCCACGAATACGCGTATGGTCGTTGTCGAAGGATTCACTTCAAGAAAAATGAAAATAAAAAGACAAGCTGGCACTAAAACGGTAACTCGCAGATTAATAATACGGTTGTAACATATGTAAGAAATATGTCATATCTCAAACTCGCGAAAAGTGGTTATTTATAGCTTATATGAGAGACTAACAAAATCACGAACAGTGCAGGCAAGACTATTACGAAAGACATGACCATTCGCGGAACGTAACACGCGTACAAAGCAGCTCAAGCAGTCAAACGTACGAGGTACTATACAAAGGTGACTTTGTAAATGTATACATAAGTCGAATAACTAACAGAAAATATATATGTTCGAAACACTCATAAACTACGGTACTGAAAAAATAGTTGGTTCAAAGTTGGGCCATACATGCGTGCCAAGGTTTATTAATATTCACGAGATAGCAGTGGCCCAACCCTGGGGATTCAATAATTCCCAATTCTTCATTCAGTCATCGGTTATGAAATGATGCAAATGATCGGCCCATCGTCCGGCATAAAACTCGACACCTATGATCGGGATCAATTATGAAGCCAAAAGTGGCGCATCGTCAGTCGTCAGTAAAACGCCAATACTCGATCTAACAATCGGCTACATGGTGGTAAGTAAATATGGCACAAAGTAGGCTCAGTCATGGGTTTCAATGGTCGGGGGTTCAGTATTGTCACGGGAGTCGGCCATATTGTAAGCATTGGCGATGTTTTCAAGGGTCAATATCACGCGAGACACGTGGGCGTCGAGACGTCGGTTTTATATATCTGACGAAGAAATAAAAATCAAGGAAATAAATAATCGATGGGGTGAATTGCGAGGCGAAAATTCTCGAATCCGTCGAAAAATGTAAGAAGATTTATGGAGCGAAAAGTTTGGAATTTTACCGAAAAAGTGCGGAGGGAAAAAGGCTTCTGATAAGAAGAGAGTCGAAAAATTTGACGACGAAATAACACACGCTGGGTGCTGTCTCAAATCTTTTGAAACTTGGCTTGACTGGCACATCCGGCGGAAGTCGTTATCGCGATTCGCGCATCCGATAGCTCGGCGATGAGGAGGACGCTTTAATTTTTGCTTCGGTTTCCTTCCTTTTTTCGCGCGTCTCAACTTCTCTTCGTATTTTTTTTCATTCCACCGCGAAACTCTGCGCGCGTCTCTTCAATCCGATTTAATGGAGTCGCCTGTCGTGGACTGCTCGAGCGAGGAAGCACAGAGAAAAATAAGAAGGTGGTAGGAAAGAAATGAATGCGGGAGAGAAGATGAAAATGACACGAGGAGAAATTCAATGTCTGCGAATATTGCAGAATATGCGCAGCTGGAAAAGACGAGACAAGTGGATCAACAAACACTGAGAGCTCCATCGTTTTTTACTTCCATACTTTTTCTCCGCTACATTTTTATCCGTTGAGAATTTCTTCAAAATAAAATCAATCGATTTTCACTTAACGGCGGGTTTTTGTCAACAAACTTTCTTCCGTTGCAATTATTTGTGCGTCAAAGTTCGTCGGTAACTCCATTTTTGCTCAGTCACATTTTCAGTTTTCAATATTTTTCGCTATACAAATAGCAAACTTCCTTTTAATAATTCCCGCGCGTAGGATTTCTTGAACTCTCGTATAAAAGCGAATGCGATGATTAAAGTGAAATAAGAAACGGAAGTGACGAGGGGGGGAAATCCTGTCCCATAAAACGACGTGGATTATGTGTCATTTGGCCTTTTTTTCTCGACCGCGGAGGTCTCGACGCCATTTTTTAAAATGTCTTTTATCCTTCATCCCCTTTTTACTTTGCATTCGCAAAGGAGCATTAACGATCTAAGATTTCGTTGCGCTGTGCGGCTAAGAGATCAGGAAGATCGAGAATAAAAACGACTATGACGGTGACGAGCGTGAGGAATTAACGTGGAATAAGCAAGGAGCAGAGTCCTTCAGAATGCTGTGCCAACGAAGAAAAATAAAAAATTAATGTAAAAAAAATGAAATAAAAGATATCGACCTACGATAATCAGTGAACGCGAGTTTCCAACTTTTCTTACTCCAATGATTCACTCCACCGATATTTCGTTAATCACTTTGCCACCAAAAACTATCGTTTTTCTATTAAATTTATCGACAAAACTGACAATATGGAAACTCAAAATATTGAAGTACCAAAAAAAACTAGCCAAAGCATACGACGACTGCTTGATAAAAAAAATGGAAGGCTCTTGTGCAGCCTTTTTTTGACGCGTCACGAAATAATTATTTTTTTCTCTCTCTCTCCCTCTCATTCTTCACGTGTGCTCTTACCACACACGGGGACATGTAACGGTGTTTCGAACTCGATGACACGACAGACCGTAAAGAAGACTTGCTCGGAGTCTACTTTCTCGTTTTTACACTCTTTCCGTATTCTTCCTTCCTCGAGGCTTCACTCACTCGCGTTATTATGTGGGCAACGAGAGGGATTTGAATATCGTCGAAAAGCGAAACTTTGATGGGGTTTCCATTGTTATTGTTATCGCGAAGTTTGCACAAATTTCGTGATTCGACACTACCGATTCCGCCTTGAATATTCGATTCGCGAAATGAGCGTTGTTTCGAACGGTCGATAAGCGTTGCTCCTATTTTCACATTCGTGTCGCAATTCCAAATTCACATTTCAATCTTTAAAAAAACGATAAACGCAAGAATTCCCGTGGATTTTTGTCGCGAAAATGTGACAACGAAACGAATATAAATTCCTGCACGTCTCGAGAATACTTTTTGTTCGATCCTCGAAGAGACACGATGACGACGCTGGCAGCGATGCATATGCATACGAATTATTCGAGGTCGTACCTCTCTCGTGTCGCAAAGTGTGCAAATTCAAAGGAGCCACGACATCGCGCGATCTTTCTATACGTGCAAGCGAATTCCGCAGCCTTTTTTTCTTTCTCGCGCCCAACTTTTTCGCGGTTGGTGCTTTCTTTCGTTATTTCTTCATCACCATTTCGAAGATTCGATTCAACAAATCACTCTTTCGTTAGTCCGAACATTCCACGAGCTCGCTTGAAACTTGGCGATCCAAAACGACTTTTTTTCACGCTCGCGAATTTTGGGAAACGAAAGCACAATCGTTCCAGACGAATTTGTCGCCAGCGCTCGGAAAATCAGCGACGAAACGGCACGAAAAAAATGAGCTCTCGTACAACAAAGCTGTTGCCAGGGATCACATCGAAAAAGGAATCCATCCATCGGGCCTTTCGTCGAGATTGATGCGGAGCGTTCGCAATCTTCTTTTGTGACGCTACAACGTTCCACTGCGATGGTAAAACTTTGATGTTGATCGTTACAAGCTTCTCTCGTAATGAAAAGCAAAAAAGTGGATTGAACAGAACCCGAGACTGCGGGAAAATAACCGTTTCACAGAGACACGCGGTTTTAGTTAAAAACGCATTTGTAAAAACAAGAATAAAAGTAATGGAGAAAGCCGGACACGCCCCCTTCGAAACATACTTCTCGTGTGCGGGGTGGCGATTACTGTTGCTCGGTTCAACCCTACCGACTCCTTTCCCACTGTGGCGCAACGTTCTGCACGATAAACAAATGGGAAAGAGGCCGGTCAGTGTGTGGAAGCAGAGAAAAGTAATCCTCTGAACAAATATTTACGGTCTCGCGAGTTCTGCAACGTTACAACGGCCATTGGACAGCGAGATTCCGCGTGGCGAAGATTTAGAATTTTCTCGAATATTTTCTAAAGTCACGGTAAATATAAAAATGGTGGATTTCGAAGATAGAAAATTTTTACGGTTCGGAGGAAACGAGAGTGGAAAGAGATTTTGTTTTTCAAGGTAACGAGATTGGAGCGCGAAGCTGAGTACACATTTCACTCGATGCTCCATTGAATTTAATTAGCAGCTACCAATTAGGGTGGTCCAATAAAAAAATTCTCCTGCTTCGACCGGTGGCTGCATTCACACAAGATTGAATAAACAAGTGTGCATTTGTGTGCAGAGGAGAGTGAGGAGAAGAGGAATTGAAGGCGCGAGTCGATTTATTCTCTGGGCACGAAACCGCTGGCTTTCTCGTTTCGTTGTACCCAGCATCCCCCACTTCCAATGAATCCCCGAAGCTATTGGAGCAAAAAGTTATTTTATACTCGGCGAAGGTGATTCGGCGGGCTTCTGCAAAGTTGGAAACTCTGTATCCGCATAGTGTTGAGAATCGATCGAGCGCGCGGACGTGTGCATACACACTTTGCACCTTCTTCGTTCGACCCAAATTTCGCGGCCCTTTGTAAGGGTGGAAGACTCGATTTTTTCTCCCGTTTTCGTTGGGGGCGGATTCTCACTTCGGTTTGTTTCTCCCGCACTCGCAACATTGTTATCCGATCGAGGAATCGCTCGAATTGAAAGGAGAAACTGCGAAAATGAACGATTGGAAAAGCACTCGAAACGAAAAGCCTTTCGAAGCGTGTTGAGACGGAAAAACCAAATGAGAAATTAAATTCGAAGCCGAGGCGGAGAGAGGCCCGGGGACGCGGGCTTGGCAAGGAAACTCCCTACGTACAACTTTTTTATTCCCCCGGGGAGGTTGGACTGCCAAATTACGATGAAGTTGCCCGAGAGTTTGCAGAATGAACGAGTGTATCGTTCGTACCGAATGAGCCGAGCGGAAGAAGGAAAGAGAAAATGGAAGAAGATAGAGAGAGTTGAAAAAGGAGGTGAAGTGGCATATACCTCGAGGGCAATCCCACTATTTTTTCTCCTATTTTCTTTTTCATCCCTCTTCTGAGCTACCCTTCTCTTATTTCGCTCACTCGTCCATCCGCGAAACACTCAAAGTTACTAATGAGGCCAGGAAAAACGAATTGCCCAGTGTCCTATGTGCAGCTCTCTTCTGCTTCGACCTTTTTTCAAATTATTTGTGGAGTCTCCGCCATCCGTAGCAGGCTTGCAAAAGAGAGACGATTCTTTCAATCTCGGCGAAACCGCAATCTTCCTTCGGCCATTAAACAATAAACCTGTGGGAAAAAAAATTTACGCCCGACCGGGGAGCAAAGAGATCGGTGACCTGGTTAATAATGCAACCCGATTCAACTATCCTCTCCCCCCTTTTTCTCCTACACCCTTCGTTGCGTTGGCAAAGTTGTCGGAAAGCTCAATAACGCCACTCGCGCCACATCGATGAATAAAAATGATCGCCTCAAACTCAACGGAAGCGATCATCGTCGATCATTTCTTTTTTGTCGCACTCGAATTCGCACACTCTTCGGAAATACTCTCTCGACCCAAATCGGGGCTCGAACGGACGCGGCGCTTTCATAACGGACATGATTGATCACGCGATCATCAATATCAATGAAGTTGTTGTCCTGAAATATCATCGCCGAATGTATATTGAAACGTTGCCGGGTAAAATCGCTTGGATTTTTACGATTATGAAATTTATTGTTTCAGGGCTTCCAGCGGCCGCGGCACGGATTCCCCCCTCAGTTCGGATCTGGCGTTGGACAAACCGCGCCCTGTGCCCTCGCCCAGGTGAACAATTCTTTTTCCATTTCTCCCTACATGCTTTTGACAGAAACTTGATAGATTCTGATAACAATCTGGCCGAAATATGAGTCCGAAGGAGAGAAAAATGTTTGAACATCGAGCAAAAATCTTTTGACAGTTTCATCATCAACATTTTGATACTCGATTGAATTCGATGGTGTAGTTTCATTTTTTCAAAAGTGGAGAAACGAGTCTTGAGATCTTTCGATTTCCAATATGCACAATATGCGAGCCAGCAGCATTGAATTTTCGCGGTGTTAACTTGTTTTTGCATTAAAATTCAAAGAGATATGAACTCCGTCGTCGGGGAAACAGAAATTCGTGAATTTGTGCATCAGAGCAATTGAAACTTCCCTCCCATTTTATCGACTGACGAGCAGGGTGGGTTTCCACCTGAAAAAATAGACGAATCGATATGGTCGATAAGGGAGGATTACCGGCAAGTTTTTCCCCGCGAATTTCAACCCCTTCGTTACCGGCTGTTGCAGACAAATTCATCCCCTATACGGCGAAAAGGCTGGTCTCCTCGGATATTACGATGCAGTCGGTAATACGGAAAATTTTCCACCCGCGCCGAACATCGTCGTCGAGGGTGGCAGGATCGAGTTCGTTCGACCCTCGCAGGATGTCACGACAACCAACACCATGACGAACTCCACTTCCTCCCGAAAAGCGAACACGACCTCACGGGGATCGCAAACTTTTAGCGAACAAACTGAGAAATCTGATCCTGCCAAGGTAAGTCAATTTTCTAAAAAAATAGTCAATCTGCCTCGAAAAATGATGGCTGAATCCAGACGAACTCGCGGCTTCGATCGGCGCTTCAATATTTTCTCGAGCAAAGACAATTTCGCTAGTGCATTTCTCATCGCCAGCTCCCCGTTTTGTCCAGGGAATTCATAACAATTACATGAATTTTACAAAGATGATGATCCGCTATGCCGCGAATAATAAATCATACGAAAAAACTTGTGAATAACAAAAACAAAAATAATATAAAGAATACAAAATAAAATAGCATAACGTGGAATAAAATATGAGATTCAAAATGTACGATGCGAAATTATAACATCGAAAATAAACATAATATCATTGAGTCAACATAACACGATACGTCGTAACTGAGTCAGTAAGAATAGTGCGAGTCAAAGCGCGAAAGCGACAATAATGAGAACAAAAATAGAGAAAAGGTGACATTGTTTAAAATAGAGCGACATAATATATACGAGGAGCGTAAAAACGAAGGTAAAACAAAGTGGCCAGAAAAGAGACAGTCCAGGGAGAGAAGCTCCATTGCGAAGCACGAGCATTCGCGTGCAAGCCGGTGCAAACCCAGGACGGAGGATGCCCCAGAGGTCGAAGAGGTAGGTTTACAAGGTGCAGAAAGAAGAAGCTCGAAACCGCCTTAAAATGCGGATAATTGACTGAAGATATTTGAAAAATTCAACATTAATAGACGAATCGTCGTTAAAAACACACTAATTGATGGTAATAATTAAATGGAGAGAGGTAAAAAGTGAATGGAGAGTGAATTACTCGGATGAGGGCATCGAAGCGAATCCCCAGAGTGAAACTACATCGAGCTCCGACACACGCGCACACGTACCGAGGGAGTCATAGCCCCTCGAACTTAATTACAGGTGTAAATTGACCGATTAATTATGTCGAGGGCGTACGAAGTCCTGATTACGCTTCACGGGGTGGCATCCATTGATTCGATACACACACGCGCCCGCACATACGCACCTATTTCATTTCAAACGACTGAATTATGCTACGTAACGATCGGGAGAGCGTGATTTGCAAATTAAGAGGGTGACAAATACTAAGTACTCGCGAGAGGGAGAGAGGAAGGGAGAAAATGACGAGAAAAGCCCTTTTTACTCTGCCCTCCTCCGGTCCACCTCCATCCCCATCGTGCTTAATTGATTTTCACGACAGAGGACCTCATTGTTCTTGCCCTCGTTTTATCAAGAATTTCCATACTAAATTGGACGCTGCCTGATCCTCATTCCCCCTCTTTATTTGCATGGGTACTATAACTACGAATTCAGCGACTTTTGTCGCCGAGGAAATGCCTTGCCGAATCAACCAACAGTTCGTATCCAACGAGGCTGACAGTTTTCACGAAATTGATTAAGGCATTTCTTTCGCGAGCCCGAATATTCTACAAATAACTGACTTCAAATAACGGCAGCGTAAAAGTGCATGCGAATAGATTGACGGAATTGCAGGTCGGGCTATCGGACGTTTAATAAAGAATTAAAACTTAAAAAATCGTAAAATTTGGAGCTTTCGTTACAAATTTTGACAACGAAGATTCCATCATCACTGCATTTCTATTCAATAATTCATGTACTAAATAATTCTAAATTCTTGATACAAACTGTCTCACAGAGAGAAAAAAATCTAAGGAATCCGTAGGTACGATAAAAATAAAGGGTTACAGAATGTTTAAATAGAAGTTGGAAAAATGGGAAAAGCAGAAGCTTTTCCCATATAATAGCGACTTCTCAGAGGTTAGGAATTGAAACAACGAAACATCACTGGAAAGCTTATGCCGAGAAATCTAGAGTCGAGAGACTTGCACGAAATTATAAAAATGTGGGAAACCTGAAAAGCGTTTAAACACGAGTGCTTCGAACCGGTGAAGACTGCTGGGGAATAATGCAGTGGAAAAACGCGAGCACGGAGAGATGACCGAATAATCGAATATAGAATGTTTTTTCGGCGTGAGTAGTTGAAAAGTTTTCTTAATTAAGGAATCGGCAGTAGAAAGTGAAAGCGCATATATACGCGTGAGCTTGATTTTGCGTTATATTTTTCCATATAAATGCGTAAACCGAAAGGGCCAGAGAGAGCAAAAGAGGGAGAGTTTTGAGCCCGTTCTATAATTCGTGCCAATTTCCATCGTGGCTAAACTTTTGCATCGGCTAATTCAATTAGTCACGCCTGGTTCACCGTAGTGCGCGAGCTAGCGAGCAATTAGCATACATTTTACCTTGCGGTTTTGTACTATCTCGTTGATGCTCGTCGACACACCCACCAACACCCCATACTTTGTTTCTTCCTTGGGAATTATAGTGTGAGATGAATCCGAAAGGTGACGCGCGTACGACTCTCCTGCTGCATGGAAACTGGAGTTTGAAAAATTTGACAGCTGCTCGAACGGACGACGAAGCGTTTCTTTTGGCTTTCATTTCTGCAGATTAGTTGTTTACAAAAATTTCATTTTTCACTATAAAACCCTGGCGAATTCTCGATGGTAGAATCGATCGAAATATTCTTCGTTATCGCATCGATCGAACTCGTCGAATAAACATTTTCTCACGTTCAAATATAAACTCAAGACTCGTTGGTGCACACGAATATACATATAAATATATAAATAAAAAAGCCGCTCGCATATCAATAATACAAGCATAGTGAATTAAATCCCTCGCGAGGTCTCTCGAAAATCCGAGAGTCCCGTGTTCGACCTACGTAAACCTCGTGGGCGACGAGAGTGAAACTTCTTGCTCTCGAGGTCTCCCGTGAAACACGAGAAAGAACACGCGTCTACTCGATCTCTAAACCAGGATACGCCGTACAACAAAACAATTGATATATGAATATTTTTCGAATAATAATCGACGAAAATAAAGTTCACACAGCCAAGTTTTTGTCTCAGCCTCAAATGTCATTGTTTTTGGTGTCGTTACATCAATGTTTCAAAATACTTAAGGTAGGATACTTAAGGTAGGATCATGCCTGCTGGGTGTCTAAAAATGTTATCACTTTAAATGAATTTCAGCGTCATTAATTCGAATTTGTCAATAAATTTGTTCAACTTATCTTTTGGCAAATGAAATTAGAAGCCATTTTAATTAATCGGGGATCCATCACTGACCGAGCCCTTGGCGAAAATACTACAGTTTTTTATGTTAAAAATCGCATTAGAGAGGACAAAGGGAAATGGATGAAGAAAAAAGTATGAATAAAAAGACAGGAGGGGCTGTGACAGGAATGGGCCAAGCCAAGAAGAAACAGAATGACGAAACAAGCAAATGTGAGGTTATACGAGTGCTCGTTACCAATTTCGTTCAATTTTTAAGGTGACATATCTTTGTTACTAGCAAGACAATCGTCTCGAATTTTATCCCAAACCTTCGTTACCAACCCTGTGTATTTTTCTTCATACTTAAAGACGTTTATCTCGACAACCCATAAGACGAACCCCTTAAAATTTGAAATGCGTGTCATTCGACTACTCATTCAAACTGTGTGTAAATTTCAAGACTTTCTTAAGAAAATCGTTTCGCGCATGAACTACCTTAACCGAGCACACGAGTTTGAAATTCCATTGTTATTAACGAACAATTCAGTCCAGAACTGCGACAGATTTTTCTAACCCCATTTTCCATAAAAAGTCATTTTCGCCGTTGATTATTCCTGTTGCTCGCAGATCGCGAATACTCTCGCAATGAGAACAATAATAAATCAAGATATTTTCAATTTTCGTACGTCGCTCGGCGCCCAGCGTCTAAAATACGTCGAAATTACCATTTAAATATCTGTCCCAAAGCAGACAGACTTACACCGAATATACGAAGAATAATAATTGTCTATGAATAACCAATGTGAGCGTCTGTGTACGAAGTGACGCGTCTGCGAGGAGACACCGGATGATACACGAGCGAATACATATAGCGTCTTGACGAAAGGATTCACAAAGTTATACTCGCGGAGAAACAAGAGAAGCTTGCAGACGAGATAAAGGACCCGAGGCATTACGGAACAGAGATCGCTATCGCAGTCGTTACATTGAAACACTCGCCCTTTGTTCATCCATCATGCATTATGTGCTTTGTATCAATTATTTGCATAATTATTTCACGTTTAATGCGGCGTCGAAAGCTGTTCGGAGGATGATCTTCGTGGCTCGAGAGGAATCATTTTTTCATCAAATTCTGTCAGGTTTTTTCTCTCGTAGCGTTTTGATTGTAACGCACTTTGACTCGAAGCCTCACATCGACGAGGATCCACCTTTCGAATCGAACAAAGTGTTCTCATTGAGGAGGTTCAAACGCGTCTTATGAAATAATTATTTTCTAACTTAGCACGATCAAATTTTTTAAACAGAATTCTCCGTCTCGAAATTGAGATATTTATCGTTGGAGTTCGCAATTATTTAAAAGCTTCCATAACAGCCCGTGTTTAACCCGTCATTTTCAGCAATGAATTATCTCGATTACCAGACAGTGAAACCTCTCCAAATTTTTCACACATAATTCACGCAAAATTTCAATTCATTAACTTGGAATAAAATATCATTTATTTTTCGTATGGGATCCTTTATATATCGCTTGAACTTCCTTAAATTGATCGTCCCGTTGGTTCTCGTGGGAATGAAATCTCGTTATTGTAATTATATTTTTTCATAGGCCAACATAATGGATGCTGCATGAGTAGTGGAACGAAAAAAGCAGCTCCACGTGTGTGACGCAGCTAAATATATCTCAAAGCGAAAGACGCACGAGGCGCATATTATGATTCGGGTATTTAAATGCCGTAACGGGAAAAAGGGCCACTTTTCACATTATGTCATAGTCTCAAAAGCGTGGGTATAGGAAAGAGACTTACGTCGCGAGCACAAATTTAATGGCAGTGTAAAAAGGCTTTTATTCGGTAGACTTGTCGCGATGTTAAAACTTTCAAGAAATACATTTAAAAATCCAGTTTTTCGTTACCTTCGATGTACGCTTTGCTCAAACGAGTTGAAACGCTTCTCTCTGGACCGGAAGTTCGAGTAAAATGGGCACAAAACGTTTGTAGCTAAATACCTGTGGAGGAGCGTCGGGAATGTTTTCGAGGATAGTTTATTCGAGTGGAACTCGAATTTTCGATGCGATTTGTGCCAGTGAAAATGGGGAAAAATGTGCTTCGATGTATCTTTCTGATTTCATACGTTCCCGAACGCTCGCACTGAGCTCCCCCGCTCTTTTATTTCGTTTGATTTTGTTTCATATTACCACATCAGCCCATTAAGCCTGCGTAACTACGTTGCGAGTTAAATTCACTCTGCGACTAATGAAAAATAAAATGATGTTGCTCACGTCATAGGATCATCAGTGAATCGTAGCAGGGGGAACAAAAAATTGACGTACAAATTAGAGGGGCGAAAAAGAATGAAATAAAATGAGATGGCAATCAGACTACTTTTTTAAGGGAACCACACTGAAGCGAAGTCGAAAATAATAAACGAAGACACACGCAAAGAGAATGCCAGAAAATAATTATACCGATGATCCGTTGAATTTTCATACGTTGATTTTTTATCGATCCAACAACGCAACAAGGTATCATTACTTTAATTAAATATTTTCAATCCTCCAGTACTTGAATGGATTTTTTGCTCAACCATTAAATTACAGCCTTCGAACTCGTTGAAAAAATTGCTAAGTTTTCCACTGAATGCTTCCAGTAAACGCAGAAGCTTCTGATGCGGAAAAAAATCCAACGAAACAGAAAAATCACTTTTCGATTATCTTATTGATTTTTTTCTGTTTTTTTTTATTTTTTTAATTCCTCACATCCCATCGAAAAACGTCCATTTTTATTCGGCATTGAATGAATTCAATTTACTCTGTCGCGGGATTAACAATGGTGCAGAAAAGCCGATACGTAGATTGGCTATCGGAAAAAAATAACTGAAAACTTTTCATCTGAAAAGGGGAAAGCAGCGATCGCGTTGTCAATACGTGTTTTCCATGCTGGGACTGAAACACACGAAAATATCGTAAAATTCTCGCAATGTTATAGAACAAAAAACTTTGACGGAAACGGACTTTTGAGAGGAGAAAAAATGTTACGTGTTGCTTCAAAATACTCGAGTGACAGGCTGGATCAATGGGAAATGGTGAATCGTCACTCGCGAGTTAATATTTATGGATCTTATTGCCAGAATTTGATGAAAAAAAGACGCGATTTAATGATTAATTTTCACTAAATTATATGAAAATTCTAAAACTGTAGTTTCGTCACAGAAAAAGTGCTTAATCAACAATGCATTCGAAATGTTTCGTTCCCACGAGGGTGAATAATTCTCAGTGCAAATTTAACACTCGAGCGAATAACGTCGAGGTGAAAAAATCCATAAATTGTCGCGACAATTGAACGCAGTTTGACTTTTGTCCTTGAAACTTTCTTTGATCTTCGAGTGTGAGGGAAACAAGTTTTTGTTCCATGTTTATTGATGCCTGAAATTGAAATCCTAATTGGTAGGATTTTATGCGACGCAATCAGCTGTCGTCGTAAGTCTGCGGAGTTAACTGGAAACGGATTTTGAAGAGTTTGAAAAATCGATGTTTCTTACTTTGACAGGAGATTCGTTTACGAAAAATGACATTCTCGCCTCGAGTGACCCTCGCGTTACCCCAGCGACGACCATTAGTACCAGCCCCCTTAAGGATCTTCCCAAGAGAAAGAGAGACATGGAATTCCTTCGAATTATTGTGCAAAATGGCACAAAATTGCTAACAATTGAGCGGGAGTTTCGTCAGTAATTTCAACATTCGTTGATCCCCTTTTCGCCCTCTGGCGTCCGTTTTTCGATCCTTTCGTGTACTCTCGGCGTTTCCATCGTGACTAATATCTTCCGTATGTACTCGCTTCGTATCTTTCTTTCGTCCCTCCTTTTCTTTTTACCTCTGGAGATCCCACGATCTCGCAATGCACAAATGGAAAATGAGCAGTGGATCGCAAAAATTGAGGAGGATATTGTAGAAAAGTGCAATAGCAGCGAAGAAACGATATAAAAAATGTTGAGCGGAGAGGACGCGGCTCGAGGATGAACGTTACGAGCGAGACAGAAGGAAATCCGAAGAGGTAAGCGCACTCGAGAGTATCTGCGAAGCACGATCTTCAAGCTCACAAAGTACAAGGCCCTCGAGAAACTTGAATTGCGTGCCGAGACTCAGTACAATCGGGAAAAAACACAGGCAGTTTTAGAAAATACGCGAGAAATTACGTACTTGAAAGCGATCTGAGGAACGGAATTGCGACGAAACCATTTGCGGCTCTCGTATTTTTCACGGCTGGAGATTCGAAATGAGGTGTCGCGAATATTTAAAAACACAAATCATAGTTTCCATTGGAAGCGGAACTCCATCGACTTTTCGTTAATTTTTATCTCAAATCTGAAAACCACTCAAATTCTAACAATCTGAATATTGTTAAAGTTTTAAATACGTCCAGGAGTGCTTAAAACTCGCTAAAATAAAAACTGTTTTTAGAAGAGATAGCAATAAAGAAATAAATAAAAATCATTTTCACACGTTGTTTATTGATATTTAAACTTTGTAAGAAAATTCATTTCATTTGTTTTTTTTCAAATATTACAACATAAAAAATCACGTTTACCGAAGCACTATGGAAAAAAAGTTGCTCCACGGTCTGCATCATTTCTTCTTAAAAAGTTGATAGATGTGCAAAACGTAAAAAATTCTTATAAAATAAAGTTGTAATTATGGTCTGCCCATCTGGATTTTTCAAGTTCGAAAAATTTAGCAATTTACGGCAGTTTAGAAAAAAGTGTGCATTTTGTGTCAAATTTCGAATATTTAAAAAAAAAAGTATCAAAAAATATCAAAAACTGTATGAGTTACCGTGCTGCAGACCGTGCCAGAAAAAGTAGTTTTGAGAAAAACGTATTTAAAGTTTCAAATGCGCATCAGGCCATATATTTTCTATAATAACTTTCGATTTCGATCTACAGGCAATCTTTTTTTTCACAGAAATACGCCTAAAACTATGTAGAATAATAATGTGTAAAAAAAATCGATTTTTGCAAATTCTGGGCGTATGTAACCTTACCAAGCCTTCCATAGGATCGTTTATCCCAACTAGAAAATAATTAGCAAACGATTATTCAGGATCAGACGCCCAAGCTAGCGAACGATTTTATAAAAAAAAAAGCAATTCGCTTCCAACATAATCCAATTAAGCACGAACCTTCCGGATCCTAGCAATTACTCCATTCGTTGAGTTTAAATATACGCGCACATAAGTACCCGAGCACACACACACACACAAACACACAGATATGAAGTATTCAAATAGATCGGGATCCACGATGATCAAGCGACTTAATCTCGATCGAGGTAGCTCAGATCTGTGCGGTAGCAAAGGCGAGTTGCTGCTGCACATAAGACAGCAGGGGCAATGCCAGCTATAAGTGGCATCGAGATAAATCTCGTGAGAAGCTCGAGAGCATCGCGAAAAAATTATATCCGCGGTTTATTCAAGCTCGCATTCAGGCATATCTTTATATTATATTCGTATAAATATATAAAGCGTACGGATACGTTGCAGTAACGAAAAGACTGAGCACTCTCCGATCTGCACAGTATGCCTCGGGTATGCAACTCCATTACGAATTATCCGCTTGTCCAAGCTCTCTCATGTACATCGAGCACACACACACGTACCTAAATACATAAATAAATACAATATGCATTTATGTATATGGGAAATTTCATGGCAATTAGGCCGAGCAGCAACGTGCTCGTGAAAGGTCATTCATTTATTATCATTTTCGTGAATGAGTTCAATGATTTTTTGTTCGTTTGGTAAACTCCTCTTAATTCTACGCAAAAATAATGAATTAGTTGCAATTTATTTATCGTTTTATCGGAGAATTTCGATCCTGCGAGGCCGCACGACACTGAAGTTTGCAGCATTGGCGGAGATTGGAAAACTACGAATTGCAAATTCGGCAGTAGGGAACAAAATCGGAGATTTACTGCAATTATTCGAGAGTTTTTTTACATTTCTTTGGACTCCGACGTTGCAAACTTCAGCATCATGCGGGACCTCAATCGAATCGACGGTCGTAGTTGATCCGAAAAATGTTGAAATTTTTTCCGCAAATTTATCATTCATTTTCTTTCTTGAGAGACAAAAACGTTTAGTTGACACGAAATTTCCTGTATATTTGGGCGAATATGTGTGCATAGTATATCCTCCTAACTGCTGGCTGCCACGGTAGCCAATAAATAAGTCCGCTAGATAGCGAGATTATCGGTAAAATATGTAGCAAAGCGGTCCTGGCGTATCCAGAGAAAGAGAGGAAAAAGCAGGAGCGGGGCGGGAGGGTAAAATTATAATCCGCTCGGCTCGACAATTCTGATCGCGTGAACCTCAACGTTATTTACGGTGTTTGGTGCACGACTCGACTCGGATTTGCAACGGGAATTGAAATGTAAAATTAACACGGTATCGTCAGTGCGCCGAGAGAACGTTTGAAAAATTATTTTCGATAATGCACGAACCGATTTCGATGATCGTTCATCGATAAAATGAATTCGAAAACAATCGAGACGAAGGGGGTTTACGAAACTCGACGAGTGGCACAAATAACTGCGATCGAAAACGAAACTTGACTTTTGTTTCGATAAAATTTGCATAAATTCTAAGTGGAATAAAAATGATCCAAAGATTTTGGATTCAAGCATTTCTAATCGATTCTCAATAGACGAAATTTTTCGAATCAATCAGTCAAGCAAGAGCGGAAAAATATTCTGACAGGGTGAACGAAGAAATGTTGGCAGAATTTTTTGAGGATGTAGTCGAGAAGGAGAAAGGTTCGTTTTCATAGAAATAAAAAAGTTGGAAAAAGAGTCCTGGCGTCTGCAGTCAAACCTTTATATTGGGATCGGTGGTGGAAAAGGCGACGCCAGGGCGCCGTGGCACTTTGCCGCTTCGATGGCTTACAAGCCTCGCCTCCCCGGTCCACATCCCTTTTCTGGTCCCTGCGGCCCTCTCGGGAGCCCGCCTCACCGGCGTCTACGTACCCCCAACGTCGCAGCATCCTTTCCAACGAAGCTCTGCTGGCTTACCTCGAAGTAGCCAATTAAAAATCATCCCTCGTCCGCGTTCCCTCCCGCTGCGTTCGCTATTACGTGCATTCGACACTTTTTTAGCCCTCGAATCATATCAAACTACCGTAGAGGAATGAACTACGCTTTTATCGGATTATTCTAGCTTTTTTCATTTCTCGAGTTACAGTTTTTATCATTTTTTCGATAATCATTAATTTATCTGACGTATGAATTGCTGTCCGCTTCATTCGTTTTTCCAGTGCATTAACTCCATTCAACGTTCCTTTAATCATTGATCGTTGATTTTTATAATTGATTGAACATTCACATTGGTCTACCGATTCGTTCCAAACGAAACTGTTTTTTTATTTCATCTACGATGTAATAGTTCCAGTCAACTTTAACGTGAATCGAAAATGAAATATCATCAGAAAAACAACAAGTCGCCTGTGCTTCTTTTATTCACAAGCGTATCCGTTTAATCCCGGAATTCATGTACGGAGGTTAAATTGAGGCTCCGCTACGGTGTCACAAAAAAATGGGGATCTTGTACCAATAATCGTTTGATTAAAGTGTCGATCAATCATACGCAATGTCCTCTGTATCAGTACCGGGGAAATAAATAGAAAAGAGAAAAAAAGGTAGGACGGCGAGACGGGGGGAGAAAAAGGAGAAAGAGCAAGGTCGGTGGGCGGGGGGAGGGGGGGGGGGGGGGGGCAGGAGATCCCATATCAAAAACGAGTGACGTGCGGATCGTATTTTCCGCAAAGCGTTAGATCCGACAGCTCCGCTTGTTTTTTTCTCGTGCTTCTTTCAATTTTTTTTTTTTTCTTTTATCGTGAAAACATTATGACGAGGGAAAAGGAGGGGAGGCAGAGCGAGTGACGGGCGTTGTGGTTAACAGGCTGGAAATTGGCATTTTCGGAATACGAAGAGATAACAGAGTGAGACGAAGAGGGAAAAGGAAAAAGGGAGGGAGAGAGAGCAGAGGGGAAGAGAAAGAGGATGCTTTTGGGGAGATCGGAAAAGGGGGATACGACTCTGAATTCTGTTGAGGGTTGAATACATGCGGAATTCGGGGTTGGGGAGAGGTTTCGAGAGACGGCGGCGTCAGAGAACTCTCGTCACGAACGTAGACATTATCCGCGACAGGATGCAGGACACAGCATCTCTCTTACTCTCTCTCCCCCCTTTCTCTCTTGCTCTACTCCTCACTCTCGACAATTTTCGTCGCATCTCTTTCATTTGCCCTCCCCCTCTTTCCCATTTTCACTCCTCCTCTCCCCAGCATCCAAAACGTTCCCAAATACATATATTTGTCTTGTGCTCTCTCCAGTATCTCAATTAATCTCTCTCTCTCTCTCTCTCTCTCTCTCTCTCTCTCTCTCTCTCTCTCTCTCTCTCTCTCTCTCTCTCTCTCTCTCTCTCTCTCTCTCTCTCCTAAAGATACATTCCGTCAAAACTCACCCCTATGTTGTTGGCCAATGTTTTACCCTCGCTCTTCGCTCTTTCTCATTCTCCACTCCTTCTCCCTCTTTCCTCTCGTCCCTTCTCGTCATCGGGTTCTCTCTCCATTTCTCACCGGCGCAGTCACGCTCGTTCTCCGAGATAAGAGACCCGACGTGTCCCACGTATCACCGGGGTGGTTTGCCCAACGGGACAGCCAAGAATTGAAGAGAGAAATTGACGAAAAATGAAAAGAAACTAGGAGTAACGAAAAAGAGGAGAAATGTATATGTATGTTTGCAAATTCATGACACCGGATACCGAGTGAAGCTCAATAAATGGATTTCGATATTATTCCCATATCTGATCGAATTTGTTGCTTTCTCGTTTTTTTTTTTTTTTTTTTTTTCGTTATTTTTACTCCCTTTTACTTCGTCCATATCACTCTCCGGAGATCCGGATTAGCCAAACTTATTTTAAAATCCCATTTTTGCGTCTCACATTTTTCAAGTATAACATCGACGAATCGAAACTCAAATTAAGTGACTCACTTTAGCTGCGGACGAAATCCGTATATTAATTTGACGACCGGATCGACCGTTCGTTATTCTCATTTTTACATTCTCCAAAGCGTCTCTCCATCAGAATACAAACATCCGATAAAAACGTTTCCTTGATAAATCCTCTTTTGAGAAGGTTTTTTTCGATTTTTTCTTGCTAAAAATAATTGTCGAACACTCAGAAATGTTCGCTCCACGCGTGCGTATCATAACCGAAAGAGGCCCGCTACTAAAATCGATTAGAAATCGTAAATTACACACGGGGGTCCTGAAACGGCTGGTCTAATGATCTTTTTCAGTCGTCGAGCACCCGGGTGACAGGCAATATTACGAGAGTCGAAATTATTGCTTCCAGCGGCGCCGTTAGATCTTTCACAATTAGCCCTATTATTATACTCGTGCGATCGAAAAAAGAATCATAGGACGAGAAGAAATGAAATGAAAAAGGTTTTAGGAGAGGGAAAAATTTCTAAGGACCCATTGAAGCCCGTGGAGAAATCCGTTATTTGAGGAACACAAACTCGATTTATGTTTTAGTACTGGAGCAAATCTTATGCTTCGGTGAGAACAATTTCTCATTCCATTTTATTTTATTGCCTCGATCGTTGTTCCAATAAAATATAGTTAATCGTGAATTTATTTTACTTTATCGCCTTTTCTCATGAAATTGTTCGCAAGATAATCTATTCAAATATAAGTACTCAAAAATTTCTATTGTTCTGCATGAAAAATGTACTCTACGATCCTTCTCCGTAGAGACTCATCGCCAAGTGACATTTGCAAGATATAAAGTCATTCTCGATTATCTCAACCCACGCACATTTTATTGCCTTTTTATTCCTGTCTTTCGTCGACAGTGACATAATGTCACGGTATGTTAAACTGTGTGCTGCCATTTCTATTGTGATATAAATCGCGAGAAACGGGAATATAAAATTCCCATTATTGGGATCTAGAGTCGCGGTAGCGACTCCGAAACAATTACATTTATGTACGATGAGTCGCTCCCAGAGACCCTTCAACAGGAGCGATAGCGTTTCCAGCTGTTTTCGAAAACTTTCAAAATTTGTTTCTTTAATAATTAAATAATTGCAGTATTTCAGAGAATACTGCGAATTATTACGTATTTTTTATTTTCTTTCGATTGCGACCTCTTCGAACCTTGCAGCTAAACGTATTGAAAAAATTTCAATTATTTAAAAATTATGCATTTTATCGCACATATTTGTGCTTTAGAAACTCTTTCTCGAACAATCTTTCATAAAATCCAAGTATTTTCGTGACTAATTCTTTTCAGTAAATAATTTGCACTCTTCCATTTGATAACAATTATAAACAACAATACAGACTTTCTCGGTATTTGAATTGATATTTTCAAACAATTAATTCAACAACACGTGCAATATACTTCATACGACACTTATCATCCTTTTCCTACAACTATCGCTGAATCACCGAAACTATTTTTAGAAAAAAATTTACGGTTTCACACCAAAAACGATTTTTCAGTCTCTTGTTATTTGGCTCGTCTTCTTAAGGGGGTCACTCGGCACCGAAAAATAACATGGACCTTTTTGGAATTTTGGAAAGGTCATTCATAGATATTTCAACTCTATGGCAGAATTTTTCAACTCTGATATCTCAGGTAGATTCGGTGTTACTCCAGTCCACAGGAATCCATGTGTTTCAATGATCTCCATGATTTCGAGTAATTGGTTTATCTCAAAACAAAAAATCGAAGAGCATTTCAATCTATAAAGCATTAGCTATCGCCTGTATTAAAATGATACGAAAATATTAGATATAAAAGATTTTTCACAATTTTAACACAAATTTCCTATTCGAATACTGAATCTTCAATACAACTCACTTGGAAGTTTACATCCGAATGTAATAAGGGCCTCATACGCATTCTTCTGAATTCAGTACGAAAGTGAATGCCCCTATTTTTTCAGCTAAAAAGGTAGATCCAAAGACTTAAAAACATACTCAACACTATTCTTTCGTGTTTATGGAAATCTTCAAGCAATTACCATCGCAACGTCCGTATAGTGGACAAGTAAAAAAACAGAATTTGTGTTATGACAATGTGTAGCAATCGTGACTTGCTCGTACAAATTTTGCAGTCGCTAAATAACGAAATGTACAAACGTTCCGTCATTCAATAATTCTTTCGGTATCACGTAAAAATGAAAACCCTAGTGTTTGTGAAAAGTAGCTTAATGGTGGGAAAAAGTAGCTTGATAGCAATCAAATATTTAAAAAGTGTCCGGAAAAGTCTGTCCGACGAATACGTCAATTTTTCGGACAAGAAAAGCTGAATAGAAGAATACTACGAAAAATTCGTCACCAATTTTCAGATTTTTAGTAGTTGCAACATTATCTAATTTACCTGTATCTTATATTCACTAATTCGAAAGTCGAGTAGAACGCCAAGTACAACTGTCAAATTTTCTTTTATTACGTTTTATTGGATTGTTTTTTTTTCATGTGTAACGTTTCCAAATTTCTGTGATCTTAATTTTTTTACTCGCAATTGATTTTCGTAATGTTTTGCGATTGTATTTTCTGTGTTTGTAATTTCTTGCGTTCAATTTTTTTTCTTTTGTTAATTTTTTTGTTGGTCATCCGATGTGCTTGACAACTTCTGGATTTATTTGAAAACGCGTTTACTCTCTTGAATTTAAAGAATGACAGTCATTGATCCTCATGCTTTTACATAGGTGACTACCCAAGGGTATAAATTTAATTGTATCTAAATTCTATCTGAGCATTCATGCTGTATTTTGGTTCTAATCTGAGCTTGTAAAATATCGCAGACTGTGAATTCTTGAGTAATCAAAAAAATGAATTCCTCCTTCTTTTACTGTGGTTCGAGAAGAAAAAAATTTCGCAACGGAGTCAAAAGTTTTGAGATCTCTCGTAGGAATGCTTCTTACCAAATTTTCTTTCGGTCAAAATTCTAAAACGATTCTCTAACGAAAAAAAAAAAAAAAAAAAACAGCAACAACAAAACAAAACGAAAAATTTGAACCTACAAAATCCACGGGTACAAGCCGGCCCTGGTGCGAACTGCGCCTTTTTAACTCGTTTTTATTTCGTCAATGAAACGCGGCGGGCTTGGAGATCTCTCTAGAGTTGCGCCCATTCACAACTTTCAACTTCTTTTCGAGGATCCGTTCACGGGCGCGTTGCATTTCACTCAAAGACTTTCATCACTCCGGGTGTATGAGAAGGAGGAGGGAAGGAGAAAGGGCACAGTACCTGGGCGAGTCTGAGTGCACCTGGGAGAGCCAAAGAAACCGGCTTTCATTGCATCCGATTCTTCTTTATCCGTTCCTTCACCGAGAGTTGTCTTTTGCCAATGAAAGTTCATTCACCATTTGTCTCGAAATCCTACAACCAGATTAATATTTCACATGAACCATCATTCTCCATTTGACTCATAAATTCCTTGTTGTTTTGAAAGATAAAACAAGATCGAGGGAGCTTTGATCTCCTTGCCGACGTCTAATATTTTGCTAATGACAGTCCTTTACACGACCATTTTTAATTAAACGTCTTAATGTGAAACTTTCGAATTGCCTGACAAAAGACGTCCAAAATACACGGGAGATTGTCTACCCTTATCACGAAAGTGATCCACAACGAAACTCCTCATTCTCTTCTCCACCTCGTCATCTTGAAATCCTCAAGCTGCCAACAACAGACAGCCAAAAGGCTCAGAGATGTTGGGGTGAAAGGGCGAAGGGTCTTTCCGATTTGGAAAAGCTTCGAGGAGTATAACTAGCAAGACTAAAAACATGAGAAAGTAGAATAGAAGAAATAAATGTGGCTTCTTATATTTGCGAGAGAAAAATCGATACTGACTGACATTAGGACTCTCGAAATTTATTGAATCTTAACGAAATCACATTTTCCTATTACAGATAGTGAACGATCGACTCTTTTTTGACATTTGAAATATTTTGAACAGCATGAAAAGTGCAATCTAAAATTCTATCTAATTTTTCAATTTTCAAAAGAATCAATTGTTACATCAATCGATTCTTAACGCATGTTACATCAATTGAAGACAAATACAATTATAAGATCTCGAGTTCGATGACACTCCGATACAACAAGAACTGTTATTTTTTTTTTTAGTGAAAGTATCCCTTTCCTTGCGATTTCTTTCCTTATTTTGGTCCTGCCATTTTGAGGGTATCAGACAAATGGACGAACCCATAGATGTACGTGTGAAAGATTTCACGTGTGTGAGAGGATTTTCTCCAAAGTCTCTGGAGATGGCAAAGTCTTATTTTTTTTTCCTCAGCTTTATTTTTTCACTTAACCGTTGAGAAAAGGGCCGAAGGAAAAATAGTATGACGGAATAAAGAAGAGAACTTGAGTAAAAAGGTGTGCGAAAATGAAACGAGGGAAAAAAAAAACAAGCAAAAAACCAGCGTGAGAGGGTGGAAGGGAGAAAAGTAAAAAAAAAAAAAAAATCGAACGTGGAAACAATTTCGTCCAGGTGTCCTCGTTCCCGCGAGGTCTCTAATCCTTTGTCTCCCATTTCCTGTTTCCATCCTCGAGGAATATTTATTCCATCGAAATCCGCTTCGAAAAAGGCCCGACATTTTTCTATTTTGCATATTTCCTCGTGAAATTAATGGTGGACCATAATTGCCTTGTTTTTTTCAAACACTATTATTTTAGGAATGAAGTGTTAATTACTTCTGCTAAGCGTATAAAAAAAAACTTGCTCAAGTTCGACACTGATTCTACTACGAAATAACTTCCTCAATATAAATCTTTCGTTCCCCCTCTTGGGACGTCCCTCTTTAGTAAAATTGTCTTTTACTCTCGAGCGAGAATCCCATCTGGTCGTGCTGCACTTGGTTTCTCGTAGTTACAACGGTCGAGCTGTTGCAACGAGAAGGAACGAGGTAATTAATTGCGAAGCCCTGAGAAACCGCGACGATAGGGCGACGTAATTAATTAGGCGTTTAATTTAGATTCTATCGCATCGGGAGAAAAAGAGAGAGAGAGAGCGAAAAAGAGAACTGAAAAGATGGAAGGAAAGAGAAAGAAAGATGGAAATTAAAGTGGTAAAAAGAGATTTTGTCCGAGGCTCTATTTTTTCCTCCAAGAATGGACCGTCCCCTCGTCTTTATCTCGCCAAAGTGTCCGCAAGACACGGAAAATACATTCTTTCACCGCATCGTTTTTTTCTTTCTTTCCTACTTGAATGTTAATTACCCACGTGGGGTCACAAACGTCCACTTGCTCGCTGCATTCGTACTCGTTTTGTCTCGTGCGTTGGGGGTAATGCGGGTCAGTCGCTACACCACCACTAAATTCATGTGGAAAATCGACTTTTATTCCTGGCAGTCGAATAAAATTCAATTATTTTTACTGCAAAATCGCTCATGGTCGAGTTCTTTAAAGTGAATTATTATCGTTTCTATTACACTGCGTAAAGAAATTTTCGTGTTCGACAAAATCTCATTTAGATTAAAAAACAAAACAAAACGTTGCGAACAAATCGAATGTGTCAATTCTACAAATCTTTTATTGACCAAACGACGTTTTCGGTGCAGTTAGTATTACTTATCGAGCTAATAAATTAAGCGTGTGAACCAGTACACGGAGATTAAAGTTACGAAGCAAAAAATTCAATTCACTCAACTGCTACAATTTCATGTAATAATAAAATTTTGTCATTAATTCTCCTAAATTCCAGTCTAATCGTTGACATCACAGCACATTCGAGCTTGAGCTGTGACCTCGTGAATCCCTGCTCTGATTTCCGGCGAGACAAATGAAAAAACTGACAAGTCCTTCAGCTTTTTTCGACTCCTTTCGTCCCGGTGGCTTCGAGCAGCTCCTCCCCGTTCGGGAATTCTTTCTCAGGACACTCGAAGCCGCATAATGGATAGCTCGAGGTGCCTTTCGTGGACGAAGAGGTGCTGACCTACCCGCCTCTGCTGGCAGCTCTTTAACGTCCTTCCATTGCAAGACGGAGAGATTAGTTCGGTTTAAAGGATAAAAAAGAAATGAAAAAGACAAACGTTCATTGCGCTTTCATCAATAAAGCATCTTCGTAAATTTCTTCGTTGACTCCCATCAGCCCCATTGCCAAAGGCTTTTCTTTTTGTACTTACAAAGACGTGGTCAGCCGAGCTTATTTTTCCACGGACGAGTTTAATTATGCCTGGCGGTGGTTTTAAAACATCGCCAGGTCATTGCCACCCTCCCCCCGCTCACTTCCCACTCTCTTCAGAATTCCTGTGCAACTATGGAGAAAGATGGATACTCGAAGGAAAAAGTAACGAAAGCCGGGGCTTAGCCATTCGGAGAAGGGGTAAAAGGGACGTGAGCTTCGGAAATAAGAGAACGAGGAGGAGGAGGAGAAAAAAGGTACTTGTAGACCTCGAAACACGCGATCTCGAACGAGACTCCGTACACGCAAATATATCAACTGTATTTATGTACAGGGAATTCCATAAGAAACTCAAGTTGCTGGATTATTTTTATCGCAACCTCAAATTTCATGTTGGTAGAATAATTCGAATGAATTTCATTGCGTTATTTCAAGTGAAGCAATAATTTGTCCGCGCTGAATATGCAGGAGTGAAAGTTTCTTAAAAATCGTGAGAAAAAAAAAGCGATTTTACTGGAAAGCTCGAAAGTGCGTGAAGATAAATGGAAACTGGCTCCTGTCACTTGTTAGGAAATGCGAATAACGTTTATAGAAATTTGAAAATGGAGGGAAAGTTGTGCTGAAACTGTCAAAAAACTAAAGTTGGCCACTTCGTGATGGAATCCCTTTTACATACTTGCTATAAACTGCGTTGCTTTTTCTCACTCTCATTGTACACACAAGCTTGTTTGCTTTTTCTCTCAATCTTTTATCCACACGAAGCTTTTTTCTTTCGGTACATGCTCGCATTTGTGTGTGGTTTGTCGAACCGTCAAAGAACCCACACACGACTGCTGGCCCACTCGCTAATGAAGACATTTAATTAAGTATGCTAATCGATTCCACACATACACACACTCGTAAATGTGGATGCTCAAGTGTATAAAGATATAAATACCGCTGGTCCAGTTCGAAGTCCTGCCCTGATTTTCCATTCGAAGACACACTTTTTTCCCATTCAGAAAGTTGGATCGCTCAGCATTTCAATTTTCAATGAGGATTTCGCTCAAACATTTTCGATTGATCAACGCCAATGGCCAAGGCCAGCAATGATGCCGACTCGTCTTAGACGTATCTCTATATAGATAGCGATAAACTGTGAATGGAAATGAGAATCGTGACAAAATTTCATGGCGTCAGAGTTCATCTCGATCATGCGGCGAGCTCATTCGATTCAATAATTCGGTTAGGCGAGTGTCCGCGGAAATTCCCTTAAGTACGATAAATTTATCTTTCGCTCAAGCGAAGAGGGTCGATCCTTGTAGTCCTCGCGACAACAGCGCGGCGAGGGGCAGGAAAGGGCGGCGGCAGAGGCTACGACGCGATGGCAGGACGAGGTCCTGCTACGGAGGAGTTAAACTCCTGTCTATCTCTCGCTCTGTCTCCTTCTATCTCTCTCGTCACGCTCGTAAATCCTGTCGAAGATCCTTGCCCGAAGGATATCGTCTAACTAGTTGGGATTTGGCTAGCGTCCCAACCAGATCTCTCCTTCGCTTTCTCCCTCTCTCTCGTTGTGAGTGGAAACGTTACGCGACGAATCGAGGACTAACAGCATCCATTAGCCAAAAGCTCAAAGGTCTGCTCCGCGGCAACTGCGAAACATCGATTTGAACAGTTGTCAAATTGTTTAATCACGATCAGCTGAAACAAACAATCTTCTCGAGTCTAAATTTCTATCTCTGCTCATGCTTCGTTACCTTCAAATTTTATTGTAATTGCCAAATGGTTTTTTGCTCCATTGATTTTCGGATGATTTCATCGTGATTTGCTATTAATGAAAAGAGTGAAAGTTTGATAGTGAGAAGGGGCGAGGAGTTAGTAAGTCGAAGGTAAATTGAACGCATACAAGGAGAGACGTCACACAGTCTAGCACAGGAGAATAGTACAGGTCGGTAAGACCGCAGACCGAAGGAATGCCTAATGAGCCAGACATCTCTCACGTGGGAGCAATCGTTTTCACGATGAGGAGGAACGCTTAGCTCTGAATGGAGCCTCCATGTTTGCGAATAGTCGTGCATGGAAAGCTTAGAGGAAATGCAACAGAGAAAGAGAGAGCGAGGGAGAGAAAGCGAAAGAGAGTTGGATGCATAAAGGAGAGGACAGTGAAGTGTATGTAGCGAGGGAAAATCGTATGTCCCCACGTCGTTAAACTCCAACGAGAGTTTCAACTGAGAAACATCAGAGACGAAATTTCATATTAAAACGGAAGCAAACTTGCCTCCACACATCAGAACTGTGGAACTTGATTCTCGTATGATCATAAGTTATGTAGGGAGGAACCAAAACCAGAGTCTCGAGGATGAGGTGTATTTTCATTTAAAATAATCGATAAAAATTCCAGCATTTGACATGTATGCTTAGGACCAACTTGCCTCGAAACCAGTTTACATTATTCACAGATAATCGATCCTTCGTTACTCGATATTCTTCGAAAAACAATTCAACTTGGCTACTTCCAGCATAAACTTGGAAATGTGTACTCAGGACTCGGTACGACGAGAGTCCTTCGTAAAGCTTTTAATTATGTAAGTTAAATTAAGAATCTTTGATAATGAGGTAAGTGATAATCATCATTTCAAGTAATACCAGAAACCTCAACTAAGCATCATGATTTTCCGAAAATCCGATCATATGCCATCTATTTTTAGTTTACATTGACACAAATGAAAGATATTTTTCCGATCGTTGAACCCTCATGCAGAACCACCATTTTTCAAAAATGATTTTCATCCCTCTTTCTCAATTAATTTATTTGCTCTCATGGTTCAGTCAAAAATTGAAAAATAAGGTTTTCGGTTTATCGAATGTGCACGGAGAAAACGAGGCCGAAAATTCTAGAGGAAAGTACTAAGAATCTCGGGGACAGTATATACGTATTGGATTGCAGCATTAATTCGAAGAGCAGTAATAAGAATTGCTCTATCCACCATAATAAAAAGACCAATATCCATACCTTTTATTCAAAAGACTCAAGAGTCTTTTTTTCTATAAGCAAATTAAAAAATGTTTTCGGTCACTTCAGATGTTTATATTGTAGAGTACGCTCGGGACACCCTGAAAAAAAACTATATCTATGGTAAAAAGTCACACATATTCGATGTATATTCGTTCAACAACTTTTTTTTTTGTATTGATTCAATATTTTTTTGAATACACAAATCCAATTATTTATCGCAACGATACTGTTTAATCAATTAGAAATGGTATGTATAAGGGAATATTTCATTGAAGTAAATAAAAAGTACATTATTACAAATAAATGGTATTAGTTGCTTGAACTAAATGATATGGTTACAGTATTTTCGTTGATTCAACTGCAAGACATTTTTATAATTTAGTTGACACAACGACACAAATCGCTATTCAACAAAAAATAGTTGTATCTACTACATTTTCGTTCAACTAAATAGAGATTTAGTTCGTTGAAAGAAATTTTGTTCTCAATTTGTTTTTCTCAATAAGCATAGTAAAAAATGTTTTGAGTCACTGATAGTGAAAATTTGTAATTTACAATACATTTCCACTTATCAGTAAGTGCTGCTCTGACATGATGAGTAACACTCGAAAACAAAACAAAATATAGTTCTGTCACTTTTTGCTGTCCACATGAAGCTGTTTAGAATTCACGGGGGGAAAAACTAGAAAATTTAAAAAATACTATGCTCTTTGTAATCGGTGGTTGAATGCTTTGAAAATTTTTTAAAAATAATATATTCCTCACCATACAAAACGAATCCATTTTCTCCGTGTGATGTTTAATTTTTCTAAAATTGGATTGGGTGCATGCAGTAAAAAGTTGCAGAGTGTGTAGATTTTTCCGGTAACAAATCGATAGTTGCTCGAGAGGAATTTCAACCTATCGCGTTTCAGGCGCACACAACCTCTCCTCGATAACTCTATCCTCAGTTTTTTCTCCTCATGATTATCTCGAACGTCTGCATCATCGAGGAGCTTCCAGAGCTTCTTGAGGTGAGGGGGGGTTGGAAAGACACACGCGAGTTGAGACAAAACGTAAGGGCAAGCATGGGATAGAAAAGCGAAGGGGTTATAAGAGAGAGCCGCGCGATAACAACCGAAAGAAGAAGTAGAAGAAGGAGAAGAAGAGAAAAATAAGAAGAGTCTGCGCTCGGTCCTGGGGGCTAGCAAATTACGTAGAAGAGAAGCCAATCGAGCGAAACGATTACTCGTCGTCATGTACATATCATACGTAAGGGGAGTTTCTCTTCAAATTGGTCTGCAACCATTTTTTTACAGTCGAAACATCGAATCCATTCAAAAAGAATATTAAAAACGTACCGATTCATTTTTCTGCTCTTTGGCACATCAAAAAGATCGTCGTACCTTTTCGTCAGGTGATTCGACCTAGAATCCAATTAATTCGAAGACTACTTCGAGAATCAGGCAAAAAAATCGAGCAATACTTGTTCAGTGATAAAAAAATTATTTCAAAACGAATAGGATTGCTTCGAAAATCGTAGAAGATGAAAAACAATCGATGAAGAATGGAAAGCCTCGTACACCTTCGTTCCACAAAGAAGTTATCCAGATCTTGTTGCAGCCGAGCTCGTCTATCCTCCGCTTGACATTACTTGCAACTGGACCCGATGAGAAAAATAAAAAAAGTGGAGGAACAAAAAGCAAAAAGGAAAGGAAACAAAAATTTGCTGACTGAAAATAAAAAAAAAAATGAAATAAAAACAGGGGCAAATAAGGAGAGGAAATCGTGTATGAAGACAGTCTCGTGTATCTCGATAGGCAAATTATGCCTCTCCAGACGTAGTA
Source organism: Venturia canescens (assembly GCF_019457755.1). Classification (NCBI taxonomy): domain Eukaryota; kingdom Metazoa; phylum Arthropoda; class Insecta; order Hymenoptera; family Ichneumonidae; genus Venturia; species Venturia canescens. Next base: position 9,828,793 of record NC_057424.1, on the reverse strand, counting down.
TAGACTCGGCAACATCGTTTCTCTCCGATAACAATTAACAATTTACGCCGCGGGGGCGTATGCGATCGAAATAACTAGTAACAGGGGCTCAGCAGAGCTCGTCATTGACGAACTGGTTTTATTCGCAAACTTGCCAGGCCTCTGAAAAATGCTCCACGTACAAGCAGTCACGATGTGAATTTGATGTACCGGACGTTTCATTCGGACGATATTTTCTCTGCGTCTGTGAATCAATCGTTTTTATTGGATGTTTTGAAAAAAATAAATTTTGTTTAGGGTGGATTTGGTGGAGGCCAAAATGAATACTTTAATGCAGCAGATAAAAACTGTACAGACGACGAAACTCGATTAATTCGTTCGTTGTCTCGAAGGGAGATGAGATGATCCACAAGGTGAGCCGGAGCCCCGGAAACCCGATGGAAAATCAATGAGAAAGGAAGAAGAAGCGCTGGTCGAAGGCGTGCTCGACGACCGAAGATGGAAGCCAAAACTTATTCACCCGGAGAGTCGAGAGTAGTTTTGAGAAATCTCGGTATTCGTGGATCAATCGATTCCAAATGAATTGTCTTTGTATTTTATTTATTCGCGGCGAAGCGCGAACCTCTTTGCCCGAATGAGGCCAACTTCTCTGTGAAACAAAACTAGACGCAGCACATTCACAATTCCAAATTCGATTTGAGGAACGAAAAAACTTGATCGCAACGTCCGTGGCTTCGGTCCCAATGAATACGGTCGCGTGCAAAAGAGATGGATTTTCCCAATTGCTTCCTTTCCAAGTCTGTTTGGATTTCACTGGAGCAACGAGTACTGGGAAGAGGGGAATGTGCGATAGGCAATGTATGTACGGCCACGTTGAATTTGGCAAGGGAATCTCCTCGGTAATCAGAAGAGAAATTCAAATAGGATCTCTTTAGGGCACCTCTGCTCCGCAGAACCATTTCTACCGACTATAACACATCAGACGAATTCTGATTGCTCGGAGTGTATTTTCGTACTTTTGTACGAAACATCCACGCCGAAGTTAGTCCATATCGTAAATAATCTAAAATCAAGCACAGTTCGTTCGATTCAACTGTACTTCGAGTCTTCCAGGCGCCATAAAGTTTTTCCTCTCGATGATGGGCCGATCGAAGGTCCAGGAAGTCATAAGCTCAACCTTGTGTAGCACTGATTTTGATGGGTCATTTTCTCTCCCGCTCCACGCTGCTCTCGCGCGAAGAACTCAGATTTTCAAAGCGCTCTTTATTGTTCCCGTTGTTGATGAGATCCACGTAATTGAAGACCGGAAACTCTCCCGCAGAAACGTGCATCCTGTAATGGGTTTAACTGCCAACGCCATGCAATGTTAAAGTTTAACGTAGCGTAACAGATTCCCACCGTAAATGGACGCCCACCCTTCCCTCCGAGTGGACTAACCTCCCCTGTATAAATAGGATATCCCCCTCCGCCCCTCCTCTTTGCCTTCCATGGATTATCGTCCATCCTGGACGCAAGTATCGTATCAGGGCGGACGGGAATTAGCAGTTACGAGTGTTGGAATCCTGCCGTTGTTTGACCGAAACTGTCAGCTCAACCATCGGCAAAAGGTCCATTACAATATGCATCGGGGTGACTGCAGTTGAAGTCACTCGCGGAGCAAGTGTCCGGTGAAGTTTCCTTTCATTTTGCTTATTCACAGGGACACTTTATTAGAACTAATCAAAGATAGCCATCAAAAAACAACCTCAATGCTCCCATCGTTTCGGTTAAACTTCGAGAGACTGTGCTACTTTCCTCGGAATTCGTATAAGCACGAAAGAGGGAGGCTGATATGTTCCACGCAAGGGTTGATGTGACGGGAATCGCCGCCTTCCCGGATGTACTTTGTTCCAGGAGGGTAACATCCGAAACTAATCAAAGTTCAATCAGCAACTGCTGGCTCGATTGTCATCGTTGCTGGGGTCATTGATGACCACGAATTGGCCTGGGTAGCCGCAACCCTAAATGTAGGGTTCGATGCAAATGGCTCTAACTTCGGAAAGCCAGGCTCGCCCTGGCATAGCCACAATGAGGACCAAGAAAAAAGGCAAAAGCAGTGGGAGCTAAAGTTGGTGGAAAAATTGGTTTCCGTTTGGATTCGGCCGGGGAGCAGACGCAAACAGTGTTTTTGAGATTTTCGGTGTATCCGGAGGCCAACGCGCGTCAATGCAAATTCCACGTGGTCGATGGTATGTGTAACAAGTTTGTCTGTCGAGTTCTCCAACAAATAACGAGTCACCGCGACTGGCATTCGCGAATGAAAGGACGGAAAACACCGGAGTACTGTTGTTACACGTGGCCACGTTTGGTTTGTGCGAAACAAGGGTAAAATGCAGCTTCGCCGGATGAATGGGACGGTTTACCATGAGGCAACGCACAATGGGGGCCAAACCTGTAGAAGCCTCGCCGGGAGTTGGCAACAATGGAGTCGTGAACGGATGAATTTGAACGGCTGTACAGCATTTCTCAAAAGCTACATCCAACCCCAACAGAGTCCATAAGTCGACCTAAAAAAAGTCCTTATGAAATTTTTCTTGGCACTACAGATCTGCAGAGATGCTGATGAGCTAACGATCCTTCGTGCAGTGCGCTGTAACGAGGGAGCATTATTGCCAGGAGAAATTTTCGGCCCACTCACCTACCGTAGGTCGTTGCAGAAAAACGTGAAGAATTTCAACTCCCCAGAATTCGAAATACCAGTTCTGACAATACGAATTTTTAAATACCCTGTACACGAGGGTTGTTTTTCACTGGCGATAGTAGCGAGAGCAGTAATACCTTGATCCCACAAAGGGAACCGAAACGGTAGGCACACAATGCTTTCCCTCCCAATTATACTTGCCTCCACACTGCCTCGCTCTATCACTTTTCACCCTCGCACTCCCTTCTTCGCGTATTTCACCCCTCGAGAGGCCGCGTGGACCCTAGCTGTTTGCCAGTCGGTACATTTGTGTCCTGAACCGCAGAACTTCCTGTACGCTCTCTTATCAAGAACTCGAATGGTCTAATTCGACGAAAAAAACCATTAGAAAAGAAGCGAATGAACCCGTGTCCCCTGCTTCCATTGTTCTGATCAATCAAAGTCCCTTCGCTGCGTGGAGTGTGCCTTCTCAAGGCTTCAGGCGCGCACAGAGGCCTAAAAAGCCGAGTCACCAAGAGCAAGTTCTCCCGGCCTGATCGACTACCCAAACTCTGTGATCTTCAGAAATATGGAACTTCACCCTGGCAGCTTTCTTCGCTGATGAAGGCGGTTTGAGAGCTCGGGGCAAGTCAACGCGTCAATTGGTACAGCGGGAAGGAGCTCCGGTTGTAGATGGACTCGCTCGCGAGGGCTACAGCTCAAATGGACAGCTTGACTAATACGTTCCAGAGACATAACCCCAGACCCCATTCCTCTTTGCTGGTTAACGCCAAGAGTGAAGGGACAGAGTCTAATGGAACTAAACACCCGGATTGTAGTGAGAATAAGCGGGAACGAGTACGCGTCTGAGTATATGGAAGAACGAAGATGGAGGGTGGAAGGAACCCTTGCAGATTAAGGCTTTCTTCTTCGAGAAGGCTCCTCCAACGTTCTTGCTTCCAAAGCCCTGGAAATATCATCAACCCTCTTCTTGCAAGCTTCCCTCTCAAGCTCAGTACGCTCTTTCTTCAGTGTGCATGTGTTTCGTTATAAGAAGATTCAGTCTCGGTTGTTAAACGCGACAGAGCGTTAAGGATCGATAAATGAATCGGAAATTCTTACGCATTCATTGGTATCCTTGGCTGCGACGATTGGATCAACTCGTCCGGAATCTTTTCCAACTTACAAGTATTGTCGAACAAAATTAAGAGCCGAAGGGTTGCGAACAATGGTAGCGTTTAAAAGAATCGGTGGAGAGGAAGACACAAAATGGCTACTCGGACGATTATCAGCCTCCCAACCGGTTAGACATCCCCCTCGTTAACCGTTCGATTCATCATTTCGCTCGAGAACTCTTGATGGACAATTAGGACAGAACTCGCAGGGAGAGATGTGTACGAACTTTCTCATCTCTATAAAATCTATCGTAGCGGGCTCACAAAATCGAGCGATAGACTCAGAAAATTACGGACTAGAGTCCAATTACCCTCGTATGCATCTGCGACCCGATTTTCCTTTTCAGCAGCTTATCTTATCATTCTCATTCATATCCAGCCGTCTTTTTTCTCTTTTTTTCATTTCCCTAAACGCCGGAGCTTTCAATCGCATTCCGCTTCCAAGGATTCCCTAGATAAGACCCCGCCGGTGTGGAGGCAAGAGATGAACTTCAGTCTCGAAAGAGCCCCTTTTGAAGATCGCTGACTGGCGCTGATAATAAATTCGATCCACCGTCAGGCGCACATTCCTACCGCAGTTTTCGCCCTCTAAACTCGACTTTTCCAGCCTCCCTGCAGTCGAGGATGGTAACCCGACACACTCGATGGGCTCCCGATTTCTTCGTACATTGATTGAACAAATAATCGCACTTCGGGATCGTGCTAATTCCTATGAGAGAACCTTCCAAAAGTTGACTCGCGCGTGAAGCCTGGCAGTTTGGGCCTCCGGATGATGGCATGATTGAAGTTTCAACGGGAACATCCGAATTGAATTTTATTTTTACATCGCGTGAAATAGCAGCGTCGATTCTTCCCTTGAACCAGGAACTTTAACGAAACTTCGCGCTGTAACTGAAAGATTGGCAGCTGCCATATATCTTCTCTGGAATAAGCAAAAAGACTCTCGCAGTGTGCTTCGCCACTGGCAACTCCGTCGATGCTCCACTCCCTCGAGAGATATGCTCCAACGTTGGCCACTCTCTCGTCGATTATGTGTGTGAACCGGAGTCTAAGAAAGCATGCTAACCTTTGGAAGGGAGTGGGAGAGCGAAAATTCGCCCTCGAAAGTCTTTCGGTGCGTTTGAGCGAACTTTGCGATATCGTTCCTAGGACGATGGAAGGCCTGGAATTCGCGCTTCTTTGGCTTCCGATCCTCACTCCGTCTCTCCTTCTCGCTCTCTCTCTCTCTCTCTCTCTCTCTTCCCGACTAACTAGAAATCCAGGGGAAAGTGAGGATAGACGGGGGATGAAGAGAAAAGGGTGGAAAGTTTTCAAGTTTCGAAGGCACCTGTCCGTCGTCACTCTATATCGTCGACCCGGGGGAACCGGCTTGAGGAAGTGAAGGAGTTCAGGGGGAGTGTCTCACCCCCGATAGAAGCTCTTCATTTCTATTAGCTTCGCTCCCTCCAGACTCTTAGTTTGCTTCATCCCTTCCCCTTTCTGCCTCACTCTCCGACGAAGCCCCCGCGCCCGCCCTTCATTCTTCAAACTCCCTCATTGTTCTTTAGCATCTCCCCGGGATCACGGCGAGTCCAACCCATAAAGCAATTCTTAAAGCTGCACGAACGAAACCTCACCGGGCGGACTGGACGGGGAGAAAAAGAAGGAAAATATACCAGCGCGACGTAGCTCTGATCAGACTCCGAGGACGTTCGATAAGGGACTCTTTCGAGTACGAATACAGGGGTGGAAAAATATCCCTCGCGAGGAATCTCCTGCTCTCGTTATCGGTAAAAAATATATTTTAACGGGAAATAAATGTGCTGGTATGGTGGATGGAAAAGTGGGCAAATATTGAAAGGACTAATGGCCTGTTTTCCGGGACTTCTCCATTTCTTTGTCTTCCACTTTTCTTAGGCTTCGATTTCCGTAATAATAGCAATCATTTAAAAAGCTGAAAAAGCTGTATGGCTGCGTAAACAAAAATAGTGTTGTCCTTTGGAAAAATAGACGGCGTAAAAAGTATTTGTAATATATTTTCAAATATTTAGCAGCTATCGCACGATGGTTGGAAAAAAATTGCGGTATGCTGATGCACGTTGGTTTCGCTGGCGAGCATCCAAACCCTCAGACTCGACTTTTTTTTCTCATTCCCTTTTTGGAGCAAGAGAGTCTAGGAAAAGTCTCCGGAACATTTTGGCTTCGGAGACGCATGAATTATTCTACCACGTAGCATTATACTCTGTCGTATTAACCAAACCATAACAGTTCGTATCAGGGAAGAAAACATTTTTGTATCCATCTCATCAGAATAGATGGGAGAAAAATGTTTTCGTAGTAACCTTGGAAAAAAATTATTGTCAGCAGAAAAACTTGATACAGAAATTCAACGAAATCTACGATCCTAGGCTAGAAACATCAACGAAGAAAAGTAGCAATATTGAGCAACAAATTCGAAACCTCTCATTTGGTATTTCGTTCTAAAATGAAACTGTCCAACAGACCGACTGTTCATTTTCATAATATCAATAAATTGCTTATCTTTCGGGCTAATTACCCAGACATAATACCTCGAAACGTTTCACTGCAAATATATTATTTTTATTTTCGTTCTAATGATACTCCGTCGATAAAGGAACGATATTAAAGCATGAAACGAAAAGGACAATCTTAAGAGTATAAAACAAATAAATTAAACGTTGTATACTTGGAGAAAAGCAAACGAGAGAATGGCGAATGATAACAATGGGAAATACGCGACTAGAGTTTGATCGGAATAAGCAAAAGGGACGTAAATTAAAATGTCTCGTAGTAGGGGGTGCGTTCACCCTCTTCCGTTTTCTCTCTCTCTCTCTCCCCCCTTTCTCTCTTCACTCATTCCTCCCATGTCGTAATCTTTACTTCCCTCGTTCTACGAGCCCTTCGTCGATGTCAGGGTTCTGCGTCTCATGGTCTCTTTTCCCCAATAAGTATGGGGCAGATTATATAAAATCAACCATCATCGGATATCTCAGCCACTTACGAAAATAACAAAATAACCCATAACTTGTTTAGAAATGATGAACCGCAGGGAGAAAAGCCTGAGGAAAGTTTATTTCTGTTAATCTTCAACACGAAATTAATCTTATTAGCAACGAACAAAAAACGAGGAGGAACGGTGAGAAAGTTTGCAAAAATTATTCTCTTTGAAACACGCTGAAAAACTTTCTCGTCTTACTAAAGTTTTCGCCGAGTTTAGTGGAAGCAATGAAATTCCAAGGAAACCAATAATCCTCCAATGAGGCTGTGAGTTATGGGCGATCCACACTGAGCATGCGACGCCTCGCGGATTTTTCTTAAACTGCTGCGTTGGAGTGCGAAGCAGGCGACCTGTCACAACTGCAAAACAAGCACAAATATCAAAATTGCACTCCAATAGCGCCATTTTTCCGAGGGACGCGAGCGCCCCCATCGGTAGTGTGGATCGCCAATAGAAGAGAACAAGCAACTATTTTAAGAACGTTGGAGAAAAGTATTGCGCGTAATTTTTCGTTGAAGTGCCTGTAGCGTCTCGCCACGCGCGAATCAATCCCCCAGGGGGCGCTTGAGTATATACACACCCTGCTTTTCTTCGGTCAATATACGTACATATTTATACACACACAGTTGTGCTATTGGCTATAATGGAAACCACGGCAATGCCTCCGCACTGGCAAGCGAGAGTTGAAAAAAAAAGAAAATAAAACGAAAACCAAAGCTTACAACGTCGAAATTGATATCATTCGCTATCGAATTCTCACAATCGTAGCACACACTCGGGTTGGTGTTTTAGTGGCCTTGAGATAGGCCGCAACGACCAGACGTAACCGTGGCGTTTATCAGTTCGATAAAAAAAAAAAAAAAAAAAAAAAGTAAAAAAAAAACGCGAAACATCTAGAGAACGAGGAAAGAATTTCCTCGTGGGTTGAATACGGAATAAGGGCGTTTTCAGAAGTTTCTGGCTTCAAAGATTTCTACAAAAAAATCACCAACGCTACGTTGAACTTGCTGAACCATTGTCTTCGAGCGTTTTAGCCTGTCTATAAAATGATTTCTCCTTATCAACAACGTTTCCTCGGCCTCGTTAATACTCAAACTTCATTGACGAGTCATTGAAACTTTTCAACATTATGAAATGAGAAACGTTACAAAACGAATACTATTGAAACCGTAAAATAAAATTTATTAAGATTATTCAATAGCAAAACCCGATTTCTTATAGAAAATTTGAAAAAAAAATATGTCGCGCAGAATAATCTAACGAATAGATTTAAAAAAAAAAGTAGTTCTACCGTACAGTTTTTCAGATATTGCAAGTTAAAGTACTATAGTTTCTCCATCCGAACACATGGTAATCGTCAAACAAGAAATGTGTGTCGAAATAACTCGAGAACGGTTCTTACGATTTTGATTTTTAAAAACACAGTGTTAGAGTATCTTCTGAAGAAAAAATTAAAAAAAAAAAACACATGATCTACCGTCTAGTTTTTAAGAAAAAAATTATTGTAATAAAAATCGTATGAGAATTTGAGTGGGAGGTTCGCAACGTGGCAACGCTGTCGCGTGAGACAAGCCATGATTATTACTATACTTGAGGACGCTGCGCTCGTCTCAGACCGCTGCCTGTGTACGCAGTGTTGCCACGATTGATGCGCTTCTGAGCCCTCATTCGTATGCTCGTATGTGTGCATACGGCACGAAGGTGTATTCTAGCAGGGGCGTAGGCAATAGAAAAAATATAAAAATTCCAAAATCACGAGCAATTATGAAATTTTAGTAGAATATCGTAACCGTATATTTTTTCACTGATCATCAACGATAATTTGAATGATTTTTCGAACATTTTCACACCGAATAATGTTCACACGAGAAAAGGGGACTGCACCCTGTTTTTATACGATACTCGGCTATCGAGCTGCTTCAAAACTCTCAAATTTAATACAATGAAAAACAGTGAAATAAAAATTCAGAAATATCGAAAAATCTGCTGTAGCTCCGCAGGAATTCGTACTTACAAATTTCGACTTCCTTTTGTGTTTCAACGAGCAGATAAGCTTCGAGCCATTTTTCGTAGACACGTGCTATCGCAATTGTGTGATAGAGTACGTTCAATTGATTTGTCAAACCACAGGATGCCTCCTATGCAAATTGCCTCACTGCAGGGAATTATTCGTCTCGTATATAAAGTCATAGAACGCATGTACGTTTGTATGTTTATGTATACGAGAGGCAGCAACCAGAGAGGGTGGTTTCTCAGCGGGAGGTTGGCTTTTGGTGATCCCAGGATTCCCGGAGTGACGTCTGACCAGAAAGCGGAGCTTTCGCCTTCGAAGAAGCTCCCTGTCATCATAATTCTTATTGCAACGATAATTTTTATCGTTATTCGTGAAGTTGTTGATGTTGAAATTTGTTTTTATTTATTTTTTTTTTTTCATTTGTATACTGCCACAAGGAAATTGACTCTCGATGCTTACAGACGAAGAAGAAATTGATTGGTCGAAAAAATCGATGAAAATTCTCTCTCTGGAGAATCTCTGCTGGAAAGCTTTTCGTGAGTGATAATAATTCACGAATTTACTTTTCCACTTTCCTTCAATCTAGTATATAAACGGAAATTTGAACGTGTGCATATATTTTCAGTCGAAATATATTGCAGTGATTTCCGGGGGTTGGGGTGGGCCTTCCGGCATTTGCCTCCCGCCGTGGCAGACCGGAAGTCAGCGGGAAGTGTCCATAGTCCCTTGACGCCCTTGGCACGTTAGATCCTCGAGTAAATCAGCCACCCACGATTGAGATAATTTTTTGTTCATCAGTCCAAGGGGAAAAGGCTTCGTTCCAAAAATACCTACAGAAAGGCAGACAGAACAAAACAGCAATATTAATCGCAAGAGAACTAAGCTTTCGGTCTCTCGACGCGCAATATTTCACGCTTATTTTCCAGATAGAAGCTTCTCAGCAATCATTCGCTGATATTTATGAAACAAAGAAAGGAAAAATGTAATAAAGCTGAAGGAAAATAAGAGAGGGAGGGATCGAGGGACAGAGATGAAACAAGCAATTTATGTCCAACGCACGAATTCGTTGTAGATATAGCAACATATCGTATGCTCGGCGATGCGTGATGCACGCAATGCACATATGCGTATTACAGACACGCCAGAACCAGAGATTCTCTCTCTCTCTCTCTCTCTCTCTCTCTCTCTCTCTCTCTGTCTCTTAGTCATCTTCGTAGAGCACCTGCCTTAAATTTCCGGATGTTATACGCGCTTTATGCGCAACACTGAGCGTTTCTCTTGACGTCGCTCTCATCCCTTTGATAATACGCAGAGGCCACTTCCCATCGGCCCCTCTCTTTCCCTCTCTCTCGCAAACGCCCTCTCTTTCTCTCTTCGGTGTCATCATACCTCGTCGAGTAATTGGCTGCCGGCCCTGCGCGTATTACGCTTTACGAACGCACAGGCTAATTTATACATGCCGAGGAAAGCGGCGAGCGAGATAATTGAAGTCTCTCTGCCCAGCATTTCCCTATTTCCTCCCACGCGCGCCTATACACGTGTAGCTATGAAAATGCATGCACCGCAGTCCATGGACCGATGTATAAATATGTGCAGCGCATATGAACGTGAATTAATCATCAGACAAGACAATATTAATCCTAATAATACACTAAACTTCTCCGTGGTTTTCTCCCTTCTCCCTTTTCTGTTTCTAAGCGCCTGTCAGCATCGAATCGAATAATAAATGTCTCCGGAGCGAGACGCGCAACGTTCAAAAGGAATAATGGAAACGTTTTTAATATCTCCTTTCTTGACGATTCTTCCGAAAATAATTCAGCATCCAGGGACCAGGCAACGTCAGGACGGCGAAGAATTTAAAAGATTTCTCGAATAACGAAAAAGCGAAACGCACTGTGAATTTATACTCTCCGTTGTGTCATCTCCGCTGAGACTCTCAACAAATTTTCCCTATGAAACGCTCCCCGGTCCTTCGAAACCGTTTGTTTATCTTCGTGCAATTTTTATCTGAGTACTAACTCCGTACGAGAATCCAGCGGAATTTCATTACGCAGGAATAATTCTAACAATGGTTAACTGACGTGTTATTCCAGTGAAACTCGAAGCCTCTCGACTGAAATAACGGTGTAAATCCAGCGCCATTTTCCTAGTCTGCGAAAATGCTCTAGAAAACCGCACACTCGCATCCTCCATCGCGATTCGTCGCGAAGCCACACTGCGACGGACTTCGATCTAAAACCGCATCGATTTCTCAAGGCTTTTTCGTATCGAGATAACCGGATCCACCTCGAAAATCATTTTGCCGATTCAGCTGCTGCAAAAACATGAAAAATCAAAGAACCTCTAACCACTGTACCGAAATGCGTGTAACACTGATTCCATTTGGTGTTGAAAGTTGGCCGAGGGCTCATTCGAAGCGCGTCACGAGCACTCGTGAAGCCACCTTTCCACTTTTCGATGTTTCATTGTCAGTAAAACGCAACCTCACTGGAAACACTGTGATTCGTACGGTTTTTCTCTATCGAAAACGGTTCAGTAGCTTCGACGTAACGCGTGCCCGCGACGACGAGCAACCTTTTTATTCCAAACGACGTTTCGTTTGGTTTAAAAACAAATAAATATCGATGCTGAATTGAATGTTTTTGGAATTCTTCGAAAAACGTTTCGTAACCAGATCTCTCGACAATTCACGCATCCGCTGAAATAACAGTTGATTCAGTTTTGATAGTCAGCCCTCCCTTCTCGTAATGATGCCAGCACAACCCTTCGTGGTTTATTCACCAAGAAACGTTGCATAAGCTCGTTAGTATGTATTATTAGCGAGTACTGATATCCTTAACTTTGAGCTACACTCGCTCATTGGGAGAGGAGCGCCTCGTCACGAAATCTGAGTAGGTGCGGAGAAGTGTGACACAAGCATAGCGACGAGAAGACGACGTTGTTCGAGTTATCGCAGCAATAATTCTGCATATAGATAGAAGTTATAGTGGTTTCGGTACAAGACGAAGAGAGGCCGAGGGACGCTCGGGAGGGAGCTTGGAAAAGTAAGCGTCCCTCTAGACTCAGCTCCGCCTGAGAAAAGGACATCGCGAGAGGGAAATACATGCCGGAATAGCCAGAACTACTAGGACTAATTCTCCAAAACTTTGCTCATGGATATAGACGTCTGTCTTGTGGTTTCACGTATATACGTATATGAGGACGACAACAAGTAATTACAAGAGGAGGGAGAGGGAGGGAGGAGAGAAGTCCTTGCCAGTTTCTCTGTTGTGAACATAAATTCGGGCCTGCGGGTTCGGATGAATTACATCGTCTCAGTTCTCAGCTTCTGCAGGACGAATTTTTCTTCCTCCCTAGTTCGCCTGCATTTAAATAGCTTTTCATAATTACCATACTATTTCGGGCATTTCCATGGGGAAATTCGAGGGAGCATTTGGGAGAACGAATAAAGTGAGAGTCTCTAATTCCTCTTCGTTCTCTAGTTGCACTCTTTTTTGTTGTAAAATAAAAAGGGTCTAGTAATCGCGAAGATCCTAAATATTTAGACGCATTCTCGAAGCACCTCGTTCTAAAAAAACTGCAAGTTGACAGAAAATTTGAAAACGTAGATAGCACTTTTTTTTGGCTCTTTGTATTATTTTCATCGAGGTATGGGGCTGCGAGAGAAAAGTTGTTGTACAGAGCTGCTATCGCGAACCTCTATCGAGGGAGAAACCGATGCAAAGAGGCTGTGCAATGGAAGCACGCGTTCCCCGGCACACGAGGAGTAGTAAAACGTGCTTGCTGCGATTCGAGGGTGAATCGAGAATACGTGACCTCGCATATGAAACCACTACCCCTTTACTGACAGGCATCCCTGATAAAACAAGCTCGGCCAGAGCTCCGGCCCTTTAGTCATGTCTTCCAAACTTCCCATGTATAAATATATACGCTTTCGTAGATATATGTCCACGCGATACTAAGTATCAAACGGATGCATTCTTGCACTGTTTACTAAATAAGTCACGCTACGAATGCGATAAAAGTTAATAAACATTTTACAAAAGTAAGACAAAACGTGAAAATCTGATTGTTCAAAAGGTGAGGAATGACATTTGGGTTGGAATTTATTCTCCTTTGTTGATACACTGAGAATAAAAAAAATTTTAACTTTTTTAATAAAAAAATTTAGTCCCATATATGCACGATAAAATATTTAATGGTTCAAATAGATAGCGATTTGGATAAACGTAATTGAGGATTACGTGACGATATTTGGACTGCTCTAACGTCATATTTTGTTGCTACGAAAATATTGGTTAATGTATCCGAAAACTAGGAATACATAGAAAAGTTTTTCGTACCAACAATTGAAATAAAGAAAATCAACAATTTGATGGGGCGGAAATTTAGTTGGTTTAACTAAATTATACATAAAATATACTGAACTTTCTTTCGAGGTAGACATTTGTATGGACAATTGATTTGGTTCGTCATCGATGAGATTTAGTTAAGCTACATGAAGAAAAAATCCGGCTATCAAAATTATTTTTTATTTTCACAAATCAAATTAGCTAAAACACATTTCAACAAATTTCGGGTTATATTGAGCTGACCAGTACGATTCGATTTACAAAATATTTATCATTCGCAGCAAAGCCGTTTAGCTAATTCAGTACTCGATATTCAAATAAATATATGATAAAAATGTATGTGATTTAAGCAGGAATAAACAAATGTTTCGAGTTCTTCGAACAAAAAATTTGGTTTCACTCGTTTATTAGTTAATTCACATAAACAAAAATTAAGTGATTCGGATAAATGAACTATTCCTTATTTATCGCAAGCGGATGTTGGTTGGATGAAGCAACAAAAATACCAACTAAAGGCATTCAGTTGTTACAAAGATTTTTTTCTCGGCGCAGAAAATTGGAAATTCCCCTGGAAAAGGGTTGTTTGCGTAAGAACTTGTTAGCCAGATTTTACTCGACATTAATTTACTCTTTTTTGGGTCATGTTGCAGGAGATTTTAGAAGAGAGAGTTCAAGAACTGGAGAAAATATTGCTGAACGAGAGAGCTGCAGCCCAACGCGATCGTGCCACAATAACGAAGCTCCACCGTCAAGTCAACAAGGTGAGCTGAGACCGTTTTTATCTAAAATGAGTTCACTTCGTATTTTGAACGTACAAATAATCTGGCCCCAGCACTGACTCCGATAATTTTTGAACCCTCGGAGCCAAGCTCAAGATTTCTTTCCAATCCTCAACTTTTTCCATGTCCCCTAACGAATGTTTTTTCGCTCTGTTGTTCGAAGAAAAAGAGTTTGTTAGCACGCACTCAAGGCTCGCGTAAATTAGGGACCGAAGTTGCGTGGCTTTTAAGGGCGAGTCCTGTTTCGCATGGGCTCCATCTTTTTTCGGCCCAACCCTCGCACTATATCACCGGCTTATCCTACATCTTGAATCTTCTATTAAACGATAATATTTATGAAAAACGAGATCAGGATCGAGCGAGCGAGGTTCGAAGACGAGTGTGCGCATGAATAATGTGAAACTGAGCAGGGAGATTTCTCGTAATTATTTCTAATCAGTTCACACTCACCCTGGTTGGTTCGCTTTGTGAAAAAGACCATTAGACCGTGTTCAGTCTCTCAGTGCCGCAAGAGAATAATTTCTTGCCAGGCGTATAATATACTCTCTCAGCGTCTCTCGCAAGAAAGGCATTCGGTCTTAAGTGACCCCCATTACCCCGAGGCCCCGTCAGTAACCCGAATACGAAAGACATAAGAGCCCCGAAAAAATGCCGCGTCTGCGTTTGACGCTGAAAAAGCTCAGCGAAGCGCTCGCAGCGAAGGAAAGCAAAAGGCGCGGCGAGGAGGAAGAAAAAGCCACGTAAAAAGGGAAATACAAATGAGGAATAGAAGCGAGTGAGAGAAAGGTCGGGGGAGAACCTCCCTCACAATTTTCCCAAGACCATAAAGTACTATGACAAAAACAAGCCCGCGAGACCGCGCATAAGGCACAAAAACACACACGTTGTGTGCTCTCGCATGAGAGCACACAACGTATTGTTCGGAGCTCGCACACGGAGCGTTCCGTCGGTAATCATATGCGGAGTTTACAACATTTTTCAATCGTTTTCTTTTCGTGTTATTAAGTTCATTTGGCTTCGAGCGCGTTAACGATATTTCTTTAGCCGCGCCATCGCCTCCAGGTTTTTCGTTAATCGTTCCGGGGGCCCGGATTGGCGGATAGCGAAATCTCGATTTTGCTCGATGCGTCTGCTCGCTTTCATTTGTTCGCACTCCACGGGAGTTCATCTGCAGAGCTCTCGGGACAAATCTCCGGAAAAATCGAGGATCTTGTCGAAAGTAGACGTTTTTCACGAGTCTCGAAGCTGAGGAAAAAGTGGATAAAAAGTGCTGGTCGAATTTAGGAAAAAATTGAAACAAAATAAAAAATGATGGAGCGACAGGATTCTTAGCGATTTCGTCTGGAATGAATCATGTATAATGCAGGCTTCGAGCTACCCACTTTCAAAGAGTAATCTCGCCTGATTTATGCTGGGCGTTAGCGCGATTGCCGAGACTCGATTTTTCGGGCTTTTTCTGGACGCCGAGCGTGTGCGCTTACTATACATATAATGTCGGTAGCAAAGTTATTTATCGTGGATTCCGGTGGTCGCGAACGAAAATCGAACGGGACCTCGCCCCCTCACCGTCCTCCTTCTTTATAACACGATATCTATACACATACGTGTACGAATGTACGGAGGATTTCATGCCAAATCGCTGTTGTTTCGACCTTGGCTCTGTCAAAATTTCAACCGCGATTTATTGCGTCAGTCTGCCCTCCTGAGAGGCGCTTTTATAAAAATATCAAAAATCCTGAACAGAAGTCGGCGCTGTTTTGATCGAACGAACACGTTCTCGAGTTTCGTGGCAACGAGAAAGTCCAGAGACACTGACGCGAAGTCATTTTTACGGACGAGAACATTTTCATGCGCGGCACTGAAATAAGCGATGGGGAGCTTCTTTTTCATCGGGAGAATCGAGATCGATTTTTTTCGGTCCGTGTGCTCTGATTCAGATTCACCGTCGATTGTCATAATTTTGGGGGAAAATTCCGTTCCACATATCCGCAGTAATCGCCATCGGCGAGTCCGAAATTCCGCTGTTGCGAGACCGACGTTCCAGCGAGGTGAAAAATTCGTTTCAGTCATTTTTTTAAAGTAATGGACCTATCAGGAGAATTAGAGGAATAAAAAACGAGGCAATTTACCAGTGAGTTGCCAGAGAGCCAATTTACCACGATTTATTCCCAAAGGAGTGGAAAAACGTAACGCATTTTTGCCTCGTTTTTTGTGAGCCTATCGCTCTTAGGGGCGAGAAAAAAAGAATAACAGATTGACCGCGAAACGAGTTCCGAGGCAATAATCGGGCAACGCGTGGACCGATGGAGCGCATTTTTTGCCGCATTTCGATACAACAGTTCCTGAGAAATGTGAGCTTGTATGAAAAATCATTCGGGCAATATTTATCTTCATCGGAACTTGAGTTTGCACTGGAAGCTGCTTCACTCAGCACGGAACGCGTCATATGCGTAAAGAGGCTAAATATGAAAGGAAAAAGTAGCGGTGATACGGATGTACGATAACGAGGATTAAAAGCCAGAGGGACAGCGGCGGAGAGTAAATAAAAATAGAGAACGAAGAGCGAGCTCTGCCCAGTAAAAATGGCAAAATCGTCTTGACGCCTGGAGAGTTCGTCATCGCACCCTGGAGACTCGCTCGCCTGTGCGCTCCTTTCTTATACATCCCAAGCCGCCACTTCGCCTCCTCCTTTCCCTTTCTGTCTCCAGCCGTGACCCTTCGGGACGATAAGCCTCAAAAGTTGTCTCTCCTCGCATTCTTTTTCCTTCATTCTCGCACGAGGAGAGATCGAAGAGTGTGCGGTGAGAATTATAATAGAAAAAGAGAAGAACGAGGGAGAAGATTCCTCGGGGCGGAGGGTCGCCCTGCGGGCTCCCGCCTACGGGTTCCTCTCCGCGTATCGCACCTTCAACGAATCACCTTTTACTTTTATTTCCTCTCGCTTTACTCTCGTTCTCACAGTCGTCTGTGAAAGAATAAGCTGACTGAAACGCACTGTTCGACGGACAGAGAGTACAGGCCATTGGGAGTCGATCGCATAAAAATGGAGAACGTCCGAGCCAGAGAATCCTTCGCGTCGTAAATAAAAGGAACAGGATTTTTTCAATTTTCCACATTCCGACTCTTCGTTCGCCGGATGCATTTGGCTCGAATCTAGAAACCCTCGGAGTTAGCTCTCTTTTTCACGAACTATTGAGCACAACGTATTCGAGGAGTGTATAACGAAGGCGATCCTCGTCGCTGCTCCTGACGGTGGTCACAGCCGTTCGGCGCGTTCGGAAGTGGTCACCGAGAGTCGGGATAGCGTGCCGGCACGGAGAGCATCGGCCGTGAGAGATAAGTCGCTCTATATAGGAATTTATGCTCCGGCGCAGCGAGGAGCCGAAGGGCTGTCCCCGGGACAGCCTCCCTCCGTAGTAACGCATTTAAGCGGGGAGGGAAGCGAATTGCGCCCGTGACGGAGGAGGAAGGACATTTGTAGCGGAGATTGCGCGGAGCAGAGAGGGAAAGTCGATTTCCAGCCCTAAAGATCCGGCGGTCTTACTCCGGAGGATGGGGAGGACTGCCGATGAGAACACCGATATGTCCGTGTCGCCCTAAAACGCCTGAGAGATAAACTTAATTGAATGGCGCGGGCTCTCATTGCACGAGTGTGCGTATACGCGGTCGAGGCGCGGGGGCGGGCCGAGCAGAAAAACAAGGGTGGAACAGCGTCCGAGAGTTTCCTCGCTTCCTTACTGCGGAGGAAAAAATTCCGGGAAGAAGCGTCGCGAGACCGATGCCCACTTGGTCAAGGACGCGACGCGGACGTTTTCTCCCGTTCGGTTTTTGACCCCGTCGATTGTGTGCTCACTTCGGATGATCGATGCTTCGCATTGGAGAAGAACTGAGAGCGAGCTCGTCTTCGGTTCCGGGGAAACTCCACCCTTCGCTCGCGTCGCCTCGCGGACAGCGGCGACTCATCTCGCAAACCCAGAAGCAGATTCATCCCTGTGAATGTTTTTCCTTCCATCGTATCTAGACCGAAATCCCGAAGATGACTCGTGTGGAATTTGGAAAACGTTGGAAGCTCCGATGAATTCGCAGAGCGGCGGGCCGCGCCACCGGAATTTCCCCCTTCTGCGAGCGCCGCGCGCGTCCTCCGTGGGAAACTTTCGCCTTCTTTTGTGACACTCCTCATTTCCGGCTCCGTTCACTTCCCCCTTCGGCTTCTTCAGCTCTCGCCTTTTTATACGCGTCGACGTACAAGCCGGCCTGAGCAGAGACCGCGACACAAGATCGCGCTCGGACAATGCGATGTTGCGGCTCCGCAGAGCTTGTAAGCAGACACGGAGAAGATTGTATCCCGGTAGACACGAGCGAATAGCGGAACGAGATAATGTGCAGAGACACCGGGAAGACAGATAGAGGAAAATGCAGCGGGGAGGATGGTTACGGGGGAGGGAAAAAGTGACGGTGGAACTGAGTGCAACGGGGACTTATCCGTGTGTGCAGAGGCGCCGTCTCGACGCCCGTTTCCGGTTGGGAAAGCTGCCGACGCCGCTGTGCCGTATAATATTGCATATACACGAAGATAAAAGAAGAATGGGGGGCGAGGAGAGGACGCATCGACGTTGCTACACGATCGTAGCGTCGCTTCTACTTGTTCCCGCGCGTCTCAACTTCAGGCGAAATACCAAAAAGATTTGGAGCGGGGGAGGATTTGCATTGAATTTCCCCGAGACGCTTCGATTTCCTGTTCTTCCTCTCATCTCACTTCCTCTGTGCTCTCAGCTTTTTTCTTCCTCCGTTTTCTCCTTCTGCTTCTCCGTCGGCGTGCTGCTCCTCGCAGACATCTGGCAAATTCCATTATCGGAGAAAACTTTTTACCTCGAGCTCTCCGACGCGCTATTCCTCCTGTCGAATAACGTCATACACAGATTTCCTTATTGATATCGAGTCGCCGGCGAATCAAGATTCAAAATGCTTCCCTAACGAAGCGGAAACAAACTGGGCAATTGCTCATCAACTTTTTATTTCATCCGTCGAATTCTCGCTCCCCTCCTCCTCCTCCTCCTCTTCGAACTTTCGTGTTTTTCCTTCTATTGCGTGAGAATATATAATATATTAGGCCAAGACAAATTTTCGTTCTACGACCTTTCCCAGCCTCGCGCGTCTTCGAGACTCTTAATTCATTTTTTAATCAACGTCCAAACTCGTGTTTTCTTACGTACAATTAATAAAAGGCGAGATATTACCGGGGAAAAAACAATTGGAAAGCTAAATTCATAAGAAAAAATAAAAGGATTAAAGAAAGTGCCGAGAAAATTCTAATAAAGACACACGGAGAAACCAGGTCGTTCGAGGCTCTCGTTAAAATCTTACGAAAGTTTTTACTACGAAAAGATTTTTCTGGCCGCAGCTTGCGGTTAATTAACACTTTGTTCCGGGCTCTTGCGAAGCGTTGAAAAGTTTTTTTGTTTTATTTTCATTTTTTTTTGGTTTTTTTTTTTTATTCTTTTCCTGTCTACGAGAAAGAGAGAAAAACTGGAGGAAAATCCGAAGGGTTAGGTTCGCCACAAAGTGGCGTTAAAGTTTTCTCTCGAAGTGGCCTCGCCCGCGGCTCATTAATCAGTCACCGCACTATATAACACTCTTCGTATTCTCCGGCTCGCGATTTTATCGCGTTCGAGAAAAGCACCGCACCATGAAAATTTTCATCGTCCTGCTTATTGTCCCATTAACTGCGCCATAAAGTTTTCGGATACGTAAACAACTGGAAATTTTCAGACGTGGAACATTTCATTGGAGGGTTTTTGATTTGTAGAGTTTGCCAACGAACTTTGTTCAATCTGGTAAAGAAAAATTCAATTGACAAAAGATTTTTGGAGACCCTTTTTGTGCACGCAAACTTCACATTTTTGTTCCCCCATTTTGGGCGTTTTTCTTTTTATTCTCTGCCAATAATTTGATCCATGATCCACTAAAAAGCTTCCAATGATCCGTTCTTCCCGTCGCTATTTTCTGTTTCGTCGTCATTCATTTTCTAAAGTTCTTATTTTATGGAATTCATGATACGCACCTTCTCTCTTTGAAATAATAACGAGACGATTCTTAAATTATTAAATACACGGCGGCACACACGAACTCGCACGTGAAAGGTTATTTATTATCACTTGGAAGAGGCCATTAATCACGAGACTACCGATGAATCATAGATAATTAGAGGGGAACACATACGGGTAGAGTGCTAAGGATAATTAGCCAGGAAAATGCGAACGAAACGAAAGTCCGAGGCGAAGATAAGAGTTTATAGGGGCCTTAGATTGTGGCTATGTGGGGCATTCTATTCGAAGTCACCATTTTTTCGTTGTCTCTCATTTCCTTTAGGTTTTGTTATTTCTAGGCTCGATCGAAGTAAAGTGACGAGAAAGTTTGATAAAATTGATTTGAAGGATCGAAGTAGTGTGCAAAACTGGAAGAAAGAATTGTGGAATTTGGCGTTTCGTGATTGGAGATTTCTCATGATTTCTCATGCAAACTGTGTGAGAAAAAAATCAAATTTATCGAGAAATTTGAGCACAAGAGGGAAGCTCCAACATGCTTGGATTGATCTGAGAATAAAAATGTCAAGATCCATCAATCAACGAGCAATTTTGGTTAGAAAACGAGGAAAGAAAAGCTTCCCGAGGGAAAATTCAAAACGAGAATTTATGGCTCGTGCGGAGGAAAATTTGGAAGGCGTCAAAGATGAACGATAGGCTCTCGTTGTCTTCCTGTTTTACTCTCGCGCCCGTCTTCAATTTCCGGTGAGCGAGGAAATTCTTAGTAAGCATATAAAAAAAATCACCCCTTGCTCCGGCTGTCCTGCCAGAAGGAAAGTCTCTTCTTGGCCACGATCTTGGAACGACAAATCCTGAATTTTTGAAGCGGAACTCGAGCTCTTCAATTGGCGAAAAATCTTTTCATTCAAACAAGTATGTATTGCACAGGACGTTCCTCCTTGATTCAACATTTTTATTTCGAAGGGGTGACATTTTACGTCGTCCACGAAAATAGCCAAAGTGTCGCATCACCGCTAAAACTTCAAACCCGAAAAAAAATGCTTACGAATCGTTCCTAGGGAGTAGAGAAAACAAAAATTATTATAAATTCCTTCCCCGAGTGCCGCCCTCCAACGAAAAATTGTTGAATAAAATTTGGCAATCTTCCCACCGCTAGAGTGAAAAAATCTTCAAAAACTTGCAGAAACTTCTATTAAGTAGGAAGCCAAAAATCAAGGTTATTGAGAAAAGTGAATAACAGAGAATTCTAAGAGGCGTTCATTCGAGAAAGAAGGACCTATGGACGAAGAGTCTTGACGAAAGATTGTTCGTAGAAACAGTAGTGAGAGGCCCTGACGGAGTAGTCAAGGGCGAAAGGAAGAACTCTCGAGCTTTATTTTCATCCCTCTTGCCGAGTCTTTATTCTCGCAAAGGATCAGTGCACAGGGAGTCGACGGTGAGGGGCGGGGGAGTTTCCTTTTTTCTTTTCTTTTCCCTTCTTCCTCGTTGCTCGCGCATATTAAATTGTTTGCCTGGCGAATTCTTCATCGAAAGTGAACGAAATCCGAGCTTGAGGGATGGAGAAAAAGTAAGAAAAGATAAAGTAGGAAGGGGTTGGGAGGGGGGATGAAAAAAATGTGGATAAAGTAAAGCCTGATCGATATTTAAAGTCCCCGAAGTTCCTGTTCGTTCAAAACATTTTACAGACTAAATATGAAAAAGGAAGAAAAAAAGGGAATCAATCAATACGGTGATATACCGTTTGGAAACCTCCTCATAATGCCAACTCGAACTTTCCTAATATTTTTTTCTTGAAATAGCTAAAAAACAGAGTCCGCATCTAACGGTGCAGAGTTTTGGTGATCTCACGAGTCGAATAGCCTCGTTTGGCGTCAGCACTTGATTCCGAAAGCGCTTTGCCAACCCAACTCTCGTAGAAACACGGGGAAAAATGGTGTTAAAGTGATGATATGGAGGCATAAAAACCCACGACGGTATACGCAGAACCATTAAAAATAAAAACGAAATATAAAGCTTTGAAAACTTTTACTACTTCGCAGGAATACGCGTCGATCCCCCCTGAAATATTGTAACAACTCCCTGTGGATTTTAAATCCGCATTCTCGTATGTCTGCGAAAAGGTTTTACATAAAATTCATCCTTTCGCTCATTCAACGTTTAGCACAAGGGTTGCAATCGAAAGTATTAAGTGGTACCGACCAATTGCTGTAGCCACACGTACACGGAGAAAACAGATTCGTTTTGTTGACGAGGAATATAGCAGTATTTTTTAAGAATTTTCAAAGTATTTAACCACCGATTACAAAGAGCATAGTATTTTTTCAATTTTCCAATTTTTCCTCCCTTAAATTCTAAACAGCTTTATGTGGACAGCAAAAAGTGATGCACGTCAGAACTATATTTCGTTGTGTTTTCAAGTGTTACTCGTCATGTTAGACCAGCACTTACCGATAAGTGGAAATGTATCGTAAATCACAAATTTCCACTGTCAGCGTAGTAAATTCTATGATAAATACACGAATATACACCGAATACGTGTGGCATTTTACCATAATTTTTATTCAGGCTTGCCCGAGCATACTTAACGATATAAACAATTTAAGTGACTGAAAACATTTTTTTCTATGCTTATTGTGAAAAACACACTGAGAACAAAATTACTTTCAACGAGCTAAATCCATTTAGTTGAACGACAATGTAGTAGATTCAACTATTTTTTTGTTGAATAGCGAATTGTGTCGTTGTGTCAACTAAATTATAAAAGTGTCTTGCAGCTGAATCAACGAAAATACTGCAACCATACCATTTAGTTCAAGCAACTAATACCGTTTATTTGTAATAATGTACTTTTCATTTGCTTCCATGAAATATTCCTTTATATACCATTTCGAATCGATTAAACAGTATCGTTGCGATAAATAAATGGATTTGTGTATGCAAAGAAACATTGAATCGATACAAAAAAAAAGTAGTTGAACGAATATACATCGAATACGTGTGAGTTTCTACCATAAATATAGTTTTTTTTTCAGGGTTGCCCAAGCATACTCTGCAATATAAACATTTGAAGTGACGGAAAACATTTTTTACTGTGCTTATAGAAAAAAAGACTCTTGAGTCTTTTGAATAAAAGGTATGGATATTGGTCTTTTTATTATGATGGATAGAAGAATTTTTATTATTGCTCTTCGAATTAATGCTGCAATCCAGTACGTATAAATCCTAGTACTTTCCTCTAGAATTTTCAGCCTCGTTTTCTCCGTGTAGGCATAGGAAATCAACATGTGAAATTCGAGGTGAATTTTAGGGTTGGAGGAGAAAATTTGGTGGGAATGGTCCAAAGGGATGTGGAAGTCTGCGCCATTGAGGCTGCTCTCGCTTATTTTCTCCTCAATGAAAAGCCACGGTCATTAGAGAAGAGAGAGAGAGAGAGAGAGAGAGAGCGAGACACGTCTCCCAACCTTCTCTATAATCTCTTTTTCACGATATCTAATAAATTCATAAGCTCGCGATTGGCCAATAGTGGCCAACAGCTTTTGAATCTCCTAACCGTCAACGCTCGTTTCAAGTACATCGTATACATTCACATAACTAGACATGAATATATATTTAGTTATACCGATATATGTAAATATACAATATTGTATATAGATACATAAAAAGGCACGCGTCTGAACCCTGAGAGCTGTATATATACGTAATCCGCTTTACGGGTTTTGCGAAACTGATTAGGGTTGCGTTAACGGTGAGAAAGGGTCGAACAGGAAAGGGAAATTCTGATATAGAACGTATAGATATAGATGTGAGAATTCCTCTCCATGTTACACAGGAAATTCCACGTCGAGTGTCGCTTTTTTTCATACATCATTATAAAAAGCCTTGATTTTTTCATCAAACAGCATAGTTACGGGATCGATGAACCAACGTCGGATTGGTGAGAGGTGAAAGTTCGTGGGGTTAACTTGTCATGAGATTAACTCTGTGAGATTAAGGCGGAACATCGGCTGGAGAAAAATAGTGATAGCTTAATGAAACTTTGAGAATTCTTTTTTGGATATATTTTCTATAGCCTCTCCAATTTTTAATACATTTAATTGAGGCATTTTTGAGTAATTTCCAAATTTTTAATACTCAAAATCTATGCGTAGCAAATAATTCGACGGGCTCCATCTTTCCATACTGAAAAACAAATGAAAAATGGTGATAGGTTAGAAAAAAAGGTAGGATAAAAAGCCACAGTTTGAACTTTGAAAAACGTGCGTTTGCGAAATTGGAGATTGTTTGGTTCTCCAATTTTTTTATATTTCACATAAATTCCACCCAAAAATGATGTGTTTTGGGTCCCATATAAACCAAGCAAAAAGAGTTTACATAACATAGATAACTTAGATAAAAACAATCAAATTCGTATTTACATAACCTCACTTTACGTAAAGCTAATGTTCCTCCTTAAATTGTCGGAGAGCGCACTCTACGAGATCCAATTGTAATATTTTCTCGAGACGAAATAACCGTACAGTAAATCCTCGGTCGACAAATTATTTTGGGATCGATCCTTTGGAATGCAGCTGAAAAAAAATCATTCTTCTGCTTACATTCCCTCGAAACACTCCCACAATAAATTCACTCGTTTTAAAGTATGAAATAACGCTGAAGATCGTCCAGGTTTTAGGAAAATTCGAGTAGAAAATTTGTTTCGTTTTCATTTAAAGTGAAAGCACCCATAGATTCTCGTGAGTCTTTCGGATGCTTGCATTTGCACGGCTATTTTGGAATTTGCGTGTAGCGATGCCGGAGACAGAAAGAGATACGCGGGGCGAGGGAGAAGGAACGCGGTCGACAAAATTTCCCTAAGCGGATTGTATACGCCCTCGGTGTGCCCTCCCAAAAGCTCCTAACTGCGATTTCTGCTCCAAAAAGCTTTACCTATATTCGCCATTAAGAGGCGATGAGAAGGACTAAGGTCTCGAGGCGGAATAAACCACAAAACTGTGAAGCAAAATTTCACTCAACTTGACTGTGCCTTCGGTTGATCTTGTGGCTACGAACAGTAACTCTTCGACTGTCGTTTTTGCGCTTTGATTTATCAGACGGAATTAACCACTTGAAACATTCATTTGCCAAAGCTACTCCGGAACTAACGCTAAAAAGGGGTTACAATGAATGGGTTGTGGAATTGGAAAACGCCATTGACCCAAGCAGCGAGAACGGCTCCGTTTTGAAAAAAAATATTTCCAAAATCCCATTTAATTTAAGGGGGAATATCAGTGTGACAGGCTGAAAAATGAGCTATTTTTTGGGATCCTTTTTTTTAAACGGCTCGATCAAATTATTTGAAATTTTGTGGATTAGTTATTGAAGTAATGAAATATAAGAGGAACTTTTTTTTTATTTATAGGACATTTTATTAAGCAGAGAAGCGGTCGCAAAATAGCGTCTCAAAAAATGACTCCCCGACAGTTGCCAGCATAAGTGCCACAGCAAGCGTCTAAAATCAAAAATTCAAAAAGATTATTAAATTATAATAGTGTAGCTATCGCAGCATCGCAGTAAATTTGAAAATTTTTACTAAAAAAGTAAAAAAATTTTTACTAAAAAGCATTTGAAAAATCGAATTTGACACAAAAATTTTGCAGTAAATTGTTAATAAAAAAAAAAAATCTACGATGCGACGACAGCGATAAAATTTCTGAAGAAAATCCTTTTTGAATGAAATCGATTGTACAAAGTTTGACTCGTGCTGTCAACCAGGTCAAAAAACATGGTTTCGAGAGATTTAAAGTTTTGAGAGGATAAAATTGAATGATGTTACTTGAATGTTAATAAAAAAACGAGTTCTTACCGATTAGTCTGCTGTCCCTGACCCATACGAAAGCTCTTTTGCGCCCAAGCCCCTTTTTTCACACTGATATTCCCCCTTAATAACGCAAAATGAATTTTCAGCAACTCGATGATTAGTATATGGAAAAAATATAGCGTTACTTTGAAAACAGGAAAAGTACCCTCAAGCCAAATATAAAGAGTGACTCAGCATTGCAAATTTGACACGAGGAAGGAGCGAAGAAGATGCCCGAGGCGGTTTTTTCGGCCTCGAGAAGTTAGTTTAACTAAGAAAAATGAGGTTTGTCCCTGAAGCGAGTTCCATTGACAAGGAAGTGCCGTAAACACGAAATTAAGGAACGATAAGCGTCGCTTAAATTCCGAACGAGACCTGAAATATGTATAAACAAAAGGAAACGTACGGAAACGTATATCCGTGGAAGAAACTCGTGCGGGGGAGGCCCGGGCGCAGGCGCCCCCTCGAGTCACGCTCGGGAAGTGGGGACAGCCCGGAAGGGAGAAAGGGGAGCCCTTTAACTTTCACCGTTGGGGACAAAACGCCGGAGCAAATTCAGTACGCCGGCGTCCTCGACGCGTTCAACATTGCTTTACGTTTTTTACCATTCGACTAAAAAGCCACGTGCACGTCGCCGATCAAAAGAGTTGCGAAAAGGGGGGAAGGAAACGGTTTTACCGGAAGTTCGAAAATCAAAATCGACACCGGCGAATACTTTTCTAAATAAATACCGAAATCTTTGATTTATTTAACCCCGCATCGCCGCGACTGGCACAAGTGAACGATCCTCGTTTCAATGGGGTCGTAAAGTACAAAAGTAATTAACCGTTAAAACCTCCTTATAGGACGTCCATTTTGTTGGGTTATCGTCCGTTAAATAATTAACAATAAACAAGGTTTGAAGAGTGTTATTAAAATAATGAATAACGTGTGAACCGTGCTCGTATCAACGCAAATCGATTTATCTTCCCTTCTCCTTTCATTATTTCAACCTCGTCACTGATAAAAATAGAATTCATAGCCGGTACGAGATACGAGCGAGTGTACGACCGTGGCGAGTCGCGGAGGGTCGCGTGTCTCACACGTTTCTCCATTTCCGGTATACACCGGCTCGTATATATTTTATAAGCGACATATAGTCAGATATTTTTGCCACATACGTGACGCGTACGCAGCGTCGAAGTGTTCGATAGTAATAAGAGGGCCGAGGGCGATTGGCGGAAGTCACGAATCCCGGAGACTCGTGTGCCAAAAACTCTTCTCACGGATTAAAACATTGTTTTATCCACTTTGAATGCCCGAAGGATTGGAACTGACGCGGTAGAGTAAGTCGGAAATTCTTCGAACTTGCAAAGTTTTAAGACTCAAGACAACGGAACGAGGGCCGAAGCTGCGCTTCTCAATCGCCAAAAACGAGGATAAACGAGGACGAAACTTTTCGCCGAGGAGTAAACGAAATAAAGTTAATTTAAGGCGCGCAAACCGTATTTTGTACGAAGGGCTTAAAATAACTTTTAATCGTGATTCGCGGTACGAGAATAAACGAAAACTCGTTTCAAAGAGACCGAATCGACGGGATCGCAATAAACTTTCATCGAGGCTTTCGGTGCACACTGAGGATCTTCGAAAACCCATGCTGTGAAACTCGTCGAATCTGTAACGTGTAAAAAGATAAATAAAAAATAAAATAAAAGACAAAATTCAAAGAAAAAGTACGTCGAAGAATAGAAAGAGAGCAGGGTGGCCGCACGGGTGCACCGTAGTTGGGGAGCAGCCGGAGGGGTCTCTCCCTCTGCGGGATCAGGACGGGGATGTCCCGGCGACGAGGGAACAAACCCCCTGACCGTCCGCGCATCAAAAACTACTCATCGTCTCATGGGCGCCAACCTCACTAAACAGAGCCGGGTGAGTGCTGGCCCCACTCGGTGTTGTTGTTCTTGTTTTTTGTTTTCACCTTTTTTCTCTGTGCTGACGAGCATTCGACGGCAAAAACGAGGAGAGAACTGGAGAGGCTAATTGAGAATAAATAATTGCTTTTCAAGTTGAAATATGAACGGTGCTCTCGGCATTGCGATCACGAGACACGAATATTCAGGATTCGAGTCTTTTCGCTTTAATTTTGACTGCAACCATCTTTAGCACAGTCGAGGCAAATTTCGAAGGAAGCTTTCTTCCTCTCGAGAAACGTTGCGGACACGATATTTGTAAAATCAGACTTTACGAAAGTTAGAATGGGTACTCTGAGTGGGGAATTTGCGTATGAAGATTCTGCAGAGAGTTGCAAAAATAGTTAGTCGAGTCATGAAGGAGATGAGCAAAAGAGAAAGAAAAAGAGAGAGATTTATCTACGCTCGCTGATGAATGAAGCATTCATATATGCCTGCCGGCACGTTTCCGTGTAAAATCGCAGTCGCGCTACACGTCTCCATGTCTCTCTTAACACACATAACCGGGGTGTCCTAGAACCGAAGTTCTGTAATCGGATTAAGACTGAAATCGAAATACCTAATGAAAGAGTATTTGAAATTTCGTTGATCCAGCGCACGCGAGACCTCGTGAATGATTGTCGATTAGAATCGAACGAGAGACGCTCCGCGGAGCATCCCACTCAAAGCAGGACGTCGATCGATCGATCTTCCTTGATTAATGAGCCATGAGAAAGTCTCGACGAAGAGACTCCAAAGAAACTCGTGCAGCATGAAATTTTGTTTGGAATCGTAATCCGAATCGTGGACCCCATTGCTATGCACGCGGTGAAAACGGATTCGTTTTGTGTAGTGAGGAACACATTATTTTTCAAAAATTTTCAAATTATTTAGCCACCGATTACAAAGAGCATAGTATTTTTTCAATTTTCCAATTTTTCCTCCCTTGAATTCTAAACAGCTTTATGTGGACAGCACAAAGTGATGCACGTCAGAACTATATTTCGTTGTGTTTTCAAGTGTTACTCGTCATGTTAGACCAGCACTTACCGATAAGTGCGGAAATGTATCGCAAATCACAAATTTTCACTGTCAGCATAGTAAATTCTATGATAAATACACGAATATATACCGAATACGTGTGGCATTTTACCATAATTTTTATTCAGGCTTGCCCGAGCATACTTAACAGTATGAACACTTGAAGTGACTGAAAACATTTTTTTCTATGCTTATTGTGAAAAACACACTGAGAACAAAATTACTTTCAACGAGCTAAATCCATTTAGTTGAACGAAAATGTAGTAGATTCAACTATTTTTTTGTTGAATAGCGAATTGTGTCGTTGTGTCAACTAAATTATAAAAGTGTCTTGCAGCTGAATCAACGAAAATACTGCAACCATACCATTTAGTTCAAGCAACTAATACCGTTTATTTGTAATAATGTACGTTTCATTTGCTTCGATGAAATATTCCTTTATATACCATTTCGAATCAATTAAACAGTATCGTTGCAATAAATAAATGGTGTATGCAAAGAAACATTGAATCGATACAAAAAAAAAGTAGTTGAACGAATATACATCGAATACGTGTGAGTTTTTACCATAAATATAGTTTTTTTTTCAGGGTTGCCCAAGCATACTCTACAATATAAAAATTTGAAGTGACCGAAAAGATTTTTTACTGTGCTCAAAGAGAAAAAGACTCTTGATTCTTTTGAATAAAAGGTATGACAATTGATCTTTTTACTATGGTGGATAGAACATTCTTATTACTGCTCTTTGAATTAAGGTACCTACTCGTACGAAGCAAAAGTTTGAGCCGCGGCGTACAGTGCAAAGTCCCTCCTTCGTAGAGAGTCTCGTGCAGGGTTTAGCCGATTTCTTTCGTTGGTTGATATGCGTGCTTTCTTCGGATTCTCGGAGAGCGTATTGAAAGCGTTGCCCGACGGCGGTTAGTAGATATCGATCGCTGCATATTTCCTTGCACATTGGCACGAGTATACGCGGAGAGTACGCGTCGGTTGTATATGAGAAAGCGTATTTAATGGAGTACGAGAAGTGAGCTCAGTGGGCCATTGATGGGATGTGCGTTGCGTATATTATTATGCGAAGAGAAATATTTTTCGCTCGCACCCTCCCAGCGGAGTAACAAATCGTGTAATCAACGGCTCCATTGTACGAGCTGTGAATCCTTGAGGGCTGCCAGAGAAGAGTTTATCGATTTAACGTGAAATATTTTGGGCGAGCCCTGACGCGCGAATCCGCAGGACTTTCGACGTAATAAATTTACCGGAAATACGTTTGATTAAATTTAATTGTATCGTTACTGCCTCGCGTCCTCGTCCGCTCGCGCCCCGCCTCGGCCTCGGAGCAGCTCGTTAGCTCTCGTTTTGCCAGCAGTTCGACTCGCAACTACAGCCAAGAGCTTTTAATTAGACATCGATACAGTATCGACGTATTAATGAAATTCACCGTGGTAATTCGCGAGCCAGTCCTGGCTCAAACGCTTTCCCCTCCGCTCCAATCCCTCCCCATTTGCCCCTCGATTTGGAGGCTCCGGACTCGCGATCGGGAGTGTGAAATCAAAAATCGCCGATAAACCTGCCGAAGAGTTTTACGACGAACGAACCAAATTTTCAACTGTTTTTCCCCCCGCATTGGCCCTGTGCTATTTCACAAACCGCGGGTTTTTACCTCCCCCCCCTGAGTTATTTCACTCCCACGTTTTTATTCGATACACGCACCGCGCAATTTTCGAGCATCGCTCCAAAATTTTCGTTCCCACCGCGCCTGCACACATTTTTTCAGCGTCCGCCCGCGTTACGAGGGTCGATGGCTCCGCAGCTGCGACAATAAACCACCGGCAACGACAGCACCTATACACGCGGCTACCGCTCGCATAACGCACGCTCCCAACTTCAACCCCCTTTTCTTCCGTCCAACTCGACATCGCGCTCTCTCTCTTTCTCTCGCCCGGCACAAACCGCGATTGCATATGTTCTGTAGGACCACACGCGCGTATTGCTCCGCGTCCGCGTACACCCCTGCACCTTCCAGTGTGCTTTAACGGCCACCATGCCGCGCGACCACGTACGCACTCGTGCACTTTCTTCCTCAACCCCCGGCGGCGGACTGTTCGAGTGCATGAATAATCTGAGTCATCCTCGCCGCGGGCGAAAAATTGATATGTGCAGAAACCGAGTAAAACGAACTTTTCCACGTGCTTCAAATATGAATATGATTTCGCGATAAGATTTTTAGTAGAAAGGCGTGCTAAGCGCCTCAAGAATCTGAGGGATTAATAAAAAACGGTTGCTCTACGCGCAAAGAAAGCAGTCGAGGGAATTGAGTCGTTTGATCGATTCAGGCTTATCTAGTGGCACGGAAATCCTCCGGCTCCGTGTCGATGATAAAAATTAATTGATAACATACGAATGGGGTATGAAGAGCACGTAGAAATAATAGTAACGAATGGATGGCGCTCAATTTCTGGTCCGATCGTTTATCCTTGTCGCAGCGAAGCCGGTTAAGGAATGGCACTTTCGTCTTTTCGTGATCGACGCCTCGAGCAAGAGAAATAGAAAGCAGGAAGGGAGTTTAAGAGGAAGAGGGGGAGGGAAGACAAAGAGAGCGAGATTTAGGGCCTCGCATAAATCCCTGAAGACCATTTCTTAAACCCCTCGAAGTGTTCTCCATGTTTTTGCAACTGTATGCGTGCGTGTAGCTTCTTTTTTTACGGGCGGAAGAATAAGTGTCGAGGTAGCCTTTACCAGATTGCGAGAACTCCGATTTTTATACTTTCTTTATTCCTCTCTCTCTCTCTCTCTCTCTCTCTCTCTCTCTCTCTCTCTCAGTCGCATCGCTCTCTTTCCCACCGCTTCCGCGCCCCGGAATTTTCTCCTGCAACCCTCCCTGCCTGCGGTAGCGAGCACATTTTGCACTTTCCACGCTCTCTGCTATCTGCCCTATAAAATCCTATCTTCCGAAAAGTCGACCACAAAACCCCCGTGTGCGAATGGCTCTCGAGAAAATCTTTCTCGCCCTGCGTGCAGCAAAAAAAAGATAAAAAAAAGGGCAATCAAAACTGGTGCAATTCGATAAGAGCCATAAAAATTCATCATTTTTTGCACCCCTGCCCCGAGGGCTCGCCGCGCTAATTCAACCACGTGAAACACTTGTCTTCGCTAAAGTCTTATCGAGCCCCGAACAATTTAAACGTAACTCATGAAATGGCCAGTTCGGGCTTTTCGTAATCGAGAAAAAATACACAAATATGCAGGGAATTAAGGAACGTCGTTTACAGCTTAAATAAGTGAGGCCTCCCTCGTGCACAATCCTCATTCCCGGACGTTCCCTCCGCAGCTGAATTTCGGAGAGAAGCTAGGGTGCGAGCTTGCCTCTTTTATTTATACATATATACGCAACATCCTCGCCAATGGAGCGTGCAACACTTCGATTTAAATTCATGAATAATTCCATCTTGCCTCGTCGTTCTCGCGCGAGGGGACGAGGGCTCGACGAGAACTTTCTCTTTCGGGTAAAAACATCGTTTTTTTGTCTTTTCCCTCCCATTTTGCTATTTCTTTTTTTTTCCTCTTCTTCTCATTTCCGATTTTTACTACTGTCATCCCTTGTCGAGCCATTTTTATAGTGTTTGATTGATCACGAGGCGCTTTGCGTTCTCAAAGCCACTCGCGTTATGGAACATGATTCTCAGGAATTATTCTTTCTTCGAGTTTTATCAAATTTTTATTGATTTCTTCTGCTTTTTTATGCTCAACTTTATCACAACGTTTCATAGTACTGTAAAAAAGGTTGTGCGAGAAATTAATGGCTCAGTTAAATGCACAACCTCGTTTGAGGCTCCGACTCGTTTCTGTGTGTGTTTTCTTTACTCTTTTATTCTTTATTCTTATATCGCCTCGTTCCTTAGACTCGAAAAACTCTCGATTCCGGACAAATATATGGGCGTGTATGTATACGTGAATGCTGTAGCATTGTTACGAGGGAGGCATAATCGTTGGATTTCGAAAGCTTTCGAAACACTGGGATAGAGAGTCGTTGCTTTATGTCCTGTGTGTATGGGGCATTCTGTTTTAAATCCGATGCAACTCGGCGAGCTATTTTCGAGCGTCAGAACTGATGAAACTTACGCCGCACTCTTTTGACTTCGACAAAAGCTCCGCGGAGTGGAGACGTTTTTTTTTCAAATTATCGACCCTCGAGTTCGAACGAAAGCAAAATTTGGCACAATATTGTTGCATCGTCGAGTGCAAAAATGAAAGTTCGACAGCCAAAATTGAAAAAAAGCTCGACCGCAGTAAACTCATGCGAAAAATCTCTAGCCAACTGAAAT
Source organism: Venturia canescens (assembly GCF_019457755.1). NCBI lineage: Eukaryota > Metazoa > Arthropoda > Insecta > Hymenoptera > Ichneumonidae > Venturia > Venturia canescens. Next base: position 9,795,669 of record NC_057424.1, on the reverse strand, counting down.
CCTCATCGATTTGACACGAAAGATTCCATACGTGCGATACAGCTCGTTCAATAAACTCGGAAACTCGGGCTGGAGGGAAAGCTCTCGTGTGTTCTATGCTCCGAAAAGCCAGGGGTAAATGTTCGAGCTTTTGTACATATACGCATAGCTGTGCACGTTCTCTAATCCTGGGGACAGAAAACGACTCGCCGTGTGTCTCGTACCGTTCGGCTAATAATGCTGCCAGTAGTAACGGCAGGGTGTACACTGACACGATAAAATAGCCAAACGAAAACATCACCGCAGCACGGGTGACAAAGATTCTTCCCGTTACATCAAAATTTATAGTGGCTTCAGCGAAAGTAGGATTTTTCAGAAAAACTTTTTTCGACGAGGGACAAGGCGCATTCGGCGAATGAATTGCTCGTGCGAAACTCCGATCGCGTCCTCTTCTTCGAGCCCAGTATAATAAAAGTGACAAATTCATCGAGTCAGCCCTTGGCTAATAACCAAGTGTTGCTTTTAACATTAACGATGACAATTTTTTGTTGCATGTTTCGTCAGAGGGAGGCGACACAACGAGATGTGGAACGAGAGAGGCGATTGCGAATGGAGGCTGAGGGACGGGTGCGAGAGGCCACAGCCGAGGCAGAAAGAGCACGTGCGCGGGTTCATCATTTACAACGAGAATTGGCCAGGTGAGAATGCATTCGCTGTGCTGCATCAAACGACTTGAGAATCAACGAATTTTTCATACTTTTACAGTAATTGATTGAGAGGAGATGAACAAATTTTATTGTTTTTGGCGTTTTGGAACTCGATTTTACACTTCGGTTCGAGGGTCGAGGCTTCCCTCCCAGGCTCATGAAAAATTGCTCCCGTCACGAGAACATACGCCGCATTTGATCGGCTCGCGGAAACGAACGCCTCGTATTGGAGCCGCGAAACTTTCGACTTGTAAATATCAACAAGAGGGTTAAAGGGAAGGGGAAAATGTAGTTTTTCGAACGTGTCAATAATACGATAAATAATGGAAAAATATCTCTCGTATAAATAACGAGAGGTTCGAGCAAGCGTAATAACCAAACTGCGCGGAGGTGGGGACGGAAAAAAGAGCGCTGGAGGGGGGTAGTTGACTCGGTAAATCATCGATATTGGCCCCGAGCCAATAACACATTTTGGACTCGAGCGTGAACCGATCGAACGCACAATCTCTTGTTTTCCCTTGCCTCCCCCCCGCGCGTGCGACTCCGCATGGAACCTTTCGTGGGAAATGGACGATCGCTCTCAAACATCACTCTCAGATTTCCGAATTTTATCTCACCTTCATAAACATCCGAACAACGAGAATGTTTCGTTTTTTTGAAAAAGCAAATCACGAAAACGAGCTCACTCTGGAAATAATCGTTCGTCGATTATCCTCCATTCGAGGAAAAAGTCGAATCGTCTCGAATCATTTGAAAATTTCATTGTATTCTTCCGCTTCGTCGAAGTGTGCAGGAATTTCATCGAATTTCGTTCGAAAATTCAATTTGTCAAAAGAGAAAAGTGTTGAAAATTCCGGGCAAAATGTGAAAAATAATCGAGTAGAAAAATATCGAGACACGTAAGAAAAATCGTGGAAATTCACGCGCCATTTTTCGAGATCGAAATCCCAAGAAAGTCTTTCTGCTACAAAACGCCCCATGCATTCGATTTCCGTTGATCCCTGGCCTCGAAGCTATCCGTGAATCGTTCAACGACCATTTCCCTCAAATATTATCCGACGTCCCGGAAGCTCTGCTCACCTTCCCAAGGCTTCCGGTATCGTGTTCTCGATGAGTTGGCAAGCTAATCCTACGGGCCAACAAATAATGCGTATACGGGGAGCATAGACGTAAGAATGAATATGAGAAAATTTATGGAGGTTCGTCGAGGTCCATGTTGTCCAAGAATCCTTCAAATTCCCTGCATGCCATTTCGATCCAGCGAGCTTAATAAACTAGCATCTGTAAACGAACCTTTCGAAATGAAAGATCAACATTCGGATGCGAAGCTCGATCAAGCAATTCCCGAAAAATTGACGAGTCTTTTTTATCGTCGGTCCAGGCCTCCGCATCCGCCCTTTTTAATGTTATTCCTTCAGCGAATAGTGCGGGGACGAGTCTCCTACGGAGCTCGACTTTCAAATGAATGTACGAAAGAAAATACTTCAACTTGCCTCTGGACGCGGACGTTTTAGTCACAAAGCGAGCTGTGCACGTCTGTTGTTATTTTCTTAGGTTGCGAAAAAACCTGGGGAAACGCGAGTATGTTTATATACGTGCTATCCCGGCGTCTAGAGCGGGCAGGAAATCGAGTCCAACTCGTATTAAAGTTTTTCCTGGCGCTCGCGGCGGCCGCATCTTGAGTTCAATTTTTTTTCTTCTCCTGTGAGCCAGGAGGAAAAAACAAGAAGGAAAGAAAAATGAAGATAGAACCATAATAGAAGTTTTCTCGTATTGTTATAGCCGAGTCGATAAAACCCGATGGCGGAGTTCGCTCTCGCTTTCGAGATAAGACAATGCGAGACTACGAATCCGGGTTTGAACACGTGAAAATTATCTGTCCCCGTTTTTGTGTGAAATCTTGAATTTCGGTGTTCGAATTGCTTGAAACGCGATCGGAGGGATGACGCGTTATCCAGAAGAATTTAATTTCCCAAGTAAAAACCACGAAAAAACGCACCGTCGTGACAACGATTCGTGCATCGATTAACAAGCCAATCCTGGACGAAGATAAAAAATATAAACGATTGCTACGGACAAATGAAACGGTGCAAGCGGAAGTGAAAGAGTCTGCGAGGAAATTGTGGCGAGCAGCGGGGTTTTTTGACCCTTGGAAGATTTACGAGGGAACAAGAGGGAAGCGCGCCTTGGTGGAGATTCGCAAATGGAAGCCAACAAAGAGAACGAGACGAGTTTAGAGACGCAGAAAAATAAATATGAGAATAAAGGGCGAATGGGGGTTGCGAGGGTTAACAGAGGGCTCGGGGGTTGATAATTATAGAGAGTGCGAAGACCTTTGAATGTGGCGTGAGCCTGGACGCTTTGTGCATTTTTATGGAGCCTTATAAACGGGAGGGGGGGGGGGGGGTGGAGAGTTGAGCATGGAGCGAGATAAAACGAAGAGAACTGTAATTGCCTGGATCTCGTGCATTTTAATTGCACAAGAGTATTCGTAAAAGGGAGACAAAAAGTATAAAGGTAAACGCTGAAAATGAGCACTGTAAAGAGCTTTGAAAAAAGGGGCCTGATCCTGCACGTTGGTGAGCCGGAAGGGGGAAGGATCACTAGGTTAATTGAGTTACTCGAGAGAGAGAGAGAGAGCCGAGCAAAAAGCCTTGAAGTTAAATAAAACGGGTCGTGAAATACAGAGGCAATAAGACACTGGGTCAGCGAGAAGAAACCAACCAAGAACGTGAAAGACGTCAGTGCGGAAAGGAGTCGGTTAGAGCAGTCAAATAATCTGCTTCCTGAAGCCAGATTTTCTTTCAACTCGATGGGAAGACTGATTTTTCTGTGCGACTGGAAAAAAAATGGAAATGAGCAGGAGGATCCTAAACTGGGATAATTAAAGCAAATGGCGATGAGACACATTGAGAAGCGCGAGCTCCAGGCTCGAGTGACAGGAACGTCGCCGCAGAGCTTGCTTCGCTTAACATTTTTTTAGCCTCCGATTTGAAAGAAAGTTGCAAATGGAATTTCCCCTTTTCAGTGAGCATACGGAGGGTCAAAAATACGATTCACGTAACTCGGTGAGTTTTCGGGCGAGGACGAACCGAGGGAGGCGGGAGCGCTCTGTAGCAAAGGCGGAAAAACAGCGTGCAACGAAACGCTTCGGTAAAGCCTTTCACGGAGAAGCTTCCAGTCTCGGGAGCCGAGAGATTCGTTGTTCGGGGTTCGGGTTTGTCGGCCTGGGGGTTGTCAAGTCGTAGTGGCTCTCCTCGAGGGGAGGGGGCGTAGGTTTTTTCTGCCCTGGCCGGTGCTCCGTATCCTCGAACACACAGGGTGTGACACTTGCATTTCTTCACAAACAAAAAACGGCCTTGAGGCGTCTTCATCGCGAAACGATGATTTTTCACTGAAAACGAGGACCATCGACTATTTTTTGTCCCATTTTGTCTGTGAGGCGTTGATTAAAAATCGTAGGAGCTCCGAGGTCGGAATTTCAGCAGCGAAAAATCCGGACACCCGTTACATTCGGACTGGACACCCTGTACGTAGCGCTTGCTACGGTCTCACGGAGCGTGCGCGACGCGTAAAAGGGACGAGAAGGGAACGAGATATTCGCGCGCGGGGTGGTTGAGTACAGCACAAAATCGCGAAGGGATGAAGGTTGCCAAGAGGGAGAGAGGGGGGGGGGGTTGAAAGAGAGATCGGACGGAGCGTTGTTATACTCGCATACAGAAGCCTCGACTCTGTAAACGCTATAAAAGAGGGGTTTGCCGGATCGATGCAACGAGAGAAAGAGAGCAAAGCCACGAGGAGACTTTTAGGAGGCTCAAAGGAGGGGGTGCATCAACGCATCAGAAGAACCCCCTTAAAAAAGCGTTCACGACTCCATACACGAGAGCTCAGCAAAGAGCTGCTTTTTGAATTTCTTTTTATCATTATTGCCACTAACGCCTTACTTTTTATTGAGCAGTTGCACCGACCAAAGTTTAAAGGATATATTCGAACTCGTTCCTTCCCACTCTGAACTCGAGCTATTTCAACGTCTTTTTTTCAACAGAATTATCAATCTCATGCCATTTAAGGAAATCGAGAACTCCAACTTTGGGAGGTGAAATTTGGAATATGCTAGAAATATACAGCGTGCATCTATTCCCGGAATTATTATATAAGACCTATAGAGTCTAGTTGTAGAGAAAAGGATTAACGAAAATCACATTTTTCGCGAAGGGTTATACGTAAGCTCTTAAGACAGGCTTCCCGTGCGACGATTTGGATTTCATGAAATGGGATCCTCCAAACTTTAGAGAGCCGACAACGAGAATAAGAAAATATAACGTTTTTCGATGTCAATGATGGCTTGAGAAAATCTTGTTACCGAAGAAAGTCACTTGGGAATGGAAAGAGTAAAACACTTGTTTGAGGTTAACGAGGAATAGCGACATCGGTGGAAGGTTTGACAATACCATGAGCCAGCTGCTTTAAAAAATATACATGCATTCGCGTATAAATAAAAAATGGCTGTTGTCACGTTTTGCTGGACGATTTAAGTGTCACACAATTTTAATAATTACGACAATAAGTTTTAATCGTTTCTCCGATCATTAATCCAAGTTCAAAATAAAGCAGCTTAGACCCTCGCGAGCATACGCTCCTTATAGCTCCGCATACGCTCGTTCGCTTCCGCGAGAGTCGAGCTCCCTGGCCACCTAGCGGTCGTCGCTCCAACTTCGAACTTTTTCTCCAGGCGCCCGTTTAACTGCCGTCGTTTGTGCGTTTATTCGTAAAGAAGCAGTGATTCCAAGCGAGAAAGCTTCTCCGACGAGAAGAGCACGTATTATATTCACGTCCAGGATGAAACACGCTGCAATACGATTTACAAGTCTCGCCTCTGTCTCCTCGTTGTCTCTCGCTTTACCTCTCATTCGCCATAGCCCGCGCGTGCCGGATACTGTACGACACGTCGTATAACAGCCCGAGATAGACGTGACGAGAAGAGTCTCTCTCTTGAATGAACGATGAAAATCCGCGATGCTTCGTGAGCTCGAGCGAGAGACTCCCCCCTTCCCCTGCTGCACACTACAAAATTCACGACGACAAACGACCAAACGCTTTCCCAACTTCAGCGCGAATAAAATTGTACGGTTTTATATCAGGTGTGACAAAAGCCTCGTCAGACATGCACGAGATAAGAAAATTGTACGATTAAGGGGGAGCAAAACTCTCGTCTGCGCTTCTCGCGAATCTAATTCTCGCGCGTACTCGCTATACGCCGATTCCACCGTCGTCACCGCGGTGCAAGGAATTTTTTTCGTCACTTCAAATGTTTCGAGTGTTTCTCGGCTCACCCGACGAGTATCTGTTCGTGGAAAAAGTTAAAACTCATGCGTACACGACGCGCTTTTTCGGCTGCTTTTTTTGCTGCACGTCCAGAGCCAACACTTTTCATCGGTTTCTTTTCACTTCGTTTTTTTTTTTCGTTTTCTTCGTTTTTTTGGCTCTTCCTTTTTCTCAAACACCGCCGTTCGCTAGACGCGCTACGTCGTAATGGAAGTCTCGTCTTCGCGAAACCTTCTGACGAATATTAAACCCTTGGTCGTAACGAAGGAGCAGAAAACTGCGTTCCCAGGAAGAGACGCGGTGGGGGGGGGGGGGATAGCCCGCTCACGGACTTGAGAACACACAGGAACGGGCTATGAAAAATCTGAGACTTATGAAAAGTGCTCTTCAGGTCCGAGTGGAAAATTCCAGACGTTCTTTTTACAGTGTATATTCAAATCGAGAACGCAGAATTCAAAATGGCGGACTCGATATAGTTTCACTACGAATGGAAATAAAAAATGAAAAAACGAAATTGTAGGTCTGAACAAACCCTCTACAAGTTTGATAATAAACATTTTTTCGATATCTATCGCGAGAAAATAGCAAAAAACAATTTTTTTACTTTTTCGATCCTATCTCAATAACCGTGAACGATAGGTAAAAAATGTATAGGACTTGAATTGTAGGGCGTAAAAAAAGCAACAAAAAAGTGGTCGATAAAAATTTTCGTATCTCTACGGAGAATCGAGTTATCGTAAAAAAAAAAAATTGAGTTTAACAGTTTTTCAAGACGGCGGGAAAGCGCATAGAAAATTTGAACTTAAGCTCTTCTGGGCATCCCCCACAACATACCCAAAATTCAGCTTGCATTTCTAACTCGTATTTTCCGACGTAATGACTGGACTGTATGTGCGAGTCGGCATAGTCGACGAGATCGAAGGTCACTCTCGTTCAATTGTAACGATATCAAAGCTCGTCGCATCGTCGGTGAGGTTAAACGAGAATTGTGCTTCGTTCAACGCGATGAAAAACAGTGGATTTTTCGTTGGCGCATAAATGGAAGAAATAACCAGCTCGTAGTGGTTGAAATACCAATTTGGGTGACCTTGAAATTGAGAAAATGCCAAAAATGTGAGATTACTTCGGTACCATTTGAATTTTCGTCTGCCTCGTATACGTTTTCGGGCAAGTGGCGCACAGAAGGGTTGCAAATTCGGGCAATTCTCCATAATAGTCGGTATCAAAGGGGGAAACAAGGGGCGGGGAGGCTGGGTGGAGGCACCCTTCGCAACAGCTGGCTCGCGTTAATACTCCTCGGAGTTAAAAAGTTCGCGACGACCGGGGCACACTCATAAATATATGTATATCAACCTCCGAGCACCGAAAGGCTCCGAGGCTCGGTACTGGAGCGCACGAAATATCCGAAGTTACGCCCTTTTCGTCTCAGATCCGAAAACACAGATATACACGTCGTAAAACGCTCTTTTCTATTTATCCTCATTCCCTCTTTCGCCAAAATTCTTTCGCCCCTCTCTCCAGCATCAATTTGGCCCGTGCAAGCCTCTCATTGTTCCTGGACCGTGTGGTTAATGGTCCGCACGCGCGCTGAGCCAAGGGAAAAATTCAATTTCGCTTCTCTCTCTCCCTCTCTCTGTCTCGACTCGAAAACATAGTGAAAAATATAAAACGCTCTCCGCGAGTTTCCCGTATACACGCGAGTACGAATTGTGAATAAATATTCTAAAAGGAACCACCCTCTCCGTGGACTTTGAACGACCCGAGAATTCGACGTTTTGCGTCGCGACATTTTGCCTCTCAGACACAAAAGCCTTTGTCAGTTTAAAAAACGAGACCGACCCCCCTCCAAAACGAATAAGAATTAACCTCAGAGCGTTATTCCTTTTTCATCATTATTTTATATCCACGCATTCGCGAAACCCCTCGCTCAACAATTTCCATATCCTAATGGCCGGACCACACAAACGCCAGATCCTCTGTGACCCTCCCTTCTGTATTTTCAGACACGTGATTCTGTACTTAAAACCGAAAATCGCTTCGCCCACAAACATATAAATCAAAAACCCTCTGAATAGGATCAATATTTTATTCGACGATGCGATACTATGCTCGTTCTTCAAACATTTTCTAACGACCAAAAGCCTTGACGCGCAGTTCGAGCTACTCCAAATTATAATGCTCCGGAAATGTCAAATTCACTTTATCAATATAGATCTTTGCACGATCAACTTCATAGTTCTAAATAGTTCCTCATTTTCTTTATTCCCACCAGTCACTGATGATTCGATCACTCAAATAATAATTATTCAAATTCGTCACAAATTTGGGTTCTTCTTTTCAATATTTTTCAATTTCATTTATAATTTTCGATTTTTCTCTTCACTATCGTTCCTCACGCACCCGATGCTCGTCAAATGTACAATAAAAAAAGCTTGGCTCGATTTTTTTCATACGACGAAATCCCTCGGTGGCTCTTGGGGCTGCGGGGGGGCCAGTCGACTTGAGAAACAACCCTGAGACTCCTTGATAATGATCATTGACGAGCCACCTCGATGACGTCCCCGATGAGGCGATTCCGAGGAATTTGGGAAAATCGGGCAATCGCGGCGCTGCGTGCGACGAAGATAACTGCGAACTGTTGATCCGTAGCAAACGACGAGCTCACTTTTCCAGTCCAATCTGTGGCTCTCAAGAAACTTCATTTCTCAATAAGACCCAAGGAAAAAAGAATTTCGCGTTTTTTAATCGTGTGCTCGTAGAAAAGTCTGCGTAAAAGTATCAAAGGGTATTCGAGGGCCTGAAAGCACGCATATTTGCATAGAGGGTGCTTCCGTACGTTATATCCGAACTAATCCATCAAAAGGATCAATATACATGGATGGATATCCGCACGACAAAGAACAGTACGCGAATATACATGGCGAGTAAGGGAGTAGGACGGCGGGAAGGGAGATTCAACGTTGGCGTAAAAATCTTGATAGCGTTGTAATGAAATCAGGGCTATTAGTCTCTGTCGACGAGTCTAATAACCCAAATTACTTTTTACCTTCGCCGCTCTTGCCCCTAATTCGAGTTAGGAGTCTGGAGCTTCTCGCTTCCTCGAGACTCATTCGTTAACGTCATAATTGTCCGAGACGTAGCACCGATTATCCTCCATCAATCAAATTCCAACTCGACTTGAAAGCCTCCCAAGAATCCTAGCCTCTCAACGGTCCTTCGCTAATTTCAAGTTTGGAGAAAAAGCCCGAAATTTTTGAGCGCTTTTGCGCTTCGAACGAGGTAAAACGAGCGTTGACCGATCCCAGTTCAAATCGGATTGTCAGCCTCAAAATCTGGAGGGGAAAAACAATTTTTTCGTGGGAATTATATTGGTAGAATTCTCTTTTGATTTACCCCCTTATTCGGAGCTGAGTTTAAACTCCTCGGCAATATGTTCCCACGTCCCAGACTCGCGGTTACTCCGTCGTTATAATCGAATTTGCACGAGTGCTCGCTAACTGCTCCGACGGTATTTGCATGCATGGGTGAATTCATGGACAATCGGAGAAGGTTGCGTTAAAAGTCCCAACGTAGATTCTAGCGTGAGGGAAAAATATTTCGAACGACTCGATATTCAAGGGGCGCTGAGAAATTGTCAAAAAATGTGGCAACCAATCGTGTTGAGCGAATGAGAATAATCGAGTCAGCGATGGCAGTGAATTAAGCGGAATTAAGGCAGGAACAAATTCAAAGATCTTTGTTTCACCTTTTTTCGTGCAATCGGAACAATTGGGATAAGATTTCTGGACTCACTGAGCCTAGAATACACGAAAAAACAACGAATCGGACAGAAGAATTGAAAGAAAATGATTCGAGGAATCATGAAGGAGGTCCTTGCTCAACTCAGGGGATGAAACTCCCCATATGCAGCGTTGTAAATCACGAGGTAAATTCTGTGAGGGCTCAACTGGTTACGTTGCCATATGTTCCCGATAGGCATTTCGCGAGGGTGCTTTTCCGACGAAGAAAGAAAATGTCTGCACCCCGAGCCCGGCCCCTTGATCCCCTCTCCCAACGAAACGATCGGGGATGTGTTGCCGGTAATTGTCCACTGCCGGTGCAACCGCTCTCGTATCCGGCCAGCGATATATCCGGCTAACGCGTTTTCCAACATCAAAAATTTATTAGCCAGTTTCACTGGGGCGGAAAAAACGTTGCATTTTTTCCAATTTTTTTCCTCCGCGTGAGCGGAGTCTAGGAAAATTATATTTGCACTATCTTACGATGAAAATCGGCGCTGCCACAGTTTGCGGAAAAGAAAAGTTGCTTTCGCAGCTTCTGCTCATCCCCGAAAGGAATGAAAACAAACTTGGGTCGTTATTTCACAGCGGGTTGAATGACACGCGAACATATTTTTTCGTTTCATGCTTAAAAAGTGTTAGCCTGCACATGTTTTACGTGAAAAATTGGCTGCGAGGTTCCTCCGTAGTCCAACGCCAGGTTTCGCATTTCGCAGTCTTTTTCTGACCGGGATTTAGTCACTTGAGAAATTTACTCTCCGCCATGTCAGGGAAAAACTGTGTCAAAAGCTTTTCTCGCTTTCTGTCCGCGACGTGCATTGATTTTACGAGTGCCTCTAACGCTCTTTCTATAGCCCACTTGAATTCTCGATACTCGAGAAACTACTGAACCTCGTTTCAGCCACATTGTTCTTTTATTCGATCATCTTTCCAGGGAAGATCATAAAGGGGGAAGAAAAAGTTGAACAAAGCGGATTGAACGGTTGAAAAGTATCTGAAAACCCTCAAAAGTACATTTATCAAGTTTTCACGATAATTATTCATCGAATCGTGCATCCGAAATGTCGTCGCCACGGTGAAACTGAACTCAGCCACTTGCGAGTTAGATTTATAATAATTTTTAGGATGCTTTTTCGCCCTCGAACTAACGTGCGATTTACTTTTTTTGTTTACCAGAATGGAAGAATCGTCACGAGGGTTGCTGCAGCACAAGCAAAGGGCGGATCAGCTGAAGCAGGAACGAGCAGCTCTTACACTTTCTTACGAGGTACTAAAGCGGTATAAGAGCGAATAAATAGTGCGGAGCACTGGCCAGAGAAATGATCGTAAAAAAATCAGACCGGGTAGAGAGAAAAGTGTGGAAGAATCCGGGACAAAAAAAATCGCTGATTCGTCCATCGACGTCATATACATGGCCCATTCGGCTCGTCCCTCTTCGGGCGATAAACCCAAACGAGAGGAATATCACAAAAAGCACGAAGCTGACTTCGTTCACGGCCCTTCTCTGTGCTGTCATTATCGTCATTTCTCACTTCCTCATTCAATATCCTTCCGTGGCATTCTAGAAAAAATCACGACTCGCTCTTCATTGTCGCAGTATTTATTTATTTATTTCACCGAAGGGAAAGGAATTCATTTATTTTTCATTTTTTTCAATACTCTCGATTCGCCAGCGCACCTCGTTATTTTAGTGTTACATTCGCATTCTCTATTTGCCTTCCATCATTACGAACTTCATTATTTAAAAATGCTTAAATAACGTCCAATGATTTGGTTGTGCTACGCAAGATACAAAAATAACGTGGACGGCACTGTCGATCATGACGAGAAAAGAGCGTGCCGTGCTCGTGACAAGCGTTGAGAGACGCACAAAGAGGGTTTCCCTTGATCCATTAAAAAAAAACTCCCATTTAGCTCTCGATGTCGTCGTCAGCCGTCGAGGGATTCGATATACTTTTTTGTCTTTCGTTCGTCGATATTTTTCCTTTTCTCCGCAAGGCCAATAATATGTTGGTCGAATAATGTGAAGAAATAATGGTGTTTGATGAATAACGAAAGAGGCCATACTGCGAGCATCGAGGAATGGCGATTATTATTATTTTATTTACAATTACTGAAATATTTAAATGAGAAAAAAAATTCGGCGGCACAACGTAACATACTTTGCTGTTTGTGTAAGCACAGAAGTTCGTGAGAAAAATATTTGCGAAGCACACAGAGCGCGTATGTCGGGGTTGAATTTGTTCTATGGGGTTGGCGATTCACGCTTATTATCGATCGCCGTAGTTTGCCAAACGATGAAAGGAAAAAAGAGAGAGAGAAAAGCGAGCGCAACCCCTCGACGAGTCCCGAAACGTATCGGCGACGTTTGCTTGAAGAAATACGAAGTTTTTTGCGAGTCACTTATCGGAAAGTTGCTTCAGGATGGAGGAATCATATCAAAGTTGTTCAGATCTGCTTATTCGAGCTCGAGAACTCTTTTGAATATTCCAGAAATCATTTCAGTCCCCCAGACCTTCACGAGGACAACCGGAGAACTTTTTTACTAAAAGATGTTTCAAAAATTGGCTTTTTTTTATTTTTTTTATTCTGTGGCTGAATGTAAAAAAGTGTTAAAACAGCCTCTTCTCTCGCCCTGTCTTCGCACACTGTCGAGAAACACTTTGGGCTCTCTCTTTCTCTCTCTGGGCTGACCCCCAATGTTATAAATCAGACACACGCACCCTCTATTAACGCCCCTGTCTCCAGCAGCTCTCTTCTCGTGAGCGCCATTCCTAATTTCCACGTAAAGTCTCCCTCCCACTAATATAACGCTAATATGACGTTAAAGAGAAAGAGAGCGACAGAGAGAGAGAGAGAGAGAGAGAGAGAGAGAGAGAGGAGCTTTATTAAGCATTCCCCTTGACTTGGCTTTGCTCGTCGGAGCATCGAGGCAAAAAAAGTAAAAACTATTAAGCTCAGCGAAGAAAGTACCGAAGCAGCCTGCAAAAAAGACTCATCCGCTTAATTTCCTCTACATTCCACAATTTAATCGAGAAAATGATGCAATTAGCATAATTTTATTTCAAGCCAAATCACCGAGTTCAACTGATCATTTGACAAATTGTATTTTCCAAATCGAATTCCAAGTCAAGAGTCCAACAAAATGATCACTGTCCAGACTGCGAATCCAGCTCGAACATAAATTAGATCGTAAGGTAGTTCATGCACGAAACGATTTTGTGAAGAAAGCCTTGAAAATTTACACGGAGTTTAAATGGGTGTTTAAATATGAAGAAAAATACACAGGGTTATAGGAACTGTGCGTAAAAAATCGTTTATCTTTCCACATAACGAATGAACGCTTCTTACGAAGTTTATGAAAAACGTACACAATAACAATGAAGTATATAATGAGGGTTTGGGAAAAAATTCGAGACGATTGTCTTACCAGTAATAAAGATATTATTACGTTAAAGATTGAACGAAATTGGTAACGAGCACTCGTGTAACCTCACACATTTGCTTATTTCGGCATTTTGTTCCTTCTTGGCTTGGCCCATTCCTGTCACAGCCTTCAGTCTTTTTATTGATACTTTTTTCTTGATCCATTTCCCTTTGCGCTCTCTAATGCGATTTTGACATGAATAACTATAGTATTTTAGCCAGGGACGAATGAAATTTCGGGTTCAATTATTGATGGATCCCCAATTAATTAATGGCCTGTAATTTCATTCGTCAAAAGATAGGTTGAAAAAATGTATTTACACATTCGAATGAATAGCTCTGATATTGATTTAAAGTGCGATAACATCTTTAATTAGGGAGTTAAAATCGGTCCAATTTAGACACCCATAAAATAGGGATCTTTCGGGCACGATTTATCTTCGTCCCTCGTCATATTGTATTCGTAATTCCGAATTCTATTTGCGTCCCATGGACAAAGAATGAGTAGCTTTTGTACGAAAGCTGATGAAACTTTAACAACGTGCGTTGAATTTCAGTCTCGAGTGCACCAATGCCAAGCACAAATCTCAAAGCTTCAATTGGAGAACGAGTCAATGAGAGGTCAACTGCGAGGTTTAGAGGCTGCGTGTGCCGGCGAAGTTCACGCGGCCCTTGTCGCCCGTTTGGCAACACTGGAAACGGAGCACGTTGCACTAGCGAGAGACGCTGACGCGCAAAGGCGACAGTACGAGCGTTGCCTGGACGACGTCGCGAACCAGGTGGTCCGAGCCCTTCTCTCCCAAAAGGTTCATCCGCCAAGCTAGTTACCTATTAGATGTCATGATCGATCATCGCTATTTCTCAACCTTTTTCGTTAACATTACACTTTCACGTCACTCGCTTCGTTCGCTACTCCATCGAATTGAGCTTTTCTCGTTTTTCTCATTCTCGCCGTTCAATCTTCACGCGTATTTATTATACAGGGATTGCGCGAAGAAATCGGCGGTCTTCAGAGACGAATCAGAGAACTTGAGGCACAGAATCGCACGCTATCCGGCTTACTGGCGCAAGCTGCCAACCCTGGCAGTCCGACTGAATTGATACAGGGCATCATCGAGGCTGGTCCTGGTGCTCTCGTAGCTGCGCTTGGACTCGATCCTTCTTGGTTGCCACTCACGAGGCCTCGTTCCCTTAACCTCAAGATTCCCGTTATGGCCACCAAATGCCGGAGGAATCGACCGCTCGGTAAGGCCGCGACGATGCGTTTCTTCAGAATGTTCAAAATTCGAAAAAAAAACTTGGTTTTTCGGAGCCACAATTCGCTGGGTACCAGCTACTAAATTTCATTGGGTCCAGTCACCTTTGAGAAAAATGCATTCAAAGTTCCGAGGTGACCGTGCCAACGGTTACAAATAAATGGCATAGCTTATTGCACTTTGATTTTGCCTTAAACGCTGCTTCAATCGTCAAACTAAATGGGTGTCCTCGACAGGTCAAAAACCTTCGGAAGAGGAGGGAAGCGAGAGTCCCGAAAGTGGTAATCGAGACGAAGGTTATTCGACGATGTCTTCGGACGTCCAGGGTGAGGGCGCGAGACAAGAGCCTTCCTCGAGAGGGCTCGAAGACCTGAAGGAAGCAACGGACGAGACGGAAGCTGATGTTTCCCCCGATGCTCGTCTCGTCGCCCTCGACACTGTTGACCCCGACGTCCTATTTTTACCGCTCAACCTCACCGTTGGTATTAACCCGAGGCACAGTTATCCACCAACCAAAGACTTACTTCCGTATCAACATGTGATGCGAAGCTTTTCGGACAGTCATCTTTATCTTAAGCTGACCACGGCAGCAGCAAACATTGCCACTTCACCGTACAACATCCCGAGCCCTGGAGCTGGATCTTCGGTCTTACTCGTCGAGGAAGAAGGCTGGGACGCCGAATATGTTCAGCAGTGGCTGAGGTACGATTTCGAATGTCGATTGCGACGCTCATTTTTAATTTAGCCTTAGAACTTCTTGTTGCCGATTGAATTCTTATGGAAAGGAAGGCTGCCGTGGAGGTCTAAGAAATTATCTTCCCCGGTGGCTTTATAATATCGATGTATAGGCGAGTACTTTTAATACTTGGCGTCGAGTCGCTGGCGCGTCTCTTGATTCAAGGTAGTTCGATAGCTAAGCGCCTTATAAAAAACAGGATCCAGCCCCCTTCCGGTGTGAAATATGTTCGAAAAATCATTCAAATTATCGTTGATGATCAGTCCAAAAAATATATGGTTGCGATATTCTACTAAAGTTTCATAATTGCTCGTGCTTTTGGAATTTTTATATTTTTTTTCTTTTGCCTACGCCCCTGCCGGAGCACACAAATGAGCTCTTCTCACAAACGAGCATACAAATGAAGGTTCAGAATGAGTCGTGGCAACACAGGCAGCGCTCCGAGACGAGCGCAGCGTCCTAAAGTATAGTGATAATCACGGCTTGTCTCACGCGACAGCGTTGCCACGTCGTTGCCATTTTTTCTTCAGAAAATACTCCAACCCGGTGTTTTTTTAAATAAAAATCGTAAGAACCGTTCTCGATACACATTTTTTGTTTGACGATTACCATGTGTTCAGATGGAGAAACCATAGGACTTGCAATATCTGAAAAACTATACGGTACAACTACTTTTTTAAATCAATTCGTTAGATTTTTTTTTCAAAAAAAAGTACAAAAAAAATGGTTTTTTAAATAATTTTCAACCCTCCTCGTTGGGGGAGGAATATCAAAACAGCTGTTCCTTCATGAATTAATGTTACAGGCTGGATGACAGTCGGAGTGCCCAACAACACCGAGACCTCCTGGAGCTCGAGTACGACAGAGCCGAGCTCGAGGATTGGAGTTTCTCACTGTCGAGCGAGGACGTTCGAAGCGAGGCTGGCTCGGTGATCACCGGGTGGAAGGATCCAACGGGACTGACGACTCATTCCGGGGCAGCTACGACACCCGCGTTGCCGGCGATCAAGGAGCACAATCCGATCGAATTGGAGGAAGATGCGAACGAGTGTCTTTGGAACGGTGCCAGTTATCTCGCTGATCGAGCCGGCGGTGAACTCGTCGCGTTGTTAATGGACGCACGGGCAACCGGACCGTGGCCTTATGCTTCAAGTCCCGGTGCCTCGTGGAGCAGCGAGGAAGGTGTCATTGAGAATTCCAGCAAAAGATCGTCCGCCGCCCTCTCCGGGTGCAGCGACGATCCTGACTCGCCTTCAGTCGGCACCGACTTCACACGGGACTTTTATCGCCTCGTCAAATTCGAAAGCACCAAGAGCCTTGCCAGCACGTCTTCCAGGGGTGGCAAACCGCCTCCAGATCGGGAACAAGCCCTCCAGAGTGTATTGTCATTTATTGCTGAACAACAGTTGTATCTCGCCGAGTTGCCGCAGAGCTCCGGTGAACAGAGCACGATCGAAGGTTGGTGGAGCCTAAAATCAGATTATATTTCAACTAGTTTTACATTCATACCTACCTAACAAAATAGTTGCACGGTTTACTCGGGCATTCTTAATTATTTTGGAAAAATACAAGTTACACGTTGTTCTTCGATAAAATGAGAATAGCGTGTAACTCATATTTTCCTTCAAATGTCTTCAGCTACTCGGAATAAAGCGTGCAGCAGGATTTTTACGACTGAACAACTGATGGATCACCTTAATCTTTTGGGTTGTGTTGAACGGACCCGCGGTCCGAATCTCACCTTTTCTCTCAGTAGATTTATCAATGATTCTCAAATTACTTTTGAAATTTGCCTCCGACAAATGTAGACACTTCTGGGGGAAAAAATTAAAATATCAAAAAAAGCATTGAAAGTGCTTTGGGTCGTCATTAGACTTGGCGAAGGCAACGGAGTCTCACTGCGAACTCTGATGCAAATCTGAAAAAAAGGCCCGATGACCAGACTCGTGTTGGCATCTGACTGATTTGACACCTGTCAACCTTTACACTTTCCTGCCACCAACGAGAGTCAATAAAAAACGAACGAAGTAATACTGAGCCGTGAATCTGAATCGTCAGTTCCAGAAAATGCCGGCGAGGTCAACAACGAATTAGTAGCTGCGATGACAACGACAAGCGAATCGAACACAACCGACGAATCACGATCGACGATCGATCGGAAAAGCGACGTTTCGAGCTCGTGCAACGATCACCTCGACCGATTACCGACTCTTTCCTCGTCGATTGTCCTCGAAGACAGACTCGTTAATCCCATCAATTGCAACCCGAGCCCAATTGGAATGAGTTATGGGAACGTCGCTGGTGGTGCTTCGGAGCTCGTTGCCGTACCGGAAGAGGACGAAGAAGCTGCGACTTCCTCGACACCGAGTACGGTGGTAGGTTACCATTTCTATTTCCACGGCTCATCGAACAGTCCCTATTTTCGTTGTACACGGAGAGAAAATTTCACTAAAAACTACTATGGTGCCATAGAAGTAGGCTTCTATATCGTAATATTTATTAATTCTTACGAACATACGTAGTAATTTTTTGTGAAGCGACTCGATGAAAATTGATGTGTGATGTCAAAATAAATACATCGGTACACATGTATATACCGCTATATTATAGGAAAGGGAAAAATCGAAAAAAAATTCTCACCTATTTTTAGATTTTTTAATAATATCGTTTGTCCGCAAGCGCCGTTTGAAAACTCTGTGACGTCAAAAATCGGCATATTCGCGTATATAAGAGTGCGGCAGGGCTCGCGCTGGCTTTTTCTTTACGCACTGCTGATTTTCCTTTTAATACTTGGCGTCGAGCCGCTACCGCGTCTCTTGATCGTACAATCGCGAATGAAATTCTGTTATTTACCATAGTAAATTTCTAAACACTTTGACGTATGATCGATGCTTGTGTTCGAGCTCCTCAAATTTTACTATGTTCAACTGTAAATCTCAATTGTGAAAAGATTACTAAGCATAGCAAAACGGTATAATAATTCTACTTGACGCAGTTCATCATCTAGTCGACATAAATTTCACAACGTTTCCTTGGTGAGCTATGTAGGAAAAAATAGCAAAGTTTAAGCCTTTGTCACAGCAAAATACGGAATTGAACATTTTTATTCAGAATTGACTTGGAAATTACAATGTTTTTGGTAAGAACCTCGAAAATGGGCGATATAGAACCCCAATACCATGGCGGCGTAGTAATTCTTACTATATTTTTATCTCCGTGTACAGAAAAAGTTCTGAATGAGCGAATGCGACTGAAGCACTTTTGAAAGCGATGATTTTCCACTGATTCTGAATAACCTGCTCCAATCCAGGATCGCGATTACTCAGAAATGAAATACTCTGTTGATGCTATAACAAAAAAACTAAAATTGAAGGTGAGCCCCGCAAGAGCGCCCCTTCTGATCGAGGGCAGAGACCGCTCATTGAGCTTTCACGAACACGCCACGTCCAAGGACGTCATAAACGAACTGAACAGGATGATCAGAAAAGGCGAGGATAACCCAGGCTGCCCGGACTCTCAAACAGTATTCGACAAGCTAGATCTCGCTTGCTGCTGCCCAACTGGTTGGGTTCACGTCGAACGTGACATAGACTTTACCGACCCAAAGGTATCTATTTATTTTTTCCCCGTAAACCAAGTTACGCTCGACAATATCGAGGCTTGAGGATTACGCCGAAGTTCGCGACGTTGGAGTCCGACGAAACGACGTAAAAAAACTCCAATTATTCCAGTAAATCTCCAATTTTGTTCCCTGCCGAATTTCCAATTCGTGGCTTTTCAAGCAACATAAAAAATGGTGAATTACAACTGTTTTTTTCCTTCATTTCGTTGGATCCCACCAATAAAAATTTTTCGCAATTTTCGACGCAAATTCAAGTTGAATTTATTGAATTACGCGCGCGACATTGAATGAGATTATCGAAGATTTGATTTATTTTATTCAATTAATCCGATCACTATTTACCATCAGGCTAGAGCGAATTTACTGGACGTGATGCTTGCGAGTAGCGAGAGCTCATCAGCGACATCTAGCAGTGGTTCAGCAGGCAGTGATTCCGGGGACGAGCCTCCAGATTATCGGCATCTGCACAGGCTCCATCGTTACAGGCGCCAGAAGAAAGGTTTGCGAGAGCCACATACACGTTAAAAAATAAAGCAGACACGATTTTTTATCACGATTAAAGTTAACTTGAGAACTCGAAAAAAAAAACACACACACACACACACACACACACGCACACACAATGAATGCTCCGAAAATATTCGGAAAACACGAGAATAAAAACAATTTTGGTGTTATCGTGTGTGAGAAAAGTTCACCTGCTATTCATTGCAAAGCTGAATAGAAACAGCAAAAATAACGAACTAACGCCAACGAGGCCGATCCACTTTGTGCTCGACCTGGTCTAACCAAATTCCTCCGCCATCTTGCATTCTCAACCTGCCGTGCGCCCTCTATGGCTTGTTCTATCGTTTCTTTCTAACCTCGTTAATCATCTGTCTCGTACTTACGTATTTTCCGAATCACTCACAAAAAATCATGTAATTTAAAATAAATGAGCTTACGCCACTGCTTCGCAATCCAGAACGCTTGCCAAGACAAATGTTTACATAACCCTCACGACACACGAGATATTTTGGAAAAATTCTGTGGACACACACACAATCACATGAAACACAGCATCACTCGCTATAGTCGCTAACTCTTTTGTACATAGCATATTTCCTTATTTTTCTGTTCAGATGGTAGCGCCTACACGGTGTGCTTTGATTGTCACGAGAAAAGCTACGTAGTTCGGCTTAGTGACGATCAGTTTCTCTAAAGAAAAAAGAAAACAAACTGTGGGAATACGAAAAAAAAAAGAACAGAAAACATTTACACACACACCGGGTCTCGACAAACAGCCGCGCGTGATTGAAAGACGAACTCCATCCCTAACCCACAAACACCTTCGGAATCCCGAGGAAGAAAAAAAATACAAATACGTCATCCATCTTAGGATATCGCTATTATTATTATTAATATTATTATTATTATTATTACTATCGTTATAGTAGTAGAATAATAATTTTATACTGTTTGTAGCATAATTAGTGTAAAAAAGAATAATTGGTCGATCAAAGGCGTTATTGTCGCCAAACATGTCCAACGGTTTTATGGGTATTCGACATTAGCGCCATCCGGCGGATTTGTCAAGTCATTGAAAAGCCGTTGCCTTTTTTGATGGAAAAAAAACTGTAGAATCATTTGTCACGATCGTATGATTGCAAAAAAATGCAGTGAACAAAATGTTTCCGTGAAGGATTCAAGTGACCAATTAGTCCCACCAATTCCGATGGTTCTGAAGTACCCAGATATTGAACAATTGTTCTGAACATAATTGAAATAAGAGTCCCTGACGAAGCGTGTGTGTAACGAAAAACAATGCGTGTATTTTATTAACTTACGTGGAATTCGCCTTCATAAAGACAATTTGAAACGAGAAACGCAAGATTCCTGATCTCGTGACTTTGATCGCTGTACCTAACGGCAAATACCCTAGAATAATAACGATATTCCATTTATGAGAATATTAACAAATAAACAAAAACACATAACGGTAGAGCAAAACTCAAAACTTCGTATTTAGATCGAGGTGTAATGAAGAAAAAAAAACGTCACTGTTTGTTACATTCGATGCTGTCCAGGGAAATTTTGGGAAGTTCACTGAGTCTACACGGCCCTCTTATGCGCAGGTTTTGAGAGAATCGATGCAGTCCGAGGTGAAAAATAAGAATTATTTCCGTTCGTATTAACAAGTGGTTCTCTATCAGGCCTCAATGCGCGTTATGTACAAAATCGAAATAAGAGTGCCGTGTAAATTTAGCGCGGGATCGCTCGCTAACCTCATTTACTAACGAAACCGGAGAAAACATGGTCAGGGGTAGACTGCTGCTGGTTAACAGTTAATTAACAAACAAAAAACACGTAAATATTTTGAAAAAATGGAAACGAGGGGGTTGCTAAGCCGATCTACTCTGCTGCTAGAGCTGAAAAGTGGTATACGAAATGTTAGAGAGAAAGAGAGAGAGAGAGAGAGAGAGATTGATAAAGAAAAAAGCGAGAGAGAAAGAGCGAAAGATATAAAAGAGATCAAGTGAGGTCTGTGGTCCGGACGCTGACCGGCTTCGCTTGATTTCTTCAGCTACGGCTGCCCAGGCCCACCGAGTCCTGCGGATACCGTCGGCATGGGGAGCATCATCGAGGCCCTCGATCATCGGCCGTGGCGATGATTTTTTCGTCCGTTACGGTGACAAAGAGAGAGAAGCCGTTGCCTCCTTCGACTTCCTTGACGATATCGCCACTTACGAATCGACCGTCGGTACTAAAGATTCCATCGTTTCAACGTCCTCCGGTGGCTCCACCGATGAACTACACGTACAAACTCCATCCACCGAATTCATGAGAGTCTCGCCGCTCTGAACTCTTTGTTATGATAACAAATAGTTGAAATAATCAAAAAATTTTCATTCAAACGAACAAAAGAAATAAAACAAAAAGAAACACAAAACAAATATAAAATGTGAATCATTCTGGACACACTGTGAATAGTTTTTAGCGTGAAGAGTAATTCTCGCCTGTTTGTTCTTCCGAAAGAAAGAAAAAAAAAAAACAATAACGAATCAATTGAGCTTAGAACACAAAAAAATCTTAGATCTGACGAGTAGAGCTGGGAGGTCGGAATTTTTTTTGTAATTTACTCAACGACGATGACTGATTAATTATTTCATGAATATTATATTTACACGGGCAACACGCATTCGCGAGAGTGTCAAGTTGTTATTTTTTTCAAGTGAGATATTGGTGAATTTTTTCGATTTTTCACATAGGTACGAGGTAAATGAGAATAAACGACTCGTCAAATAAATTGAAAGAGATCCAACACTATTTCGATGATTTTTAATGACGTATCATCATCACACATTGGCAAAAAATTTCTTGGCAAAAATAAGTTTAAAATACGTTATTACAGTCTGAAGGTAGCGATATAGAGCGCGAAAGGCGTATGTACTTGAGTGTGACTGTTTATAAATTGCGCTAATCCCACTATTGTAAAAGCTTCGTTGCAGGCAAAACGATCGAGAACATCAAATCTTACAGTGAATTTTATCAACGCTGATTCATGGCATTGACCTGATGGAAGTTTTGTTCATTTCTAACAAGACACAAATGCATAGGAGAGAATTCCAGCATAAAAGTATAAGCTCGAAATGCTTATTATTTTTCTGAAATTTTATTGAATTTTTTTTCAAACTTCTGAACACTTTTACGAAGCTTTTCTTGTACAAGTGCGATTTGGTGAAACGTCGAAAAGATGCAATTAATTATATTTAACGTTAAGTCGTAACTTGATTATCCACCGAATCAAAAATAACGGAACGAAAATGAGAGAAGCTAAAGGAAAAAACAAACAAATTGTAAATAGTATTGTATCATAGTAGAAACACGACAGATGTAAGTTATATATCTTCTCTTCGAACTTAATAAATAACGACAATATATACCGAAAATTGAAAATTATTTTCGTCACCTCTACCAACCCCAATAGTGCGATTCGAAGTCTGGCTTCCGCGCATAGATCATTGAACTGAAAGTACCGAATATCGATAAATGGTTATCTAATCCGATGGCTACTGTAACGAATGTTGAAAATAATATTTGAAGTGAAAACCCACTTAAAATTCAATCTTTCATATATCCGAAAATCATAAATCAGATGCAATAAAAAAAAACAGCAACAATTTTCTCTGAATTCTAATATTGTTGAGACATTTTTTCATATCAAAATGCAATCGATTTAACGGGATTTTATTAGAACTCTGTTCTAAACGCAAAATATAAAACGAAGGTAAACAAACAACGAGTGTATCCTAATTGAGGTACGGCTTTATTAAAAGCGTGAAAAGTCTTAAATCGAAAGTATATATAAATATATATTTATAATAATAACGAAGTATTAGTAATAATTATGACTAACAAAAATTTAATTGGATGGATACTGTCGGCAATACGAACATTTATTTTTTTGCGGCTCCAGGACGCATAATAACTGGTCATTTTTGTACGTTTGGATCGAATCGCTAGGATTATTTTTCGCATTCAATTGATACATCGAACCTCAAAAGTTTCGATTTCTGGAGAATTCGGACGTATTAACATATGCGAATATCGTGGCTAACCGCAGACGAGAAATAAAGGTATCGAAAAATAAATGGTTTTTGTTTGTTTCACGAATAGAAAAATAATACGTATCGATGGGAAACTTAGTTTAGAGGGCCAACAGCTCAGACCCTGTAGCCTCTGCGTTCGGCGTTTCGTATCGAGTTGGCCAGGCAAAGAGCAAATATTATGCCGATGAACTGTAAAAACAAAAAAGATTTATTTTTTTATTCATACACATTTTTGAAGGAATCGAAATATTCATTGCACCTGAATTTTATCAAATTTTCTTTATAATCGGTACACAGTTAAATCTAAAGAAGGAAAAACGTACCTCAATAACGGCAATTCCGATGGCAACGCCGCCCAGAAGGATGCCAGCATATTGCAAAAATTCTTTGGTCCTCTCCAAGCAACCGTTGAGATAATAGTCCCCGGTGCAGATCGCTTTGTTTGAATTTTCGGCGTGATCGCAACAACTTCCAGGTACGGTTCCGTTCCCTTTTGTGAAGTAGTCCTTATAACTATCAACGCCGCAGCACTCAAACTGTATGAAACAATTAAAATAATTAATAATGACAACAACAAGTTCAGAATTGTCGGCAGCGTTAAAACGTCTCAAATTGATGATTACTAAAAGTCGAAAAAAAATCATTTCCCAACAATAAATCGAGGGAAATAATCGAAATCGTTATAATATTATCAATAATAAATCGAGCGATCTTTTTGAAAGAAGAACAAATAAAAAAAATGTGATTTTAACCCATAGTAGTTTTCGTGTCCTTTGAGAATTCGTTGGAGAAAAGAATAGTAGTGTTTCCGAGTTCCCATTTATTGCGACGGACCGATCGAAGTGGTCGAGGTCTCTAAACCCTTGATATAGTGAGACGCACATTAAGGGTGGTTAGTCGGAAAATAGCCTCGTTTCTCGAACCCCACCCTCTTGATAAAATTGAACTACTTTTTCTGTCGACTCTATGGCGTCGTACCTTTCAACAGGCTCTTTTCGTAGCGCACTACGAAAATTTTTTTTTCTTTTGATCTTAATTCTCAACTCACCGTCGTTTGGGTCCAGTCGATGACCTTTCGATCATCCTCGTTGGTCCAATACTGGTCGAATGCCTTCGTATAAGATTCCCTGATAACGTCCTTTTCGACTCCCTGCAGCTTGATGAAAGCGAAAATCGCAATGGCCACTTGGATAACCAGGATCGTCAGCAAAAGCATCGCAAACTATTTGAAAATGTGACAAAAAATCAACATTATTGCACGAGCAAATTTCACAACGCGAAAGTGAAAATCAGTTTTTTCATTATAGCGCACTTCTTTTAATATTAAAAATTTTTTTTTTTAATGAGCCACTTTTTTAAAACAGAGCCACTGATTTTTTAATATTAGTGAACGAATTAGAATGTTGTTATACGAACAGATTGTCGTTGATATGAGAAGTTCGATTTTAAAAACTGCTCCAAATAAAGTTCCTTCAAAATGTATAAAATACGTACCGTGACAATCATACAATGACTCTCGCGAATAGCGCCGCAGCATCCGAAAAATGCGATGGTAAAAATAATGGCCCCCACGACGATGAGCGCGATTGCCGGGAATGAGACATTTTCCTCGAGAATTTCAGCAACATTTTTCACTTGTAGATGAATTATAATGCCCACTATGAGTATCGCCAGGCCACATAGCTAGAAAGAGTGAAAATAAGAACAAATGAATGGTTTTAAAAGGCTCATTGTGCGAAGAGTTTTTGGGCACAAGGAAAAATACATTTTTCATAATACTTCCATGACGCTGAATTTTGCAACACTACAGTCCAACGAAATGATCTGAAAAGCCCTCCGATAATTCCAGTAATTCTCCAATTTCGTTGCAGCTTCGTAAAATAAAAAATTGGTGAATAAAAAATGTTTTTTTCCTTGATTTCGTTGGACTCGAACGTTGCAAGCTTCAGCGTCGTTATTCGACAGAACAACCACGCAGCGATAATTCAAATGAATCATCACTGCCTGAAATTCATGTCAATAAAATTCGACCTACAAAACGAATACATTAAAAAAGCGATGAATCAAAACGCCATTTAGATAAATATTCGTTCAAAAATTCCCCAAATAATTTTTATTTCTGAATTTATGACCCAACGCACTTTAATGACAGTTTATACGCGTAAAAAGCTCGATAAGATTATTCGAGTTTTAATGCCAATTCGAAAGGGAGCTCGGGTCGGGAATCATTCTCTAAACCACTAGTTTCTACTTATTACAGAAAAATCTTCGTCCCTGGAGGTTTCTGCGACGTCACCGATCGCCGGTTTCTCTCAGAGCCTACCCGCCGATCGAGTTATTTTTATCTAAAACTATCTATAATACATATACGAGGATCGCGATTACTTTGCAAAGTTTAGTAGGAGTAGAACTGGGTCGTGTACAACAAGTGCAATAACTCGTCGCAGCCTTGTAAGCGAGTCTGACTTTTTACGAGATTTTCCTTTCTCAAGAAACGTATTTGATTTTCTTTCATTTCTAAATCGATAAGATTAACGTGTTTTGTATCGAGTACATCGAGCGTTCTTCATAGTTCGTTATCAGCTGTGAATTTAGTTAGCAACGTCGTGATAATGCAGCGACTGAAATATTTCAACAAACGCGCGTCTGTCTTTCGTTCTGTTTTTTTTCACGCATCCGGTACAGTCCTTCGATTCCGCCAACTGGTGGTTCGTGACGCATAGATAATGGCGGGTGAGATAGCGTGCGATAATGGGCTACGCGAGCAGTTTGGCAATCAAAAGGGGAATGGCGGAGTATTTTTTTGCGAAATCGAGTCGAGTATTTTTCATTTTGTTCTTATGATTTTTTTTCAATGCGGACGCGATGAGAATCCCGTTACGTGACAATGCCTGCCTCGTTTCCAATTAAATTCAACCTTCCCTTGGGCCCGAGCGAGGTCTCGCTCTCCTCAATTGTTTGCCATGAATTTTACAGCGATTCGCGACTCCCAGCACACATTTTTTGAACTTGACACCGATTCCGCTTGGAAAAAAGTGGATCCGAGGTATTCGGGAGCGACCTCGTACGGATGAGGAAACGTAGGAACCGTTCGACGATTCTCCCCAGCGCCGAAAGTCTTTTGTCAACGATAATGGCTATTTCTCGATAAAAAGTGGGTTTAGAGAAAAAATGTATAGAACATAAAATGCGCAGGTCTCCAAGATCTACAACTTTCGTACCAAACATTTTTCTCTAGAATCAATGTTTATCGAAATATCATAAAAAACCTTCAAAAAATCTGTTTTTCGGCAATTCGTGAAATCTGCGCCAATTTTCATTATCGCATTCGCGCCCAGCGAGTCAAGATACACAAGTTTACAAGACTCCAAGCAAAAAAGCCGTTCAGGCTTTTCGGAACTTGATCCGCAGTCGTTTTGCATCCCTTTTGACTCCCTTATCGCTGTTCCGAATCCGAGCTCTACCTCAAAGCTGCAAGCTGCGTTTCGTCGCGTTTTTGTTCACGGAAAAATGGTAGACGCGGGACTCGGAGGAGAACGGAGCTCCCAGATCTTAACGAGAGCCTTGAAATTCGGGATCGATCAATGAATTCCCGTCGCTTCTATCGGCGCCGTGATTCCGCGTTGACCGCCGCATACGAAATAAGTGCACGTAGAGTTTTGCGGTGTGCAAAAACGAGCGATTGCGTAATCCGTGCCCTAGCAATGCGGTGTTTTTAGTAGCTGTGAATATCAGCCGCTTCGCGTTTCCCTCAAGTGCAAAATTACACTTGATCCGCGGCAGCGTACGAGCGGCGAAGAAAAACGAGAGTCGCAGTTCGTTCAGAAAAGTAAATAAAAATGAGAAAAAAAAAAAAATTACGAAAAAACACGTTAATCGGCTGGAAAAATATCGATTCAATTTTCATTCGATTCAACGCGACGATTAACCTCGTTAAAATCCTATCAACACACACCGCTCAAATGACGAACGTTTAGCAACGAATTTTACAGCTTGCCGACGGTTTTTCCTTTGTTTTAAACTCGTTTGATCCAACGATGAAAAAAAGTACGTGCAAAAAAGCGCACGAACTCGGTTTACGATAAATTTTTATACGTGGAAATTCGCACACGCATTGACGTTTATATACAACACGCTGGGTGAGATGACATCACAGAATAATAAAGAGAAGCAAGACGTCCTTGTACTCGAGACCCACGCCCGACTACGAATCATCGCCCCGGAACTGTACTCGGAGGAAGCGAAATGTCGGGATTTGGAAAAACCGGTAGAGCGAGCGAGTCCGAAACGAAAAAATGGCGCTGAAGTTTCCAACGTTGGAGTCCAACGAAATGATGTAAAAAAACTCTCAAATAATTCCAGTAAATCTCCAATTTTCTTCCCTGCCGAATTTCCAGTTCGTAATTTTTTAAGCCACATCGATAATTCGTGAAATAAAAAAATAATTAATTATAAATCTTTTTTTCGTTCATTCCGTTGAACTCCAACGTTGCAAACTTCAACGTCGTACGAAAAATGTATTCACCGAGTTGTTTTCTCCCCGCTTTTTTCAACTTCGTCACGCGTATATATGTCGCTGCCAATTTCTCAAGGTCACGCATAGATCGATCGTTTATTTCTGTACCAGCGTGGGCGTCCAAGAGGAAAATTGGTCAACCGAAACCTCGGACGAATAATGATCGATTAATCGATGCAGACTCTGCGCGAAATCGATCCGACGGACTTCGTGCATATACGCGCACGAAAATTCCAAGAACGAGGGCAAATCCGAGGACAAAGACAAAATGTCTCATTGACGCAGACAGAAGCTTCAATTCGGATTCCTCTCGAGTCCACTGTCCCTTGGAGTTTGCGAAGAAAACTTCGAATCGACTCTCGCAATTTCAATCGTTGAATGTAATTACAGACCAGAAAACGCGAATTGCGTTTGTCATATTTCCCGTCTTTTCAGCAACGACAATCATCGGCACGCTCTTCGACGAAATAAATGTTTTCGTTGTTAAAGCATTCATCGTCATTTGTGGAATAAATTATAAAGACAAAAATATATTTCGAATTCGTTCGAGAATTGCCAATCTGTTGGATTTTTTTTCGATCAAACGATTCGTTATGGAACGCCCCTCACGCCTTTGTAAATGCTTATTTATAGCCAGATGAGAATACTTTGTACCGACCGCGTTACTCATACGATCATTAGCGAGATAAAGAAGATTGTGAGGCGCATGCAAACCAACGTACTTTTTGTTTTTGTATTCATTCGTTTAACTCGAAGGCAAACGGTATACGAGGCCGGAAACTTGGTGTTGTCACATTTTTTTCTGCGTCACACCGCCCCGAGTTCCCGGGAATTCCCCGAACGATTTCATCCAACGATTGCTATCCAAGAGGCTCGGCTCAGTTTGAAGAAAATTCGTCCAAGAAATATTTTGTCTCATTCTTGTTAAGGCGAAAAAGCTGTGATAAAAGTTTGTGCCGTTGATGCTTCCAAGAAAAATCTGCTCTCCGAAGAAATGCGAGTCGGAAAAAGTTGGCCGAGTAGTTTGTTTCGAATGATTTTAAAATCACCTAACCTTACTTTACATTTTTGACGTCAAAGTTCTTCGAGCCATCGCTAAAACACTCAGTCGCAACACAGGGCAGAAAATGGGTTGACAGTATATTTGTTTTCGATTGCTTCAAAAAATGTCACTCGCAAAATGCATTTTTTCTCGGCCTCACTTAGTTCTTAAAAATAGGTTAAGTGTACGGAGGCTTGAAACTTTTGGGCGAATGAAAAAACGATTGGAAAATTTGAAGCGGCGAGATCGAGAAATGCGAACTTACTGTGAAAATAAAGTTGAAGAGAAAAAGAAGCCACCTGGCACAGCCGTAAGCGCAGCTCATGGTTCACGGAGCCACGTAGATTTCGTGAGTGGAAAAAAAACTGGAAGCTTTAGGTTCACGGCGAAGGAAATTTTGGACGCACTCGATGATTTTTTGGTTATAAGCGAACGGTTCGAGAAGAGCCGCAGGACTGTCGGAACGCACGATGTCGGGGCTACGTGAGACTCGTATCTTTCCGTTCGTGCGATTTAAAAACACACCAACTGTGCTCACAGCGAGACTCGTTGCCGCTGTGAATATCACTTTCCTCTTCTCTCGCTACGCAGATTTTTCTCGGAACGGCGAGGGAGGGGGGGAATATTAGAGCCAGAGAGGAGAAAAGCCAAAATTTCGATGAGAGTGTGTAGGATTTTCAGTTGACACGATTGGGGGAAGGGGAAGTGGGGGGATTCTATTGATGGGAGCGCGACTCCCTTTCCACACGCGTACGAGCAAGTTTAACCGCCTCGACGAGTCATCTGATACGAGGGAAAATACTTTTGTTTCTCAACGATACTAATGAATTTGAGACAAGAAAAACAAAATTAAAATTTAGATAATCAACGTCGTTGGAAATATCATAGAAATGAGAACCGCTCAAATCGAAGAGAAAAAGTCGCTTGGTTTATTCCTCGTTTGTACTCGAAGCAGCGAAGAATCATTGCTTTGTCGCTTCACACTTGGCGGGGACCGAGGAGAAGGTGTTGAATTCACGTCTCTTAATTTGAGGTTATAAACAAACGTTTTGTGTTGACACATCGATCTCCGAATTGCGAGAAATGATGAATTACTGATTGATATTTGGCAAAACGAATTTTCGCATGGATTTCACGGAATGTTTGACCAACGCAGTAGCTAGAACTCTTCAAGCCGTTGTAATGTCGTCAATCAAGATAATTGACGATTATTACTCCTCAGTAAAGTCCGTTTTCCCAACCAAGGCACGTCTTCTCGTGTTTTATCGTATTTTCCCCATCGCGTTCATGTCTGACAAATCGTGCCGCTTTTCGAGCGCGCGTTGTTTCTGTATCCGTCGCACACTCCAACTCGGAACGTTTACGTTACATCATAATGTTTCTTCTTTGGGGAACGGAGCGCGAACCAACATTAGACATCGACCTTGGAACTTTCGTACGTTAGTGCGAGCTCCGTTGTATTTTGGCAACTACGACAGTGACTGTGACAAATCGAATCGGAAAGAGCGCATACTTTATGAACAATTTATTAAATTCGGGAATAATGTTTTTTTTAAAATATCATTCATTTTATTGGTGCGTTTTCAAGAATTGAAGTTTATGAAGTACGCATTAGCAACATTAGTCAGTCTGAAACGAAAAATAGGGCCGCATTTGACCGAGGGCGGCGCCACCAAACACCGTAAGTAAAGACTCGCGACGTTAGGAGCGCCACTAACCGCTCAAACTTTCTCGATCTTTCCTCGAGCATTTCATCCTCGCTCTCCTGTCCCGTGTCTCTTTTATTTTCGTAAAATACACACTGTAGCACGTATCGTTGTGGACTCTGGATGATTTCCTTTCCCACTGCCGAGCCTCCTTTTCTCAACACAAAGCTCTTACATCAGTCTATACTAAAAACAGCGTCCACGCGCAATCGACTTGTGAAGCGCTGGCAATACGGCGTGTGTATATATGTGTGTGTCGGTTATACCGGTTTCTCATGATTCCGCATACCTGACCACAGCTTCTCGCGGGACCACAACAACCGTGTTCTACCCTCTGTTACCGGAAAGGGATCCTTTTCTCTTCGCTTTTTTTTATACACCCATAAAAAAATAGCGTGTATATAACCGCACGCGGATGCGTTTTATTCTTCACGGTGGATATTATCCAGCTCTTGCAGCGTTATTTCGGAACACGACGGTGAATGTAACGGACTCATTTTGATACAATAGAATTCAGAACGTGCCAAAGGTTGGATAATTCATTTTTTTAAATACTTAAAAAAAATATATCGAATTGGTTTGACTGAATGCGATTGCAAATTTTTATTCAAATTTTGACCTGAACAAGAGTTTGATGTGATGAAGTGTGAAGGTGTTAAAAATTGTTTCATCTTCAATTTCATATAAAAATGATCGGAAACTCAACAATAATTGGGCTGCAGATAAATTAAAACCGGTACGTTTTCACGCCACAAGGATAAATATAAGGAGCTAGAAAAATCGAGAAATTCAGCAAGAACGAGATTCCAATAATGTGATTCGTGATAACTGTTATCGGCTGAGTCATCCGGATAAAACAAAAACCGATAACAAAGTTATAAATACACTTCTTCGATCAAATATCACGGAAAATCGTAAATTTACACAGTACGAAAAAATAACAAAATCATTATTTTCGAATATTGGTTTGACACTCGTGAATACTTTTTTCAACATGTTTGACAGAGATCATTAATTTTTCATCGAATGTTAAAAATATTTGTATAAACCGTCATCGAAATAAAAGGCCGTTGTTTATTTTCCTTCAAATGTTCGAACTTCAACAACCGAGCATTTCGTTTGTTGATCGTCCAATCACGATTACAGAAGTTACTTCGTTGTATTATTAATCCGAGTAGAATTCAAATTACTTACCGTGAAGAGGAAATTGAAAATAAACAGTAGATATTTAATAAAATTTATCCCACAATCCATGGCGGAGTTGGATGAAATTCACTTTTTTTCGTATCGACGAAGAAAAACACGAAGCGTACACACGAATGACCAGACGCGATGTGCGCGTTTGATGTAGCTTCGGGGTTGGAGTGGTTGGACGCACCTGAGAGCTCACGTCACGAGTCGCGATCTTCTTGTAAAAGTGGGGAGAAAAGAGAGAAGGAGAGTTAGGCCAAGTTCTTTCACCGGTATGTTGTGTGTACGAACTAGCTCGAGGGCTCGAAGGGGGAGGGAGAGCATTGGGGAAAGGAAGGATATAGGTACGAAGGAGACAAGAACGATAAAATAAAAAAAACAAAGAAAGACGATTGTGGCGCAGGAAGAGGGTAGGAGAAGCGGGGAGGGGGGGGGGGGGAATTACGCGGGAAAGAACAGCAACGCCGCCACGGCGTAAAAGTTCTTCATGCAGGAAAGCAGGATGCTTTAGGCTTTGAGTTCAACTCGTTTGCCCCTCGGACCGTTTAACACGTACGCATATAATTGTATATATTACGAATGGTTATTAAATATAATAATGAGCATTATGTATTTATTCGGGTATGCTCTCAATTTATCAGTTTATTTGATTATGTGACATTTTATTTGTATAAAACTGTTGCCTTATCATTGTCACCTCGAACTGTTACGGTGACCAATCGATATCGTTTCTAAGAGCCGCTATCTACTGATCGTTGCGAGAACATAGATAATAAAAATCTGTTTTCTCAAAAGTTACCGCTACCATCGGAACCGCATCGAATAGCGACGTTGACAGGAAGCGCAAGGACGCTCCTTTCAATCTCATTTTTTTGAACCTTACTGTCATATTTTGACGGATTTTTCACAACAAACTTTTTACATAAAGTCTCTTCGAAATTGGGAAATCTTATTTCGCAGCGTTGATCAAAACTCTTTCGGCCCCGCATCGAGAATGACCGTTTTACTTAATTTCTTAACCCTACTTTTGCTCCGAAGAGTTAACCAAAAATGTTTGGTCGTTCGTCAGTTTGTTTGAAACGAAAAAAAATGCATTGTTGAAAATGTTGTGTCCCTTTCGTCATTCCGAACTCGAGGTATGAAAACAGGACTGAATAACGAATTGAAAAAATATTTTCAACCGTATCGGTTACGAGGATGGTAATGCGATGATGCATGCTTTCTTTAAGGAGGGTGGATCACGAAATCAAAATAATCAAAATTTGATCAAATTTGGTGATAACATTCTTTGACATCAAGTACACAAATACAATTTTTTTCAAATTTTTTCACCACATGGTTATCGAATAATTGAGCGTTAAATCCAAGCTCTTATGCACGAGATGTATAATTGTATATATGTAAACTCTATGCTTGTCCACGTGAACTTTAGTGCTGAATTACTCGAGAGCTATGTGGTAGAAAAATCTAAAAAAATGTATATTTTCGTATAAATTTTTAAAGAGTACATTTACCAAATTTTATGAAATTCTTATCATTTTGAAATTCTTCAGATTTTTAACATGGTTTAGCATGGCAACGTTGTGTCGTCGCGATCCACCCGCCTTAAATAGGCATCAATGAGAAATTCGATCATTTTTAAAAATATATCATTACAAAAATAAATTTCCGAGTGTCTGGATGTTCTCTCTGATTAAGACACGGACCATGATCCGACAAAAGATATTGATCGAGCAACCGTTCACGGAAATGAGTTATCAAACAAATATCGTAATCTCCGTTTCAACTTTTTATTTTTTGTGAAAAGTGTACAGGTTATCACCAAAGCGAGGTGGAAAAAGAGCAAAAACAACGAGTCCAGCAACGCGATATCAACGAATAGAGTGCTGGAGGGGAAAGGACTAAAATTTACGCGGGATCGTGCGATAAAAGATGAGATTTCTCGAGAGTTCGCCGTGCCTCAAGGCAAACAGACGGTTAACACATGTGAGGTTATAATCGATGACTAATGCATCATCCCGCGTCACTCCATCGACCTTTCTCTCTCCCACCCTCGCGTTTCATTGTCCGAGTAGTGTTTATATCGTTTATGGTAAAATGACGTATCTATACGTGTCGTCTGGTCGCAAGAATTCGCTCACGTTCTTCAGAAATGATTCATAAACGATCAGACGCTATGCAACGATGCTAAACGAGCTTGTAAATAAAAAATGGATTCTCTTCGAATTATTGACTAATCGCTCTCGAAACGTAATGTCAAGCGGATCCCGATGTGTTTCGTTCCTGTAAAAATCGATCTATAAAAGTGGTAAGTTTACTTCGAAGATGCATTCACAAATGAATGAGCGTCGTTGTAAAAAGGGGCAAATGCGTAAAGACAGCGTTTCGAAGTCATCATTCGACGCAGTGGACGGGCGAGCAACCTTCGCAAACGTGCTGCGGCCCCAATTGTAGCCCTGTACATGTGGCTCTCGAATGTTGTTGACTTATACTCCTCACAAAGCTCCGAGCTCGTTTTTTATTCACGCACTTCTTCGCGTAAGCATGAAGGCCGAAGGCTTCGAGAATCTGACGATCATAATAAAACAGAAATGAAAAATAGATCAAAGAGCGTATGAAATTTCATCGCGAGAGAGCTCATGACGAAATAAAACGTTCGTGAAAAAGTTGAAAAACAAAATGAAACCTCGCGACGAAAAGAAAACGTGGCGAGTTGGTTCAATGGCTACCGCCGAGTTCGATGACGGACTACAGAAATGGCCATCGGGGTCAGAAAACGTTCGGCGCAACGGCGGTAAGAGCTGACATGAATATTAAAAAAGCCATACAAACCTGTATAATCGTCGCACAAAACGCCACCACGGATGTGTAAATCAGGATCGATCGATAACGATGCAGGGCAAGATCGCGACATTCGTCGATGTAGAAAACACTACAGATGTCGCCACTTTCGTATTCCTGATTCCCGCTCAACGGTCTCGTGTTGCAACAGGACCAGCTTATAACTTGGTCCTCAGTCCAAGTCGAGGACTCCTCGAACCCGCAGCATTTGACCTGCGAACAATTGTTTATTGTCAGTCATCTGCGCCTTGGTTAGACAATCACAGCGATCAAATGTTTAACCCGAAAATTTTGAAGCGATTCTTTTATTCGAAGACTCTTCGTTTTCTTAGACTTATTTCGTATATTCGTTAAAATAAAGTCCGAAATGCAAACATTTGTATGCAGAAGGGAACGTGATAAGAAACTGTCGAATGATCACGTCAAAGAGCCTAACAACGAAAGAACCACACTTTGGGAATATATTTTGTTTTCTCGCTCATTATTTCCAACACGATTTTGCTTCTGGGAAAGCAACTTTTAACACGATGCCCGTGTTTACACACAAGTGAGCGCGCTCAACCACGAACACAACCTCGCAACGGACAACCCGCGATGTACACAAAACACAAAAAGCTGACTAGCCGTGCCGGCGGCTTTAACTACGGTAAGAAATACTGTGTAGTCCAGCACTAGTGCTTGAATGATAATAACCTCAAAACTCGTGACATTTTTTACTTCTGACCTTTCACTTGACCGATTCGCGCTCGACCCCGAAGTATTTTCGGACGTACAGGAGTCAATTCGTAAAGAATAAAGTTCTTGTCAGCACATAAATTTCTTCGTCGTTCGCGATATCAAATAGAATGATGTGCGATACATTTTTTAATGGGTGGTTCGTCGATGAGAAATCGAATCACAAAAAGTGTCTCGCGTAGGCTGCTTCAACAGTAAAATTTTTCAGGTTATACGGTAACTTATAATCAAGTCCCTGTGGTTCGTAAGCATTCAGTTGACACGAGTAGACGTCACTGATGAACCTTTTGATATTTTCTTCCAAATTATACCTAAAATTAATGGAAAAAGCTAAAGTATGAATATACCTTGATCTCGCTGCTGTTCAAGCCTGATCTTTGATCGATTGACCCAACAGTTGCCAATTCGTGTTCCAATATTTTGAAAATCGCCGTATCCACCTTGCCGTGATCGATTAAGGCCCAAACCCCAACACTCGCTTCGATTATCGCCACGAAAACGACCAGAGTCAGAAACTAGATTTGCAGATAATAGAAAATAAAAATTCACGTAACTGCGAGACAACATAGTCTGAGGAATTCGCTTGACACACAGGAAACTAGAACGAATCGAGTCAACGCACCATCGAAAGTTGAAGGCGATTGTATTTTGAGTCGAAAAAAAACCAGAAGTAAGGGCCAAGAATGATGTTGAGAATTCCGGTCGTTAAAAGAAGAACCGGTGGACCGTACCATTCCGATTTCGTCAGTGAACCGTGAAGTTGATCGACGAAGTAACTTCCGGTGGCACAAACTACGACGCCGGAAATCTGGAAATTATTTCCTTTTTCAATTACACGACATTACAAAAAAGCATTTTCGAAGTTATTGCGATCTGAAGTTCTTCAAGTAATAGACTCGCGTATGTACTCGAGGCGGCTATAAAAAGCGATTTTCAATCTTATTTTCATTTTTTTTATTAAAAATAAACGAAAACTAGTAATGTTCGGACAGAATTCTCATTTCAAATTGAAATTCTGTCATTCAGCGAAAATTCACTCGAAAAAATATATCGGAAGTTGCTGATTTACCGGAAGTTTACATGGTACGCTTCTCAGGTGCGGGGAAACGGGAATCGTTATAAAAAAATCCGGTAGAGTGCGGTAGCGATTGGGATGGAATATTTCTACCTTATCGGCAGAACTTTCCTGACTCACTTCGTTTCTTTTCTTGCATATTTTTTTCTGAATACTGCGGCGATGGATCAGTTCAATTCTCACTACTTCGAATTTTCACAGCGGATAAGTATTATTAGCGCAGAAATAAAAATTACTGGTTAAATAAAACATGAAACAACCAAAAAAATGGATAATGAACTTACGCCTAAAAAAATGAAAGATGCTGTGAGAAGCCAACGCAAACACGAGATGTTGCTCGCCATGACTTCTCTTCGTTTATAAATACTCGGATTCTGATCGTGCACCGGCTTCGGTGGCTGGCACGACGACAACAATAGCCAAGGGCGAAGAACATAGCGAGGGTGTTGCTCCGTTGATGATCCGTCGTTGGCTCCTACCCCGAGAATAAATCACATTCTCGTTCAAACAATTTTCGTATTATATTTTCGATATTTTTGTATTCTTCATTTTTTATTTAAATTTGGCTCATCAGAATCGTTATATGCGATGAAATAACACAGTTATAGTGGAAATGAAATTCGATCGAAAATCAATACAGAAGTAATAAAGTGCAAATTGCAGATCTGACAAAAATTCATAAGTAATTATGGCAGTGAAGGAGTTTCGTTGCGCACCTCCGTCCATTTTCTCTTCCTCACTTTTATAACGATGGCTAAATATATTTGTACGCGTTTTTAAAAATTTATATTGAATTGAATATAAAATTATCGGCACGAGCACAGTTATCCAGATTTTTATTCGCTGCTTATTCAACTCGGACTGCACGAAATTTTTTTACTGTATATATGGAGACCATGTATTGTATTCGAGATAACGTTCGCTTCTCAGTATGGCGATAAAAAAGCCCACGGTTTCTTATTACCTCTTCATTAATGTGTATTAATGTATGTGATTTGAGTCCAATTTGTTTACGCAGCAAAAATATTCGTAGAAAGCAGTTTCCAGGCAGTTTCTTTGTTTGAATGTATGCAACTATAGCGAAGAAAGAATTTGAAACCGTACACAAGAACATGCAGTTTCGAACTGTTTCGAATATTCGTACGTACTGCAGGTACTGCCTAAAGTCTTCACAAGTAGCGCTCGCTTCGCATTTGGACCGACTGAAGTAGGCCACAAAAGACTCAGCCAGAGCCCGCAGCGTATTGAAATTTTGAAGAATATTACCCCCTCCACTCCAGAGAACAATTTTCCAGTTGACAGTTGTTTCGTGCGCGACTGCTGAAAAGCGTAGGCGTGTAATATCGAACGAACGATTCCAGCGATAACACGCAATATGTTATGAGAACATGAAAATCATAGAACACTATTCATATCAGCATCAGTAACATTTTCCGCATCGTTCAATATAAAAACGTTAGGATCCGCTTTTTGCCATTTTATTTTTTCAACATTAAATATTGTTAATTAGCATCCTGAGTCTCTCGTATAATGGGGAACGCAGACACAAAACTTAATTTCCGTAAAGCAGTCGTGCAACTGACGTCAAAGACCCAGGTAATTATAACAACAAAAAAAACACTTCTGCTTACAAAGTCTACGGAAGAGTTGTCGACTACAGCAGGCGACGCTTCTTTGACGTTTCAATGTTTTTTTGTCGTTCTGAAGCAGACGACAATATTGTTGTATTGTCACTATCAGATATTGTAGGGAATTAAAAATTTATAGACAAATACAGTCCCCATATCAACTAATTTTTCTTAATTTTTGTTGTTTATTGCTCTGAACTGGGTTTTCGTTTCAATTATAAAAAATTGATTTATTTTATTCCTTTGTTTCATGTTTTTCTATCGTTTAAATCCGACCGTATTGGTGAAACGATTATAAGAAACCAAAGGCAATTGTTTTTCCAATAAAAGAAAACTAACGGAATTAAATTACTGGAAACACTTTTCCTGTCAAAATCTAATACTTCATGAAAATAATTTTTCATCAATATTCTGTGAAATTATTATGCTATGATTTTGGGAATACTCCAATTTGATAATTAAATTTCAATATGATTCAGGTGATAGATGCATCGGATGATGTGTTTTGGGACCAATTTTGGTCAGAAAATGTATCCAGTGTTCAAGACATTTTCACTCTCATACCAGCACCGGAAATCCGAATACTAAGAGAAGAGGCACCGTCAAATTTGGCAACGCTCTGTTACAAGGCAGTAGAAAAATTGGTCAAAGCAGTGGACAGCAGTTGCAGAACTCAGCAAGAGCATCAGACAGTTTTAAACTGCTGTAGATTGCTGACTAGACTTTTGCCTTACATTTTTGAGGACCCTGATTGGAAGGGCTTTTTCTGGTCCAGTTTACCTGGCAAAGAAGAACATGACGAAAGCGTTCCACTTGCCCATTCGCTTCTCAATGCACTCTGTGTTAGTCACTTTTTTTTCTTACATAAAAAACAGTTTTGGCGAATTCCAATTATAAAATTCGCGTAATTTTGGCAGTTCTCATTTGCAAAGATTTTCAATTTTTGTATCTCTGAGCCATAAACTTAGGGATTTTTTTCAACGAAAATTTTTACGAATAAATTACTAACTTTATAAAAACGATTTTTGCCAATAGTGAATTATCTCAGTACTTTCTACTCCAAGCTCATTTCTGACGATTTTTTCTTTTTCGTTTCAGGATCTCCTGTTTTGTCCAGACTTCACAGTTGCAGCAAATAGAAAATCTGGGCCGGTAGAACAACCTTTTATATGAATTCCCTTAATCTTTTTACTTTCAGGAAAATTCATCCAAAAATCATGAACTGTTACAGGAAAAGGCTGAGGAATTGCAATCAATCGACAGTTGTGAATACATTTGGGAGGCTGGTGTCGGCTTTGCTCATTCACCACCCCGAAATCCCACTCTCGATTCTAATCGTACTGAATTGTTGAAACTTCTTCTCACTTGCTTCAGCGAAACGATGTACAATCCACCAAGTGATCTTACTGTTACGCCTAATCGCTGGATCCAACATCTTACTAGTGCTGAAAATCGGTGAACAAAATTTGTTTTCTATGAATTATTGATCAACTAAGAAAGAATCCGATTTCTACTCGATTAGTTGAATTTGATCATTCCTCAATTTGAATCACGTGTTAGAGTGTTTAGATCATTAATTCATGACTTGAACTTTCATTTTTTCGTATTAAGCATCCTTCCACAATATTTTCTCTCTTAACAATGATATTGAACATTTTGTGCAGACACGCTCTACCAATGTTTACATCTCTACTGAACACGGTTTGTGCGTACAATCCAGTGGGTTTTGGGATTCCATACAATCATCTTCTGTTCACGGATTCTCTAGAGCCTCTCGTCGATGTTTCGTTACAAATTTTAATCGTAACTTTGGATCATGACACAAGCGGAGGCACAGCAGCTACGACAGAGGAGGGCACAGTCGGAGATAATCTTTTCATAAATTATCTCAGTCGTATTCATAGAGATGAAGGTAACGCAAAGGAATTTATACTAAAAATCAAAAGTTCGAGTTACTGCTGAGGCATCATACGAAATCTAGCAATTCAAAAAACATTGTCAAATTCCTAACGAATTAATCAACGTGTAAATAATTCAGTTTTTTTCACTCATAGACTTCCAGTTTGTACTGAAAGGAATCACGGGATTGTTGAACAATCCCATGATGCAAACTTACTTACCTAATTCAACGAAGAAAGTACACTTTCATCAAGAGCTTCTTGTATTTTTCTGGAAAATGTGTGACTACAACAAAAAATTTTTGTACTATGTACTCAAAAGTTCTGATGTTCTTGACGTTCTGGTACCCATTTTGTACCATCTCAACGACTCCAGAGCTGATCAATGTAAATATTCTGTGCATTTCACTGCCTTGACGAGATTTCTGTGACGTTAATTAGCGAATTCTAATTGTGTTATTTACAGCAAGAGTTGGCTTGATGCACATTGGCGTTTTTATCCTGCTTTTATTGAGTGGAGAACGTAATTTTGGTGTGCGATTGAATAAACCGTACACAGCTACGGTGCCGATGGATATTCCAGTATTTACAGGTAATTCACTTGGATGTTATGGAATCAAAAATTCTACAAGAGAATAAATCATCATGAAAAAAATCGAAATGCAAATTTGAGAGAAGAGAAATAATTGCTCGTTGTTGAGTTCAAATGATGTTTACATTTTTAAAATTTCAGAAAACATGAAAATCTTTTTGGACACTAACTCTAATTTTTTTCCTGTTGTTTTTTAGGAACTCACGCTGATCTTTTAGTCACTGTTTTCCACAAGATCATAACGACTGGGCACCAAAGATTGCAGCCACTTTTCGATTGTCTATTGACAATATTGGTGAATGTTTCTCCTTATCTAAAGACACTGTCGATGGTTGCGAGCACAAAATTGCTTCACTTGCTCGAGGCATTTAGCACTCCGTGGTTTTTATTCTCCGCCCCTACAAATCATCATCTCGTCTTTTTCCTACTTGAAATTTTCAACAATATAATACAAGTGAGTGTCTTAGAATAAAAACTCGGTAGATTCGAAAATTTGAGTCAACTTTGATTCCAATGCACTGTTTTATTAATTATACAATATTACTACGCAATTTTTTAATTCCAGTATCAATTCGACGGGAATAGCAATTTGGTGTATACGATTATAAGGAAACGCCAAGTTTTCCACGCTCTGGCAAATTTGCCGAGCGATTGCGGAACGATTGCAAAATCATTGAGCAAACGACAACGCAGACCAGTGCCATCGACGAGCACTTCGACCGAAAATGTGCGGGAAGCTGCAATGGAAGGTTCGCGACCAGCACAGCCAGCAGAGCCTGGAACACTTAAAGCGACGCTCCTTGAAACACCAGGTATAAAAATGAATAAAGTAGGTTCCCCATTCGAAGACTTTGTTTTTCTCAATTATTGAAACGTCCCTCGTGAGATCGCATTTTCATTGCTATTGCTCGAATAATTGGTTCGCTTGCACACAATCTGAACTTAGCCTAAATTTTTGCACGATTTCACATTTTCAGGTATTGAAAAAATGACGGAGAAAGAATCCGCTCATCCTTTGAGTCCTTCCGTCGAAGTGGAAGTCGGTCAAACCATTACCGACAATGGCCATGAAGATGAGAATCCTCCAGAAAAAACTGCCTCAACGTCGGATTCCCCTCCTGTTGCGTCGAAGCAAAAGACCATAGTGCCCGTAAGTTTTTCCATGCATTTTGTAAGAAACATTACAAAATTTATAAACATAATTAAAAATTTGATTTTCCTCATAATGCAGAAAGGAGGAATTCGAGTTGGCGATCA
Organism: Venturia canescens; assembly: GCF_019457755.1. NCBI lineage: Eukaryota > Metazoa > Arthropoda > Insecta > Hymenoptera > Ichneumonidae > Venturia > Venturia canescens. Next base: position 9,753,769 of record NC_057424.1, on the reverse strand, counting down.
AATCAATCAAGTTGTCCCTAACCAATGGGTCCCATCCGGGGATTGGGTTTATCAATGGAAATCGAAGCTTCCATTGCAGACGATCATGAGACTGTTGCAAGTGTTGGTGCCTCAGGTTGAGAAAATATGCATTGACAAGTGAGTTCATGCATTGAACGAATATTTCGTTGCTTTTCACACGATACGTTACAGCATCAACTAATCAATTAAACATTTTTCCAGGGGATTGACCGACGAGAGCGAAATATTGAAATTTTTGCAGCACGGTACACTAGTAGGTTTGTTGCCAGTACCACATCCAATATTGATAAGAAGATATCAAGCGAATGCTGGCACAACAGCTTGGTTCCGTACTTACATGTGGGGAGTTATTTATTTGCGAAACGTTGAGCCACCAATTTGGTACGACACAGACGTAAAGCTCTTTGAGATCCAGCGAGTTTGAGCTCGAGCTTTAACCGATTCTTTTAATAGCGTGTAAATGTTTTTACTGTTTGAAAGTTGTGGAAAAATTGAGTAAGCAAATATGTGCAATAAGACAAGAAATTATACGATAAAGGAATCTCTGCGAAACGTGTAGAAAAATAGAGAGAAGAGGAAACAAAATAATGCACGATCAAATGAGCATGGCTGGTCGTGTATAATTATAAAAAGAAACGACGTTGAAGACTTTTATTAGCTGGAGCGTTTTCTCTGTACAGTTTCGCGCGTAAAATTAATCGATTTTTTTCGCTTATATCCGTTTACATATCGTGTTTCGTTCGTTCATTCGTTTGTCCTCTATGAATTATTAACGTGCGTCATCGATTATTGTAATACACATGGTATACTTATTCTCTAAATTTATCACTTGTGCGTGTGTCCAACTTCTTTCATTCCTTCTCTGTTTCTTGGGCTTGCTCAAGAAAAAAAAAAACATCACAAATTGGAAGGATCGTCCCAGCAGGAAAGTCGAGCACGCACCTGTAGATTTCGGCTGGCGGGATCAGGATAGCCGTGTGTTTTGTAGGCCGTCGAAGACAATCGTTGGCTTGTAACAATATTTTTGTGTGTTTCGGATCGCGAGTTTAGTCTCATGCCCGTACGAAGTGAAAGAAAATAACCTCATAAAGAAAAAGTACGAGAAATCCAATGTCGTTTTTTTTGGCAACGTTCATTATGTACAACGCAATTCTTCTCGCAACTCGATTATTTTATACAAAAGAACATTTTTCATTGAATTTCCAAGCAATTTGAGGCAACGTTGTCAGCTCAAATAAAATTAACGTATATCCCGTTTTGTAAAAAGTTAATAAGGAAAAATACGCTAATCCGCACGGTGGCGCTGCACGCACGCGTGATTGATTTTGAACGATTGACGCAGCATCGATTCCGCTCGTGTTTGTTGCTGTAATCATTTGTTTAAGTGTATAAAGATTGGCGTATACAGAGTTACTGCAATTATCACAGCTATCCTTGATGATTCGTCGATTGATTTTTGAACCGCCGTATAGTGGTTGAAGAGAGGGGCGAGGGAGAGAAGAATCAGTTTTCGTCGTCTTTGGAGAAAATCAAAACACGCGTATGATTCGTCGAATCTTCGTTCATGGCTTTGTCGTAAGAGGGCGGTGGGGCTTCTTCCGGGGAATCGGGAGGGGGAATAAGGATGGCAATGTGGTAAGGAGGTGGTGGGGGTGGTGGAAGGGGCGACGTTTGTTGTTGCTGCTGTTGCAGCTGATGCTGCATCTGCATCTGTAGATTCAACTGTTGTTGTTGCACTCGAGGGTTCAACTGGTGCTGAATGACGTGTTGAGCATTCTCGTCTCTCGCGGTCTCGAGGGCAGCGGCCAATGTAGCAATGTGCTGTTCTTCAGGCTCAAGATGTTCCTGATGTCGAAGATGGCTTTGGGCACGACGAAACAACGTCGAGTAACAACATCCGGAGAGCAGGAGGGTGAAGAGAAGACCGCAAAATATGAGCATATCGAGACCAGCGTCCTGTCAACGACGAAAAAAAAAACATGGAAAAATCGTCGTGTCAAAGGGAAAACATTTATCCACTATTTTTCCATTCTCACCCGATTGCTGAAATAGAATTTAGCCACCGAAACGAAACCGGTCGCAAGTACGAACGTTATCCAAACGCCGCACCTGAGCCTGTAGCCCGCCAATTCGGTGTCGCTTATTTCGGAAAAATCCAGAAATCCCGCCCGATTAAGGCCTCCGTTGTTCGTTGTCTCGTTCGGTAAGACAGGTCTCTCGCTGCTGCTACTTACGATTCCGCCACCAGAGGCGGCGGCAGCTGCAGCAGCAGCTGCGTTCGTAACGTTACTATACCGAAAAAGATTTTTCGAAAAATCAAAATATTTAAAAACGACCCGGACACGATAAGGACAAATAGCTCATCGCGCATTACGCCACTCGGATTGGGAAAATTCTTGCGCGATCATTTTTTCCGACCCGTTGACGCAAAGGAAAAATGAATTCAAACTTTTTCAAAACTGCTCTCACCCTGCTGGATTTTCTGTTAGGTATTCGCACGAGTGAACTCCCAATCACGATGCACATAACTACGATCCGAGCAACGAGAAAAAATCCGGGGAATTATCATCTATGCGATATTATCTCGATAAATGTACTTTTCTTTTTCCCTTATCTCGCGATCAATTGCTCTTCTACTATTTTTTCTTCCTCGTTTATATTTTTTTCGTAACATCAATAATCGAATAATTAAAATTTTGGAATACACACACCGGATCGCATATTAGTTTCTCAAGTAATACATAATCGAGTCACCCTGTATATAGGAAGAACATGTTCCACGGAATCCTCTCGGTAGACCTTTTGTTCTTTAATTACTTGCTGATGACGATGCTCGAACGTGATCTACGAATCCGGGTAATTCCGGAATCCGTTGTTTCTTCGTCCACGGCAAAGTCCGGAATAGGCGGGAGCTGCTGCTGCTGCTGCTGCTGCAACGACGGAGGCTGATTTATTTCCGATTGTTGTTGTTGCTGGTGCGACGGTTGCTGATGTTGGTGCCGAGGATGACGAGGTCGGGTCGGAACACTCGGGCCAGGAGGACAGTTGTGAGCGGGAACCGATGCACCGTTGAGACTTTGGAAACGATGAACCGGAGTGACCATCGGTCCAATTTCCCTTCCGCGTCGACCGCGTTGACCTTGGCAACGTGTTAGTATTCTTTGATGCTTATTGACAGATTCAGTACTACTTTTTTTTTCTTTGTTTTCTATTGAGATATGAATCAACAGTGGGCTAATACAAGCTGAAATAATAATACATGCGGTTCCGTTGGACACTAGCGCCATTTTTGTTTTCTACTAGAATTTGGAATGATTTTAATACCACAGCGTCCTTTCGATCCGGACGAGGCGCAAGGATATCTGCGGCCTCCAAACCCGTAGTTCCTGCCCGCCGGCTTGTTAATCCAGAAATGCATCAGCCACGAGCGTTCGTTTTACCACTTGTCGAATCGAAGAACAAGATAAAAGGAGCAGAACGATGGGGAGGGGGGAGGTTAGGGGCGGAAGGGACAGGGAAGTAATTATCTTACGAAAATGCCGAAAATGCGTTTCGCGTTGAAAAACACGATCGATGTATGGACTCTCGTCTTGAAATAATGATTTTAAGCTTTATTATAATTATTTGCGATTTATTATATACACGTATTTATGCTCATATTTTAAATGACGGGTTTTACACGATTATACACTTTTATTTTTATCTTTGTGAAATCACACCGAGCTTTAATCTTCGTTTGAAAGATCTCCAAAGTCCTATCCCACACATCCCCAACATTCACGGTTAGTCTCGGCTCTCCCCATCTCGAAAACGTTCGTCGCAATGTCACTCGATATCATCCACCTATCGAGGCACAACCTCCCGAATTCAAAGATCGCAATTGCATCGGATATATTTACGTGTGAAACGAGGTTTTGACCCACGCAACACTCGGGACTCTGAACTCTTTTTCTCTTTCACTCTCATCCGTTCGATTATCTTTCTGTTCTTTTCGTTGTTTCTTCGTTTGTTTTTTGAGTTCACGGGACATGAGAAGTGCCAGCGAGATAGCGCGCGGCTCAATCGTGACCCGCGCCGCGCGTCAATACCAGCCTCCACGGACCCCCGGTTTTGCCTCCCCAGCTCACATCACATACACACGAAGGATAAACCTCTCTTAGCTTCGCCCTTTATATATACCTTTCCACCCCCATGACATTTGCTGGTGCTGCCTTCCTCCCCTCGATCATAAGCTTGAGCACCTTGCGGTCGGTACATTATTGAACGAGTATATGAATATAATTTTGCCGCAAGAGTCCGCGAGTTGCTTTTCTATAGATTTTTCAAGAAACTTGGTTAATCGGTTATATTGTCGGCGTTTTATAAACTTTTGTTTTTCTAATCGATTCATATAATGCAATTTCATTATTTGAAGTAAATTTGAACAACCACAAAGAGAATTTTTACTATTTATATACGTTTCATCAGGTATTATGTCATCGTCTAATTACATTTTTTCGGTGAATTGTTATGATCTCACATTCTCATACCGTATCATCAAGGGTATGGCAGCCATTCAACTCACAGTTTGTGTATTAATATAAAAATGCTGTAAAATATGTCGCGTTCGAGAATAAATAATTAAAAAAAGAACTTAGAATTGTGCGTTTTGGCAACATAACCTACAATTTTTTATTTTGATTCTTGTATCCACCGCATTAGCCTCTTCGTTGCCATTAGATATTAACATGCGTTATAAAATGTAGAAAAACACTTTTTCCTGTTATTGCTTTACAGATTATGAAGTACAAAGGAATTGATAGATGAACAAAATGTTGATGTGTATTGGACGACGTTTTTTTCGTTCAAGTAGTTGTCTTTTGAGACAATTTTCAATCGCACCAGAAAGCACTTTCGCTCCAGAATATCAGAATTGCAATGAGCATGATGATTTTATCGATGAAAACAAGGATTTCAATAGAATAAGGAGCGAAGATTGTAAATCATTGAATATAGCAATAATAGGATTGCCAAATGTTGGGAAAAGTACACTGATAAATCGCCTCACCAATCGACCAGTGAGTAAACAATGTTGAAAAATTTTACTGGACAATCAATCGTGATCGAACCTCTTTTAAGACAGCTCCAAATATTTTGCATACTTTGCAAATCATCCAATGTTCCAAAAAACTTTGCGTTTAAAGAAATCTCAAGAAATTCTGGATAATCTCGTAACATGCCCCTAAAGGTGATCTAATAGTTGTGCAAGTGCGAGAGAGATCACTGAAAAGCAATTACACAGTTTATTTTGACAGTCTTAATATTCTGAGAAAAATGAAAGTTACACTTTGTTCTTTGATAATAGGAGAGTAGCATGTATTTCATATTTTCCCCCAAATATGAAGTCACTCGGAATGTATTGTGTAACAGGATTTTTATCGACTCCATAACTAAAAGATTCAATAATTTTGGAAATTCTTCAAATGAGGAAATTTGTAGAATTTAAATTATAGCTTTTTGTTGGGAGGAATACATTATCCATTGTTCCTTATGTTGCACTTTATTTTAAATTTTTTTCTAGAAAAACATCATTGTGATTTTCAAATTTAATTGTCAATATTATATAAAAATAATAATGGTAATGATCATAAAATATGCACTACGCACGACTAGGTAAAAGTTTAAAATGATTTATTCTTATAAATGCTGTTTAAATAATTTGGAACAGTCTTTTATCAGTAAGATCTTACAATTGGTTTAGAGATTTTATTCGTACAAACTTCCTGTCAAGGATATATCTTTCGTTGACAGAAATTTTGTACGAATGTGATTGGGTGGAAAAACCTTTTCATTGTCAATATGTTACCTGGTATCAGTTTGAAAATTCAATTGATAAAAAGTATGGGTTTCCAAACAATGTAGAAATATGAAAAGATTCCAGTGGATTTTCAAAAAAATTGTGTCCCCAATTGATGAACTTTATGTCGCGAAATAAACTTCTACACAATTTTTTAAAAAGAAAAGGATTGACAAATTTTTTTTCATTTCCAAATACATCGGTAGTATGATTCATCACTATTCTTATTATTGCTCATGATAAATTCTTCTGAATAGGTTTGCGCAACTGCATCAAGATTTCACGTGACCCGAGCAAAAAGTAATGCGATTTACAGTGAAGGTAAAACGCAGCTGGTTTTCATCGATACTCCCGGTCTTGTTTCCGCTCACGAATTCAAAAAATTCGAGCTCGAGAACAGCTTCAAAGATGATGTAAAAGCGGCAATGGAAAGCGCAGACATTGTTGGCGTCATTCAAGACGTTTCTAACAAATACACAAGAGGACTTATGCATAAAAAGATATTGGGTTTGATGAAAATGACTCGAGTCGGTGTACCATCAATACTCATTATGAACAAAATTGATGTTATGAAGAAAAAACGCGATCTTCTGGCGCTCGTAAAAGTGCTTACCAGCGAAAAGGGATGGCCGAATTTTTCAGATGTTTTTATGGTCAGCGCACTTACTGCAGATGGTGTTGAGGATCTACGAGTACGATAAATGGATTATTTGTCTTGAAATTATAATTTTTGGTGTATTTAACTGAATTTAATTTTCACATTCTTCCACAGAATTATTTTTTGGATTCCGCGAAGCCCCGTGACTGGGAATACGGACCGGAAGTGGTGACGGATCAACCAACTGAGAAGATCATCGAACGTGCTGTACGAGCGAAATTTATGGATTCCTTGCCGAACGAATTACCATACAGATTAAAAATTGAGATTGAGCATTTAAGCACCTGCGAGGACGGTAGTTTGAATTGCGTCGTAATCACCCGGGCTGAATCCGATAGAATAGCGAAAATCGTTTTAGGAAAAAGTGGAGCTCGGGTCAAAATGGTTGCTCGCCAGGCAGAAGAAGAGTTGAGTAACGCTTTTCGCACTACCGTCAGACTTAAAGTTGCTGTCCATTTTTCGGAAGAAAAAAAATGATGTATTATACAATAAAATAAGGGAAATTTCAACTTTTATTCAATCAGATACTCGCCGTGAATTATGTTACACTGAATTCTTGCACAACATCTGAAGGTCAACTTTGGTAATAAAGAAAATTGTGCCAGGCCTCGGAACTTAGAAGACAATTAGATTTTTCATATATAATAGTATTAAAGGGAAAATGTCTACGACAGTAATTGGCAAATTATGATTTTTTTTTAATACGTTCATTGGGGGTCGCAGTTTTTCATGCAGAACAATTACACCTTTCAGTTACGTTTAACGATTGATTTTTATAATTTTCGACACTGAGTCAGAATTTTTTACGTTTTCAGTTTGACTAATTATTAAAAAATGACAGCAAAGATTGAACTAATATTTGCATTTAAAACGTCAAACCAGTCCTCAGTGTTCTCCGATTTGAAAAAAAAACTTAAATAGCACCAGTTCGAAAGGAAACTTGAAAAATGTATAAAAGAGCATTGAAATTGAGTGTAAATTTTCAAATTAATTAGCATTCCCCCTCGGATGAATACTGAAACATTGCAATAATCAAACAATATGTAAGTGACACGATGTTAACGGGTCATTGCTTGCAATTTATCGTCTTTCCTACGTGACATATCGAATCTGTCAAAATGATTTCATTGTTGTTATTCGCACTAAAATGAGGGAATCTGAGGTCAGTATCTTTGAGATTTTCCTCGATCCACGTATCGGCACTGGCTTCGAGCGTATCCGTGAAAGTTTCTTTCCATCCTCCTGACTTTCCATTTCTCACAAAATTTCCAGGAGTGATAATTCCACAAGCTCGCAATTCCGATGAATTGACCATTGGATTATGGCGAAAATTTTTGATATCAAGATGATTCATGAGTTGGGATATTTCCTCGGCGTTGTAAGATTTGCCGAGAAATTTCGAAACACTTTCAATCGCTCCCCGGAAATCCTGAAGAACATGTTTCTTAGCTTTTGCGCTCGGAGAAGTTTGTAGATTATTAAAAATAATTACCATTTGCAAGTCTTCGTAAAACAAGAAAAGTAAATTTGGATGATGTCTCTGAGCCCAAGCCTCCTTAAGGTGTTCCCAATAAGGACTCCACGGGGCTACATTTTTCCATGTCATTAAGAATCTCATTATCAAAATTATCAGAAAACACTGGCGTTAGTCAATTTTTTTCATATAGTTACGCACTTAAATCGTTTCGAAAATAATTCCAGAATTCCTCAAAATTTCCTTCGTAGCCTTGTGTGCTGATAGCTCGATTGAGATGGTACCATGAGACCGCAACATCTTTCGGATTCCGAGCAACGTATATTATCTAAGATTTAATAAAACTGTGATAATGATCGTTGCGTGTTTTTAAAGTCAGTGAAAGCAAGTGTTTACGTATTACAAGAAAACCCGGAAGATATAATTAAAATTGAAATAAAAGTCTCAAGCAATGATTGCGTTATATAATTTGAAATATTGGTACTTTGCATCCAGTGTCGAGAATTCCGGGCAACAAACTAAGTGGAAAATGGGATTTGATGAATCTCGGTGAAAGAAGATTCTCCAAAACCTCGTATCCGGGTTTGGAAATTTCTTTGCAAAGTTTTTTCTTCTCCTTGTCGCCCTCGTTCAATTTGACAAATTCTTGCGTCACCTCTGGATGATTGAACATGCTGAATCTGGTTGAAAAGTGTACGAAAATACCGTGATTAATATATAAGAGCTCTGGAATATTTCATTTACAAAATTGCGTTTTCCAATAGTTTGATATTGTTTTTTTTTCTACAATCAAAAAATAATGGATTTTCGACGTACTCCAAAAATGGAAATCTCTCAGAAAGATAACGCTTATTGGCCGTATCAAAGTCCAAATTATTGCTGATCAACCAAACCAATTCTTGGGTCCATGTGGTACCTGATCTGGGATAGGACAAAACCCACGTGTCGCTAGATCTGGCCTTGAACTTGTAAAATCCTTCGCCCTGTTCCACGTAGCGATGAGGAAAAAAATATCCCTTTTCGCCGACCTTAACCCAACCTGTTCTTTCGCCTTTAAATTTCTCAAGCATTTTTTTCGTCAGACTCTCTTCTAGCACTTCGTACTTGGGTAATTTCAAGTCCATATTGTTTATTGTTTATTTATCCGTAAAAGTGAATTGAGATTGTTTCAGTTGATTGAAAAATTTGATCGCTTATTTCTTGGAGGACGATTAACCGAACGATCGTTTGTTACTACGAACCGTCCGACGAAGCCTTGAATCGAACACTGACTTCCCATGAGGAAGAGCCTTGATTTCGAGTTTGTCGACACAGAAGTGAAAGTCGTAGTTTGACCCACAAATCTCCATCTCTTACATTCTGGGCAAACACAGCTCGTCATTCCGAAGGCACATCGCAGGTTTCGGCGTTCGCAACGTCAACATCAAACAGAACATAGCTCGTTATCGTTAAATGACAACACATTAATTATGCCATTAGATTATTTTTTCGAAAAACTATGTGTACTTTTTTTATCGTATGAAAAGTCGAAAAAGTAGTGAAACTACAAAATTACCAAAAACAACAGGATTTATTGGTTTGCACAGTCAGTTTAATAGGAACTTTTACAATTACAGGCACGTATCATTTGCACTAGTTGACAGCATCAAAAAATCAGTCTTTGATGTAAAATATGTAGCAACTTCAGCAAAGTTTCAGTCTTAAAATAAGAGGCAAAAAAAATCGTAGAATTGGCATGATCAATACTGCAATGTGATTTTTTAAAAAATATTATGAACTAAAAAAAAATATCAGGTTGCCAACTTGGGCCAGGAACATGAAGATTCACTATAAAAAATTGTAATTAATTCATTAAAATTACTGAGGATTGTAACTGATTAAACATAATTGAGCTAATTAAAATTAGTTAATGAATATTCGTGAGGGCACGCTGTGTGCTTCAGGCACGCTGTGTGCTTCAGGCACACGGTGTTCATAATTGTAACTAATTAATGCTAGTATAGGCACGTTTTTATGGCTTAGGCACTTCGTTGCGTTTGGTGAGAAAGAGAAATAAAAAATTCAGGTACATGGAATCGTGTTCTCGACGACGACTGTGGTGAAGCTTTCTCGGTATTCATCCTTCGTTTTTGGTACATTCATAATCGCTCTCTCCTCGTTTATTTGCACATCAGTCTTCGTATTTGTCGGTACGGTTGATAAAACCGTTTTTTCTACTCCCCCCTCCTTATCCGTATCTTTTGTAAGATTCTTACTTTGGCTTCGTCGGATTGTTAAAAGAGTTGCAAGCCCCGGATTGGCGAGAAAAGCCTCGCATCGTTTTGTATGCATTTTCATGTTGTCGTGCCGATTGAAAGGACGTTTACATCCAGGACACAGAAATCTAACAAAAAAACGTATTTAATAAGTCAATTAAAATTCTTTTTTCGATCATGAAATCTTGAGGATAGCAAATCGCAAATTAAAGACTTAATCAAAAGTCGATGAATTTAAGAATTTTTTTAATCTGGTAATGAGCTCTCTCCACCTTTTGTCACTGTGGACTGCCATGTGAGCAGCGAGATGAGACTGTTGAGCAAAATCCTTTTGGCAAACGTTGCATTTATACTTTCGAATGCCCTCGTGCTTGAGTAGGTGTTCTTTCAGGATGTGGCTACTTTTATAAACGTTCGAGCATAGAGTACACTTGTACTTTGCAGCTGAATGAACCTGAGGAACATTTCAAATGAATTATAAATCTCGGAGCAGCTGGAAACAAATTTTGGGCACGAGGAAATCGAAAAAAATCTATCAATTCGGGGTTTTTTAAACATTTTGTAAATGCATCATCAATTATGTGGTTGGAAGGAATTTTTAATTTGCTTGAATATGAAAAAGAAAAAAATACTCAATAATATGATGTTCGAAAGTCACTACTCTTACAAAGAAATGCTTTCTTTGAAAAACCCTTACATTCTGGTGATTATTCAGTGCTTTTTTCGATTTGCACCTTTTTCCACAAACATCGCATTCGTAATCCCTGTTGTGAACATTCGCGTAATGTTTCTGAAGCGCCTCGTTATTGCACAAGTAGATCGAACAGAATTTGCACATGTTTGCAGCTTTGTCCTTGTTGTGAATGATCAAATGAGCGCGCAAACGATTCTTTGAAAAAAATTCTTTGCCACAGACGTTGCAAGTTACGTCCTGTGAATGAGAAACCATTGATTTTAGGATTTAGTGAGAGCTGTCAAAAACTTTATGTTAGTAACGTGCTAGAAAAAAATTGTTCTTTTGAAAATTTAATTTTCCTGCATATACGTAAGCGAATAATGAGAATTGACAGAAAAGTGACAAAATTTACCTTCACGGGTTTGTGGGTAGTTTTATGGTAACTGAGAACTTGTCTGCTAGCGCTGGTAAATTCGCATACGTCGCAAGCATAAGGCCTCAATCCGGTATGAGTGTTTAAGTGTTCTTCAAGAAGGAAAGAAGTGACGTAACGTTTTTCGCAAATCTCGCATGCGAATGGTTTGATTTTGAGATGACTTTTCCTCACGTGGCAGCGAATATTGCTGACGGTTACGGTGGAAAAATCGCAAGCGTTGCAGCGATATGGTTTCATGTCTAGATGCCCCCAAATATGAACTTGGCATTTGTCTTGTCGAGTGTAACAAGCGTCGCAGAGTTTGCAGGTGAATTTTTTTCGACCGAGATAAACGACGTGGTCCATAACTCTTCTTTCGTCGACCACGGACATATTACAATTGTAATATTTCTCAATTGCTTCTTTTTGTTCGTCGGTTATGAGGTCTGTGATTTTGCTGAATTTCTTTGATTTCGTATTTCCATCGTCGTCCGTTTCGTCCGCAGATTCTTCTTCGTCTCTCGATTCAATGATGCTCAATTTTTTTGCAACACTCCGCGGTTCTCGTCGCTTACTTGAACCGTCATCGATTTTCGTATCCGGTTTCTCCATCATCATGCTTTCCCTCGCTAGCTCCATCGAAGCTCTTTCTTTCTTATTTTCAAATTTCTTATCACTGCTGCAAGAAGGCGTAGAAACACTTTGTTTTTCTGCTTCATCACCCCTGGGCGGAGAATTTCCGTGCAATTTTCCCAACCTCGTAGATTTCAGACTCAAACCCTCTGGTAATTGAATCATATTTGGTATCCATACAATTTTATTTTTTGTCAATATCTTTCCCTTTGAAATGGCAGCTTCTACCAGATTCTCATCATTCTCCACTTTCACCGTTATATCCGACGGTTCGCTGCTCTGCAACATCGTTTTTGTACCAGTTACGGAAGTTTTTTCAACAGACTTATCACATTTTTCAACCGTGAAATTTGGCACTTCGCTTTGAGGAACTTTCTTCAACCAATCCGTTATTTTTTTCTCTTCTCTTGGAGAAATTTTCAATGCGGATTCGGTTTTTATTGAGGTTTTTGAAGCATTTATCTTCTTAAAAGGAGAAGACGTTTTGTTCGAATTGTTTGATTTTTTTGGAGCCTCAATGTTAAGATTCTTCTCTTCAACTTTACCCTTTTTTGTTTTGCCCACATTTTCATTGGGCGTGGTTTCTTTGTTTTTATTTGTTTTGTCCTTGTCAATTTTATTCTTTGCCACGTCATCCTGCCCATTCTCTTTGTTTTCCTGATTTTTAGCCTTCTGCGTTGCTCCATTTTCATCAATTTTCATCTCATTGATTTCATTTTCTTTTTCTTTTTCTTTTTCATTCCGTTTTATTTCTGGTCTCGACTTTTCGGACTCTTCGGCGGCAGTCTTGTGACGCTTGTCCACTGCAACATGGGCAACTTGCCCATTTTTTTGCTCTTCCGGATAAATAGATTTTTTCCTTTTGATGCCAGACTTGGGAGTCGGTGCAGTATTTTCTTTGTCAAAATCCTCATCCAATTCCGGGTCCAGTGGCTTAGGTACGGTTTCTTGACGTTTCTGAGCTTCTTGGCATTTCTGAGGTTTAGACGAAATATTCAAATTATTTCTCAAAATTATTGCTTCAAATTATTACTCAAAAGCCAAAAAAATTATTCACTACTACATTGTCGTTGCGAAAAATTAAAGATTTCACCTGCGCAGCTGTCAATTTTTCCTGAGTTTTGTGACATTGCTCGTGGAAGTCACACAAAAATTCCAACGCTCCGAGACATCTAATGCAGACATTGTGAGGCAATCCGTCAGCTTCGCTTATCTACAAAATCAGGAGGAAATGAGGTAATGAAAAATTTCTGGGTTTTTTGTTAATAAAAAGTGCAGTTGAGTGGTTGATTCATGCAAACACAGGAACTTCTTCACATCTAAAGTGTGACCCGAATTTTGAGTTTCAAAACAAGGTAAGGTGCAAGAGAAAACAAAAATGATTATTCTCGAAAAATATCATAGCTTTATTCGTGTAAACATTGGAATATTTAAATGAGCATGTCGTTGAAAAAAAATCTTAATTATCCCTCCACTCTCCGATCTCACTTATACGTTTTTTCCCTTAATTCATCACTTAGGAAACTAACTTATTCATAATCACACATTATTTTTCTTTTTAATTTATCCTCCATGCATTTTCTAACGAGAGAAATATAGACTACTGTTTTATTTTCTCCGTCGCGTCTATATCATCAATAAAGTTGGAGTAAAGACTTATATTGCGTCGTGTAGATTGATACCGAAATTGAACACACCTCGGTTTCTTATCGTTCTTTCAATTTTCATATTTGATTTTTTTTCTCCGAGTTTTTCACATTCTCAAGAATACATATTTATCGACATCACATTAGGAATTGGAGCAGTGATTGTAGGCCCTGGCTATTTCTCGTAAATAACATTTTTGGATGAGGCTCGAAATAAGTATTTTCTCTTTCCTTTTTCACTTCGAAGGCACATTTTTCTGATTGTCATTTTTGTTTTTTTAACGACGCATAAAGCGTCAATATCAGCTGTCAGATTCTTTACAAAATATACTTTTTCATACTATCCTTTTGTACTCTTAGTACGATTTATTCCGTTTTCGATATACGTTTATTTTTCTTTGTAGAGTATATATAAATATTTATAAATTTTGATATAAAAAGATTTGCAATTGTTTTTGAACAAGTTTTAAATTTTTAGAGAATAAGACGATCTCATTTTGGTGTAAAATTCAATGTTTTATAGAAAATATTTATCATTTTTTAACCAAATATTAAACGAGGATTTCTCGTTTGGAAGACTCTCTGGTCGTACTTTCAACAATTGAACGCTGTTTTATATAATATATATTTTTGTAAACTGGGAATTTATAGAAAAAGGTATTCTCAATTGGCACTGGACCGAGCTTTGACCACTTTCCAAGTTTCGTTATTTGTCAAACGTTTGGGTTTTTGGCTTCGGAAGAAGACCTCTAGAAAATCACAAATTGACCAAAACTTCCCAGTCCCTTTTCCGCGAGTCAAAACAAAGTCGAATAGAAAGGGAAATGGGAATGCGTCGTCAGTCAATGGACGAAATAAGTGGGCCTTTTTTGTTCCTCTCAAGGTTGCACCGAAAAAAATTGTGATTCGATTCAGTAGAAAAATTTTCTGATCAAAAATACAAATTGGAATTCGTAATTTCAATAAAAACTTTCAACCTCAATTTTCTCATTTTCTACTGTGGCAATAATTACTGAGTTTAAAAAAAATTCTATGAATGAATCAAATTTTTTTCGCCGCAACTGACGGGCTTTTGCAATTTGGAAAAAAGTATAGTTATTTTTCATTGGTATTATTGTCGACTGTGCTACCGTCGCTCATGTCATTTCCATCGTTTTTACCTGATTTTTCAAAGTGTCTTTTTCTATGTACTTTCATATTGTCTCGCCGATTAAATTTACGTCCGCATTCTGGGCAAACGTGAATTTTTTCGCCGTGGACATGGCGATGAGCGGCCAAATGGCTGGCTTGGGCGAAGCTCGCACCGCATTTTTGGCAAACATGTTTTCGGAGACCTTCGTGTTTGAGCAGATGTTCATTCAAAAAGGCTTTGGAGGCGTAACGATTGTTGCAAACGTTGCAAACGAAAGGCTTTGGATTGGAATGTTGCAAAACGTGTGCTTTGTATTTGGAAGCAACCTTGAAAGTTTTCGAGCATATTTCACAAGTGTAAGTGGTGGCATGACGAGATTTGACGTGATCGTTTAGAACGGCGAGACTCGAGTACAAATTGTAACAGAAACGACATCGGAAATTGCGACGATTTTTCAAATGAACACTCCCAATGTGTGAAAGTAAACGAGTACGAAATGGAAAAACTTTGCCACAATATTCGCAAGCTAAATTCTGCGGGGGTTGATGTGATTTAACGTGCATCTGCAACGATACTTTGTGATGATAACTTTGAGAACAATCGCTACAACGATAAGGTTTTACGCCTTTGTGAACGTTGTCGTGCTCGGTCAAGTCGAATTTCGAACGGAAGCGTTTCGGGCACTTGGGACATTGCATGGGTCGTGGATTTGTGTGTGAACATCTAATATGCTTCATGACATCCGATTTACAAACAAATTTGGCGCAGCATAAAGTACAAGCGTATTGTTTTATGCCAAGATGAGTTTTAACGTGTACCGTACATTTGTCTCGACGTTCGTACATTTTACGGCACAATTTACAAGCATAGCCGGACTGGCTATCGACGTATTCGATGTTGTCGTCAACCCGAATTTCTTCACCGTCCACACGGTACAGTTCTTCGGGATTCTGAGTGGTCGATAACCTTTTTTCCATTTCTTCGAGCTCATCGATTTTCGTCACTCCGCTGTTAATGCTTTTCCGTTTCGACGAGCCATTTATAATCGTGCTTACGATTTTATCAACCTCGACGTTGTTCTCGTTCTCCAGGAGACTCACGATCCCCGAGCCCACCAGACAAGAGCCCTGATCGGGAAAAACTTTGGCGAGGACCGTGAGGAATTCCGTGTCTTGTTTTTTTCGTCGAAGCTCCAGGGTGAAGCTTATATCCTCTATGTCACCTTGACGATTGGTCGACTCTTTGACCGAAACTTCCATGTCCGGAGACGAAGAAACTACCGTGAGAACTTTGTTCAACGCCGAAGTTGGAATTTGGATCATTGATTCACCGCTCAACGATTTTGAGCTTGGACTCGTCGATTCTTTGGTCGTATTTTCCACAACTTCTTTGCTCTTTTCCAACGAATCATTCTGACTCCGTAATCTACGAGTTATCGAGGCCGTTACTGTTTTTGCACAATCGACGCTCGTCAACGTCCCCGACGTCGAATTCGTTGTTGTCGTCGTCGTCGTTGTCGCTGTTGATGACGCCGTCGAATTTCGGCTTCGCAACCAGCGTTTGTTGACATTTTCAGTATTCGGCTCACGTACATTTTCCCGCTCACTGTCCGGCTTCTCGTTCTCGCTCTGCGATATCGATCTTCTACGTGCCCGTAATTTCTTTTTTGCCTTCGTTTGATGATTCTCGGCTCCGATCGGCGTAGCCGATTTTTCATACGTCGTTGTTGTTATTTCGACTTCATTTTCCAACGGAGGATTCAAATTTTTATCCGTGCTATTATTGTTCGTTGACGTTCCTGCCGGTATCGCTGAGTCTTCGATTTTCAGCTCTTCCTGAGGGATAAATTGAATTTTTTTGTTTTTTTTTTTTCACATTGATGTACCAGTGGATTATGAAAGAATTTTTTCACCCCTATGCGTTTACAGTTACGATAATCAAATTCATTACGATCCTAAGACAATTCCGTTCATTGTGACTAGCAACCGCTGTAATCGATTTCCATTTTTTTTTTTCAATTTTTTCCATTCTTTATCATTTATGGATTTTGTCAAATTAACCACAGAGTCGTTGACCACCGTATGAACGTAATTGTCAAGGGCATTTCTAAAAATTTCTAAAAATTTCATTTTACTCCTTAGAAAAGCAAAAATTAAAGGAAATTTTTACTGCATTATTCACGAGAACAGAAGGGATCGTCCGAATGTCAAAATATTTGCGTCTGAATTTTTAGCGGTAGGAAACAAATTGAAAGAAAAAAAAAGCTCTTGTAGTCGATAGTAACTGGACACACTTACAACATCTGTTAGCGCCGGCAGATTGTATCGTTCGCGCAACACTTGTTGGGTGCGTAGACACTCCTCTTGGAAGTCGCAAACGAATTCGAGCTTACCGAGACACTGTACACAAATCGCCTTGGGCAGAGGGTCCGTTTCATCAATCTGCGATTCAAACAAATTATTTTTATCGCAAATCATTCTCATGGAGACGATCGGTGTATGAATTAACGATTTGTTTCAATTTTATGAGAAAAGCAAAAATTAATGTTTTCCAACCTTAACAAAAGCTGAATGAGAAATGATTGTTTTATTACATTTGTACCAAAGCAGAAGCAAAAATTAGCAATATTTTTCATCTTTGCGAAAGCAACAACAAAAAATTATCCATTTTTCTCAATTGATGTAAAAATAAAAGCAAAAATTATCAAATGTAAACTCAATTCTAGAAAGCACAACCCAATGTCCATGATTTCTCTTCTCCGTTGTAAGCAACGAATTGTTACATAATGGAGGAAGCTATTCAGGACCCTACTGCTTAACAGACACAAATTTTTGACAACTGAATCCTCTCTTTCTCCAAATTTTTTTTCTTTCACTATGCCCACCAGTACATCCAAGTGCGAAAAATCTTCCAAGGAATTTAAGATATATTTGAGGTGGTAGGTAATTACAAATTTTATCTAGAGACTAATTAGTTTATATTTTTATTATGATTATAAATAGTTCTATGATTAAATGTTATGTCAACCACGGTTCAAACATTTTTTTCTTTTTACAAATATCATTGTGGTTGAACGAACGATAACATTTTTCAAATGATTTTTCATTCCGGAAACAGTGTACTTAGAATTATATTTTGTGATTTCTTAAAATTCGAAACGTAATAGATGATAATCATCAACGATGATCAAGTGAAAATTTATTCTACCCGAAAATACTCAGAAGAAATTCATTCATAAGCAAAAAACGACAACATAACCTCAAATCGTGGAGGCCGTTTGTTTTAGTGGATTCGTGTTCACTATTATTGGATAACACGGTAAAACAATTCGTTTTACCATTATAAATAACATTTTCGATCGTTTAAAGTAATAACCACGCAATTAGTGCCTTAAAGTAACAAAACTCTCAATTTTTGAACTTCAAAAACTGGAGTAAATATAGAAAATTAGATCGTTCTCTAATTATCGTAATTACTGAAATATTTTTTAAATTTCTTCGAAGGTCACGCAAGGTCATGAGAAATTTTGATCATTTTGATAAATGAACGAAATGGCTCGGATGAATTAATATAAGTGGAGATTATTATCGAACTGTTTGAAAGAAAAAAAATAAATCGGTATTTGCGAAGATTCGAAACAAAGGTGACCGCCATTGGCCGGTGATCATCATAACCCCCAAGTGTCTGATGGGGGAAAAATTGTTGCGGCGTCCTCACGTCGCCGACGCCATTTTTCTAACCCTTCTCGTAGTACGTGCAAAAGTGATGCTCCCTTATTTTTTTTTCCTTGAAATTCCCCTCCCTGGCCATTTGTATGTTTTCACGCAATTCGCACCCGCTGCCCAAGCGTGTAAAATAAGATTTCGTCCAAACTCACCAAAATGTTGATTTTCGTGTGAATCTTGACCCCGAGGAATCTCTTTGTGCCCTCCTCACCGAAAACATCAATGTATATACTCTCGCATTCGCCGCATAGCCTGCAGATTTGCGCCTCCTCCAGTTTCATCTCCATTTTTGTTTACTTTCAAGGCTGGCCGAACACTGTTCTTGACTACTTGAGAGAGTCGGCGTTTCTTTGCGTAGCTCCGTTGTTACCCTTCGTAGAAATAAAAACGAAAAAAATCCTCGATTCCCGGTTTTCTTTCTTAGAACTACGATATTTCGGGAAATTTCGGATAATTTCCAATTTATAAGAGGTCGTTTTTTTGCCAGGCCGAAAAACGCGTGCAAAATCATCGAGCAAGCCGCCCACACCGGTCACAATGGCTTTATTCACAAACTTAATCGAGCGATAATAACGAAAAATAATAACACGAACTCCAGCGACTCTCTGCTCTCCTCTCGTATTACGAAGAGACAGAGAGGAAGAGAGAAACTGTGCGCCTTTGTGCAGCGCACGACGAACTTTACGATGTCGTCCTTTTTCTGTTTTCTTCGCGGACACCACACGCACACGCTTCTTTCCCGACGATCACCTCTTCCCAAGTAGTATCGCTTTGAACTGCGCGTCCCTTTTGTTTACCCTCAACTATATCCGAGTTGGCAAATCCAAAGTGATCTTATTGGTTGAAGTCTCTTTTTTGGAGTACTGGCGTATCAAATTAGCGTCGATTGTCGAACTTTGTCGCATGCTTGCAATACGATTTCATTGGCAGTCTCGTATTGGAGTGACCAATGGGAACGAAGACAAAAATTCTGAAGAGTGAAGCATCGTTTCCGGTGCAAATGAAACATTCTTATTGGCTTATTGACTCGAGGCGTCGAAACCGTAATCATCGTATTTTGTTAATACCGTACAAAAGTAATTACAATTTACGATTAATAAAATTTTAATGAAAATTAAGAATTTGATGTAACTGACTGTTCACCCTTAAAAATATTGAACGTTTGCACATACTAGAATACACTGTGGTTTTTTCTGTCTTACCGATCGAACCAAATATGTTTATGCTCATGTAAGCGCGCCATAAGAGATGATACAAGAAACGCGACTACTTCCGGTTTAAGTATCGAGTAGAGCTCTTTCCTGTCCCCGTGTTTTCTCCGTCAGATTCTTTTCATCAAAATGGCTCCCAAACCGAAGCCAACGGAGAAAACAGGTAAACTTTTAACCCTCGTAATTCCTAATAAATATAAATATTTCGATCCATAAATAATCGTAAGGCGAAGAGTATTTCAACCGTTTTATGAACAACTATAAAAGTTGTCTGAAAATAAAGAACCAGTGAAAATTTGTGATTCTCGATATTAATGAGGTTAGATTTGTCACTGCATGACCATGTGGTCGTTCAATATTTGAGATCCAAAATCCCACCCGAGGTTTGTCAATTGTCACTTTTGAAACATAACTTAGAATCAAAAAGTTCTTTCGTCGTTTTCGATTCAACTATGCTTCTAAACTCTAGTACGCGTTTCATTTCATTTTTCTTAAACGAAATATGCCTACCCACAAATGAAACCTAATAACTCAGTTATAGATAAACTTCATTTATAATGTATAACGCGGAACAACTGTATTTAGTGAAGAAAATAAATAACTTGAAAAAATGCTCTCATTCATGTGAAATATTTTCAGTCATTTTGCAATTCTGTGGAATTTTTTACATACAAATAATTGATTGGGCATTATCCATTATTAGATCTTTGGACAAAAAAAATTGTCAATATCTACTCTCGAGTAATAATGAATTATGCTATAAAATCCTTGAAAACTACCCACTGTGGTTGATTGGTCATGAACACAGACTGATTGGAAAAATATTTTGCTCGATATGATGATAATTTTTCTCATTTTGACTCTGGAAGATGTATCTAAAAAGTAACAATGTTTTTTCAACAATTCAGGCAGTAAGTCTGCTGAGAAAAAAACTGAGAAGAAGGCAGAGAAGAAGCCAGCGACTGCGACTCCAGCGGCATCGACTTCGTCTGCTAAAGTAACAAAACCTGCAGCGGCCAAGCCAGCGGCAAAGAAACCCGCAGCTGCCAAGCCTGCAGCAACCAAGGCCGCGAGCAAACCGGCAGCGAAACCCGCTGTTAAAGCTCCTGCCAAGCCAGCAGCACCCAAACCCAAAAAGAATGTTGGGGCAGTTAAGAAGACACCGAAAGGTGGCAAAGCTCCGGCCGCTCCGGTTCAGAAAGCCCTGAAAGCACAGAAAAAGGTTGATACTCCAGTGAAAAATACACTTTTTCATATCCTTTCTACGTCGTACTTTCGCTACATGATGATTTATGTGTGGGAATCTCTTTGAAAAACATGTGAAAACAAATTATTATAACACAAATCTGATTTGAACTTTTTCAACATTTTTAACTTTTGTTTCCATCATCATTTATTTTGAAACTTGAAATTTTTTTTATTGCTCATACAGATCTTGAAAGGAGTTCATGGATCGCGCGTTCGGAAAATCCGTACTTCAGTACATTTCCATCGTCCCAAGACCTTCAGACCACCCAGGAACCCAAAGTACCCAAGAAAATCTGTACCAAATAGGAACCGGTAAGATTGATTAGGTTTTCCTTATCAAAACATTAATTAACACAGTATTTGAGGATATCGATTGAATTTTATTGTTTGATGATGATATATTTGTGGGAATCTCTTTGACCAAGCGTGAAAACACCATAAACACAATACTGAAATTTTATCTTTCAATTCGTCAACTTCTGCACAGTATCTTAATCTTGTAAATGGACAATAATTGGTACGTTTTTAATTAGGATGGATGCCGTGAACATCATAAAGTTTCCATTGACGACGGAAGCAGCCATGAAAAAGATAGAGGATAACAACACTCTGGTGTTTATCGTTCACACCAGAGCAAATAAATATCACATAAAAGCCTCTGTTAAAAAACTTTACGACATCGATGTTGCAAAAGTCAACACGCTGATAAGGCCTGATGGCAAAAAAAAGGCGTATGTACGACTTGCTCGTGACTACGATGCCCTAGATGTTGCCAACAAAATTGGCATCATATAAACACTGTACTGTTTTCATTCTTCTGTACAAAAAAATACAAAAATTCTGTACTGATTGTCAATAAAATCTGTACAAAAAAACGTACATTCTCAGTACCCCAAAAACCTCATCAAATTGATCAGCATTTAGAAATAAATATATGAAATGCTAAGACTTCGGGTGCATTGATATAGTTTTTTCGAATATTGAAAAACGTAGCAGCCATTGGTCCTTCAAGTAAATGTATTTTTCTAAATTATAACTAACCAGGAAGTTTATGCAAAATTTTAATTCCCAAACGTCAATGCTAAACATAATTTGACGAAAGTTAAAAATATTTAAGGTAACTTTATCAATTGCACGAGAGTGGGGGATCCATAACTAAAAAGAAGATATACGTTTTTCTCGAAATATCCTGTATGTCAAAGGGAGTGTGTATCTTACGTTTTTGTTTTCAACCCTACCTAAGTCTATTAATTATTAAATAATTAAGGGATCAACGAGAAAAAAATTTCCACTCCGGTTTATTCGAAGAATCTTATTGATATACCGGAACACTTGGTATTTGTGGAATGCAAAACAAATCGATAGTCGATATTAAAGAATTCTACTGTTTCATAAAACAAAAATGCGGTTGAAGGAGGGCGACACTGGGTGACACAACGACACCTGACAGACGTATATACGGAGTAAAATACATTTTTTACCGTATGCCGAGAATTTGCGAGTACACGTATTATTGTATTCGTCATTTAATACAAGACAGTGTGAGACACGCACGCAAGTGCAAACGAATATACAATTTACAACATGGCTGAACGGCGGAAAAACAGGAAGCGCAAAGACGTAAGGATTACAGTTCGACAAAATATAATATTTCCGTCGTGTAGTTTTGGTGTGTGTTTAGTGTGACATATATTACAAGATGCCGATTTTCACTTGTGCCGAAGAATCTTTAATAAATCCTGGAGTCGAAACTTTTCTCGTCTCGGTCAAATAACTGTAAATTTATTTAACACGTGTAAGCGCGCGGTTAGAATTTTTGCAGAAAATAAACGAATCTTTGACGTATGACGTATCAGGACTTCGGAACTTGACTTCTGATTCCTCGTTTTACGTGCTCCTTTTTCTTATTTCATTTTTTTCTTCTCCATATCTCAAGAACATTTCCCAGACTGCTCCACATCCAAATGACAAAATAGCATATGTTTGGCAATACTATACATCGCGATGAGAAGTTATTTTCAAAAATTTACTCCACAATAAATACAGAATTGGGGTTAGAATTTTAATGAATAACATTAAATGACATTGTTTATGTAACTTATCAATTAACATTGAATTATCATTGGTGAAAAAATAGTTGATTGATTTCAGCAACTCAGCTGTTTTTCTTTCAGTGAACTCTAACCATTTTATTAAAGCGTGTCAATTGAGATGAAAAATTGCAGTGTGAAGTTTTCATTTAGGAGAAAAGATCATTCTGCAACGCAAGTTTGTTGTCTTGCTCCAGTTTTATCAAATATTTTACTACCTTCAGTCAATCTGTGAACTTTGAGAACACGTACAACTTATCAAATATCATGATAAATTTATTCTTACGTCTTCTAGGAATGGTGAAGCTTATGAAGTATTTATAATTTAAGTCGAATATGAAGTGAAGAGTTTCAGAAAGGACGTTTTTTCATTTGTTCTTAAACTTACCTCCACTTTTTATCTTTATATATTCGAAGGTTGACTGAACTACAATTTTGTTGTATTCGTATAAAACCTGGTCGTGCGTTTCTTGGGAATTAGGATTTTCCTGAGAAAATTTTTAATCAAGTTTTATATCAATTATGAGAAATGAGAGATTTTATATAAAAAATTGTAAGGAAGTTTATAATTATTAAATTGGTTCTACCAAGCATCTAAAAACTGAACTTGTGTCCATTTAAAGGATGCGCCAAATGCGGGTGATGGAGCTGGAACAGTAGCGGACAAGCCAACGAAAGAGGAGTATGCAGTAGCAAAATGGATACGGGATAACGTGCCGTCGAAGAAGACAAAATTCTTGAGCCACAATGTGGAGTATTTCACGGGTTCTCGAGCTGTCGGAGCATTGCTGGAAAACTCTCCTTGGAACAAGAGTCTCTTCGAGACACGGGAACAAGTCACTGATTTTCTCGATGCAATGCTCAGGCATAAGTTCTTTCACAGAGCCAAAAAGATCGTTGTTTCTGAGGAAGAATTGAATAAAATCCGGAATGCTAAGAAAAAAGGCAACAAAGAAATCAAGGATGAGAAGAAATCTCAGGATAAAGAAAAAGAAGAATCTAAAGAGGTCCCTAAGGATTCCGCCACTGATGGGAAAGAGGGAGGAAAAGATAAAAAAGATGAGGAAGAACGGAAAGAACCCAAGAAAAAACCAAAAGTTGGTAGTTCAAAAAAAAATTCAGAATTCGTTATTCTTAGTTATTCATATAATAATCGCTCAACTCATCATCATATCTTTTACATCGTAGATCATGATCATGACGATTTGAAAAGCGTTCACCCTGAGAAGGTCAAATTGTGAATTGAAGGAAAAAAGGATTGAAAACATTCAAATTAATGGGGTTCGGGTCTCTGCCCTTATATTTCGATTTTTTTCATTTAACATACATTTGCGATTGAAAAATTTCAAACTAATCTTCGATATTAGTAAATGCAAATAATTTGTACTTATTCAAATTTATTTTTGAAAGGACGTAAAATTCTAATTTGCACCGTCGTCCCGCGTTCCAACGCTCACGACCCAACCTACTGGTCCATAACTCATTACAAAAATGGTTTTCCTTCCAGACAGAAAAGATAAATCAATCATGAACTCTCGACACAAACTCCTTTCAATAGTTGTCGATGAAAAAATCAATTTTAGACTTTTAACGAATAAATAAAACATATTTTTTGTACAGGTACGTTTGGAAATGCACATAGATCAGTATTTCGCAGATTGCAACGACGCGTACGTTTGGATTTATGAGCCGATACCGATTTATTATTGGTTCTTCGGTACACTCGTGGTTCTCGGTGCAATCGGAGTTTGTCTCTTTCCCCTTTGGCCCTCGACGATTCGTCACGGTGTCTATTACTTGAGTGTTGCCGGTGCTGGCTTCTTCGTCTTCATACTTACGCTGGCAGTCATAAGGGTCATAGTATTTTGTCTCTTGTGGGTTTTGACTCTCGGCAGACATCATCTCTGGTTACTGCCGAATCTCGCCGAGGACGTTGGGTTCTTCGGCTCTTTTTGGCCTCTCTATCAGGCGAGTAATCCCTGAAATTTCAACTTCTTTCGTTCCGTATCGAGGACGAATAGTAACAAGATTTTTTCGATTTTAGTACGAATATTGCGGACCGTGCAGCAATGGAGATAAAAAATCAAATAAGAAGAAGAGACACAAGAAGGATAAGGATTCAGATTGCGAGGACAATTCAACTCCACAATCGTGAGATTCAGTTTTTTATTGATTACAAAAACAATAAATAGAATTTATAAATATATTGCTCTTGAATATTTCAAATTTGATTGAGGATTCATGAGAGAATTCAATTGGCGGACTGTTCAGGAAAAACTTATCAACTCAGGTGTCAAGAAATAATTGGATTAACGATATTTGAAGATATTTCGATATTAACTGACTTTGCTTCGACAGCGGAAGGGAGGAAGAAAGATCGGAAAGAGAGGAGACAACCACGAGCGAGGAAACTGCAATAAAGTCGGAGGAGCGAAGAACAGACGCGACGGAATCGAACGGCGAGGAGGGAAGTGAAGAGGGAAGCGAGAGCGAAAAATCCAATACCGGAAGAGACTTTGAGATGGTTCAACATAACGAAGTGGACTACAAGTAGAAAATAATGACTTCGTAATACTTGCAGAGCTTTTTTATTATCTCTGGGATCGCGCCTGCCCCAAGATTTTTGTATTTATTTGGTTTCTCATTACGTCTCGAAAAATCGATCTCCCATAAGGCGACGAATTTCTTAGCTGGATTCGAGGCTGCGAATCATCGTAAAAGCGCAATAAAAAAAGAAGCAGACTATCAAAAACTCACAATTGTACTTATTCTTGAGTACTTGAATGATTTACAGTTTCGAGAAAGAATATTCGGTCGGACCGACGCGTACGCTGCTGAGCAGCCCCTCAACATTTTTATAACTCCACAAACATTTTTGTACACATGCAAATTTGATTTTCAACTCAATCGTCAAGAAAATACTTCAAGCATAAAGTAATAAACAAGTAAATGGGATTTCGATTCAAGAAAACGATAAAATGATGCATAATACGACACAAATGATTTTAAAATTTCAAACCGAGCATTAAAACCTGAGATTCGTGCCCTAAAAACGGCAATGCGATGCATAATACAACACAAATGATTTTCGACTTTCAACTCGATCACACCTGATTGAAAGAACGACGAAAAAATGTACAATCGATCAAAACTTGACGCACCTCGAATCATAAATTTCGTACAACCTTTACACGAGAAGCTGATGTGAATTTTTAGTGAATTGAAAGCAAAGAATGGGTCGAATGGGGGGAGGGGACTTAATTTTCCAAGTTTTGCATTTAGAGGCACGGTCGACAAACGATGGACGAAGATCGCTTTGTTTCTTTCCTCGTTGATGGATCAACGATTGTTAGTGAATTACCGTATTAGCGAAAACAAATAAAAATAAAATAGTTGATCATCGTTTCATCGATTTGCTCTGTATTACGATTTCTATTGGTTAGAATTTTCGGTAATTATTCGGGCTGTTAACTTCGACCGAATACAGCGACTTTTTTTCTTCATCAATATCGATTCGAATTGAAAACAATCGTGCAAAATCGCTCGTCGACCGTTCCGCACGAACAAAGTAAACGGGAGAACTGGCAGGGGGTGTGAATTTTTTGCTACATAAGCTCTTTGTCTACAGCCCTTACAGATTATAATTTATATTTTTATGTGACTCCTACTCCAATAATAATTATAATGATTATTATTAAATATGAAGAAAAAAACTATATATAAATAAATATTATATATTATAGAGAATGAAAAGAGAAAAATGTGGTAGACACCGTGGAAATATCGAAGCGAAGGAAAATAAATGGATATTGGAAAATAAAAAGGTTTCTCCTCCGAATTCAGGCGGTACGAGATGACGATTTTTTTCGACGATTTCGTTCCACCGAAAAAATTGTTTGTGCATAACAATTACTGTTATTCGAATTAATTTCGAATACGCAACTGATTCAAAAATGTGTTCTCGTGTCACGTGGAAATTCATATGGGAATAGAAATGAAATGAAACAAAATAGTCGACTTGAATGTGAACTTTGATTAGTTGAAATGTTTAATCTGTCAGAATAGGAAATTGAATTTTGTAACGATTGTAAAATGCTAGTTTATTCGAAAAGTACATTCTAGACATTTTCAAATATTTTTTCGAGTTTACGAACAATTTTTTGGATTTCAGTCGAACTGCTACTTTCCATTCGCATGCAATATTAAGAGCTATTTAACTGTACAGTGTGAAAATTAGGATTAATTTTTCTGGAACTCCGATGTTCGGTAATCTAGAAAATTTCAATTCATCGGCGTTGCCGACTTCGCGTTTATGTCACGTAGCATCGCGTTGCACATGGCGGCATAAGGATTGAGATTAACGAGTTGAGTCCGAGCGAAACTCGAACCAGCTCGCGCTGCGGTCTCGAAATCTTGTCTCGCCTCGTCCAAACGACCCGCGCATCGATGAAGAATTCCACGCTGACAGAGCGCCTGAATTCCTGGCTTGCCACAGCCTTTGCTCAATCCCAATGACAAATTGAGATCCTCCAGCGCCTCTGCAGAACGATTAATTGAAAAATGGACCCGAGATCCGAGTTTCACGATTCGTTAAACAAAATGCTCAATTTCTCAAGTCCAGACATTTTTTTAAAACCTTTCTCTCATCATTTGGAAACGAGGATTTTTCAAATCGAGTTCGTTCGATGATCTCTACATCGGACGAAAATAAATAGCTTAATAATTCTAACGAGAAATATTGTTGAGAAATAAGAAAATATGAAAATTCCAATTTATTTACGCTTTCGGGAATAATTAATTCATTATTTGATGTATTTTTGAAAAATTTACTTGGAATTTGAAAAATAATGAATTTTACGCGAATTTTGATATTCGGTGAAAAATATTACCATCGTCACGTCCAAGAAGACGAAGAGCTTGGGCTCTGTCGTTGAGTATCGCAGCTGATTGAGGTACTTTGGTCTTAGCTTCGTCGAAGAAACGAAGAGATTCCTCGAACCGTTGATTTTTCGAGGCTTCGATGGCGCAGTCGAGGATATTGGCAACCTCGACGGGTAATTCGATATCTTTGAAGCTTGAAGAGTCCACTTGGTCTTGCTGGGAGGTAAAGCTCGATCCCATTAATTTGAGAGGATCAAAGATCACATCGAGCACCGCCTTGTCGTGTTCACTCAAACGTTCCATGATTTCGACTAAAAAATACCGACGATCGAGTCTCGGTCGCGGTGCAGCGCCGGAGATCAAAACACTTTCCCCTTATCGCCCTCAAAACCAGTCCCGTCAAATCCTCCATGAGGAAGGACAAACTTGTTGCGAGGCGAACGAGAAATATTGCGCAACAATATTCAGAAAAAACCAAACAAAACGAACGATAACGAGTCTCGATCGACCGGTATTCAAATCGAGTTTTATGGAAAAAAATTTCAAACGGTACTGCTCAGGAGGCGATTCTATTTTTTTTTCAAACTACTCAAAATATTTTCATTTCCAAATGAATTTTGACGCCGATTAAAATGCTGAAAACCAAGGACGTGAGTCTTTGAAATTAAACGAATATTTTCAAAATGAAAAAAATGATGACGTTATAAAAGACTGAAGACTATTCTTGGTTGGTGAAAATAAATTTATTGCGGGCCCACATGCACCGGTGAACAGACCTAACCAAAATCCAACACGGATTAGCATTTCGTTCGTCTCACCTGTTTGTTTGGACGGTAGCTATTCATAAAAACCAGAAATATTTCGAAAACAGAGTATAAAATCGTCATCAGATTGCTTTGTAAATTTTTCACAATTTTTTGATCCGTCGAACGTTCTACGTTAAGCTTTACGAAAATATTTCCAAATTACATAACCTGAAAAATTGTCGTTGCGTTTGAATTCCGTTATTTTCGTTGTACTCTTGAAGCCCTTTTCCTCTCAAGTTGAAATATTCTCGTAACTTTGCGCGACTATTAACGAAACTCCAACAGTATTTTTTCTCAGCATTCTCGATGTGTTTTAACGCACGTCAGTGGTTTGGGGGGAGAAGGGGGGCGCGGAACTCGGTTGTTGGGAGAGGAACGGAGATGGAGGGAAGCACAACGCGGACGGGCTCATAATTCATTTTTGGATGGTTACAATAAATATTGTACGTTCAGGTCGACTCATAAGGCTCTTCTCGTCACGAGCATGGTTTCTCTCTCGTGCAAACATGCACGCAGGGAGAAAGAACGCGTCTTCGAAGATTTTTTAGAGAAGAGACGAGGGACTAAAAGGTTTTGTGGCGAGAGAAGAACGAGGAGTGGCCGGCACGTACGGCGAAACGTAAAATGTAAAATGTTGCTCGTTCCACCTTCCATTCTTCGGCGTAAAAAAAATTCACGGTTGCGCGAGGGGGGGGGGGGGGAGGCAGGGGGGATCAGAAAAGGAAAAGAAAAGTGTACCCAGCCGCTGTCGTCGTTTGCGGCTCACAATAAGCGAGAAACCGAGATAAAAAAGGGCTCCGTCGACTTATCGCTCTTCGTAAAACTTGGACTTCTCTCGGGGGTCTTTGCACCCTTGCGGAGAGCGATATTCACCACGTATCCTCCCGAATTTCATTTCGCGGACCGGTTTCTTCGTTAAGGCGGTATACCAAGCCCAAAACTTACCATATAACACGCAGATTTCGAGTGGAAATATCACGCGACGTCTAGATAAAATGGATTGAACATTTTTCGGCTCCCTGGCGGCGGCGAATTGTACTAAGCGACACGGCAATCGTGTACTGATTACGGAGCAGTGAGCGTGAAAAAAAATTGAAGAAAACTCGAAAATAAAACTGAAGATAGAAGAGTCCTGCAGGTATACCTACCGTTCGATACGAGAATCCAACGATTTATAATGATAAACGTAAAATTTACGAGACTCTGTCAAATTCCCATAGCGCAAAATGACCGTTTGCGAATCCCGCGATGATACTCCTCGGTCGCGAATGTGCACGCGATTGCAGGAAGACTGTATATTTATCTTTGACTCTCATGGGCGATAAACCGTTATCTTAAGAAAATAATAATAATTAATAAAACGACTTCCTAGCTCCATCTGCACACGTGTGTCCTAGGCTCGCGTGTGTGTCGACGGTGTCGACACTCTGACTCTCGTCTTTCTATCAGCTCCCTCTGGCGTTATAAATTCATAAAATTCATGCATTTTAGTCACTAATAAACAGTGAGAACAGGAGGGCCGGGAAAAAATGTTGTGTAGGATTTTCCATGAAGAATCGTTGAATCAAAAAAGTTTCCACCCCATCCAATTTTTTATTTCATTCCCCCGCAAAGTTTACTAATGTTCTCCCTCTCATTTTCGCTTGCACGAAATAAGCTCTTGAAGCCCCCTATTGTGTGTCGATATCCTCACAAATTGCCCTGTGGCCGTCGGTTCCGTTCTTCTTTCCTCATATACATATATTGATACATAAGTATACGTATATGTACGTATATAAATATACATATGCATATGATAAGTATACGTCCATGTATATAGCATGTTCGAAACATGACTTTATCGAGTGTTGGTCGAAACCGGTTGCCACAACGACGACGGCGACGACGACGACGACGACGACGAAGATCGGGGAACCGCCGGGCTTCTCCACATTCACGGCCAGCTCTCCCGTAGCTTTTAGGGTTCCCAGAACTTTCATGCGCGCATACCGTTGCCACGCTTTCTGTTCACTATTCTTTTCTCGTAATGCATTTACCACAATGGTAATAATAATGATAAATATATTTACGAATGTAACGCGTGCGTCTTACTCGCTTCATTGCTAACCAAACATTCGACGGGACTAAAGCCAATTCCATTTTTTTCTCGAATTTCCAAATAGTCGCAAATTCTCGGAGATGAGCAACGGAACGAAGTATTGTCCGTTTATTATTCTGGGTACGCAGCTTCGAAGCTCAAATTAACGAGGCGGAAATTCCGTTTTCGTTGAAATTTCCGATTATACGAATTTTTTCATGCCAATGTAGCGGTCCATGGAATTCTTATTTACACTTTTCTTACCCGAAATAGTTTGAGGTTAGGAACGAACTTTTTTCAAGTTTGAGCACTGCGTGCGCCGACAAATCGTTGGTTGCGTTGGTCGTTGGTAACTCTCCTAGTCAAATTAGGTCTCAAAAACCATGAATAATGAATCGCGCAGTTGCGAAGGATAAAACGACGATTCTGATAATGAATAAAATCTGGCAACAAAATGGTGGGCGAAATGGCATAAACCTGCGAAAAATCGAACTTGCGGACGAAAATAAGTTCGGAGTCATTTAACTCTGCCGAGGCTATGAAAAAATGATG
Organism: Venturia canescens; assembly: GCF_019457755.1. Lineage (NCBI taxonomy): Eukaryota > Metazoa > Arthropoda > Insecta > Hymenoptera > Ichneumonidae > Venturia > Venturia canescens. The sequence continues at coordinate 9,722,433 of NC_057424.1, read as the reverse complement.
GTGCAGTAAAATGTTGAAGAGCGGAATTTTTACGGGGTAGAGAAATAAAAAGTACAGTTGTTAAACCGCGAACTTTCGAGGTGCGAGTTTCGGGAGCCGTAATATCCGAGCAATTTCCCGAACCCCGTTCGGTTCCTTGAAATTTTTTTACGTACCCGGAACGATAAAATTTGATTTCGTCGAAATCGAGTATCGGGTCCCGGTGAATTTTCCTGTTGCACTCCGCGTTCAGCGAATGCGTCGAGTGGGCGGCTCACGTCATCGGTTCGTAATCCAGAAGCGCTCTCTCTCTCTCTCTCTTTCTTCCTTTCGAGAGAAGTCTGGACCAAACGAGTATAGGTGAAGTGGCATATACGGTACAATGACTTTGGCTTCCAATGGAGAAAGTGTTCGAAACGCAATATATGCGTGAGCGTCGTAGATCGATCTAAAAGAGTACTACGATTCTCAGTATTCGAGTTATTTCGAACGAAGCAATAACGTATTATCCAGGCGTGTATATTCAAGAGAAAAAGAGAGAAACTTTTGCGTTAACATTTTTGCGCACGTGTTTCGTTTATGGCGTTATTAAATGTAGAGTTTTCTCTTTTTCCATATACACGCGAAAGAAAAGTCCGTCGTACAATTCAGGATGATTCCGGTTTTTAGAGGTTATGACTATTCGTACGTTTATGATCGATTGGCACGATAATAGAAAACACGTTAAAATGTATGTATAATAATTCCTCTTTATTTTGTCAGAATGCTGAGAGATCTTGGCCGTATTCAGAAAAATAATTTACGTCCTCCGAATAAAATTGCCGAAAATTCTAACGTTGAAAAATTGTTGAGCATTGCTTTCCTTTTTATTTTTTGGTTAGGTCATCAGTCACAGAATTGTAATGGAAGAACATCGATTGGGAAATAAAAAACCGATGTTTTCATGTTCATGATATTTTTTATTGAAAGGAAGTTTTGTTTAGGATGGAACGACTCATGTATATGTAAATTCCTCTTCTTAGAGCCGTTGTCGTCGGGTCGTCGTCGCGGTTGTCGTTGCATAGCCTGTTGCATTTATCCGGGTCCTCCTCCTTCCTCATTTATACATATTCTCTCTTTCGCTTTTTCTCTTTCCCTCTCTCTCTGTCCCTCTCACGGGGACTTAAAAAATCTTGCATCTTCGTGGGTCAGAGGAGCGAGCTCAGAGATATACATCCTCGAGGTCTCCCTCTTTCTTTCACTTCCAATGTCCACAGACTTTCTCTCTTTTTCTTTCCCTCCGGTTTCCTCCCCCTTCGCGCACATATACCGAACCTCACGGCGGGAATCTCCTCCTCAGCTTCTCCTTGGCGCGTAACGGATAGAATTCGTTCCTCAGCTTGGTTTCATGACTTTAGTTTGGTCGGTGAGCTCTCGCCGACTCTCTCGGTCGTATGCGATCGGGATCGCGAGTCACGAAAGAGTTTTCAGTCTGCTCGCGACCCTCCGAACCAGAGGGTCTCGTCGCTTCTTGTTTCTCTGAGCCAGTCTTTGTTTACGCCTGATATTGCGTGTGCAAGGTGTAACAAAAAAAAGCACGAAAAAAACACTGTACCGCCCAAAAAACTTAGGTTCCTTAAATTCAGATATTTCGCGTGTAAAACAGGCGATTTGAATAGCGCCGAAAAAACACTGAACCGACATAACCTTGCAAAGCTACGGAAATCGAATTAACCTCGAAAATATATCGAAAATCCGGAAGATCCGCGGAAGATCCCGGACACGATAAAAGAAAAAAGCGGAAAATAATCGGACAGAAAATGGGATTAATAAAACGAACAGAGTTCATCGGCGCCGCTGTTTGCCGGTGATATCGAAGTGCGTGTGTGTGCCTGTGAGTGTGTGTATTTGTGTTGGTGTATATAAAAATATAAATAAATATAAATGAAGTGTAAAATGAGACTCAGTCCGATAGTTCTGTCAGCAGCAACCGCGTGGTTAAACGCGAGTCCCAGCTGGTGCACGAACGTCCTCTCGTCCCCAAACGTTCCGTACAATCACAACAATCATTCGGATCGTCAGATGCGCGAAAATGTCGTTGACAGCGTGTCGATCGCGGCTTACAGAAACGACGATAACCCGAGCGCCGAATTGTCCACCGAGTTTTTCTTGTTGCCGAATATCGGCGATAAAAATGACGACATGGCAAGCGTTGCCAGTGTCATAAGCGTACCGACCGCGAATCGTACCATCACAATATTTCGCGGCAATGGCGGTAACAACCGCGTCGTACACGGAGACGGTATTAGAACGAGAAATTCGGGGTTTCCCCTCGACGAAGGCGCACGAAATTCTATCGGCACTGGCGCCCCCGGTACAGTTTTCCTAAATAATCAATCTTTGCTTAGGCAACGGTCCTGGGCCCTGCCACTCGCCGCACTCAGCGCAGCCGCCATGCTTCTTATGGCCGGCTTCGAGATCTTCGTTCTTCTCAAGGTCAGTACGCGTAATACGAGACTCGTACGCTGCCTTTTTTCCTTATTTTTTTTTCAAGACCATATTCAGATCGGTTTCCCATCGAAGAACAAGTGGCACAAGTATTCGCTCGTGCCTTTTGCACATGCGCCTTTCTCTCTTTCTGTTCCACCTAAAACAGCTCTTCCGGTTTCGATCTCGGAATTTGTTCCCGATTATTTTTTCCTCTTAGACACTTTCGCGGACACCATTTTTCACTGTTCACCTTCAAAGAATTTCTGTATTCCGTAAACCAATTTCAATAATAAACAAAATCGCAATTTGTGTTAATACTTTTTCTAAATCATTTGTCGTCACGGCACATTGTTTTTCCTCAATGTTTTCGTTCGAAAATATCCGTGTTCAGTCGCGTTGTCGCACCCGATGCGATGCGAAACCCATGAAAATTTCTCATTCCCGCGAGTGTCGGAAGAATCGAGATCGAAATCGCAGTTGGAGGTTTGTATCGCGAAAGAAATTAATAGAGCTTGGCTATAATCGTTCGTGACGATGGGTCTTCGGCGCTCGTATTGTTCGACAGGCTCCAATTATTTCTTTCGAACGGTTTGCGCTCGTCTAATTGTGTTTATTCAGGCCTTGAATAAGGCGAAACGAAATAACACTGTGCGCGGGCAGTGAACAGAATGAGAAGAGCCGGCACAACTTCGTGCAAATTTCGGGCGCTTGAGGGCGCAGTGAAATTTTAGTTGGTTTTTTTCTCAGGCAAGGGCAGCAGCTCCGAGCAGACGCCACTTGTTTCTTGGGCAAGCTCTTCTCTTGGGACTTTTTCTACTCGCTGGTCTTTCGGCCGCGGCTTCGCTCACCCCGAATCCGCTAACTTGCGCCGCCTTTCGTCTCGTTGGCCTGCCAGCTGCGCTCGTTTTCGCCGCCCTCCTCGTCAAGTGCGTTTTTCTTCTGTCCCTCAACAGTGGCGTTTATCTTCCCGCACCTTACCAGGTAATTTTTCACTCGCTTCCAATTACATCATCTCCGCAACCGCAAATTTTGTTTACCATCGAATTACCAATGTATTAACTCCACTCGCTTTTACAGGCTCTCGTTCTCGTCTTCGCCGTACTCGTTCAAGTTGCGATTGTCGGCCAATGGTTTTACGGCGAATTTCCATCGGTTGTACAGCCTCGAAACAACGACAAAAATTCATCGAACTCGTTCTGCTGCAAAACTCCTCTCAGCCAGACCGTTGCTTCTCTCGGGTACATTTTATCACCAATTTTTTCAGTAGCCCACAACCTCCGTCAATAATGTCACGACCTTAAGTCGTAGCTTCTCAAATTTACGGTCCAACGTTGTCGTTTACCGTTTATGACTCGAGACTCGCAAGGTTCGTGCTCCGATGTTCGAGGTCGAAGATTTTTAAATTATACGCAAGTTCAAATTCGATCCTCGAATATTTGCGGCTTGAGGTGATTTTTCAGAAGCAGCGTTCGTCAGTACTCGAGTAAAATCGCTGTGAAAAATTTCGAGTCTCAAACTCACCGAAATAATTTCGATTTCGTAAAAATGCTTTTGACAATTGGCTCGATCGAATGAACTCTGCCGAATTTCGCATCGATCGGAGTTTGACGTTTCGAGGAAGATTGTTGAAAAAACAGAAAAATTGACATTTTTTTCGGAATCGTTCGAATTAACAAATATTGAATTTTCCTGCGGCAGATATCCGGGATTACTACTGATCGGTGTGGCCTGTTTGGCGGTGCGTGCACGCGGAGTCCGGGACAATTACAGAGAAGCGGCGTTTATTGGTTTGGCGGTCGGCCTGACACTGCCAATTTGGATAACGAGCGCGATCGGCTCGCTCGCCTCGGCGGAGAGCGATCGCGAGGCATGGCTCGCATACGGTCTTCTCACCACCGCGCTCCTCGTATTTTTGAGTATGTTTTTGCCGAAGGGTCGTCAACTGGCTGCTTTGGGACGCGACGGCCAAGTCGCCGCAGCTTGCACCGCAGTAATTCGCGAACGCGACGACCGACTCAGCTCCTTACCCGCGAGCGGATATTCCCCCTCTTTTTTCCACTTCAAACCTGGCGAAGGATCGCTCAAAAGAAAAATGCACTATCAGAGCGCTGGTGAGATTGAGAAAACAAACTTTTTTCGACTCTCTCACACGTCTATTTTGCCACGAATTATTCCACCCATGAAAACGTTATTTAAGAACGTTTCAAATTGTCAAATATTCTGTCGCTTTTTCTTTCCATCGTAAAAGTTTTGAAAAAGTCATATCTTTCGACTAAAATCAAGGAAAATAAGCACGCTCTTGTGAATTTAATGTAAGAAATACGTAAAGAATATTTTCATACCCGATTTTATTCAGATCGAGTCGCTCTCGTATCATCTGGAATTCCAGGATGCAACGCTTGCAGACACGGAGGCAGTCCAGTTTACTCCGAAGCAGGTAAAATCCTCGATCGAGTGACAACGAACACAGCTTTCCGGGACCGATTTTTCCCCGTGCAAATACTTCTGTCTCGCTCGAAACGACACTGAAGCACGTGAGATTTCCATCTCACGAAAAAATTGGAAAATTTTTGGAAGATATTCGCTCTTAAAATTGGGAATACCGTTATGTCATTTTAGACTCTCCAAAGTGTAGTTCCTGCCCAAGTCGGGAGGCGAAAGAGTGCTGTACATGAATATGTCCGGGTAGCGTTGAGCTCCGGCGCGATTAAAATCTCGCCCGATAAAAATCCAAACGTGTTAATCCCGTAAGACCCGACCCGCGACTTATTTTCGTATATTTTATTTGAGTCGCACGCTTTTTTTTTATTTTTAAAGAAAAAGTAATAAACATGGGATTGAATTTGAACAGCTGTCAATGCAAGACAAATTATTCTGTTTTCTGTCATTTTTGGGCATTCCACTGACCAACGGGATCGATTGAAACACTGAAATTAAGTGAATTTCAAAGTAAGAAAAAATATGAAGAAATGTTTGATGTGCACGTGGAACTGACAGTAAGATTTTTTTCCCCCATCGAGCCATAATCGTCGTTGACTTTCTCCAACTCTTGAAACGTACCCGCAACATTCAAGAAGCACATTTAAATTGATAGATAGGCATATCGTATTAGCACATCGTGCAACGAAGCGTGAACCCGAACTCCATACGAGTTTTGAGCTCGCAGCACAGCATTTGCTTAAAAAATAAGCGGGTGTGCGTGTGTGTGGCACGCTTCGTGAGCACGCAGAGTGATTCTTTCTTTACCGTAATGCTCGTTATTGCGAACAACTGTGTGTGAAACAATGGAAATGAGGAGCGAAGGTCGCCCGTGAAGTTGTGTTTTATCAAAAAGCATAATTGCACTCGTAACCGCGTTTTTCAAATATTTTTTATCCTCGGTCAATGTTTAAACTAATTTATTCGAAAATAAAATCGTATAAATTTCGTTGGTGATGTTAAATTAACGCTCAAAACACTGTGGATGGATTTCTTGTCTCGAGACTGATCGATTTTTATGTAAATCATTTCTCAAGTGTTGCATCTCCAAATTAGTTGATTTGCGATTTTTTTCTTCCACTGTGAAAACTTCAGACGTTCCATGTAGTTCTTGGTCAACGCTTTTTTTACGACTGCCTGTCATTCATTTGTGAGGCACTAAAAACTGAATTTTATTTGTTTATTTCTTTCAGAGGTTCACACGCCGATCGAAACGTTCGTCTTACCACCGGGAATGTACCTGCAAAGGCCCGAGCTCGAAGCAGCGAATCTCTACACGACAATATCAGCGAATCCGAATGTTTTCTTCCAGAGAGCTCATCCAGGAATGATGTACTGATTTAAAGGGGTATCGATGATGGAATTTGAGGGCAGAGGAAGATAGAAAGGAACTCGAAGATCTCAACATTTCGTCGTTAAGTCATTTTTTACATGTTCATAAACTCCATTGTGTAAATAACAGTGTACTCATTACTCTTAAAAAATGTCAAGTTTTTTCATTTTGTTATGTAGAACCATGAACTGGCCCACAATCTCGTGAAATACATGTCTTATTAATAAAATGTATGAAAGTTTTTTTACCACCATCCCGAAAACTGATTTCCTCTAATCGCTTTTACAGTTCATATTAGAATTGAAAATTTGTGAACAATATTTCAAATTTATTGGTAAAATTGTTACGCTTGAATTGAGAAATAAATGCGTGCAATGGAATGATTCGAAAATCAGTTGTTTCGTCGTCCATTTGTATTTTTTTCGAGTGAAAGTTTTACTCCTGCAACCCTAATCGAAACACTGTCCGAATAAAGAATACAGCATAAAAACTACTTTTTATTGTGATGACCTTGAAACTTTCCAAGTCAAACTTTCTCTCGCAGCGGTCCAAAATTCTCGAAATTAATATACTCACACAAATTCATCCATCAGTTCCGAAGCAGAGTTGTACATTATTTCTTCTCGATCTGTTTGATTAATGTGTGCGATCCGGGTTCAAATTCTACGAAAGATCAGTGATGAGTGTAATTTGGCCCAAATTACACGCCGAGCCGAGTACATACGTACTCGACTCGTAGCCTAGAAAAAAAAACAATGCGTGTATTGTATATATTTACAAGTTCGACGCTCAGGTGACGCTAGTGTTGACGTCACGGACTGACAGCTGACAAACAATATGGCGACTAGGGCTGTAGTATCCGTCACTTTGCACTTTTCTACTTTGCCCCTATTTTGGTCCCGCATTTTTTATTTTTTTTCCCAATCGACATTGTAAAAAAACGTTGGCAAAGCAATTCATCGTTCACAGTTGCAAAATGTATGTGTTCGCGTTTCATAAATCGATAACAATGTGAGGAAAGACAATATCGTGAATAAAACTTTTGCAAGAGGAATGAGTTAATGTATGTCACGACGGCGGGACATCACGTATTGCAAGGAAAATTTGAAAAAATAAACCACTCGCTGTGCGATAAAATTTCGGTCAACGATAAAACTTTTCATTTTATCAAAGCAATAACCAACGATGGATAGAAACAATCGTACTTTGAGGTTAGTCTTATTTTATTTTAATACATTTAAGACATTGGATTGAAAAGAAAAAATCTAAAAATCTTCTGTCTGGAAAGATTCGATACAATTAACAAGTTAAAAGGAGTAAATCCTTAAAAAACTTATGTAATTAATAATTAAGGTTAGAACATAAAAAGAAGTTGAAAAGTATGTTGCAACAATAAATTTGTCAACGCTAATACGCAATTGAAATTTATCTAATTTTGTCCCTGTCTACAAAATCATCAAGACTCTATTTTGCAACTTGGAACGTTGCAACTAAGTATCCAGATGGAGATCCCTACGAAATGCTTGGAATTCATGAAAATGGTTCAGACAACTTACCCGATTTCTTTATTGTTGGGTATGAGTTTTAAAATAATGATTCTTTTCAAATCCAACCTGACAAATTACGTCTCTCATTCCCAATTTGCAAACAGTTTACAGGAAGTTAAAGCCCAACCACAAAATATGGTGATGGATATATTTTTTGAAGATCCGTGGACCAAGTGTTTCAGGTATACAAAACTTTGCTCATTTTCACTTATTTTTTTCACAATTTTATCAAATGCTTTTCTAAATTAAATTTTATTAAAGATGTCGTCAATTTAATTTTTTACATCTGAAATCTTATTTTGAGTTGAAAGTTTATTCTGTTCCATATTCCGGCAAAATTACCTTCTGCTCCAATTTTCAGAAAATGAAATATTATTATTTCTACTGTCGTCAGAGTCATTTTCTTAATAGTATTAGCTATCAATTATCTTTGAGAAATTATTTTCCGATGAATGAGCACATTCTCAGAATAACCGTGGCCGATACTGTTGATATTCTCATTTTTTTCTTTGGCACTTTTCTGTGGACTTCTCTTTGATCAGAAATAATCCTATTCACTTTTGTTTGCAGGGAAATCTTGAAAAAGAAGGATTATATTAAAATTCGTACACAAAAATTACAGGGACTGGTGTTAAATATATTTTGTCTGAGAAAACACCTAACACACTTGCGTGAGATAGAGGCTCGTTATACAAAGACAGGATTAGGCGGAATGTGGGTAAGAATTTAAAATAAGATGTTGAAAAATTGAACATTTGAAAATAACGAACGATTTGTTTCCAGGGCAATAAGGGTGCTGTGAGTGTTCGTTTAAACATTTACGGTGTCAGTATTTGCATTATAAATACACATTTGACTCCGCATGATCATCTTCTCGCAGATCGAATCTCTGATTATAATACAATACTACGGGATCATGTTTTCAACGTCGCTGAAACTCGCAATATTTTATATCACGAGTAAGATATTATATTATTTTTTAAATTCATGTCACGTGCATTCTTCAGTTTCCAGTCAGTTTTTTCCTTTCCTTTCACTTGATATGGTTGGAAAACTCGGTATTCTCTCAAATAGAAATCTATTTCTGTTCTTTTTAAACAACTTTCAATTATTTTTTATCATTTCTGTTCAGTTACACTTTTTGGATCGGTGACTTGAATTTTCGACTGCATGGTGAAGATCTCACTGCGGAGGACATAGATTTATTGGTAAAGAAAAAGCAATTGGATCTTTTACTTGCCAGGGATCAACTTAGAATGGTAATAGAAAACGGAGAAGCCTTTGGTGAATTGACAGAGGCAGAAATCACATTCCCGCCTACATATAAGTTTGAGTTTGCTTCGCAAAACTACGACCTCAAGTGAGTTTTCTTGCTCTTTGTAAACTTGATGAAAGCTTCATTCTCTGGGTGATATTGAACATTCACAAATGGGTTTCATTTGTTTTGTGCAGACGAAGGCCGTCGTGGACGGATAGAATATTGTACAAAGTGAATGCAGACGTTTATGAGGATGTCAAATTGAAAGCGACTCAACGAAGTTACAAGAGTCACCCTAATTACGTGCTTTCTGATCACAAACCCGTGACTGCTGAGTTCGATATCACGGTAACGAATAAAAAAAATAAAAAAATACATTTGACATCGATTTCCGAACACGCAATAATTACTCTCTTTTTTGTTATTTGCGCTCAATATTTCTTCGGTTTGACCTCGGCTAGAAAATATTGAAAATAAGCGAGAAATAAATAGGTGAATCGTGAATGTTTCATATGTTGAAGATTCGACCAGAATTTGAAGTTTGCGGAGTGGAATTTCAGTTTGTGACTCAGTGGTTTGTGAATGAGGAAAATTCCGTATCTTACAAGCTTGCGGGCGACGCCCGTTCGACTAGCGGCGATTGGATCGGTTTGTTTCACGAGGGATTTTCGAGTCTCGACGATTATCTCGTTTACGAGTACGTCGGCCACGGTAAATACGGAAATCGTCGTTTATTTCATTGTCCATTTGAACATTTCATTGGGGTACTCTAAAAAACGAGGAAGTATTTCAGTGGTAACGATCAATAGATAATAATAAAATGGAATAAAGTTATGGAGGTAGAAACAGGAAGCAGTAAAACGTCGATAGTGATAATAACAACAATGATTCTACGAATACTAATATCTTTTCCATAACTGGAATTGATTTTTATCTTACAGGCAAAACAAACATCGGTGTACAATCCACGGTGGAGCCGCACGCGATAACTGAGCGAATATTTTTCAGCGACACAGCGTTGAGAGCGCCGGGAATGTATCGTCTCGTTTACGTGGCACAACGTGGGGATGGAATTACGGGAATTTTGGGGATGAGTCCTCCGTTTCCGGGTCACAGAAGGCTTAACGAGCGAGCGAGTGAAGCAACCAGCGTTAACTAATTTTAGGCGATATTTATAGTATACAAAAACAAACAAATTAGAAAACATAAATCGCTTTAAAAAAAACACCTCGCAAACGTTTGAACGGCTTACGATCGAGCTTAAAAGCGATATATCGATGTACTGCGGGCGAGTGAAATTACTCGAAGGATACACTTGCGCTTAAACTGCGAAATCGGAAAATCTAAGGCTGCTGCTGCAAACACACGACATTATGGGAACTTTTTCGTGTTCCTATGTTTTGAGCTTACTTTATGTACCTGTTGATGCAAATTTCGTACCGAGGATGAGCAACATCAAATTTATCCACAAACTGACCATTTCAATTTATGTTCATTCAAATCTGTATTATTTATTATTCGAATAGTTTATGTACCAGTGATTTTTTGAATGGTGTTTTTTTTTTTCTTAAATTATCTACGTCCCAGCATATTCTTTTACGAATAAATTCGAGCGTGAGGGAACGACAAAGCTTGCCTTTGCCAAAGTGGCACTTTTTACCTTTCGTCGTCAAAGTTTGGCGAGTACTTAATTAAGACAGGGACTTTTGTTAGTAAACAGTTTGAGAAACTGCAGGTTTCGAGAATTATTGATAACATGTTGTACATTCGTGGTTCGTGTGACGCGAAAATTGCTTTTCATAGGAGAAAATGCAAATTGCTTACCTCACCGTGTGAGCCAATGATATCACATTATTTTTATTGTTTTCATGAGATTTTTACTAGGGAACAGAACGAACAAATTAGTATATATTTTTATTTTAAATATAATACAATTATTAAGGGGAAGAAATGATATGGGGAATCAAAAGTACATGTAAATATATGCAGACATGTGTATATTTGATGTAGATGAAATTGTACGAATGGGCTGTGGAATAAAAGAAAAATAATAGTATTTTCATACAAACAGAGTTGGCCTTTGAAGAAAAATGACAAAGATTCGCGTGGACAGTTACGAGGTAATAATTTAATACTTAATTATTGTTTAACAGTCTTCGCGCGAGAACATTCGTAATTTATTTGAGAGCGTGAATGCAACAACGGCATTTCGCGTCGAAACGAAAATGGGCTTTCGTGCCTTGAGCCAAAAGCCTCAGTCCGTAATCGTTTTTGCACACTTCTGATATAATTCACATACGTGCAGACGAAAGTCAAACGTTTTCGCTGGAACACACGGCAGACGCTAAAATTAGGCAGAAACGCCTCTACGAATTTATGAGTCATTTTTTTTGTTTCTTTCTTGTGAGACGACTGCACATTAAAAGGCACTTGAAAGACGATTTGCACAACCCACTCGGGTCGTTGCGCAATCGGCAAGGTTACACAACTCTCGAGTGATTAGCGAAAAATCTGCCACGTGCAAATATTTCGTACTTCGAGAGCACAATGGCGATATCTTTACAAATTATTTTGCGCAACTACTTGCTCCTATTATTCGCTATTTCGAGGAATCAGTAATTTTTTCAATCGTTGAAAGTTTCACTTCCTTTCAAAACACTGTTTTTTAAGCAAATCCTTTAGAATTGAAATCGTTTGAAGAAACGTGTGGATTATTTCCTAGTCAAATTGGAGGCCGGATTGACGCAATCATTTTTTTTCGTCAGAGTTAAATTTGTTCGGAAGCATTACAGTCTTCATAATTAATGACATTATGACGATTAAATCGAAACAACGGTACACGCAGTTCAGAAATTACGTTTAAAAACTATTTTTATCCTGTTATATTACGATATTCTGCTTATGATGAAACGCCGATCATGGATGACCCTATAATCTAATACAACCTCAAGAATTCAAGATTTCGACTAGAAAGTAATGCTCGTTCCTTTCCTTTCTTCCTTCGATGACACGATGACGAACCACTAACCACATATTTCGAATACATAAATACACTTTTTTCTCGTTTTTTGTGAGTTGTCCCACAGCATTGGCATTGCAGGTTAACAATTTTTGTACAGTTTTTGTTCGTTTTGAAAATGTGCGTGGAATTTCAGCCGAATAAAACGTACCATCAGAATTTCACAACATGTCCATCAGGCAACAATCTGAAGGCTGCCTACTCTTCGTTCGTGAGCCAACGTCAAAATTCACAATAACAGTGGCAAAGGTTTTTCACATTGATATTGGCTTTGATTCTCTCAGACGAAGGCGGTTTTATTAATATTTTCGAGGATACGATCAGTATCCTAGATTTTCTGGAAGATTGTTCAGAGGATTTCTCGTGAGGAAAAAACTTCGTATAGAGAATTGATGGGTACCCAAGAGGTTTTTGTTTCAAATTTTTGCCGAATCTCCGAGTGACGCTATTTCCTTGGAATGAAATTCCCAATCAGAAACTCATGATTTTACCATACATTCTTCTATTTTTTCCTCAACAGTCGACCCGCCTCGAGAGTGTGTCGCTGTTTAGGATAGCGATTAAGCTACGATCGGCGCTGCTCACATCCGGCTCGGTAACATTGTTGCCACGAATTTTTTGTACCTGATACCAAACGATGGTACGAACGGGTTTCCTCATCACAAAAATACCAAAAACGAGCAGACCTTGAAGGGCATTTACTAAATCGAAAGCGGACCACGCGAGCGGATCGCCGCCAGCCCACCACGATATCAATTCCATCGCCCAATTCATTCCCATTAGAAAGAAGAGACCGAGACAAACCAAAAATACGCGCTTGAGACGCCGGAAAATGCGTTGCTCCTCTCGATCGGAGTCACGGTTTCTCGCCAGCCGTCGTAGATCCAACTCACGCTGGTGACGCGTTATTGTTATCGCTGTCATCGTAAAGAGTACGATGTTTGCCACAACCAGCAAACCGACTGGAACGTAAAAGTATGGCATCGCTTCTTGGTCGGCTGAAAAACGATACAAAATGGCATTAATTATTGAGTCATTCTTTCAAAACGTTTCACTACAATTTTTATCGAATATTTCTATCGTCCCTCAGCGTATATTTTTTGTTGATCGCTGTAACAAAAGGTGTAAAATCTTCCAAAAATATCACATGATCTTGAAAAGTTTTTATAATTCAAAAAAATTCATAAAAAAGGCTTTAAATATATTTTCGACTAATCTAAGGTTTGAATGGAAAGTGTTGGACAGTTAATTTTGTACGTTGGAAATTGGACGTTCTCTTTGAGTTTCACTATTGATCGTCAGCTTATTTTTATGTGTTTTCCCATGAAAAAATACTGTATTGAGGTCCCTCTGAAGACTCGGAGCGGCGGACCAGTTGAAAAATCAACATTTTCACAATTCTCTGAAGAGTTTATTAAAAATCGAAGATAATATTTTATCGTTAATCGCGATATCTCAGTCTTGTATCAAAGCTTTTCATATTTTGTTTCTTCTAGAGGATGGCGCGGAGTTTATCTCGATCAAGGTAAAGTGTGAGTGAGGCGACGAAGGCCTAAAATATCGAGCAATGAAACGCTCAAGATTAAATCCGGACCTATCGGTAAAAAATGATTAGCGGACAAATGATCGAGCCCTGGGGCCACAACATTTTTCATTGCGGTCATCGGTGCTATGAAACGCGACAGTAGCAGGAAGTCGAGCATTTGAAAATTTCGAGAAAATTGACTTGGAAAGCCTGCTGAAGTCTCGATAGTTTCTTCGAGTTCGAGATGAGCTTACATTGGAACCAGCAGCTTTCAGCCCCGAAATTAGGTTTGACGTATGTGGTTGGGATCGTGGGCGACAAATCCATTATCATGGACAAGACGATTAAGATCAACGGAGGAATCCAAGCCCAAAGAGAGTAGTAGAAAAATAATTTTTTGGCTTCACGTTCGGAGGAGCGCAGTCCGGCGTTCCCATTCAAGGCAGCTCCACCGTCGATTTCGTCCACTGGCTCTTTAACGTGTCTTCGTACTTGGAGCCACGTTTCGATGCACATTACGTTCAGCCAGAAGAAACAGGCGACGAATGAGAATTGGATCACGAATGCTGGTTAAACAGAGGGAAGATAAAACAGCAGCATGAGCATTTTTTAAGCAAAACAACGGGGAAGCATTTCTTTATTTTGAATAAAATAAAGAGCCGAGTACGTGCGAATATTCGGGATTCGATTACAATACTCGGAATATACTCTGCACCGACAAAAAACACACAAACATTTATTCGAATTTAGTATCAACAAAGCACACGAATCCCGAATTAATTAGAGCTCGATTTCTCAATGCTATAAAATTTACAGTCCCGCATCGCAAACCCGGAATTCATGCTTCTAGTCGCATTAAAATACAGAGCGTAGATCCAAATCTGGATTCAACGATAGATAAAAAAGAATTCCACCAATAATTAACCGAGTAGCGTTACGGATATACGAAACGATTGAGTGCGAAGGTCGAAAATTAATTATCCGGAGTACTGTTCGATCCTTCTAAATCCGAATTTGGATAGCCGCGCTCACTCGTTCCAGAAAGCGAGCAAATTTACCGATAGAAATGCACATTTGATCGGACAAGTGGCTGCTCGTAAGTTGGGCGATGGCCAGCGTTGCGAACGCGACAGCCAAGCAGCCGCAATAATGACAAAGAGCTTTTCCATGAACGTCCATGAGGCACGGCGTGATGCAGTACGCCACGATGGTCAGCACCAAGAATGGCACCGAGATTAACAGTCCGCAGGCGTAAAACGTTATTCTCGAGTCCGCTGTCAATATTGAGCTCTCTGTAAAAAAAAACAAAAAAACAAACCATTAAACAGATTGAACAAAAAGTCATGAAAAATAGATGAAATGAAAGCAGACGATGTGAAACGCTGGTAGCACCGTGAGAAAGCGAATGATATGAACCGGTGCGGAATTACGATAAAGCCAATTAAACCGTGTCCCAAGAGAACACGAATACATAGACGTGTATCAATCATTTATGAGCCATTTATTTTGAAGTGAAAGAGAAAAACGATGAGCTCCGTCTCGCTGCAACGAGAAAAACACTCCGTTTGACACGACGCTGAAGTTTGCAACGTTGGAGTTCAACGAAATGACCTAAAAAAACTCCAATAATTTCAGTAATTCTCCAATTTCATTCCCTGCCGAATTTCCAATTCGTAGATTTTCCGCCCACACCGATGTGTCGTGAAATAAAAAACTGGTGAATCACAGATGTTTTTTTCGTTCATTTCATTGGCCTCCAACGTTGCAAATTCCAGCGTATCTGAAACGATCAAGTTATTTTGTTTATCGTAATAAATAAATAAACAAGGAAAGAGGAGAGAAAATTTGACACTTGGTCGCAGCAGCTGCACGTGTCAAATGTTTTTCTTCCTCAGAATTTTTGAAGCTTAGCGTGTGGTTAATACCTCAAAATAAAAGGAAACGACGAGATTATCTTTTTATGGTGGAATTTGAAGTGTTTTTTCACGATAATAACACACCTTGGTCGAAGCAGACGAGCGCTACAGTGCCAAGACCTGGCACAATGTCCATACAATAATCGGTCCCTGGGGATAACATCGAAGGCATGTGACGAGGGGCGAAAATCGAACCGTTCAGCAACAGGTAATACTCGTCGTCGCTCGATTCGCTCGGTGACAGCATGTACCTGCAATTGTAAATAATAATAAACTTAAAGGGATCGGTACCGATGAAATTCGGGTGGAAATCCGTTGGAAAATGTACTCGAATTTTCCATCGGTTTGGGGCCAGAATAACGAGCCTCTTCTTTTTAAGGCTCTACTCGAAAACAGCCCTGCTCTCAAATTTCAAGATCAATACAACGCAGTGTCTCTCCACTTGCGTGTCATTAATAATATTGGATTATGGGAGCAGGTGTCGAAATAAATGCCACAAAGTTTAAGCAGAGCAATTATATATTTTATTCGATGAACTTGACTCTAAGAGATCTATCGATTAACTGAGCAGTGGTCGAAAAAGTGACTCTAACTCTAACGACGAAGGGCCTCGTGTCGACCTCTCTCTTGATCTGTATATTCGTTTTATAAACAAACTTATAGGACTGCGAGCACGCTCTCATGTGTATTGTTTAATATCGAGTTTTATTACTACGCTGATGGATTATTTTTGCTCATATTCCAATAAATAATAATCAGTTTTAGCCTCCTTAACACGTCAAATAATAATCTTCAGAGTGGAAATTTAATCAAGTAGATTTGTAAGAGTCGAATTATCTTGCAACAATTCTATTCTCACAAATATATTCAACGAAGATTATCGACCGTACGTGAGTCGGTCGATAAAAAGAGACGTTACGAATTTCGGAGTCAAGATTTTAAGGCAGCTCATGCACGAAACGATTTTCTTAAGCGAGTCTTGGAGGACTGAGTTCAAATGGGTAGTCGAATGAGACGCGTGTCAAATTTTGAAGGGTTCGTCTCGTTCTTTATTGAGATAAAGGTGTTTAAGGCCTTGCTTACACTTGTGATGGGCGGAAAAATGGAATTTTTTTTTTATTAAATATTCTTTAAAAGTACAACGTCTGAAAAATATTCTCGCCAAATTTGATGAATATCGGAGCATTAGATTCTCAGCTATTACTTGAATCTTTGAACGCGATTATCTCGGAATCAAAATTATTAATCCGATCCACACCAAATTTATACCACTTATTTATTGTAACAATATAGCCAAGGCCTGGATTTCGTATTTTGTTGGAAAAAAAATTGTAACGAAAAACCGAAAATTCAGCACCCCAAAAAATTAATTTTTTGTTAAAACTGTCGCCCCTTTTTTAAACCGAAATTTCTACAAATCTTTCGTCCAGGCCTGTCACAGCCTTCTGTGTCTTTTTATTCATACTTTTTTCTGATCCATTTCCCTCTGGGTTTTCCCTTTGCGTTCTCTAACGCGATTATTTACGTAAGAAACTATAGTATTTTTGCCAGCGACGAATGAAATTTGGGGTTCGGTCAGTGACGGGTCCCCGATTAAGGAGCTTCGGTACAGAAGTCAAAATATTAAGAAATTGATGAAATTTGGTGATAATGTTCTTCAACATCAAGTGCAAAAACACAATTTTTTTCAAAATTTTCTTCTACTTAGTTATCGAGTAATTACGCATTAAAGCAGATTTCTCATGCCCGGAATGTATACCTATATATATGAAAACGCTATGCTTATACACGTGAACTTTAGTGATCAACTGCTCGATAACTGTGTAGAAGAAAAATCTTAAAAAATTTGTATTGCCAAATTTGGCACTAAAGAATATGTTCACCAAATTTTATAAAATTCTGAACTTTTTGAATTTTTAAATTTTTTTAGCATGGATTAGCATGGCAACATTGTATCGCCTGTACCGAAACTCCTTAATTAACGGCTTGTTACTTCATTTGCGAAAAGATAAGTTGCAAAAACATATTTACAATTTCGAATTAATAACGCTGACACTGATTTAAAGAATTCGAGAGTTTTAGCGAATTCGTGTTTTTATTGTTTTTTTTTTGTTTTTGTTTTTTTTTTTCGGGAGATTTTTTCGTAATGGAACGTTCGAAATTAAGGAATCGATAGATTTACTCAATTTATGCGAAAACGGAAATTCCATTTTTTGGGGATTGCAAAATAAATGAATAAATTCGAAAAAAATTGTTGAAAAAAAATGCATTTATAACCGAGAGGTTAAAACGAAGGAAGATTCTCACCGGAATCGATTCAAATTTGACGTTAAAAAGGAGGGGATTAAGGTGAGAATGAAAAAAATTAGAAAGTCGTTCTCCTCGCTACCAAATATTCCGAAGACTTTGCTGAAATATTCAGCGCCTTATTATTTCTCTAGAGATTTATTAGCCACCGTAGTTATATTACCTTTTAAAGCGACACGGGTCGCCGACGATCGCGAGAAACCGATCGTATTTGTCCCCCGGCGCGAGTGCTCCCGTTTGGTTGAAATCGCTGAACAGCGGCGAAAATACGTCCGAATCGTTGTCGTCCGTGGAGCGTAGCCGGGACGCGATCGAAACGCATTTTGAATCTTCATTTCCGTCCTTCACGAGGACCTCATCGATCGCACAACACTTTCCCACCCTCGGTAATGTCCGGTAACTGATATCGGGGACCGTCTCGTTCTGGATTCCAAAACACAATGAAACCATTATTTCGCATCATTTTTATTTCTAATGTTGACGTCGCTGCTGAGTCAATTGCCAAATTCACAATTCTTCCTCTGAAATTTTTGTCTTTTTTATCGAAAAGATTTTCATATTGCAATGAAAATTGTGAGTTTGTCGAAAAGAAAGAAGATTCGACGGAGCAGTCTCGGGAAAATGGCGGATCGAAGAGAACGTGGGAAAGAAAAATCGTTTCTAATTCTCGAAAAATGTCTACATTACAATTATTTGAAAAAATGGCTCAATTTAAAAAATCACTTGTTCTGGTCACTCAATTTATTCAGTCCCGTCGCCTGCTGACGATCGACGATTCTGAATTGACTTAATTCTCGGTATAAATGTTCCATAAAAATTATTTATCTGGGAATAATATCGACTCGTAGTAAGAGAAACGAAAAAGTTTATTTGCGTATCGACAAGTGTGACACTGACGACGAATCCACGAGCGCAATAAAGTTCGAATCTCTTCAAATATGATAAAGCTCGAGGCTCAGTTTTTTGTTTGTCTTATGATTACGATCGCGTACGCGGCGGTGAAAGGATGTTTGAGAAGCAAAAAGCGAACGACTTTGCGAGGTCCAATTTTCGACGCGCGATTAAAATCTCGAAAGGTTTTTTCGAAATGTCAAAAAAAATAATTTAAAATTGGTGTTTATGCTTAACCTCGACAAAACCGTGAGGGTCGATTTAGAGTTATATGAAAAAACGGAGAGTTCATAAATAACTGAATGAAAGAAAAAAAATGCGGAGCCGAAGTGTATATTTTCGTCGTCGATGTTTCAAATTGATAATTTTGGCCGAGTGTCTATTAAACGGGTCTAAAAATAGTGAATTCTCGAACCACCATGGGGGGCATCGCGGCCTGTACTTCGCCTGAAATACTTTTCGCGAGCGCTGAAACACTCGCGTGTGCGAGTGTTTTGTTTCTCTTTTTTTCGGAGAATAGTCAAATGAAAAAAAGTGAAAAGAAGTTGAAAAATGAGAAGACGCGCAAATCTTACCAAAGAAACTTGTACGATGGTGTTGGGCTTTGGGGTCGTGAGAGCAAGGGTTGTTTTCGTCAACGCAGCAAAGCAGACGATCGACACGAAGAGCGTTAACGACGCGCTCGAAGCAGCACCGAGCATGAGAAAAGACTTCTTTCGACACATCGAAGCTACCGAACGTCGTTTTTCCAACGGATAAAATCTCCGCTTCATTTCTTTAGAACGCCTCATCGTTTTCGAACGAAATTTATCGACGGATTGTCCCCACGAATGTGAAAATCTCGATTTCATAATCAACGGTTCATAGTTTTTTTTTTTGGGTTATTCCCGTTCGGAAGCACGTCTCTCGAGGTACGCGAAGATTCGTCGTCCCTTTCCCTCCCGACCGCCCGAACGTTTCTGTGGTTCTGTCGTTTACAACACCGCGGAAGAACTGGGAAGAACTATACCGGTTTGTTTCTCTTTATCTCTCTTTTACTGTCGTTCGCCTCGAACTTCAGTGCGCGCTCGTCTTCCCGAGCGAATAGATCTTGGCGGGCGTCCCTCCTATCGCGCACCTATAAGTGTGTGAATACCTATGCATACATGCGCGATGTCTGCTTGCACTATCAATTTTAATCTTTCGCAATCGATCTCTGGATTCTTGATCACACTCCCGCTACAAACACTTCCTGCTGTCTGTCATTTTTCCTCGCTATTCAAGATTTTCCTTACTTTTATCATCACTTTACATTCACGTAACCATCACGAATTATACAGTAGGCTTCGAGTAAGAAGCAACCACTTTTCTCCCTCCCCCAACACTTTTACCGATCGGCCTTTTAATAATGTCACAATTAAAAATCTCAAGTTGAAACTCCGCTCGAAACTCGTCACAAACGCGGGAGCTTTTTATCTCAAAACGATTGAGCGCACATTTCAATGCTCTTGCGATAGTCGGATAACGTTCGAAGCACTTGATCGATAAAATTCGTTATCGATATCATCGTTACTCAGAAAAAAATTTAGTATGACAATTGTGATTTTAAATCGTATGTTTCAATATTCAAAAAGACGAGACCAACGAACTGATGATCGAAGGACTGCCTGAACACTGATGGACTTGTTTGACTTATTGAACTTTTTGACCCGATTGTAACACGTTGAATTTTCTTATAATTTAATATGAAAATTATTCACTTGCACATTTTTATTTCTCAACTCAATCAAATGTATTGTATTATTTCAAGCTTTTCGTTAAATTCGCTCACATTTTATCACAAAACTGTAGAAGCCCGCCAAATTTAATGTTTAACCACCAATCCGTTGTACGCGACGAAAACTGAATTTTACGATGAGAACTCGTACGATCGTACAACTTCCAACAAATATTCGGATTCCTTTGATGGGAAATGAACGAATAGAAATTTTATGAATGACAGAATTAAGCTTGGATTGCGATAAACACCAGGCGCGATTGTTGCCGGTTGATCAAAGTCGCTCAGCGTACTGGCTCCCTTCTACGGTACACTCGTCGATTTATGTTAGCTCAGGTGGAGGCGAAAGAGGGAGGCATCAGTAGCCAAGAGCAGCAGCAGCAGCAGCAGCAGCCGCAGGACAAAACGGGACGAGGCCCGCGAAACAGTGTGTGAATAAGCACGAGAGGATACACATTAAGCATTGTAAGCAGTGATTCGTCACTCCACCGTTTTTTGGCCACCCCACCCCCACTCCTAGGCTCCCCGCATCAGCGTCAAAGTTCACGGGTTTTTCGCTTCAAGTCTAAATTATCAAAACTCCGCTAATTTTCGTGGATTTCTCGTGAACATTAAGCAGAGAGCGGAAGAAACTGTAGGTGTGTGTAGAAATTGTACAAACTTTGTGGATTGATGTAATTCTTGAAATTCAAGCAGAGAAATTTACGTTGCTCGACGCAAGAACTAATTGCTACGCACTCACGCAAGTAGATGGCAGCTTCGGCGGATTTTTTTGGCGCACTTTCTCCATGTCTATTTTTTTTTAGTTCATAGCAAACACTTTTTTCAGTTAGTAGCACGATATATCAATGAACAATTAACGTTACGAAATCATCGAAAATGTACAAATATTTTGTACAAGAAGAGTGATGAAGTACTAGAATTCAGAGACTCGAGCATAGCTCATCAGGCTGACAGCGCTAAATACTCAAGTTGTCGTAGCGGGGGCTACGTACATTTATTATCATTTGGATGAAACAAGATTATAGCTACGATATTCGTGACGGCCCGACGGTTATTACGGGCAATAAAGCTGTGCAGTCTGACTCCGATATAAATTGGAATTAATTTTTCAATTAATATACAAACGCGGTCTCTCCGTTCCAACGAGGTTATCTTTGATTTTGTTCTTCCCTCGGAAATACGCAAAAGGGGCAATAAAAAAC
Organism: Venturia canescens; assembly: GCF_019457755.1. Classification (NCBI taxonomy): domain Eukaryota; kingdom Metazoa; phylum Arthropoda; class Insecta; order Hymenoptera; family Ichneumonidae; genus Venturia; species Venturia canescens. The sequence goes on along the minus strand of NC_057424.1, from coordinate 9,700,750 downwards.
GAGAGAATTGATTTCTGGAAAAACGGCTCTGGGCATGATTCGAGCTGTCTCGAGAGAGGTTGCGATCTCGGGAATGTTCTTGGACTTTTCGATCGAAGCGTAAAAACATCGTTTGACGTCGGTTTTCGATCACGAGACTATCCAGGATGCGTTGAAACACTCACAGACAGCAGAAATATCAATTTTAGTCATAATTCGTGTTTGCTTAAACTTCAAGACTATAAACTGTTGCGGTCGATGTGGGTTTGAGTCAGACCAGGTGGATATTTTCGTGAAGGAATTTTAGAGGGCATCTGTTATTGTTGCGCTTGTGTAGCTGGGATCTGGGATGCCGCTCGAGTAGTTCGGTGGTGCATTGTGTCGGAAAAAAGTGGAACGCATTTCTCGCGAAGTTCAGTGATGTAGTGGCTTTTTAAAATTTAAGGTGTTTCGAGTGATTTCCGGATGGGAATAGGAATTCTAATGTTTTCATAGATTTTCATACGAAGCCAGCAAGATGTTGATATTTCCTTCCGGTTTCCTTAAACGCCTGACTTTAATCTCGTTCCGGTTGATTACTCACCTCGTGCAAATCTGGAAATGGGAATGTTTTTTTTTCGCCGAACTGATATAAATTTATCCGGAACTTTGGAGAATTCCTCGACTCATTCGTGAAGTTATTTCGAAGTGCGCGTGTGAGATCGAAGTAAATCGAGCCCCAAGGTGAATGAGGAAGGGGTTCCTATATAATTGATCGCGTAAACGATTCTCCGGATTAATCAATGCATCGACGTTGGCAAAGAAAAATGTATACAAGTCGTTGGGCTACGATAAATATTGAAGCAGAAGCTTCTCTGCATGGGCGCTGCTTCCCGCTGTTCCTAAACGTCGATGCCCACGAAAGAGATTATTCTCGGACTGTGAAATTGAATATTTGTTCAGTGATTCAAGATAACGCCGATCGAAATCGCGTCGACTCATAATCCCCGCCCTTTCGATCTCTGCGCCTCTTTGTTTATTGGATTGATAAAATCTTGTAACGAGCCTTACGGGGATACGTGATTTCTGAAAATAGTATGATCGAGGGTAGAAAACTTGATGCATCATTCTTTCACGAGGTGAAGACGGATTTTCACTTTATTTTGGTATCGCACTTTTTCTTGGTATTGCAAATTCCGTGTCTCGAAAGTCCGACATAGCTAAATTTAATTCTAACCTCGAAAGTCAAAATTCACGTTTGTTCGTGAATTTGTAATGTAACGATTTTCAAAATGTATTCGCGGACAAAAATTGTTAAATAATTTCATAATTATTCTTCGAGGGTTGTTTTTTTGAATTCTTCTATAATATCCTGAGACAAACGTTCTCCATTTTATGCGATCAACGTTGATATAAGCCTGCGATGCGAAAGCTTTTCGAACCACAACCATGAAAATATGTCAATTCAGAGCTCATTCGTCGACACCCATTAAAAAATTGACAGCGTCCACCCGAATAGGCTGGTATAATAGATGCAGTACAATGTCAAAAATATTGAACTTGATCTTTGTCAGTTTTTTCATGTAGTTCAAGGAAAACAAACGGCCCTTTTGTAGGTACAGAACTACAGAGGTTATGTACACTTCGCGTTGAGCTGCCGCTAGGTGGCCATTTTTAAAAATAACGGTCACTGTTTCGTAAGATGTCTCGCGAAAGAATATTGACAGTGCACCAGCGATTGTTCGTCGTGTATCGAATCCGCTTTTATGTGTGCAAAGTGAGTTTAAATGGTTTTGTTATCAGTAATAATAATTGGGCTGATTATGCTCTTATGATGCTCTCACCAATGAGCAGGGTTCTCACGATCTCCCGCATCTGCCGCCAAGTTTTGGCGGACGACGACTGGTCAAGCTGCGAATACGATCGCTTGCGTATATGCGCGCGTTACGAAAATGTCAACCACCCCTGATGAACCTTATCCGTGTTAATAATCATATTTTCCACGGCGATTACTCGCGATAATTACCGAAACGATGGCAAAATTGTGGTCAATCTCATGAGGTGCGTCGAGACGAAGATTTTTACGATTTATTCACACAGAAAAGTTGAGATGCTTCGGCTACGAGTCGAGAACAACTTAACAATGTAAAACTAGGTTAGGTTTCGTCCCAGTGCATTTCTTGAGAGTTCATAAAACCGAGCAAAATTTTATTTTATTCAGTAACGGTGTTGATTACGTGAACGTGTTAGATATCCAAAATCTTACAAACGTGGACTTATTGCACTATAAAATTCCTTACTAAAAAAAAAAGTACTGGACATTGTTATTCTGAATGGCTTCCAGAACATATTACATCGGACGTCAACTCTTCAAGAGGATCGGAATCTACACGCATGCAATAATGAAGGTTAATTGTACTCTATTCTCACAGTTTTTAATAACAAAGAACGTGATATGTGACTACATTGCATGTGATGATGATAATTCAATAATAAAAATTATACAAAACAATAAAGTTCTGAACAATGCAAATTATTGATATTTATCTACTATTAAAAAATTGGGATCGTTTGTGAGACTTTTGAGAGCTAAAAACACGGGTTTGTTGAAAAAAGAACGTTGGAACGGAAAATTCCTGTTGATGGGGTCGAAATTATATTCGCTGCACAGTAACGCGGGCGCGATGACTAGTAATGCCGGCTGGACGAATATCAGCCGTGAATTTCTGGAACCTGCAACCAAAACAATGGAAAAAAATAAAAGTTTGGAATATTTTCGATAATCGTAAATTTTTGAAAAATCGTACGACGCATCGATGGGTTAAGAATTACAATGGTGACTGTATGCGATTATTGTGTCTGGGAAATTCTATCAGCACGTGTAATTTTGTTGGAAGTGCACGAGCACGTACAACGTCTCACTAATCATTTGTTGATATTATATGAAGAGCATCGAAGGGCACGTTCCCGTGGATTTTGAACAATGAAATGTTTATATAATGACGTGTTCTCAACTTATGGCGTAAAAGTGAAAAACGTGTCACTTCTGAGACCGGATGTACATATGACTGTATATATATATATATACACATGCGAAACGAATTAATCAGGGAAGCGTTATCTTGAGAATGAGAAACAGCGATTAACGTTTAGGGCTTAAAATTTACGGACTCTTGTAACGATCTCTCGCCTATATCTCACTAGGGTGCTTTTTTTTTCAGCGACATTTTTTTTTTTTCACTCCCATTCGCCTTTTTGTAGGGAATACCTTAAAAAAAAATCCCTGAAAATTTGAGCCCTTAATATTAATTTTAAGTACTCGACCAAGGCGTACAAAGATTTCCCCTTTAAAATATACGTAAAGTTCGATTTTTCTTCTTAAAAGTTCTACAGCTCAGAGGCATTTAATGGTACAACCTTGGTCGATGAGCGGATTTATTCAGAATTAAATGCTCCACAAAAGTGTCCATTGTGGCGTAAGTGTAACTCGAACTGGCGAGGTCGTAGAGGTCACTCAACCCAATTTTTTCATGAAATTCTCGTTTTTTTGCCTCTATCTCGTAAATGACAAGAGCTACAGAAAAAATGGGAATGACAAACTTGGAGGAAATTCAATTTCCTACAAAAAAGTATTCAAGCACCAAATCGCTAACATCGATATTTCTTAAGATATTGGGCTTTTAAGTTGAGGTAGTATGGAATTTTCATGAATTATTGAGCTGGATTGTATAAGTTGTTAATTTATTATTCTTAATTGTCACTTAAATCATTAAATATTTATTTGTTAAGTTGCAAATGATTGAAAAGTTGAATAACTGAACGTTTTGAAACTGAAATTCGAAAAAAAAAAAACATTTTCAAAGTGCTTAAAAATTTTTTTTTCACTTTTCACGAATTTTTCAATTGATTTTCCCCTGATTCTTCTAATTTATTTACCAGTAATTGAATACCTATAAAGTTCTAGTTGAAAATATGTTGTATATACGCAAAATATTTCAATGTTATTTTATATCTATATATCTTGTCTTGCTTATATATAACATATTTTCAACTAGAACTTTATCGGTATTCAATGACTGGTAAATAAATTCGAAGAATCAGGGGAAAATCAGTTGAAAAATTCGTGAAAAGTAAAAAAAAAAATCTAAGCACTTTGAAAATGTTTTTTTTTTTCGAATTTCAGTTTCAAAACGTTGAGTTATTCAACTTTTTAATCATTTGCAACTTAACAAATAAATATTTGATGATTTAAGTGACAATAAAGAATAATAAATTAACAACTTATACAATTTAGCTCAATAATTCATGAAAATTCCATACTACCTCAACTTAAAAGCCCAATATCTCAAGAAATATCGATGTTAGCGATTTGGTGCTTGAATACTTTTTTGTAGGAAATTGAATTTCCTCCAAGTTTGTCATTCCCATTTTTTCTGTAGCTCTTGTCATTTACGAGATAGAGGCAAAAAAACGAGAATTTCATGAAAAAATTGGGTTGAGTGACCTCTACGACCTCGCCAGTTCGAGTTACACTTACGCCACAATGGACACTTTTGTGGAGCATTTAATTCTGAATAAATCCGCTCATCGACCAAGGTTGTACCATTAAATGCCTCTGAGCTGTAGAACTTTTAAGAAGAAAAATCGAACTTTACGTGTATTTTAAAGGGGAAATCTTTGTACGCCTTGGTCGAGTACTTAAAATTAATATTAAGGGCTCAAATTTTCAGGGATTTTTTTTTAAGGTATTCCCTACAAAAAGGCGAGATGGGAGTGAAAAAAAAAAAATGTCGCTGAAAAAAAAAGCACCCTAATATCTCACTGTTCCGTCGACATTCCGCAGCCGTATCGTTATTTCCTTACCGTCAGCGATATTCCTTTTATTTTATGGGATGAGTAAAAAACAAGCGCCTAAATAACTCTCAACTGGCCGTTTAACCTTCAATACGTGAAAATTGCTGATTACAGTTAATTTTGATCCACACGATTTATTCTCACAGGATTCATAGACCGAATAAAAAATGATTAAATGCAGTAGGTTATTTTGAGACGAAAACGTACAAAATTTTAAACGAGAGGGGTGCTGCCATCTGTCGATTGTGAAGCCGGACGAGCTTACAGCGGTTCCAGACCGATGGAGCCACGACTCGGTCGTCCACCACAGTATTACAATTCGCAATGGCGTCTTTTTTTCTGATATCTCTGGAGCTAAAATTTCTCGCGAACGATATTACAAATTGTAATGTCTTGGTAATGATCTTAGAGTATTCAATTCCCGATATTTATGATTCCAAGGAGCACAGAAATTTTGTCTCATGATGAAATGACTGACGCAGGTTTTGTTGCTCACACTCGGAGAGTTATTTGGCCCGAAACTAATGAATGTCGCAACGCCACAACCGGGACAACTGAGTCAATCCAAAGTTCTGGTTTTTTCTTTCTTGCTTGCGACTCGATTAAATTTTCACGCATTTTTTGAATTTTCATCAACCCGGGGTCGGTGACTGTTCTCAAACTTCACTGTTTTTATCTTGTCAGTCAAGGTTATGGAGAGTTTTCATGCATCGCTCGACGTCGAATGTGTAGCTCGGGCTCTCGTTTCTGCCGAGCACAACATAAAGAAGCCTTTGTTGACATAACAAAAAACAACGCTATTTAATCTTTCGGAATCCTTCTATCGTCTTGTGATCGACATTTCGGTTTATAACGCTCATCGGACTACGAAATATTCCTGCTCAATTGATGAGCCCGCAAAGTTGCATCACATAGTCAATATAAATCGTTACGAAAATCCACCAAAATGTGTTCGAAAAATATTACTTTTAATATACGAGACAACATTCTTATCCGTATTTTGAAACTTGATTTTTTTTCACGAAAACGCGATGTTTGCGTCAAATTGAAGTGAGAAGCCGCCATATTTTTCCCATTGTCGTACTACTTTTTCAGACCGCGTAATGAAACGATTCCGAGTTTTCTAATTATTGTACTAAAAAACAAAACTATTCCGTCAGTTTAAATATTTAAATAATTCTCAATATTTCTATAAAAGCGTTTTGAAAAGATTGAGCGATCGAAAAACGATGCAAAGTCAACGTTCTTTTGGCGAGGCAACAATTATGAAAAATAAGTGAAGCATATATCTCGCGAATCGTTGTCGTCCCCTCGTCGCACATTTCGAAAGTCCCGATTTCATGCCCGCACGATATACGTTCGCATGTAGAACTGATTCGTAAATAAGTGACAGTCATAAGGGCGTGTAAGTGTAATTCAGCGTGCGAAATCATTTTTAATGCGTCCATATGTGCATTTTGAAAGCCGTGCAAAGTACGTACCGAGGCAAACATACAAACGTGCGAGTCCCTCACGTTCCGCCCACACGAATTACTGCGATTGAAAACTCGTTCCCTCATATACACACGCGTGTGTTCTCGTTCGTCAAATGTCCTTTTTTGTTGTATTCCGCGTGCAATATGCGTGAATCGTCGTGTATACGTTGTGCACACGTTGAAAAAAGGCGCGGCTGCTCGCACGAGAGACGAGCCGCGTCTTTAATTCAAGGTAAGAGACGTACTGTCGTAGCAACAAGTCAAATAAGCAGTATACATTTCAGACATTTCGAAATGTCCATATTTTACTATTTAATGCAGCAATATGATATGTAGAGCAACCTCGCTCTTTCAAAGCTATAAGCTTCGAAGTGCTTGCCAGTGAAGTGCAGGTATTCATAAACGGAAAGTATTTTTTTGCGTCGCTCGAAGGGAACGACCCAATTTTTAAGGTTAGAACGGTCCGTTTCCCATTTCCGACTGCGTTCCTCGATGTTCGTAATTTTACAGTATTATTTGTAAATCGAATGTTTAAAAAAACGATGGGTACACTTCGTAATCCCGGAGATCATTATCGCATAGGGGAAGGTCGAATGCTACACACGGAGAAGATTGAGGTCGTCGTCGATCCCATTCGGAAAAGTATATTTTAGCGGTCAAACTGAGGTTAGGTTACAGGGGGCGGTTCGTACAAATGGCGGCTGCTCTGTCAGTTGCTCATCGTGAAAGAATTTTGATTTGAACTGTGACAGCCAATGGAGTGGTTTTTTCCGTTTCTTTTTGCTCTTCAATTTATCAAGACGACTCCGATGTTTCATCACTCAAGTTCGAAAAAAAAAAATGATGAAGATTGCAATATAGCCGACGTGATTATTAAAAGTGGTTCAGTTTATGCAACCCCGAGATATTCAATATGATGGGCATAATAATTTGACGCTGAAACGTGAATATAAAATTTCTAGAATCACGAGAAAAAAAGGTTCGTTAAATTAACTTTGAATTGGAAATGAATTTTCGTGACGTCTTATATTAAAATTCCTAAATCTCGATGAATTATTAACCATTCTTATACGATTCGAGTGAATTTCACCTCGTATTAACCGTAGTCGCCTCATGCTAAAAAGCTCAAAAACAATTGTACACTGTTTGCTCGTACCGAAAGAACTCAAGCACGAACCTAATAATCTACTCGATAGTAATACCGTGAAAAAAAAAGAAATAAAGCCTTTCCTCCGTCTTCGCGAAGCGCTCTTATTATCGTCGTTCGTTTTGCTCGAGTGCGTCTGCTCGTTGACGTGCCCACGGAGCACACACATAGTCCGGCCTAGATCTCTATTGCTTGTTCATCGGAACTTACGTGCGTGTGTGGACTTTGCTATTTTTTTAGTTTTTCTTTTTTTTTACAGTACAGCACAGTCTCTTCATCGTCGACGACGTCGTGGTCGCATACAACGCGAGGTCACTGACGCTTTATGGTCACGTGACGCGTCACACTGGCGCAATCTTGCCGAAATACGCGCGGAAAAAGAAGAGCCAGAATATTACGAGATTCGATTACGATTTTCAAGCTTCGTACATAAAATACGAGATTTTGGAATGCGTAAAAGAAACGTTCATGAAAATACTGAAAATAGATTTATCTTCGATTCTGACCTCTTTCAATAAATCAAAAGAGAAAAAATACGGAAAGGACCGCGAGAAAGAGAGAGAGCGCGAGCTTTCCCCCGTGCTAAGCTCCGAGCCGATGGCGATCGGCGGATATCCGTTTAATTCGTCGTCGCTCCCCTCTTTGAAAAGCCCATGCACGTACTCTCATACGTTTGTGGTGGAGAGTACTCTTTCTGTGTACTGCTATTCCGACGGCTTCGCTCGCCGTGCCGAGAGAGCCGGAGAACGAACGAAAGAGAGAAAAGCGCGAGGAACGGGGCGGGAGGGAGGGAGGGAGACCCAGAGAAAGAGAGAACGAGCGAAGAGTCGTGTGTGCCGGTGACGCCGCGCGGCGCTTCAGTCGCGGATTTACTCGCGCCCTGCGGCTCTCATGCACGTTAAGCGTATACATCGCGTTTACGTGTATTATGGCGCGGCGCGTATAACGTGGAATAAGTGTGTATACGGAGAGTTGCGCGCGGGAGTTGCGTCGTCGGCGGGTGGACGGGTGGGCGTCGAGAGGGAGACACTGGCAAGGAGGATCGGGAGGGCGAGGGGAGGGGGGCGCAGCGAAGGCAACGAGAGTCGTGGCCAGTAGCTCCCAGGCAGCGAATCCGCGAGCAACCTCGCGGCTTCGGGTTCAGGGCTAATCGCGAAACATTATCACACTCCGCATATATTTATATATAGATATATAAATATGTATATGGACATAAATATATACATATAAATGTAATGTATATTGAAACGGGCTCTGACTTTATCCAGTCTACCTAGCGCACAGTTTAATCGGCCTGGCCTTCGGACGAATACTAAATCCCTGTCGAAGAATTAATCTGCAGATCCAAGAGTATCGTTGTCTCACTGAAACATATAGCGAATCAGTTTGAACTGCGGGTCAGCGAACCTCCGTCATCGTGGCATCGGCAGCGGCAGCAGCAGCAGCAGCAGCAGCAACAGCAGTGGCTATACGGAGACGGTTCTACACACCTTTATAGCAACGTACACAGTGCATCAAAAATTTCTCTACCTACTGCATTATCCGTACGAGCTGACGATCATTATCAAAGAGTCTGCCGTCTCTCCTTCGCAATCCGCCTTTCTCGCGGACGCCCACCGAAACTAGCTCCGTTGCATGGAGGATTAAAAAAAAGCGTAAAACAGTTGGAACAATTACATCGGATACGCTCTGAAAATTGGATCGCGGGAAACGCGAATACGGGAAGGAAGCACACGACTCGGCTGTTTACGAATACGATTTTCAACGTTTTTGTACGAGGCTCAACATCTGATCGAGCGCCATATTTGAAAAAAGAAAAACATGAGGGAGACGTCCGAGTTTTTGAGCGCCGCGACGACCTCTAATCCACGCAGATCGGCGATACGAGCACTCGAACATCGCGCAGTAATAACCCTCGAGTTTAACCAAGCGAGATTTAGCCCGAACGTGCGATGGTGAGAGGAGCGACTCTGGCTCACAGAAGCGAAGAAAACAACGTTATTTACGGAGGCTCCGTACACCATCGCATGGGCATTATCGTGCGCGGATAGTTTTCGGTCGAAGAGCGCGAGCAGTGTTGTTTGTGTACAATTGTGCCAGTGCGTAACTCCGATGTGTCGTGCTTCGTCAGTGTGATCGTGCGTCCTCAGATAAGATTTCGTTCGTGCGCGCTTGTGGTGAGGAAGAAAAAGAAGAAGAAGAAGAAGAAGATAGAAATAAGGTGATTCGAAGACTAGTGTCGTCGTCGAGTCTCCATTAGTTTTTTGTTCTACGATTATATCAGGATCGAGTTCAACTGGTATCGGGCACCGACTGAAAGAGCTTAAAATCGGGGTGGATGGAGTGATGAGCGGGGCCCCTGCAAGGGGCGCAGTGCCCCGTCGTCCACGACGCCATCATCATCACCACCATCACCATCGTCATCATCATCATCGTCAGCATCGACATCACGAGCATCACGATAACAATAATGACGAGGACGAGCGACAGCTCGAAGCGGCCGGTAATTACGGTGAAAAAGGTCATTCCAAGGTCAACGAGATAAATCGACCGAAAGTTAATCCGATATTTCTGTGGGCGCTGCAACGCGAACAGAGAATAATCCAAGTTCGCTGCGAGGATTACGACAAGAGGAATCGCATTAAACTGACGAAAACGGCGCACGGCTGGCGCTCGATACCACGCACAGCCTCCAACGTGTACACCAACGGACACCCCTGCGTCGAACGTATATGCGAAAGTCCGGCCGGTGTTACCTCACTCTCGTCGGTAAGTTCGTCGCCAAACTCCTCGAGATGGTCACCCGCAACTATTTCGTCCTCGAATCACGCAGCTTGGTCCGTATCGTCGGCGAGAAGCGGCAGCAGCAGTCGGAGCAGCAGCCATCTAGCGGCGATCTCGTCACCGAGCCAAGAGGGCGGCGAGACGAGTCGAGAGGTCGGCCTCGGCGACGCCTCATCCGTTGCCTCAAGATCCCGAACCCAGAGCGACGGCGAATCGATCAACGATTTCGATTATGCCTGTCCGCGTAGCGCCGCCAAGCTCCGGCGCATTGGCAAAGACGTGCGCAAGAGGCGCCGTCGGGACGCCATTTGTACAGCCCGATCGGAGAAAACGCGAAAAGCTTTAAACAACACTGCGGAAACGCGGGACTGCCTTTTGTTGAGTACGTGGAACGAGGAAACGGAAAGTAATAAAAATAATGATGAAAACTCGACGGATCGGGTGACCGGGCTCGGGGACGTCGGCCTCGAGAACACCAGCGCTCCGAGAACCAATGAAACGCGAAAGAAACGTAAACACGAGAGGAACCTCGAAGCCGAGAAACGCAAGAGGCGACGGAGGAATTCGGAGGGCCTCGATTCGTCGGCTGGCTTGTCGGTAATGAGCTCCCCAAGATCCTGGGAACGACTGATGAACGGCACCAGGTTCCTCCACAGCGGACCCGTCGCCGATCGGTCCCGGCCAGCGCGGCAACGCGACTCGGAAGACGACGACGACGCTGTCAACGAGGACGAAGAACGAGGGAGCCGAGATTACGAGAAACCCGACGAGTCAACGATACGCGTGAATAATTTTGGAACGATAGACCTGGAGAGAGCGAGGAAGGATCAACACCTGCAGCCAAGGGTCGTACTGGAACAGTTGAGACTTTCCGGAACGTCGGACACCGTCGCGCGCAAACCGGCCAACAACTCTTACGAGAATTATGCAGAAAGAGAAGCGGAGCAGGAGAAGGAAATTCGAGATGAAGCGCGGGAAGGGAAGGAGCGGGAGGCCGACGACTCGGACAAGTCCCACCGCCTCGGCGAGTTCGATTCCAAAGAAAGGGGACGAAAGAAGACTGTATCAATGTCCGACAAGTCGGAAATTCGTGATATTCTTAGTATGCTAGATTCCACGGGTTCGCCGGTCCTAGCGACCGACACTCCCACAGCACATCTACCGAGTTCCCTCGATTCAACGAAAACCAATATTTCCAGCTGCTACGAAAATCGTGACTGCGCTAAACAGTCGGTTAATCCGGGACGCGAGGAGCCGGACAAGAACCGTTTGCCGCCCGCTTCGTCGCCGATAATCGGAAGAACGTCGACGAAGAGCTCGATCTCGGATATCTCGAGTGGGCGCTCGTCGGAGCACGCGAGTAGGGATCCGGTGTCGCGTTTGACGACGAGGAATCTCGTCGGTGGGAAGCGAAGCGATTCGCCTTCCGCCGAGCGAGAGCGAGTCGTCAACGGTAAGACACACCGAAGAGGAAACATCGGGGAGACCGTTGACTCGGGATTTTCGGAACTTGGCACGAGCTCGGAGATACTCGAGGCATTGAGAAGCACTCCGGGACTGTCGGTGTCCGTCACGACGAGGCCGAATCCCAGCGAGCCACGTCACGAGTCTACCGAGAACGTAGCTCGGAATCCGTACAAACGTCCAGCCTCCGCCGTCTATCTCGATAAACTTTTGCCAAACTCGCCTCAACAGAGCCGACAATCGGCTCCGCCCACGCCTTGCTTCGCCAATTCAGAGGTGACGTGTTCTCAAGAGCCCGGTAATGAACTCACCCTCGAAGCTATTCTCGCGACGCCGGGAGCGCGATCCTCCGAGAAGCTTAGCGGACCGGGGCTGGCTGCGATTGTAAATCGACTGTCGAGCCGTCCTAAACAAGCGCACAGCGTTCCGGACTACGCTGGAAAAAGATTGGACCAAAGGACGAAGGATGCGCGACTGGATTGTCCGCCCGGTGAAACGGCCAACCGCGAAAGGAGCGATAAGCAGAACCCGGGCAACGGAGACATCGCGAGAACGTCCAGGCCGCTGGAGAAGCGGTTGCAGCCTCCCCCGCGTCATCGGAGCCAGCAGCCCCGTCACAATTACAGGAGTGCCAACCGGACTAACCCCTTAAGGATCGTTCCACCGGCGAAACAGTTGCGCCATCTAATGGACAATTCAAAAATCCCAATACCCGATCCCCTCCTGGTGCCGCGTGACCGTTTGCCCGCCCTGGCCGCGGCTCCAGCGATCGAAATTCCGAAACTCCTCGCCGCCAGGCCAGAGCTCAGGCTACCCGAAGCTCTGACGAGGCCGGATCTGCTCAGGGACCCGGACCTTCTCGTCATATCTTTGGCCCATCTCCAGCAAGTCCTTGACCAGGGGGACGGTTCCGTCTGCGAATACACGTACCGGCCACCGCACCCGACGGCCTTCGGTGACGAGGACGAGGAAGAGTTCGGCGAAGAGGACGAATTGATCGAGCGGGAGGACGTCGACGAAGAGGAAGAGGAGGAGGACGACGGTGTCGAGGACTTGGAGGAAGAAGAAGATCAGGACGTTCCGGAACAGAGCCTCAGCCTCTACCGCAGCGAGTCCATCGACGCGGCGAGAGTTCGCGGCCTCGCCGATGGAAAACCAAGGAATCAACGACGACCGCCCAAATTAATTAGCTGTAAGCCCATAGGTAGCCTCATGCCAGGGCCCATAGATCTCTCCCGAAACTGCAGCATCCGTTCGACTCATCCCAACCGATCTGGACCTACGTTCGCACCTGGATTCCGTCAATCGGACGCACCGACGACCCAGTTACCACCCCCGCCATTGCTCAGGGTACGCAGCGGCTTGCTGAAACAGGAGTCCGAAGTTTCTTCTACCGAGATTCCCTCGCCCTGCGTTCAGGATGATTCGCATCTGTGGCATCCGCTCTTCGGAAGGTAGTTACAATCAATCGTCGTCGTCGTAAGCGTTATCGTTTAAAAAATCAGCCTCGCTCGTGCCCAGGCGAGGTGGTTTATTTTAAGGAGCATATAGGATAGAAGCTAGTTTTAAAAACCCAAGTACAGCGAGTTGGCTAGCGAATGAAAAATGTCTAGGGAGCAAATAAGCAAATAACGGCTGATTACGGTCATTACTACGAGTATCCGCAAGCGTATGCTTCCGACAGCAATTTTTCCACCGCTTTTTCATCCTACAGGTGCTTAGTATATTTTAATATTGGAAAAATAGCCGGTGACCCCAACGCAACGTAGAAAAGGATCGTGACATTTGTCGTGTAATTTTCCATACGTGTTTGGAGGCGTGCTGGACGCAAGGGTTGCGTTATCGCCGAGTTCGAAGAGGGAGACGGAGGATCGTAACCCTCTTCCGCCCCGCACTTGTCTCTTTTCAGCGTGCAAGTGCGCCCCTTTAAAGGGAATCGATGCGAGTGTGTTTTGTGCTGTGGGAAGGAGAGAGAAGCCCTCTCGGCGAGGGAATCGCTCGAAAGCTCGACGTCGGCGCTCCCGATCGATCCGCGTTGCGACGCTGTTGCCTTCTCTCTCTTCTTTCTCTACCTCTCCTACTCTACTCTACTCTCTGTGCACCGACTACTACGCTCTAGGCCAATATCACGTTATATTCTCTTTTAGCTCTGGCTCTCCTTTCTACCGAAGCCCTCGCACTTTCGACATGCCTCTTCTTCGTCCTTTTAACAAAGTTTTCAATCGAACCCAACGGAGGCCTCCAAAGTTTATTCGAATTTCGAGCTTCCTCGCGCGTTGTTTCTATCGGTACAAGATTCAACTTTACACTTCGGTTTCGTCCAGTCCCCCGGCCACTCGGCATACTTTTTATTTTTCGAAACTTTAACCGTACCCACGCGACTCTTCGTGCGAACGTTTGCTCCCGTACGTTGGTTTTCCTCTTTCAAAAATTCATTTGTACAAGCAGCATGCAAACACGCTGAAAACTTGATAACTCCCCGGCCTTCGATCGGGCACACGAAAGTTTCAGCTTCGAGCAATTCGGGCCTGTGCAGTGACGGGAGCGACGACACACGGCTTTTGGCACGGGCCAACGTTCACCGTGATTTACCTCCTCTCTCTCTCTCCCCGTGGAAGCGACGTGCTTCGAAGACGTCGTCGTCTCCCCGAGAAGCAGAAGGATCGCTTCTTGCTTTTTCTTCTCTCCCTCCCTCGCTCCGTCTCTCGCTCTTTTTAAAGGAAAGGTGACGCTCGAACCTCGCGAAGCTTGGACGCGTGCGCAAAAGCTCTCCCCCACGTTCACCTCGATCGATCCTCGTCGCACACACCCCGTCCCTAATGTATCTCCGAATCCTAGCCAACGACTGTGTAACACAACGTTTGCACTCGTACGACGACGCCTAAAGAGGTTGCTGCTTCGGTATACTTGTATATATTATTTTATACGCGAACGTACCTCAAAGCCACGTTTGTGCTTTTGCTCCGCCATCTACCTCCGATACCCGTCTAATACTAATAATATCGTGACGGTTCAACCAACTTGTGCCTTTCTTCTTCTCGTCCGCACACCTCTCGCTCCCTCGGTGCTCTTCTTCCTCTTTCTATACACGTCGATGCTTTATTTCAGTCTTCCTCCGACCCTTTTTTCCTCTATTTCGGTATCATTTCATAACTATTCAGCGCCAATCCTCGGGGGCTTAAATTTTCCCATTTGCACCGCTCTCTTCGTCTCTCGTTACGAGCAAAAAAGTTTTTTGCTCATCGAGGGGCGCGTCGTGCGCCTCGCATCGGGCCTGCGAAATTTCACGAACTTCATTATCGTCCTGGATTGCCTCGTGTCAGCGATAACCTCGGTCTTCGTTAGTCGCACGAAATCTCAACAAAAGTTGACGGAGCATGTTCGATGTATAATTCAAAGGGCAAAAAGTTTCGAGCCTGTCGATCCATCTTTTATAGGGAATTCTCCCCCCCCGTGCCTTTTCCATATACTACCAATGTCTTGTTTCGCGGCTATCGTGGGCACTGTCATTTGTAAGGTTTTCCTTTCGCGCAGTCTGGCTTCGAGCCGGCCAAAAGTTTCGATCGACCGTTTACATTTTATATAAAAATAGCTGATGCTCGTGCATACGCGAAAGAGAAAAATCAGAAATTCCCGTGGTTTTTCCTCACTGGCGGTCGGCAGTTAAAAACGAACGATATTGAGACGTTGATTGAGCTTTTGTTGCTCTCTCCGTTGGCAATTCGAACCAGCCGGCGAGAAGGCGGGTACAACGGCTTCTCATTATTATTTCCTTGAATAGGTTGAAAAATCGATTGGGAAATAATTAAAATGTACAGGAGCGTTTAACAGTGAAAAATGATTGGGGCTTGCGGCTGAAAACTTTTTGTTGCAACGTCGTCGCCGTGCAACGCGGTCTTACGAGATTAATGACTCATCGGAAAAGAGCGGGTGAAAAATTATCCTTCGAAACTTGCGTCGAGTTATTATTTGAAATCTTAATTACGCAATCGAGAGGCAGCTTGAATTAACAACTATAAAAGATGAAGCAATAGTGTTTAATTCTCGAAGCGTCGCGAATGAACGTGCAATTTGTTTCGCGGTTCTCCCCATACGAGCAACTTTTTAATAACCCCGTTATACCAGCCGTGGAGTATACACATCGTTCGGAGAAGCCTGGCTGGAGGAAAAAAAGCTTTTTCCCCCTGTCGTCGTTTTCGCTTGAAAAGCTCGATCGTACCGAGTCCCCCTATTTTACTTTTTTTTTTCCATTCTTTTTACCGAATTACAAACCTATGTCTCTATTGGGTACAAATACGTATTATTATTTTTACGATTTCCCTTTGTATGTTTACAGTCAGAAAAGACAAATGCAACAACACCAACGCCAACAGCAGCAACAGCCGGCGCCTCAGGCGCAGCAGCAGCAACAACAGAGCCACCGAACACCCTGGCACAGGACAACACTCGCATCTTGACCTTCGCACATGATCGATCTTGACTAAGAGACTTTCTTCTTTCGGCGTGATTGAAAAAACGAAAAATCGTTGTTTTTCCCAGCACGCGTGTTATCGAGGAAAGTTTTCACTTACGCAATAGCCTCGCGTATCTAAATATATACAGAAATCCAATCCCCTCCCCCAGGCTCGTCAATAATTAATCGTATCGTACGCATTAGACATGTGCGGTATTGAAAAATTGGAAAATTACTATCTTCCATATGTTTTTATGATACCCGTGAATAAGAGAGGTTTGTGATTCTCGTGTACGGAGGAAAAAACGTCTCGGCAGGGAGGAGAACTGTCTCTGTTGAAAATATTTGTTTAACCTCGTTGTTTTTATTTTTAACGAGCTTCGTCGTTGGAACTCGTGTCGGGACTCTAGTGCAATAAAAAATAAAGAAGCGTGGGGGGCGCCGCGAGCTGCATGGAAGCATTTGGCGATTTTACACACGAAATTCGGTGAATCGCAAGCACGACGAAAAATCGAACGAATGAATACATCTATTTTTTTAACGAACCCCCGCTTCGATTGTGAAATGAAATATTATTGAGACTCGAGAGACTAAATATACTGAGCGCATAACCTCTCTGTTTTCGAGCGTTGCTATCTCAAGATTTGAACCTCTCGAATATTTGACCGATAACGTCTAATCCGAAAAAAAAGCGTAGCTGCGATGTTTCCCTTGCCGTGAAAAACATGCTTTCGTTTTTATTATTTATTCGGTAACAAAAAACTCGCGTGCGGCATTTGTAGTTTGTTGACACTGACTGTATCGCCAAAGCTTCTTACAGCGCTCGAGAAGAGGGCGGCACAGCAGCTGTGTATCAACGAAAAAGAACGAGAAGAAAGAGAGCGAGAGAAAAAATATGCTCGCGCGCGCGTTACGTGATTATTAACACACTCGTGCGTGTTTCACATGTCTTCATACCAAGCAAAGAAAGAGCGCTGTTTCCTCGTCCCTCGGATTGTTCGGGCAATTTCGAGGCTTTGGATCACCGCAAAATCGAGCGAATAATAGGGAGAGAAAAAATGATAGTTTGTGCATGGTCGCGTGGGCAAGTAAACGAGCAAAGTGTATCGATTACAGTATCGCTATTGACCGATCGCAGAAGAAGCCCCCTGCGAGCACCTCTTCCTCTTCGAAGGGTTCAAATCCTCTGATCCGTTTTCCTCTTTCATTTCTTATCATCACAAAAACTTGTCTCATAACACGTTGCTCTTCGTCCCGGAGACTAACCGCTTTAAGTCCCAGAAGAATGAAAAAACAAAATAGAACCGGGGTATGTGCAACACTTGTTTAAATTATACAATCATTATTATTATTATTATTATTATCATTATCATCATCACAAATAACAGACACCGCGAATCGCGTTGCACGAAAAATTGAGAGACTTGTGGCTATGCATTTGTAATTTAGGTGCTATTCGTTGGTAGTTTCAAAACAAAAATAATTAAATAGTTGACTATAAGAAAATTCCACACCCCGTGCTAGATGAGATAAATTGAAGAGAAAAAAAATGAAATAATTAAAATGTAAATTCGCGGGTGTCGTCGTCCCCCCGTGCGCGTGTGCGGCAACGGGAATAAATCGTTGTAGATAGACTTCACGATAGCTAGGCAAAATGTTTTATATTTATATACCTTGCATTAAATATATATATACGTATATATGTATATAGAAATATATATGTATGTATGTATATTTTGATTATCATTAATATCAATTATTAATTTGAGTAATAAAAGATTTAGGAAGAGTAGCAGTTGGTAGATGTTATGTAATAATCTCATTATGACGTCTGTGACTAAATAGCTGTCTAACAGCTGGAAAAATATAAAATCGCGAGAGAGTTATTTGCTCGGGGCATTTCGCGTTGATCCTCGCTCGCGTTGCGTCGTCATTTTTTCAAACTTGACCATATTTTTTTTTTTTTTTTTTTTTTTTATTTCACCATTCGGCGCTTGAAATAAAAGAAAATAAAAAATAAACAAAGAAATGGAAACACATTCGTTTGATTTTCGGGATATATCGCGATATCATTGAATAACTGCGCGTGACATCGTTGAAAATAAAATGCCACGTTTATATTTATACCCACAGAATCCACGTACACACCGATACTTTTGGACTCGTCTGTACTTGATATAACGCTAATAATCATATAACCGTCAGCGACCATCGCACACCGATCACGAACGCGTGAAAATACGCGTTTTGTATTTTTCGAGACTTAACCCATTGCCCATATAAGAGGAATTAAATGACAAAATAGAACAACAGATGGAGCTTCAAGACATCGGAAAACCGAACCGTGTTGTACGTCGTCGGAACTATAGAAACAAAACAAAATGTATATCTTTTCTCAACCATATAAAATCAAAGCGTTTTTTTGTCGACTGTATTGTATAGATGCTATAATCCTATACATCTTATATATATATGTATATACTTATTAAAACGTATATATATATATATGTGTATATCACGAACTTATATGAAATATTCTGTAAATATACGAAAGACAGATGCAGTGAAATCAATGACGATTTTAGAAAATAACGAGAATTCTTTATTCACACGTTGTGACTTTTCTTCAGGGACCATTCCATTGCTGTTATATATTCCTGCATGATTTCTTTTTTTACACTTTTCATCCCACTCCTTTCACAAACTTTGACAACTATATTTTAAATTGTAGTTGAGCTGGACATTAATGTGAAAATTAATAAATTTATTATATCACGTCTATTTAAAAAAGGAACACTGTTCGATTCGAAAAGAATTGTTTGTTTTTGCGAATTTTTAAATCTGAAAATTTTGACACGGAGAATCTCTGATGGTGAATTTGGAAGGGGATCCTTTTGATTAGTCACCGATGAACTCGCCCGCAACGACGAAGGAATCGACGCTGGGTATCCACTTTTCCTACGTAAGTTAAATTATCGATGGTCCACTCTGGCGATAAAACAGGCTCGCGTCGATATTCTCAGAGTATGTCGGAAAGTTGATGAAGAAAAGGAGCAGGTGTTTGAATTTTTCCGTTACAACGGTCATAATCGAATTTTGGAGAATATCGGGGATGGAACATCGAAGACGCGCTGTGATTGTGAATTTGTCAACAACCATATCACTCGTCGTGTTACCGATTGTGGTGCCATGCCCAAAGATGCGGCGAAAAAACGCACTACTCAATGTAGCATCGTTAAAATAAAAATCCGCGAATTCAATCGAAGCTAACCTTATGACATTCGTCGCTTCAAGAATTCGCGAAAGGTTCAAACTATCCAATCTTTTTCTAATTTCATCGTGAATTTTTCGAGCGCTCGAGAGGCACGCACATCTTTTTTCAGCAAAGTGATATATAATCAAGAATATTCGAATTAACGCCGGGTCGTGAGAGGGGGGAAAGGTTAAAATGACCAAAACCTTCAAAATTTACGACGGGCGCTGTGAGCAGCAGCGGGGGAGAGCGAATTCTGGGTATAGAGGTCACTAGCCTCAGTATGAGAGTTTCTTTCGCGACGGGGGCATGTCATATAGCGTTTTCGTAATTTTTATCGTGAGAAACGTTCTTTTTTATCGCCGATCAGTAGCGCCGAGTGTGTTATTGTACGACAATATGTGAAAGAAAAAAGTTTGCGCAGCGAAAAGAAATTATTATTTAGAATATCCGATTCGGTGTTGTAGAAGAAAACATGATTATTATTTTTGTTGGTTATGGAAGAGATTTTAGTGTGTGACGCAGATAAAGTTGCATTGCGCGCTCCTCCGACCGGCCTCTGGAACGAATTAGCCAGCTTTGGTTAGTTTTTTTTTTCCACTTGAGACTTTTTCACTCGAAAAACAGTTTTCTCCTTCATTTTTGCATTCTTCCGTGTAATTTCCACCGCAACCTATTAGAATTTTGTTTTTTTTTTCCCCTCACCCAGTCGCCACCGTAAAAAGTGCATCACGAGCGAGAGAGCGATAATAAAAAAGTGAGGTTATGTGAGCTTTCGCGATCGCGATAAACTTTGTCAAAATATCTCGCTTTTTCATTGAATTTCGCAATGCTCCGATACAAAAATTTCACATAAACACAAACGTCGCGTAATACACCGGACTTGTCCTTCGTATCAAAATCAATAATTCGTTCGAACATGGAAAAAAAAGTATTATTGTCACGAAATTTGCTCATTTCCTTGAATTTGAACTCGTGAATACCGGACTGTCTTTCGAAACAAAATCAATAATTCGTTCGAACATGGAAAAAAAAGTATTATTGTGATGAAATTTGCTTATTTCCTAGAATTTGAACTCGTGAATGTGAAAAACTTGAGTCAACACTATTGTTTCAAATAAATAATCGAATTCTCGCAGAAGAAACGAGGCGCATGAGATTTTTCACGAAAAATGAGAGCAACCAATTGGAATTTAAAAAAATGACTGAAAAAAGTCAGTTGATTAAGTATTTTATATTTAGTGCTCAATAATCGTCGATGTAATAAGTGGTGAACCGTCGTGAGAATGACAATTACACAGAGCGAGGAACAAAGTGTTAAATCCTTGAGTAAAATCGTCTTAATCTCGTGAATATACGCGAATTAATTGTTTTTTATAACAAAATTCGTTTTTACAAGAAATACGTAGTAATTCGTAATAAAAAGACACCAAGAATCAACGACGATGAGTGATAATTCGAACGACCGAAAGATCAAAGAATCGCGAAAGTATTAGTGACGCCCGTTCATCGTCGAACCATCGAAATTAAGGTGGAAATTGGAAATTAACGATTTCACCGCATATACCGATTAAAGTGGAGATAAATAAAACCAAATTTTCGATGTAATTTTGCTCGGAGCTTTTCGTCGGTTACCGCAATCGGGTAAGGCGGCGAGCTTCCTTACCGACTGGCGCACTTTACCGGAAGAATTTGGCGTCCGACGAGAAAAAACTGTTTTACTGGCCGCGGTGAGCCTCGAGGGCGTCGACAAAGCGAATGTCCGCGGGGAAATGTTAACCCTAAAACGGTAACGAGTGTCCCGAGTGTTTCACTGATTGTTTCATTGTTCTCTGATGAAAAATAGTGAATAAATAAATTTAAAAAAAAATAAAAAAAAAAAAAAAAGATGGAAACAGAATCGGCGAGGATGGAGAACCCGAAGAAAGTGTCGGAGGATTCGAAAAAGCTCGAGAAACCAACGGACTCGTTGGAATCCGTTGAGGCGCAGGATAAAAAAGGTGAATCGATGCCCGAAGAAGAATCGAAAGATTCGAACGGGACTGATGAAGTTTCCGGTAAGGAAAAAGGCTCCGAAACAAAAGAGGCTTCTGCCGAAAAGCGCGAGTCGGGCTCGCAGGCCGGAGAAGAAGTTTGCCCCAGTGTTACGGACGAAAGTAGAAAGTCGGCCGTTCCAGCGGCGGCCATTCCTCCGCGAGAAAAGTCTCCCGTTCGCCCGAATAAAAGCGAAGTCAGAGCGCTCCCTGCGGAGGATGCCAAGGCCCGTAGAAGCTCGGAAAACCCCGGCGACGATCCCGGGATCGCGGGGGACAAAGAAGAGTTGTCCCCGTTGGCGAAGCCGGCCCCCGAGTTCGAGCCGAGAACCTCGAAATCCCCGAAGCCCGAGAGCACTCCGAAGAAGCTCGGCGGCTCCTCGGAGCCTCGCGATCGCTCAGCATCCCCGGAAGCTCGCTCGGCGCGTGAAAATCCGAAAGTAACCGAAGCCCCGGAGGAAGAGGATCTCGAGAACGGGCAGAACGAGGAGGAGGAGGAGGAGGAGGAGGAGGAAGAGGACGGGACCATCGACGACGAGATCGTCGAGCACGAGGAAGAGTCGTCCGGGAACGTGGTGGAGGCACCGCAAGTCGGAATAGTGGGGCCCCCGACCGCGGTGCGGGACATAGTGAACGACGAGGAGCTCGGCACGACCGAGTCGTCCTCGTTGCCGAGTGACTCGAAAACAAACGAGACGAAAAAGAGCAGCGGCAACCGGGGGCCGGACGTCGCGGAGTGGGTCGAGCGCTCGCGTTTGACGAACGACGCCAAGGAGGAAAACAACGGCGGCAGCACCGCCGGCAAAGCACCCAAGCGAAGGAAGAAAAGTCCGATCGATGTTGGCGCGCCCGGGGGGGGCTCGAGAAACTCCCAAAAAATCGTAACCAGCATTATTAGGAGGAGCATCAAGTGGTGAGTCGCTGCTGTAATCCCGCGCGCATCGATTCGATTATTCCTCGAGATACTCGCAACATCCTGTGTACTCTTGAATTTCAGCGGACACGAGAGTTTAACGCCCGAGAGGGGAACGCAGCGCGATGGACCCTCGAGGTCCGTTCACCGCACCCCAATATCCCAAGTGTGAGTCGCTCCGTATGAATGTGTGCGTGCTCGTCGAGAAATACCACGAGTTCCGTGCGAGACCCGCTCAGGCCGGGAGATCACTGAAAACGTCTTTTAACGATGCCTCCACAGTCGAGCACAATTTCTCGATTCTTCGAGAGTATATTCGAGGCTCTCTCGAGCGACCTAAATCATTTCGGTAGACCGAGCGATCATTCCGATTTCCCAGTCGAGCTTCATGAACCCTGGCTTCCTCGAGGCGGAACGCTCCCGTCTGCAAAGGACGAGGAATTTTTGCGCAAATTGCTCGATACGTTCGAGCATTAATCGAACGAGTTTCTTTCAGTCGAACTTATGGAAAAGCGGGGGGGGGGGGGGGGGAAACAAGGAATAATTGACGCTTTTGGATAAAAAGCCTGTCAGGGTAACTCTCGCGAAACTCGCAGTCATTTCTTCGTACCGTTTATCTGTGCAACGTGCACGCAGGCGGTGGTCAGACTCGTATTTCATTATTTAACCTGGAAAACCTCTCGTCTCAGCGACTGCACGAGAATTTAGTTTCTGCTTTTCAATTAACATGAAAAAAAAAAAAAAAAATGATAATTGTGTACTTTTAGACGAAAAAATGAGTTTTTCGAAGTAGAAAGTTCGGAAGAAGGGCATGACGTGTAGTTTCGTTTGTTTCAAGACTTTTGGACTGGGGATTTCGGAGGTCGTGGAAACGAATGAATGACGAGGGAGAAGAAGCGAGAATTCTGGAGACGAGACATGAAAAATATTGACTAATAAATAACATTCAACTTATTCGTATAAAATAATAAAAATTTGTTGTTATACGACAATTGTAACACCATGATGTTCCCAATTTTGGCCTCTCGTTTTACATCTCAAAATATCAAACGTTTGCTCTGACAGCAGCAACGCAGGGTTTCAGCATTTTACTGTTGGCTGCTCTGCTCAGCTCGAGGGCAAGCTGAAAGTCGCGCGCACTGTTCGTATACAGCTATACGAGAGTGCGTTGATCGACGCGACGTTGCCGCGTTCGAAGCTGCGCCCGCCAGAGGAGAGAGACAAACTTCGTTTATTAATTTTCTTTTGCACATTGCGGATAAACGGTACGGCGAAATCAGCGCAAATTTCGCGAGAGTTGTCTCGACAGTTGGCTCATATACTGGTCTTCGTTTAATCAAAAAGTTGCTTTTTTAACAGCAGCTTTTCAATGATTTTATACGCTTTTCCATTAGATCCCGTTAAAATTTCGCTAGCAAATAGTTTACACACTTTCCAAGGTATCCACAGAATTTGCATAAAAATTACGACGCTGAAGTTTCCAACGTTGGACTCCAACGAAATGAACGAAAAAAACGTTTTTAATTCACCAATTGTTTATTTCATGAATCGTTGGTGCAGCTTGAAAAACTACGAATCGCAAATTTGGCAGGGAACAAAATAGGAGAATTACTGGAATTATTGGAGAGTTTTTTTCGATCATTTCGTTGGACTCCAACGTTGGAAACTTCAGCGTCATTAAAAATTCCTCTTTTTATGTTCCACCTTAATAAACGAAGTTTGTTTCGCGCATAAGCGTCGCATCGATGAACGCGTTCTCTTATTCTCTATGTAAACAGTGCGATTTACAGTTTGGCATTGCTGCTGTCAAAGCCACCGCTGCGAAAGGTTTAATATTTTGGAATATAAAAGCAGCTTTTTTTCGCCAAAATTAGGGACATTGCGGTTGAAATAATTGTTTTTTCGTCTTAAAGTACACAATTATGGTTTTACGTGTAGATTTAAAACCAGGACAAAATTCACGTGGGTAAGGCGAGAGGCTTGCGACGCCGAAGTTTGCAGCGTTCGAGTCCAACGATAATTCCAGCCAATCTCAAATTTTGTTCGCTGCTGCTGAAGTAGCCCAAGTTTTTCGTGAAATAAAAAATTGGTGAATTTACAAAAAATGTTTTTGAGAGACTTCCCGTGCTCAAGCACAGGAGTACCCTTCTCGCTAGCTGCCCCGCAGAAGGGGTACCGTTCTACCTTAATTCGAATGGCACTTGGAAGAGGTCCAAATTATACTCGCTCTTCCGGTGAGCGAAGCGTCCGAGTGACCTCGGATTTAAAAAAACCTGCAAAATCCCGCTCATCGAGCTCGCGATGGCCCGACTAAAAAGCTGAGAAAAAGCTCCACGAAATTCTTGCGTTCCATGATGAAACTCGGGAGGCAAAAACCATCGTGGGTTTTTTTGAAAAACCTTTTGTTTGAAAACTGTTTTAAACTAATCCTGAGATCGCGACGAACCAGTAGAATTTTCATTTTCATTTTGTAACGCCGAAAAGTTTCTTGAAAACGATTTTTTATTCGTAATGTTGAATTTTCCCGCGGAAACGGTAGCCGCCGTGCTGTTTCGGTTCGCGACGTCACGACCGTTAGTAAAGGAAACAACTTTGAAAGGGCAAGCAACAAAATCTTGTGTATCATATTGGAATATTGCTACTTTCTGATTTTCACAAAAGCCTCTTCCATTATGCGATTTTAATAAAACAAATGACACGAAAGTCCACAGACGTCACGATAACTTGTAAAATTTCAAAACAACACAAAGCGCACGATCAACGATCGTTTGCCACCGGTTTGACGTCACGTTGGAATCCGATATGGCGCGGATGGCGTTTCAGACGTTTGAAAAACAGCCGAAAAAAGACGATTTTTAAAATCGACTCGTATGCATTTTCATTTCTCGTTAATTTTTCACAAAATCTGCACGGTGATACTTTTATACGAGTATTTCGAATGAATACACAGAAAAATTTGCCATGCTTTGTAGCAGCGCTCTTCTACATCGCCATTCTATTACATTTCACCAAAGTGCATAGTAACTTTGACGCCGAAGCAGTTATCTCAAATTTCACTATGTACGACAGGCAAAATTTAGGTCTGTCACATTCTTACATCGAACGTCGCATCGATATTCGAATGTCACCGTGTCGTCTTGGTGAAATGTCGAAAATTTTTGTATCGTTGAGTCGCACCGTCCGAAATGAAGTAAATTTTCTTTTTGACAAAGATTTACCTGACAAAGTCCGCTCACGAACGAAGCGATTGCTTGAAATTTCGCCATGTGCCACTAGTTAATTTTCATGTTTATACTCGCAAAGCCTCGTAAAAGTGAAAAGGAAAGTACAAAACTATGCAATTTTTCGTATAGCACAGAGAAACGATTGCTACGTTATTTCTTAAATTTTCATCAAATCGTTGCGTAATTTCCTATGCTTTTAATCAAAATTCCCTCGGTGTTCATCGTTGATACAGTACAGCGCATTATTTGCTACACGGAGGGACTTTTATAGCAAAAATTGCTGTGTTTTCATAGTAACGTCGGACCTACAATAATAATCGCTACAGAGTGTGTCAAATAATGCAAAAGTTTGGGGGAACCATTGCCACAGTTCACAGTAAATAACGCGCCGTACTATATCGAAAATGAAAACTGAGCGAATTTTGATGAAAAACAATTGATTTGACGAAAATTTAGGAGATAACATAGCAGTCGTTTCTCTGTGCTACACGAAGAATTGCATAGTTTTTTCACACAATGTAAAAAAATATATACAAAAATGCATCTTTATGACAGATTTCGTAAAAAGTAAACGAGAAACGTCAATATTTATTCATAAAAATCCAATGTAAATTTTACAATTCAATTTTAAAAATCGTCCTTTTTCACCTGTTTTTCAAACGTCTAAAACGCCATCCGCCATGCTGGATTCCAACGTGACGTCACTCCGATAGTAAACAATCAAGATTTTTATCGTGCGCTCTGTGTTATTTTGAAGTTTTACAAGTTATTATGTACGTTTGTGGACTTTTATCATTTATTTTATTAAAATCGCATCACGGAAGAGGGTTTTGTGAAAGCAAAAAGTACAAATTTACCAATGATAAATATGTTCGTGGCGGCGATGAGTGACGTCACAAACCGTAACAACACGGCGGCTGGCGTTTCCGCGCGAAAATTCACAATTATAAATAAAAAATAGTTTTTAAGACACTTTACGGTCTTATAAAATTTAAATAAAAATCCCACCGGTTTATAACGATCTCAGGATTATTACGAAACAGTTTTCAAAAAAAGGTGTAATAGCCTGTTACATGAGGCGTTGCGAGTACGAGCATGAAAATTAACCGGTCGCACATAGTAAAATTTCAAACAATTCGTCCAGTCCGATTCGCCAATTTTTAACATTTCGCCAAAGACACGAGCGACATTGAGATATCGATAGATCGTTCGACGTAAGAATGTCGCAGACCTAAATTTTGCCTGTCTAACTTTTCCATTATTTGACACACTCTGTACCGATTATTATGATAAAATCGATATGGTTCGACCTTACTACAAAAACATGGTAACTTTATTTCCTACAAAAGCCCACATTTTTATATCTGTTTTTTACATCCTGCTCTTACTAGCCTCTTACTAGTCGCATTGCGAAACGAAGGCCTCAAGAAAAGAGCCTGCAACGAAAAAAGAGGTTGAAAAAACGTAAAGAAAAAGCAATTACTCCGAAAGCCCGATGAGCCTCGCAGGCCCGCTCGTCCTCGGGAGATCGTCGAGCACACGAGGGTGATCCTCGAGAACGGTACCATAGAAACGGTACCAGCGTGTAGCGTACGGTCCATAGGCGAGGGGCCACGGGAGAGGGAACAAAGAGCAAGATAGAGGCGCATAAATATACAGGCTCGCATATATTTATGTGCGAAGATAGATGTATAGGTTAACGGGGAAGAAGAGCGAAGGGTTCGTCACGCAGTGCGTCCACCATCAGTACCGCGTCACGTCGGTACCAAGAGATATTTCTCTCTCTCTCTCTCTCCCTCCTCGTTCTCCCTCGTCGGCGACTCCCCCGCGCGCCCTGAGGAGCAAATAATCCGGGCTTGGTTGGTTCTCTCCCTCGCTGCGAGATCGGGTCCCTCGGTCGTGTGCTTTGCCCCAGGCTGCGCGAGAAATTAGAGAGAGAGAGAGAGAGAGAGAGGTTCGGCAACAGCTCGCCTCCTCCGCTCCGCTTTGTCCTCTGCTCGACGTGGTCCCGCGCTGTGCGAATGACGCGCGAGGAGTCCGGAGCGCTTCTTCAGATGTTCGGGGCCTCGGAGGCTGCTGGGTACTTGGAATCTTGGTGGGAGCGAGAAGCTTCTGAGAGGCTTTTACGTATCCAGGCTTTCCGAGATGTTCGTTTCCCGATGCTGAGCCCTCGGAGTTCTTTCTCCCCGTTCGATTTCTCCGCTGACTCGCGACGGTCCAATTTGAGCGGGCCCCTTTCGGGCATCTCGATCCTCGAACAACGCACAGGAACGTCGGTCAATGAGATTTTCCACAAATAACCGATCGCACGAATCCGCAGTTGGTTTGCTTACTTTTTCTTGTTGTATCGTCACCGGAGAGCGACCTGGTCGCACGGTCGAGCAGAGAATTTCGTCGAAAGCACAGGTATACAGAACGATCGAAGGTCAGCAAGGAGGGTTCCACCTGAAAACCCGGCTGAGCGGAGCCGGGGAACAAAGATACCTGAAATCTCACGCGAAAGAGGGAGAGAGAGAGAGAGAGAGAGAGAGAGAGAGAGAGAGAGAAAGGCGGGACCGTTGAACAACGGCGAACCAGAGAGCGATTCTCAAACGTGCCTTTCTCCTCTTTCATGTGTGCTGAAAGAGCGAGGGAGCGGGCCTCGACACTGCGGCCATGCAGATGTTCCATCTACCGGTTCCGGTGAATTTTCGTCATCACCCAGAAATACGATGGTATCGAACCACACAAACGTTTGCAGATGTGCTTACGAGCGCGCACGGGAACACGTATGCGGAGAAAAAACTACGAAGGCTTCGGGTAATGGCGAACGATCGATTTCCCCCTCGATCTTACCAAGGCTTCTGAAGTACGAGAGAGGTCCCCGAGGTCACAGACGAGTCGCAAGCGCATCTCTCCGTCGCCTGTGCTCAGCCCAAATGTATCCGGACCGAGGAATCGGAGGGGGAGGGGTTAAAGGAGATGAATAAAGAGAGAGAGAGAGAGAGAGAGAGAGGGAGAGAGAATGATGGAAGATTGAGAGCAAGGGAGAGTCGGTAACGGTGAACTGGATATTGCTCCACGCTGTCGCCTTCCACCCGGTTCGTCTTTGGTATCTTTCCCCAAGCCGGAGGGGGTAGATTGTGTGTTTTCCCCTCGCCTCGATGTAACGAGAATTTTTCCGTATAATCCGCGTGTGCGAGGGGCGGCTCGGAGAGGCAGAAAGTGAGAAAACGAGACGCGGAGGAAAAAGAACGGGCAACGAGCTCTCGGCACAGGGAGCCGGCTAAAGAGGAGAGAGAGAGAGAGAGAGAGAGAAAGAGAGACGAGGCGCGTGCGAATAAGAGAGCGAGAGAGCCAGGCAAGCCCAAGCACGTCAGGCAAACCAGGGGTTGGCTTGGACTTGTGCACACGGGATGGCGGTATTGATCCTACCCCGAACCCAGTGTGGGGTAGCAGCCGGGAACCCCACCTCAAGGATGAAGGGAATCCCTCCCTTTTGGCTTCGTACGTGGCGCACAGACACACGCACGGGCCGACTAATGGTGCCGTCTCTCTTGGACGCCCTCCGCGCGTTCACGGGATCTCCGTACGGGGCGCGTACAACCGTAATAACCGTACAGCCCAAGAGAGAACCGAGAACCGAGAGAGCGAGAGAGAGAGAGAGAGAGAGAGAGAGGGAGAAAGATGATACCGGTGCCATAACGATGTGCACATGTCTATCGCCAGAGAGAGACGTAAATCTGGGTACCACGTGAACCGCGCCGGGGTGGTTGCCCCTTAAGAGAGACAGAGGGGTGCAAAAAGCATCGGAGACGGCTTCCAACGGAGCCCCTCGCTGCACGAGTACACCAGAGAGACCAACCCCTCGACGTCTGTCCGGTTACCACTCGCTTTCGCGCGGCGAGCTCTGCGAGCTCGAAAACCCATAAATATGAAAACTCTCCGGTGGAAGTAGTATCGAAGTAAATGGCGAGAGGGAGCCCCGGTACCAAGGGACGAGGAATCCTCCCGGTTCTCGTTCTCCACGCCGCTCGACTCGCTTCGCCCGAGCCTGGCTCATTGAAAGTCTCTCCAAAATTTGTGGAGCCTCGCGGGTACCGGACAAACGTCATTAGGCCTCGTTAACCCAGGCATTCCGGGGCTCTCGACCGAGCGGAAATACGGGACTGGAAGATCGGAGCGGCCCGTGCTGCAGCGACGACTCGAAACTCACCCCGAGCTCGCACGCATTCTTTGTCCTCGGTCGCCGAGCGCCCGCGTCTCCGGCAGAGCCGCGATCGCGGATAGCTAATTGAAGAGAGTGGATTATATAATTAAGAATGGAAAGGTCAACGGTCCGAGCGAGCGGCAGCTGCTGCTCCGCCGTGGCCAACTCGAGCCAGGCGGTCACACACCCGCACCGGATGGCGGCCCAGTCCTCGTCGCATCTCGCAGCATCGCCACGCACGCCGTCCGGATAGACCCGGAGTGAGGCGACGCAAGAGAAAGAGCGGGAGAGACGAACGCACTCCGGCATCAGCAACCACGCCGATTCGGTAACCCAAGCTCTGTCGCTGGATCGAGAGAGATGACTAACGCCAGGGACGACGCGACGAGACGGAGAAAGAAGACACAAAGACCGAGGGGGTACAGAAGAATGGTTCCCGGGAAACGAAGAGGCTCCGCCGCTCTCCTTCTCTCTTCCTCGGAGCCCGCACGCCCGAGCAGCCAACGGCCGAGAAAACGTAACACGAGATACGAGCGCGCAGCTCGGCCTCCCCGGCGACGCGAACGCTTCCACAGCCGGATCGTGGTAGCCAGGCCTAAAACTGGCGGACTCGAGCAAATCCCTCTGCTCATCGACGCCCATTTCTCGACTCATCGGAGGAGCCCTCGGGCCTAAGCTTTTATTCGGTTTCGAAATAGCCTCGGATTCTTTGCTTTGTTACGATTCGAGTGTTCAAAGGACTAATGAGGGAGCCTTAGACCGCGACTCGTTTACTGGCTAAATCCCCATTGATTATAAGCACTTTTACAAAGCCCGGAGACCCATTGGAGGAGGCGAAAGATTTTGCAAATGGAATTTTCTCCTTGCCGAGTTTCATTGCCCCTCGGGATATTTTTATTGGGGCAATTCTACCTGAAAAAATAACGCGTTTCTCGCTCATTCCTGCGCCCGGTCGCGAACCGCGCAGTGGAAATTCGAGCACCCGTAGAGCGGTGCCCGAGTCCTCGATATTCCCGTACCGACTTCCACGTTTCGGCTGCGATTCCGTCGGGAAAGCTTCTTCACAGTTTTTTTCCCCTCAAAGTCAATCTTTCGCGGTCCCTCGACTTCTGACTCACGGCCGGAGCGCCGGTCTATCGAAAATTCATTGTGGTATATCGAAGCCGATGGCGGGCAGGCGGGCGAACAGTCATTTGCAGATGCGGATGACGAAACGCGCTCGCCGGAGCGAGAGAGAGAGAGCCGCGTACGAGTAACGCGGAAAGTGACAGAGGCGACGAGGGTGGCTTCGGTGGCGTCGCTCGAGGACCACGTCGAGCCAAGGGGTGGTCGAGCCCCCGAAGGAACGCGCACAACGTCGGCCGGAGAGCACGACGCGTCCTCTCTCTCGCTAGTCGTCGCTTCCCCTCGGCCCGTTGGGCTTCCTACCGCCGCCCTCCGCCGGCTCGCCCCCCTCCTCCTCCCGAATTTTCGTCTCCTCCTATGAAGAGCGTTGATTGGTTCGCCAGTTGCCAGAGCAGCGGAGACGAGAGGCTTCACCGCGTTGCACGCAGCTGCCCCGGCTCGTGGTGTGTGCCCTCTTCCGCTCGCCGGCACGATCCACAGACTCCGCGGCCCGAAATCCCCTTCGCTCTCGCTTTCTTTTCCTCTCCGTCGCTCCCGCGCGCTCTTTCAACAGTTAGCATGTTAGCTGGCGGGAGCGCGTGGCTCCCACGAGGTCCGCGAACCTCCGCGCGCTCTTTCCTCATTTTGCACAGCCTTCCTTTTTGCGCGATATTACTTACTTTTTATCAGGAACGGGCGCAGCTCACGGAAACGCGTCACCCCTTGCGTTTGCCTCGATCGATCGACGATACCAGTTCCGATCGACGAGACACGCTTGCGATCGAGGCTTTCCAGGTTTTTAAGTTCGATCTTCGCTGCTCGTTGAAAGCGATAAATTTCCGAAGCTTCCTCCGAGGAGATGAGGATTCATATTATTTCAGAATCACTTTTCCACGCGCTGACGCGCGCTGTTCCACGACTTTCGAGTCCCGAATAAACAAAAGATCGTTCAATAAACGAGTCGTTAGAAATGGACGCAGGGGGGCAGAGTCTTTCCACGCGAGAGTTGTCAATACGAGGAACGTATATCGTCAACTCGAATAATCTTCGTCCTCTCTGCCCCCCTCGCGTTCGCGACTAGCGCGAAGAATGTCGGCTACAGGCTACAGGCCTCGTACTACGATAAACGTGGTCGAGGATCGCGATAACGGGCGAGCGAAATCGTTCGTTGGGCTCGGCTCGACGGAGCGTTGCGCGCGGAGCCCGCGACGCGATGCTCGGAAAAACGAGATCAAGGAAAGAATAAAAGGTTTCGAGAGGGAGAGAAAAAGTAGCGTTGAAATAAAATGGGAGCGAGGAAGCGTAGGAGCATCTTGCTGGGAGCGCCGCCACGTGTTCTCCAGCGCGCGGTGTTCTGCTTTTCTCGTAATCTAATCTACGATACGAGCGAACTTGAAGCGAAGACCGAGAGCCAGGAGGAGACGCGTCGGTGGAAATATTCAGCTCGTATTAAACTTATTACTCGTTGGTGCGGCGAGAGCCGCGGAGTCGTGAACCAAAAAAAAAAAAAAAAAAAAGAGAGAGACGGAGAAAGAAAGAGGCAAAAGTCCTCTCGAGCCGAGGCTTGCACGCGCACGAACACACAAACATCCGTGCAAACAAAGAAAGCCCCTAAAAGTGCGAGAGGGAGGAAGAAAGAGAGAGAGAGAGACGAGACGTATGAGCCTCACGCGCGCACACGCGGAGAAAGAGCCGCGTACTTTTTCGACAGTTCTCGTCACTGATATTCCTCCCTCTTGCGTCGAGTCCCCCCTCCGCTGCGAATTTTATCGGCGCAGGCACTCCTACCGGCGTGTTGCTGAAATAGGAGCGTAGCCGATGATCCTCGTGGTTCCTGTTGTCGTTCGCGTCCCTTCCCTCCTTCTCGTTCTCCCTCGCTGATCGTTCGCGACCCTCGTTTATCCGTCTTCGTCGGATCGTACGCGGCCGAGCGGGCGACGCGCGCGCATGGTTGCGCACAGGGCGTCGGCATTGTCGGTTGGTACCGATGTCCTTTCGACCTCTCTCCCTCGATGATCGCGCGTTTTGCGCTCTCCGTAACTTCCGTCGTGTGTTGCTGCTGCTGCCGTTGTGCGAGAGTCTCTATAGTGTCGGGTAGCGCGCAGCCACGAGCGCCGCCGCCCCTCGTCTTCTTCGACGTTCTTCTCCCTCTCACGCGCGATCCCTCTCGGTCTTTCTCGCTCCGTAGTTCTCCTCCAGAGCGCTCCCTTGTACGTGCCCGACCGACCCCCCCCCGGCCGCGCTCCTCCCTCCCCGCCGACCCTGTCGAGCGCTCTCCGAATGTCGTTGAGCGACGTCAGTGCATCGTTCACCGTACGCCCAAGGACACGTCGCTCTCTCGCCGTCAACGTCGCTGTGTCGTCTTCGTCGCGAGTTTCGGGCCAAGAGCGACCATCCGAAAATTCTACCGCACAATATTTATCTCGCGCTTCAACCGGAGACGAACGCGCCAACTTTTCTTCCCGTATTTTCGGGGCGCTGTGACAGTCGTGCGATTCGAACACGTGTGATCCTTTTTTCATGGTGTAACGTTTCTCTCTTTTGAACTGTGAGAGCTTCGAGGCGCGCAGTGTCGCCGCGGCGGATGCGACGGATTTGTGCGCGGTTCGCTCTTCGCCGGAGAGCTCTCCCAGCTTCGAGCGTGAAAAACAAAACACGTGCCAGCGAGCAGTGATAGAGGAGAGATCGGCGGATATAGCTCCACACATATCTGCGTATTTTCGCTTCCAGCGGGTCCCCCCTCGGTATTGTAGTTCGTAGTTTTGTCGCCTCTCCGTCGATCCGTCGAAAACCGGACGTGCGCGCGCTCTGCAAAACCACGGGAGCGCTACCGTCGCAGCTCGCCTTCTCTCTCGGCCCCCCGTCTCCCTCTTTTCGATCGCTACGTCGGTGCGTCGTCGCCTCTCTCTCTCTTCGCGTCCGATCCAAGGACACGAGAGCGCCCTCTAGCCTACTTAACTCTTCGACCATCTGACGCAACAACTCGTGAACGCGCTCGAGACCGGGCGAACTCAAAAAAAAAACTATTCTCATAGAAGATTGGACGAATAATTTCGAGCACGAGAATCAGGAAACAAGGGAGGAGACAAAGAGCGGCGGGCACTCGGGAAAATGTGAGCGACGCACGTGCCCCCTGCCCAACTTCATCCCCGAAAACAAACAACACTCTGGATCGCGAGTGGGGAGGGGGGGGGAAGCACACCACCTTCGAATGTGCAAACGACCTTGCTCCCATCACGCACAACGTCCGGCAGGCCGCGAAGAAAAATCCCGTGAAATATCGATCTTCGCACTCCGGGCTTCTCCGACGAGAAACGGGGCGCGCGAGAGAGAGGGAAAGACACAATAATATGGTGGTCGAGCGAGCCGTTCCGAGATAAAAAAAATCCTGCGATAAGATTGTCTCGCGCAGCGGTGAACAACGGGGTGGAAGCTTGAAGAGCGAAATAAGGAAAGGGAAAGTGAAGCGAAGGAGACGGACGGAGTAGAAGCACCACGCTGGGACCAAGAGATATACGAGTTTGGAGAACACAACACGTGGATGATTCAACGTTCTCCCTCTCTCGCTTCCTCCGCCAGTCCGTGTGCCATATGAGACGGGGGGGAGCCGTCTCGAATCAGTATTTCGAAAAGCCAAAAGTGATAGAACCCGAGGCCAAATAAAGATAACCAAGGAAAGGGCAGGGAGACATATCGAAGGATCGCTTTTCCAGATAACTATTAACAACAACGGAAAGCAACGAGTCTTTTCCGAGGATAAAATAAAAATAAGGATATAAATACTAAGAGAGTCGAAACTAGTGATAGAAAGATGCCGCAGTGCGCCGTAGCAACGTGTCGAAACAGTCATCGTCGGACACGAGGTCGCCGTATCCGTTATCATCGATTCCCTCAAATACCGGAA
Source organism: Venturia canescens (assembly GCF_019457755.1). Lineage (NCBI taxonomy): Eukaryota > Metazoa > Arthropoda > Insecta > Hymenoptera > Ichneumonidae > Venturia > Venturia canescens. The sequence continues at coordinate 9,665,995 of NC_057424.1, read as the reverse complement.
GTACGTATGCGGTGGGTGCGAGCCTGCGGCCGCGTGCCGCTCTCCAACGGCGAGGTCCCGTTCAACATCCAAACCGCGCGCATATGTTCGCTGCACTTTAACAACGAGTCTTACGAGAAGGACATCGAGCATTTGGTGCTCGGTTTGCCGGCCCGTAGTCGCTTGAGACGCGGCGCTGTTCCGACGCTCGGCGTGCCGGTAAACGTTCAGCCGGTAACAAAGATGCTAGTCGAGGACGCTAAGCGTTCCTTGCTCAAGGTCGCCCACGCCACAACTATTATTAAAGAAAGAAAACTAGCGAGCGTGGTAGGCGATCCCGCGAACACGACGACCACTCGCGCGACCTTGCAAGATAATTTTTCCCGCGGCAAAAGCACCAAGTCCTCCAAGCCCGTTGCCGAGATTCGCGAGAACGATTCTTCTTATCCGAGTGGCGAGACGAACGACGATTCCGCTCCGAGATATCTCTGCGCTCACAACAAGTCCGGCAACAAGCGCGAACGCTCATCCGAGAATACAAATTTATATCGAAACAACAAACGCCTTGGTAACGACGCCGCCGCCGCCGCCGCTACCATGATCGAGACCGCTCAGGATCAACCCAAGAAGAAGTTGCTCGATATCCGGGTGCTTCTTGCACTCGGTCTCAAACCAGCGCCGCAGTAAGTTTTCTCCCGACTTGTTTCTTTTCTTTTTCAACTCCCCTGCCCCCCCCCCCCCCCCCCCACCTCGATTTCGACAATTCTTCCCCGACGAATTTATACCTGGTGCCATATGTTCGTTGAATGTTTGCGGGAGAGAAAAAAAAGTGTTTTTTTTTTTTTTTTTTCACCAATTATAAATCGGTGACACGAGAATATCGGTGCGATTCGTATTATTTACATTGTTGGATAGAAATGACTGGGAAAGAAATGAAAAATGATGATTTTTAACGTCAGCGCCGAATAAATTGGCGTCGAACGAAACTTTGAAAGCAGAGCGCGTATTCGGTAACATTTTACATAACTAGGTGGAAAAGAGAGAAAGAAAAAAAAGGAATTGTCGACTCGTCAGGAAGCGACGTCCTTGCGGATAGTTATCCACATTTTATTGCCTCTTGCGCGTGTTTTTACGCTCTGTATGACCTTGAGCAGTGAATTCTTGACCTCTATTTGAATAGCCGAGCGGTGAGGCGTCCTCGAGCGGCTTGCCTGGAATAATGGCAACGGCTGTGTCTACTCGGCGAGTCGACGTTATACAACGTGCGTTCCGGTATACCGATATTTTCGTAGTGACATGTTTTTTCTTTCCATGTGTTTTGTTTTTTTGGCATCGTGACGCGTCGTAGGTAGTACCTGGGAACCGAGGTTTCCACTGGCCTCCTACCGGTAATCGGCCGAGGCTCCTGCTCTCGCTGCCACACGCCCCTTCCCCCTGGCGCGGTGAGCGCCCGGTGCGCCGTCCGCCCCTCCCCCGAGCGTAACGATGGTTCGCGCGTTCGCCGCGCCTCCCCAGCGCCACCTGGCATCTCGCGGCGGCGAGCGAGGTCAACGAGAGGCGACCTCGTCCCCGTGAGGGCGACGCGAGAGCGCGCTGCAACGGAGAGAGAGAGAGAGAGAGAGAGAGAGAAAGAAGCCTCGAGCACTCGCCAAAGCCGGCTTCTAGTAGTTGCGACTAGACTCGGTTAGAACCGCGCGCAGTTTCTTCGTCTCATCGACAACAAACGTTCTCGTCGCCGTTCCCCACTTGCTTTCTTCAAGTTTCGACAAATTCCTCCATCTTCTTTTCCTCGATATTTCACGAGATAAACTTCGCCCACCGCGTTCGATCCTGCTGTGCAATATTTTCACGCCGATTCGACTTCCTTCTTTTCCTTTATTTATTTTTTATTTCTCTTCGTGCCTCGAGACCAATGACCTCTCATGTTTTGTGCAACGAGACTATTTTCCCCCAGTGACCTCTCGCGGCCCCCGCAAATCAGCCACCTCCGAAAAGCTCTTTTTCTCTCCGTATCTTTTCGTTTGCACCGCTCCGCAGACGTCTCCGGTGTACACGCTGGAAAAATTGATTTTCCACCCGAAGGTACAGGAAGCTTTTTTCAACTACGGATTACGAGAAAGTGCTTTTTTTCGCAAACATTTTACCGCTTCGTTATCTTCTAACCGTTCTCTCGAACGCTCGTTTTTGTTTGTTTACATTGTATACGTGGGATATCTGATGACGTTGCATGCCCTTTTTTGTGCCTCGTCGCGCCGATGTCGTGCAATCTTTTGCGTAATTCAAGCGAGCAGGACATTTGCCATTTTACACCTCGATAGTGTTTCCGTTTCGCTGAAACAAACTTTCAGTCAATTATTTAATCTTACAAAGTCACACGAATTATCGTTTGGCATGAGCGATGTGACAGTGAAAGTTGTTGCTGTTGCGAGGTCCTAATCGTAAGCGTTGATTCAAGCGAGCACGAAAGAAAGTTGAGGAAACTGTGCAAAATTTCTTGCAATGTTTACAATCAAAAAAGGTTTATAAACTCGTCCAATTTTGGATAGAGTGGGCGAATATTCGTTCGTCTAAAAATGCAAGGATCAAAGCTCCTCTCCGGACGATTCGAGCGACCACTTTCACCGAGAGGTTCTCGCCTCCCTTTCTCTTTCATCGCGTCCTTTTAAACGTCGAAGCATCGTCGTGAGATTGTTCATCGTGCTCGTCGCCTCGCTTGGAGAAATAAAAGCGCAATTATTCAAAGTTGGAAATTAAGGTGGAAAGTGGAGCCGTGATTGTGGTGCTGCACAGATTGGAGAAAGACTTTTTATAAATAACAGGACCAGTGGACGAAAATTTTCATTCCCATCGACGGGAACAACGTATTTCAAGTGCAGCGAACGCAAGCGAGAGCAATGAACTCTCTTCACGAGCTTTCTCTCTTTCGCGCTATCTCTGGTGACTCTTCGTCGCTCTTCGACTCTCTCCTCAATCCCGTCTCGTTTGCCCTCTCTCTCTCTCTCGCTACTGTAAAACATAGGAGTTATCCTACTCGGAGCGTGGAGGAGCCACGGGGCTCTTGCTCTCTCGCTTTGTCCCTCGCCACGAAGATGGCGAAATGCGCTTTTTAACCCCGCCGAACCGTCACTTCTATTTTCTAGAGCATCTGAGAGATACAACGAAAGGAGAAAGACAGCAAATGAAAACGAAGGAAGAACGCGATTGCAGCAGTCACCGCGACAAGATTTTATTCTTTAAAAATAATCAGCTTCCGTGAAAAACAGGGAAAAAGAAAACTTGAGAATCACAGCTTGTACTCCGATGCATAAAAAACTTGCACGCTCAGTTCCGATCTTCGTCTTCCCCCCCCCCCCCCCCCCCCCGTCTTATTTATCTCTCGTGGGTCCAGGTCGATTCCATCAAATTTCTTCGAGAATCATTGCCGCCACACTGTGAGAATGTGCCTCAGTTTCGCTTTTATTGTAAGAGCCTTGACCTTTCACTACACTTACCGTTAGTTATCCCCTTTACCGACTACGAGCGTAGTCGAGTCACGTGACTCGCAGGATTTAGCGAGAAAAGTGTGCTTTCAATGCGCATATTTTCGTTTTATTAGCTTCGTGTGGGAAAAAAAGAGAAAACGTGTTCCATGCGCCCCCGTATTTAGTATTTTTCATAGTGCGAAAAGTTTTCAAGTCTTATCTATGAATTTGAAGGGTTTTATTATGATGGAAATAGTTACGATCAGATTCTCTGGAACGCGGAGGATTTTCGTAAGAATTTCTACCGCAGCGATAGCCTGAATTTTCATCGAATTTTTTTCCACGAATATCGTTTATCAACGATTCGACATTGCTGCAGCGTGAATAACGAAATTTTTTCATTTCTGTTTTTTGTAGTTTGAACAAGATGCATGCAGCTGCGGAATACGGAAGTGGCGGAACGAGCGTTAAAAAGATGGAGACGAGTGAGAAACGAGAGGAGGATTGTCGGAGTTCGCCAAAAGTACCGCAGAGTCGTCAAAACGGTGCTGCCTTGCCGGAAGAAACGGCAACCGCAATGGCCACTTCGGCCACGAGTCACGTCAATTCGGAGCGGCTCCGTTCGGTCGTGAAGAGTGAAAATCCCTCGGACGATGAAACCGAGGAACGATCGTCGACGGTCGACTGTCAAAGGTCCTTGAGACAACGCTCGATCGACGAAGCGCCATCGGACTCGCGGAATTCCAGGAAAAAATCCCCCCTCAATTCTACACGGGGCATCAAAACTGAACGTGAGAGTGGCAGAAAACGTCGCTCGACAGACGACTCCGCCAACTTGGGACAACAATTGGCCAAGAAAATGTGCTTCGAGCAGAGAGAACTATTCATCGATTCGCTCGTTGGAACTTCAGAGAGAGTCAGTGCCGAAGAACTGGCGACCAGAGCCGACAAGCTGAGAGCAGAAGTTCAGGTGATTCGAGTTATTTCCTCTTTTGTTTTTCGACAGTGAAAAATAAATGTCGAATCCCAAAAAATTATAAGAATCTGAGTACAGAATACTTTTGTAGGAAATTTCAAGGTGATCGAAGAAATATGAAAGAGCAAGGCATTGAAAAATAGTTTTCTATTTCATGTTTCTTGGATCGTATCGAATTATTAACGAAGTACAAGTAAAGAAAACAAGGTTAAGGTAATAAATTTAGGGAATATTCGGAAAGGTATTGTTGTAAAAGCTGCAAAAGACCACTCAAATATCGTTTTATTGTGATTTTTAAGGTATTATGGTTTTTCTTTTCAGGCGTTGGACGAGCTCGCCCGAGCCAAAGAAATGGAATGGAACGAAATTTTGAGTATGAGAAAATTGAAAGAAGAAGCGTATCTACGAATCGAGAGACGCCGACAAGTGGTGGGTTTCATGGAGAGTAACGGTCAATTGTCGGAAAATCTTCCACCGGCGAGTTTGTCGTTGATACCTGATTGGGAATCATCGTCCGGGGTTGGTACAACGATGGGTGAAAATTCATTGAAAGGAACAAAAAGTCAAGAATTATCAGGGACGGCGAGAGAGGGCAAGGAGAGTATTAGCGAAGAGGTGCGTTTGATCGAGGCTCAAGAATCTCAAAAAACAGTTGAAAGTCCTCGGGAAATGTCGCCCGCGCCGATGAGAAGGGAGAAAACAAGTGGACAGGTTAAAACGTCAAACAATGCACAAAGACGCACAGCCTCGCCGAAACAAATTGGAGAAAATGGACGTAAGCAGCAGCAACGTAATCAACAACAGCAGCAGCAACAACAACGACAACAACAACAACAACAGCAGCAACAGCAACAACAACAAATAAGTGAACAACAAAATTTGGACAATCGACAAATCGGGGAAGGTCGTCAAGGACCCATTGTTGATGTGCGATCAATTATCGCTGATTATCGTCTGCGTCACCCGGAAACCGTACCTCGGAGGTACGATAATAATAAAAAAGATCCTCCGGCTCGACCGCGCGAAACAACGACGACGAATACAAGAACATCCGGATTGATTAATGTTCGCAGGGGTCGGAGAATGAGGAATTCGGTGAATATCGGTCTTGGAGCGGGCGGAGCGATGGTCGAGACGACCCATCACAACGTCGATTCCAGACCTTCCAGCACAGACTCTTGCAAAAGTTCCAATGATCGTACCAACCCCGATAATTCCATGAGCTTCAAGGATGTACTCGTCCAATTTGCCAAATTGAGCCAGCAACAAGGAGAACCCGTCAAAACTCCCCAAAATTACCCGGATGTAACCCTACATCCGGTCGCACCGACCACCGTCACTATCAATTCCACACCCACCCAACAACAAACCACTGGCTCGTTGCTTCATGGAATTCTCACCAAATCCCAATCACCGAGACCAACCACTTTCTCACCCACCCTCGCTCGCCTGTTGACCGCACCCGAACGTGACAGAACCAACTTGCCAACTTCCATTACCGCTGTGCCCCAACAAAATATTCAGACGCAACATCTCCTGCAGACTTATCAGGGATCCAATCCCGTCTCTATTAGCGACTTACTCTCATCGTCCAAAGTGAGTACACTCAACAAATAACTGACGAAACAAAAGTAGTTTACAATATGAACATTAAAAAAAAAAATGACGATGTATCGAAAAACATTTTTGAGACTGCCACCAGTTGCATCATTCGGCTGGCCATAATAATTAAGAAAATTCATGTTTTCTTTTCATGTCAATATTTATTACTCAAAAAACGTGAGAATATTCAGCTGTTTTCACGACGTTCAATAAATTAAAAATTTATTGAGAGGTCAATCGTTGAAGCACACAGAGTTGTTCGACAAACAATCGCACGATTTTTACTCGTTGTATGAAACGGTTTTATTCCTTTACACCAAAGCGTGGTCGAGTTTTTTCAAACTGTGACATGCGGTAATTTTAAATAATGCGTGCACAATTCGCAATAGCCGTACAATTTTGAAACAACTTGGACGAAACCATTCTGAAAAAGATCAATTCAAATTTCCAAAATTTTATTATTCGGAATCAACGTTCGTTAAATTTCAAACGTGATTGGAGTTTTTCAGAGTTATGAATTCGTTTGCAAAGCATACCCTCGATTTCACTTTAAAATTTATATCAAAAAAATAAGGAAATTCGAAAATTGATACACACAAAAAGTAACCAATAACATTCTTGACCACCAATTTAATAAAATGATTTCGATTTCAGGCCCGAACCGAGATCACAATAACACCGGTCGTTACTCCGATGACGCCGAGTCACGCTTCACAGTCCAATAGCCTTGTACATGTGGTGAGTTGAAAGGAAATCCGGGAATGAATAATCTGCCGTTATCTATATGCTCCGATATCTCGCGTTTAATTATTTTAGCAATTCGTTTATCAATATTTCACATTGTTATCTCAGGACGACGTGGAGGAAGAGACTTCGTTGATGGACGACAGAGATTCACGATTAGGCTCCGGAGCACGAGACAATCGTGAAGAGAGGGACAGTCCACCTCGGTGTCAAGGGTGTCAAGAACGAGCTGCACAATTCGTCTGCGCTGGCTGTGGAAATCAGTGGTACTGCAGTCGCGATTGTCAGGTTTGTTTTATAGTTTCGTACTATAAAAAACTTAGCTAGACGTTGAAACGATGTCGAAATAAAACATTCCGTTTGGATTTATAAAAAGTAGAAAATTATTGCAGTTATTTTCCAACAATATCCTTACAGTGATCGCACTTGTGCTAAAAAGACGTGAAATGAGTGATAACATTTTGTAAAATTACAGGTAGCTGCCTGGGACGATCATTCAGAGGTATGTTCCGGTTAGTCGAGCATTTCCTCGTTTAATTGCGAGAGGAAAAAAACAAAATGCAAATGAAAGTGACGTATCGAAAGAGAGATGAAAAATATTGAATCTAGTCAAGGAACGAAAAGTCTCGAGACTCTAGAACGATCCACGAAGACAAGGAATCTCAGCGGTGGATTCAGGCGTAAAGGAAATACGAGAGTGACGATGAGAGAAAGAGAGAGGAGAGAGAGAGAAAGAAGATATTTTTTTGAAATGCGCGATAACGGATTGCGTTCCGTCTCAATATATGCATAGATAAAGTACGATCCACGGACCATGTTTCCTATTTCCCATAAATTCCTCTCAGAGTTTCACGAAATGATGAGGATATTTGGAAAAAAAATGTTGAGAGGAAAAGACAAGAGTTTCGCAACAATCGACTTACTTATTACTTCCAATCGGTTCACGAAGCGAAGCTCATCCAGAAATTATTTCCCTTCATTCGTCTCGTGCTTCGAACCGTGGCCGTGGAATGATCGAACCAAATCATCATCGACCCCGTCAAAAAAATCTCATTTGATCTTGAAATTATTATTATTTTTTTTTTTCAATGCCATTCGCGTATATCGTAAAAGTTCGTGCCTCCTTTTTCAATTCCTCGCCCTCCCTTCTCCTCTTTTCTCAATTATTATCGAGGCGAGTCAGAACGGCGAAAGCACTTAACGACACATCTACTAATTTTATACTGTAATTTGTTACCAACTCGTAAATATATGATTCATCAAGCGTTTTAAACTTAGCGACTTAAGTATTTTGAGAAAGAGTAAGAACAGACAAACGAAGAGCCTCTATATTGTTCTTCAACCTTGTTCTTCGACTGTGTTTTTCTTTTTTTTTTTTTTTGTAATTAGTCACGGAGGACAGTTGTAAAACCCTCTACTCCCCCATCTGTAGTCCCAGAGTTCCTGCAGAATCTACATTGTGCAAAATATTTTATTTGTTCCCTACAAAAAACACACCAAAATAAAAATGTTTTTAATCGTACGAACTCTCAGCTTCTTTTTATACCTCTACGCACTTCCTGTATATTGAGACATTTTTTGCTGAGCGATGCATTTGCAACAGTCGTATCACTGCTGTTATGGCGAAAATATTACGAAAGAATAATCTCGAGTTTCAGTAGAATTTCTTATACTTGAACGTTTAATCCCGAAGTTTCTCGATGCTCCTCACTAACGGTGTAGAAAAATTGTTGACTTGACAACAAGGTTTATCGAATAGCAAAGTGCTTGGAAGCATACTGGTTAGAATTGACTGGACAATGAAAAATTCTTCATTGCAAAATGATTGCGATTTCAACAGGAAAGAGCCTGATAACAAATTGAATGATGAATGAATGAAATTGCGCCATCTGCTGTTTCGTTTTTTTTGTCTTATACTAAAATTTCATTTCGTTTCAAAGTTGCGAGTGAATGACAAGTTGAAACTTGCGTTTTGTTCGAGAAATAATTTCTATGTACTTTCGTGTTTAAAATTTCGTTTGACAGACAAAAATGATCGAGAATACTTCGAATTTTTGAAATAATAAAACTATCAAACAGTGCCGTATTTTGAATCGTGCGGATTTAATCGCACTTGCAGAATTAGCCGGTGTTGACGCTTCGCTAGGATTCTCCAGGTAAATAGACGACCGTAAACTTATTATCAGCTTCACTTATCTCGTACATTCAAAGGAAAAAACACAATATGAACAAAAAATAATGTAAGATCAGGTCAAAATTACTACCAATGGATCCTTAAAAATAGAATTTTTTATTTATTCCGTTGCTCTGCGCCTCGCATTGTGCCAGAATAACAATTTGAAATGATTAAAATCGAAAGTGAGGACCATTTTTCATGAATAAATTGGCGCAAGAGAGACTGAATTCGTCATTGATAATGGGAGTATCGTTCTAGGGTAAATAATGAGGGTCAGGGTGTTCCTTTTTTTCCAAAAGTCTTTTTTTATTTACTCGAAAAGACTCTGAGAACTAACATTAAATTACGATTTGAAGTTAGATCAGCAATCAATGCTTCTTTTGGTATGCCTTTCGTGTTTTCGTCTTCACTAATAGTTTAACATCGCCAGACCACAAAAATAGTGTGGTGGCTGGTATCTTCGCGCACCTTCGCGTGCCAACTCGTCCGCCCGCCGGTTTCCATACGAATCTCCATGACCTGGTACGTGTTTCTGAAATTGCAGAATATTTGTATCGACCTCGTGCTTATTGTGAGTCCCGAAAAAGTATGGTTCTAAAAAATTGTTCATCATTGATCTTATTTTCTCTATGAAACAATCAGTACTTGGTTGAAATTTTCATTTTTTAATGATTGATCTCGATGTTTGTGAAGATATCGTCAACCAATGAAATTTTTCAAATTATTAGCTTAAAGGTGAACATTTTATTATTTACGAGTCGCGTTACCAGTCGGAATATCCGAATTCTGAACGGTTGGCTCGTGAGTACAAAAAAAGTGAGTTTCTAATTTTTTTTTTAATGCCGATGTTCAGCACACTTTTCAACGCGGTCGCAATGTGTTTGTATAATTACGCCCCATTATATTTTCGCAATTACGTTTTTTTTCAAGGGTTAAGATAAATATTCAAGTATATCGTGACAGTACAATAATTCTTACCCATTTCACGGCTCCGAAATTTTTGAGAGCCTGTTCCATGTCTAGAAGATCACCTTTGTTAACAACCTTACGTCCTGAGGTTGTTATCCAGTCTCGTCTCTTCCATCTGTCCATCCACTTGTTGATACAATTCATCACAAACGCAGAATCTGTATGAATCAAGATCTTGTTGATTCCCTCTTCGCAGGCAACTTCAGCAGCACGAGTTACCGCTTGTATCTCAGCAGTGTTGTTCGTTGCACGACCCACGACAGGTTCCGAAACGTTACTGGCGAATGAGAAGCAGTAATTATTATTATTATTTTTTTTTAGTTCATAAATGAAAAATTTACGGGTGATGTTAATTTTTATCCATTTGAGAAGTACTCTGCATCAATTTACAGTAAGTTCGCTACTCTCCTGGCTTTTCATTGGGATTCGAACTTCAACGGACGAGTGTCATCGAATTTCTGTTCGTTCGGCTTGAACTGCGTGTGACCCCGCGAGTACAAAATGAGGACTCAATTTCTCAGATAGAAACTTATTAGGGGTGAAATTTATTTTAAATAAAGTGCTTATTTGCGATTCCTAATTTCGTCCTGTGTTATGTAATGACTCTTATGACAATAGTTGATGAAAGTTTCGGAAAAAATCTTGATAGTAGTTAAAATATGAATAACACGGTTCGAAATTCACGAAGATACTATCATTACAATTTTTTGTCGGATTTCCGGGGAAAGCTAGAGTTTCTCGAATTAATTTGATTTTTCGCGATGATGTGCTGTTGAATCGTTTAAAGAAAATATTGACATCCAAGACTTTATAATTTCTTATCTACATTTGAATGAGTATTTAAAAGAATTCCAACAATCAATATATGATGACGAAAATTCTGAAAAATATTTCAGCCCTCGCATAAAGCTTATTTTTCGTAACGCGTAAAATATTTTTCTCAAAGGTTCGAGATGATCTCTGAATTCGCGTATGAGTGCAAAATGTCGAAATTCAAAAAAATCAAAATTTTGAGCGTAAAATATGTAATTTGTCCCTTCGTGAGTTTAACTTGCAAGTTTTTGGGGGTTAAAAATTTCAATGAAAAACAATTGTCCAATACGAAATTCGCAACTTCGAAGTAAAGAGAAATAATTGAAAATGTACTCACAGGGGACTGCCATCAGCGAAGAAAACACCAATTCCAGCTTTTGCGTCAGGAGCACCGTTTCGTGAACATGCTCCGTCCGTGTAAATATGAACAAAACCGTCCCTGCTTTGTTGATATCTAGGCTAAACAAAAAAAATAAATAAAAAAACAAACAATGACTCATGACAACATCTTTAACGGCGAAAAACACAAAAACAATCACCATTACCATTTTAAAAAAACATTACCATTTTTAGGCTTATGATTGTTACTCAAAGATGCGCTGATAATTGCGACCGTTTTCGTTCGCTCCTGAGCTTCGACTGACCTGTGTTCTGTGTTTTCGTTCGGCTCTTCGCATCAGCTTCAACGTTCAAAATCCCTTTGTGCGGCTATTCGTTTTTCTATTGGTTCCGAATATGACAACCCCGGCGATTACTCACGAAATTCTGGGAACTTGGCAGATAATAATAATAACAACATCAATCTGCTAGAATTTTTGTTTACGTTGCAGGTGTTCCGACGCTTCTATACGAATTCAACCATCTCAAAAAATGCTATTCTATTATGATGCGTAAAAAAATCGTTTCCGATACATTCGTGAATGGGGAAACTTTTTCCGTTCCAAACTTGTTATTTTTTTTTCTTCTAAAATTCCCATAAAATGTACGTGTGTGGTAATGTTGCATTCTCAGTCATCCGTCACTATACAATAACAGCGCATATATGTGTGTATTATGAATGAAAGGACAATTTACTTTGAAGTATAAATTACGGTATTAAGACATTTGTGTTTATGGTTTTTTATCCAATGAACTGGTTCGTAAGTCGGAGTTTATGAATGAATCAAAGATTGCAAAATTTTGTTAAAAGCTTTTTAAGCTTTGTTAAAAAAGCTTAAAAACGCTGTTAACGCTTTGTTAAAAAGCGTTAACAAAGCTTTTTAAGCTTTGTTAAAAACTTTTTGTTGAATATTTGTTCAATTAAATGTTTAATGCACGCAGTTGAGTGTGATATTGTTGCACTAAATTTTCGTTCGCGTATGAATAAGAAACTTAGTTGCATTAGCTGAAATTCTGTTATCTGCGAACAGAACATTAATTTGTTCAATGAGTGCAACAAAATATTCAAAAATGGTAACAAAATTTCGTCTCGAATACAAAACTTATTTTCGTCAAGGAACAAAAGATCTCGAGACTCCAGCAGAACGATTCGCGATAACGAGAGATCTTAGGGGATTCAGGCAGAAAGAAATGCGAGAGGCGAATGTGACAAAGAAAATGAAAAGGGAGAGGCAGAATGATGATATTCTTTAAAAAGCGCGTAACGACTTGTTTACCGCGTCAATAAAATATGCGTATATAGATGGCGCACGATTCCTCTACGCAGTTAAACGAAATAAATTAAAAGGTAACTCCTGCACTGCATGTTAGTCAAATGAGTGCTAAATTTTCAAAACGCTTTTAGACCAAGTTCAACGTACCGATTAAACTTATTGTTAGTAGATATGTATTCAAGCATATTTTATTAACGTGAAAAAATATTTAAAATGATAGTTTTGCAAAATTATCAACTGCGATATAGATGCAAATTTGCATGATGACATATTTTCACAGGTATTTTTCAAAGAATCATCTGTATTTTTTAACCGATTTTATTGCACCAAATCTCATTTTGTTCCTCAACTGATCCTCTACGAATACACCACGTAGATTTTCCTTTAAACTCATTCCTTCAGAAATTATGAATGAAAAAGTTTTTTCACTCAATGAGGTTAATGACTTTAACCTACAGAGGACAACTCTTAACCCTCGTGCAATTCCTATCGTCTATATGACATCGGACTAGTTTTTACAGAATGAAAGGTGCTCAATTTTTTATTATTTGTTCCTTAAAACACACCGAAATCAAGATATTTTTCTATTATATCACCATTTTCTCAGCTTCACGTATTTATTGAATTTATACGTATTTGTTGAAGCACAAAGTGTTTAAAACCCTTTGAGTAGCGCAATTTGATTTAACAATAATATTGGAAACACATATAATTACTCTTTCATATATGTCAAAAAATTGAATTATGAGACTGAAAATAAAATTAGGAACTATAATGAGACACTGTAGAATTTCATACATAATTCAAGGTTGAATTTATAGTTTTTATTTTGTAACTATCATCGAATTCAAGCATTTTTTGGAAAAATGTGTGCCAAAAATTTTTCAAATATCATGAAAATTCTGAAAATTTCAGTTGAAACATTTATCAGTACACGCAAAACAGTAGAATGTTTTATTTTTTAAAAACGAATCAGCGAATCTTATTGAACTAATTTGTTAGCAATCATATTACTTTCATTTAAATTTACAAAATTTCGAATTTTCGTTCTTTTTTTTTACGAATTCTATCGACAAATCATATGTACTTTTTCGTCGTAGTCCGAGAATCGCTGGTTGGCTCTGTGAATGACTCAAATCATTCGAATTGCGCCATCGATTGCTTCAATTACTTACGAGCGAGCGTAAACCTATCAAATCACGTTCATTTCGAAGCGGTGAGGAAATTTGTTAAATTATTTATGTACTTTTTTATTGGGAAAAAAAGTTGCCTGGCTGACGATTTTCATCGATGCTTCCGTTTCTCTGAAATGTCAATATTCTCGTGAGAAAATTATTCTAAAGTTTTTGAGGTTATGGTGATAAAGGTGTTGACATTAATAATTTTTTTTGACAGATAAGTGATAAGAAATTTACGCGAATTTGGGTCTGATGAAATTGTCAAAAAATGCCGTATTCCGAATCTGATCGTGCGGATTTAATGGCCCTCGCAGAATTAGCCGGTGTTGACGCTCCACCAGGATTTTTCAGGTAAACAAACGAACATAACCTCACATGTATGATAAGGGTCTAATTTTTCCCTATTTTACACTCACGGAACTCGAAAACTGAAGGAAGAGAAAATTCAAATTTTTCAGCTTAGATAACAAATTTCAACTTTTTGTCAAATTGTTTTCTTCAATAGTGCCCTTTCAATATGTTTTTGATGATTCAGTTGAGAAGTTTCCTTCCATTTCTTTGTTTGGTATTACTTTAACATGTTTTTCCATTGAATTTCAGAATTGTCACAGATCTTTTGGCATTGCACATATCTCCGGAAGATATTTACAATCTCCTTTGTGAAATTGGTCCATCGCACCTAAATAAGGAAAAAAAAAACACTTCCCGTGGCTCACATCGCTCATACACTAATATTTAAAAAGTTACACAAAAATAATACTCAGCTTATAATTTTAAGGTAAAATATTTATAGAAATGTTTATTTTACTATCCATTTGCCCTGTAAGAGAGAATGATAAGAACATTTACACAGAGTACGATTGTAAAAATCTAGAATAAAACACATTTTTCTATAAAAGAAATTTTTCAACGTTTCTTCAAGTTCATATATTTCTAAAATGTTAAACATTTATTTCAGTTGAATACACGAAGGATTGTTGGTACTGCAAACTTAAGTTTAAAAAAGTTCTTGAAGATCAACATAAAATTACGATTGATTATGGCCTTTAAGTTAAGTAAGTTAAGTAAACAATCAATGCTTTCCTTGTCTTGTATGCCTTCATATCTTATCTACATCGTAATTTCAGAATGAAAATTTTCTTCAATCCTTTAATGATGTCTGTATCTTTCAGCACCTTCGCGTGCCAATCTGTCCGCCATTTCGTTGCCATAAACTCCTTGATGGCCTCGAACATGATTCTGTAATGTTTAATTGGTTTTTTCATTTCAAGTGACAATAAGAAGTATTCAAGAACAATGATTGCGATTCCTACCCATTCAACTTTGAGAGGTTTCAGTGCTGATTCCATTTCCTGAAGCTCAGCTCTGTTGATAACCGGAGCTCCCGAAGCAGTTTTCCAGCCTCGGCTCTTCCATCCTGGCATCCACTGAGTCGCACTCTTTATCAAAAACTCAGAATCTGTGTGCACTCGCAATTTTGTGATTCCATTTTCCCGAGCCACTTCAGCAGCACGGGTCACTGCTTGTATTTCAGCCATATTATTGGTTGCACGACCCTCCACGGGTGCCGAAATATTACTAGAAACAATAAATTGCCCAATCTAAAAACTTTGACAATTGCTATTATTTTCTATACCTACATTTTATAAATTTATGTAATCGAAAAGCCTAATGTATCAAGTATTAATGAGATTTCTATAATGTGCAAAGTAAAAATCAGACAAAATATTAGTTGCAGTTTTATTTAGATCAACTGAGCTGTGATCTTCTACGAGCAATATTTTTTTAAACAAATGACAACGTTGATAACTAAGCAATTGGAAGATCATAAATTCCAAACTTAATGGAAATAGATCAAATTACTTCTTGATCAAGAAATAATTTCTCAGATAGAAAAATGTTAATTATTTTCAGATTTATCACTGACTATGAGAATCAATATTTATCAGGTTTCAGATGATTCAATTTTTCCAAATATTCGTGCGCATTACGAGTTTTGAAATTCAGATTTAATACAAATTTTAACCCTACAAAAAGTATCATTCCTAATTGAAATCAAAATTTTACTTTCCCAAGTATTTTACGATAGAAATTTAAAAACTCACAGAGGGCTATTATCGCCGAAATAAACACCGACACCAGCTTTTGCGCCGGAATAACCGTTTCCTGAGCAGGCACCGTCTGTATAGACGTTTACGAAACCGTCAGAATCCATGTTGAAGTGCTTAGACTGACAACGGAAAAATAGTTTGATGAATTCCACGAATTGCTTTAATGACAAAAAAATGTTCAAATATCTTACATTATCAGGCTTACGACCGTTCGAAGATGTACCAGTATTTGCAACTGTCTTGATCCGTTTTTGAGCTTTGACTGAATTTCCGCTGGTCTCTTCCGAATCCAAAGTCCTCTTTGTGCGACTATTTGTTTTCGTATTGGTACCTAATGCGATAAGATCGTTCGGCAGGATTCGTTGAGCGTGTGTGAAATTCTCGGAACTCGAGGACAGTCCGTTGTTCCTTGTGACAAAATAATCATAATGTATGCTCGAATTTTTGTTTACGTTGCTAACGTTGCGAGACTAAGTCTTTCAAGGCTAATATATACGATCCTAACAATAAATAAAGGACTGTTCGGAAGGGCATAAAATAAAGTTTCGTTTGTTCCAAGACTTTTGGATTAATAAATAACTTTTAACTTATTAAATAATAAAAAAGATCATCTCTAATTAAAAAATCAATCATTAGTTTTTCCAGAAAGTTTATTATGTTTTTTCATTGTTATGTGGTTAGTCTAGGTATCTATGCCGAAGAAATCATTAATGTGTTTCCAATTGATAGTATTAAAATTTATTCATCAAAATTTCAGATAATTTTAGATAATATTTTGTTATGAATCGTACATTAATCATGAATTATTTGAGTTCTTGAAAGAATAGATACATGGATAATTATATTGTTTTTATTTCGAGCCTCAATATAGTATCGAAACCATTTTTTCAGATTTAATAATAATAATAAAATAAATTCAGGTTTAAATAAATTTGCTACATAAAACATATAAATATATATACATCGGCGGATGATTCACGGTTTTCTTCAACGCGCATTTTGAGAAAAAAAATTACTTGAAAATGAAGAATGTCCATTTTATTCAATTTTAAGAGTCCATATGTATAGCACACGAAATACGACTCTTATGGATGCAGCGTGTAAGTTTTTTCGAGTGGTCGTAAATCAGTAAAATCAGGAATATACTTCGTAGTCGAAAGAAAAAATTCCTTTTGTTCGATTCAAAGCGAAATAGCGTGGAAGCACGACACGCGGGTTTGGGCACTCGGATAAACTCGGGCATGTGCTCGAAAATCCTTTTACAGGGTCATAAAGAAAATCGGAAAACTCAATGCATAGTTGTGTAAAAAACAGATTTACCAGTTTCTCGAATGTATTAGATATTGTTCGTATATATCTGCACGGCACACCAATTTCCGTACTTGGTATGGTCAATTTTTTAACATGAAAAAACAAAACTGCGTACAAATGAAATGGAAACTGCACGTGTTATTAACAATTTATTTAATTTCACACGGAATACCCTGTATACACAGCAGACGAAATTTGACTTCTGAGATACGACACCACGAAGGCGACACTTGAGAAAAAAAAATAAAAAGAACTCACGATAACCGTGTCCGAGATTCGATGAATTCTTGAGCCTCTTGAGACGTGGGGAACTTTTTGTAAATAGGTCCTGGGAATTTGTGTACTTGTTGCTTGCATTCCTCCCTATGAGAAAATTGACGATTTTAAAAAATTGCTCCGTTATTTTTGTATTCAGAAACGTACTACTGTTGCTTTTTTTACCATGTTTGATAAATTCCAGGTGCTCGTCCTTTCGCTACAGCGTAATAAAAGCCCATTGTGGTTCTTGCGAAATACGATACGATTGATTCTAATGACGCTAGCATAGTCTCGTTAGAGGATTTTCATGGCATTATTTATTGATGATAATTTGTTGAAACAACTATATAATCAAACTGAAATATATTTCGAGATGTAAAATAATAATAAGCGATCATAACAAAGAACACATGCTGCTTTTATTAGCCGTTGAGGAGAACTCCATTCGATAGAAGTTTGAATAACAGCCAATAGACTGCGCGCAAATACGTTGTCGGTTGATGATAAAAACCATGGAGCGAGAAGAATAAAAAAAAGCATTAGACTGTATTCTCTAGTTTGATTCTTTCTATTTGTATATCCGTATAGGAACACGCATTGAATGAACAATCAATAAATTGCAATGTTTTCATAGTGCAAATTCAACATTGTTGGAAGAAAAAAACTAAAATTAGACACTAACGTCATCTCTGCTCTATCGCTGGCATTACGAGCTTTCGATCAATACGGAAAGGAGAAAGAGAATCAAAACATTCCTGTCAAAATCAATGATGGGTGTGTGACGGACGCCGACTCGCGGGTGGAAATTTCTTTTTTATGTTATTTTAACTTTTATTTCCTTTCTAATTTTCCTTTTTGTTTATGATTTTATTTGCTAATTTCGTACAATCGTATGTTTATTCATTTCGTTGCTTCATTTTTGTTTCGTAAGAAACGCGTTGGGACAATATGAAAGCAAGGTAAACTTGACTTTTCTTTTTGATTTCCTTTCATCGTACAAAGTACAAGCATTATTGAATTATAATGGGACAATGCCATGATTTATGAATATTTTTCTATGATTTATTCTGTACATGCGGAAGGCAAACATTAACTAATTCTTTTACAATTTTTTCAATAATGATATACCTATTTCCACCTATTTCTTTGAATTCTTTGCTAACTCACCGTATTATTCCCACGTTTATTTTTGCATTGTTCAGGTAGTTATTTTGTCGAGAGTTTTCATAAAAAAAAATTATAAAATTCAGTTATATTCTCTTCACCCTTTACATTGTGTAGATGGTTTTTTTATGCTTTATTTCTTTTTTTTGGGGCGGATGTAAAATCATTAACATTCTGTTTTCATTGATTTTGATTTTTCAAAGATATTTTAAAATATTTCAATCAATTAATGTTCATTCATCACAGTAATGGCAGAGACTGGTCTGATAAAATCAGTGATCTTGACGGTTATTTTGACGTCGTCGTCAGGCCAATGTTGCAACAAGGCCATGAAGGAGAATTGTGCGGATGGCTGAAAGAAATGAGCCTCATTAAAACGAGCTGTGTTTGCACTAGCGAACAATGTGAGGGGCGCAATCTAGTCTGGAGCCCGGCTCGAGTCGTTGACAAGTACAACTGGGCTTGTCTGCATTGTTCTAAAAAACAAACCATAAGGGACAATTCGTTTTTTCTCTCAATCAAGTGCGAATTCAAAACTTGCCTTCAAATAATACTGGCATGGTGCAAGATGTTTCCTTCCGATATTGCAGCTTCTTGTTTGGGTATGTTTTGACAACTAAACACAATAATCCTTTAATTGTCTTTGCTGTTTTTTTTTTAAATAATGACAAATTTTTATAGATGTGAAAGAACACGTGGTGAAAAAAGTGTATGAAAGATGTGCAAAAATAGCGGACGACTATGTGAATTCTCATCTGGAAGAATTCAAGCTGGGTGGACCAGATTCAGTCTTAATAGTGGATGAATATCCTGGTGGCTATATGACTGAGAACGTGCCTGAGATTTCAGTGTCGAGAAAACGAAATAACAATAGCCACACAATTTTGTGTATTGCCGAAGCGAATGCACTTCCACCACGAATGTGGTTGCATATGATTCGTGCCGTCCCAGCAACTGCGAACAAAACTCAAGGAAATATCATAAGATGTGGAATGGTAGAGGAGGCCTTGAAAGAAATCGTTCGTCATGTTTTACCTGGCAGTGTTCTTGTGGCCAATCATAGATCACGTTGTTGTAGTTATGAATCCATTAAGGAGCTCAAACAATTCGCCGTCATAAGTGTCGAGTACCTAAAAAATTTCGACGTCCCAGGCAAAAATAAACTTGTCAACAATCTTGGTGAGAATTTTTCACTATAGCTTGGAAGAATTTGAAATAAAATTTGAATGGAGATTAAAATTTTCACATCACGAATTGTCTGATTTCTTAGTGTCTGAAAAGTAATGAAAAGTAATTGAAAAAATCGCTTAAGTAAAACTTTCATTGTCGGTATTTTGTATCGAAATAATTAACAATCTACATCTCGATTTTTTTTTAGAAACAATTTGGCAAACGGCAGTGGATGTTTGTGAAGAAGTTCAAGAATCGACAAATTCTTTAGGCCGACAAATAATATCAACACATCTTTGGCGCCAGAGATTCAACACGTTGGCTCCCAACGCTTTCGAATGTATGCTCAATCAAATTGCGGAAGCTTACAAATTTACGTGATGCTGGAAGGATTAAGAAACAATCGCAGATTCTGGCGCTCAGAAAATGTCTTCCTCAGATCGACGATAAAGATGATATTTTACGAAAAGGCGAGAAAATAAGAAATCACCACAGTGCCTCGAATCGATCGAGATCCGAAATATTTTCTACTCATTTGCATACATACATATATAGTTTATTTGAGGCAATTTATTCGTTCGCAATTCGAACACCGTTTCTTGTTGGCAAGTTCAATTTTTTAAATGGCAAAAGGCGTTGTGTTTCTCGAACCAAGCAATAAGATATGCCAAGTGCAATCAGTCATTTTCGCCTTTAAATAAAGATGCACAACTTTGAATGTTACTTCAAATTTTATTGATCGATCAAAGGTCCAGATGCACTATTTTATGCTTTGGTTCAAGCTTCAATTGATCGCAAATCTCCAGGACACGTTCCTTTACCAAATGGATATTAAGAAGAAAAAAGTGCACAATGCGTATCAAGTTATGTTTGATTTAGGTTTAATGTTTTTATCATCGTGTGAAGAATATTGATGTTATTTCAAATATATTGAATTATTTGGTAAATTTTTTTGAACGTCTGAAATGAAAAGGCATTTGCTAATTTTGTTTTATTTGCAAATAATTCAGTCGTTTTTCGCAATCGTATGCGCTTTTCCACAAAGCAAATAATACTATTTTGGGCTTTGTTTTATCTGAAATTCGGGCGAGCGCTCCTCCCAAATATTTTTATATCGATATGGACAGTTTTAATAAAAAAAAACCGCGTTTCGTCGTTAATTATATTTTGTATTAAAGTTTTTTGTCAGTCATCGACCCGGTTGGCTTTGAAGAACAATTTCATTTTCACTGTTCGATAAACTCGCAGAAAATGATCTACTTCTATCGAGTTCCACATTTTTGATGTACCATGTTTCCAAATTAGTCAATTTACTCAAGTTCTCGGTTCGATGACTGCTCCACTTTGAAACTTTATCAATTTGTGGAACATTATTTTGTAGTCGATAAAATATATCATCGAATTTATACGACTTTTCTAACAGAAACAATTTCTCTGCAAGCACAAATGACGAAATGCAAAGTATTTCAATAGCGAGGCAAACTTCGGAATGCCCCAGCAAAAAACCATAAAAAAAAGTTCAATTGAATACATCCTGTTATCGGGCAACGTGAATTGTGGATTCGAAATACAATTTTCAGGGACGTTGAAGAAGCCCTCATTCTCTAAATATTCTGGATCAACATTTTTCACTGTCGTCACATCGATTCGTGCATTATTTTCCTGTACTCTTTTTGATCCTTCACCATTTTTTGGAAAACTCGATATTTCCGGCAGTGGAATCTACAAAAAAAACGTTACATTCAATATCATGAAACTGGTAGAAATTTCGACGAATTTTTTTCTCTTGATATTCGACGTACGGATAAGAAATATTGTTCGGTTTTACGACCGTGCCACTTCCGCCCATGGAGCTCATGGCTTTTTGGAAATTTGTGAATTGTCCACTTGCGCATGCTCCGAGAATCGCTGCTCCGAGTAAAACAGATTCACGCTCGTTTGGTATCAGCACCGGCAGTCCAAGGACATCAGCTTGACTTTGTACGAAGAGGGAATTCTGGCTTAATCCACCACAGATTAATACCGTTTCAATTTTGTGACCGGCTTTCGTCAGCTCATCCAAAATGTGACGAGTTCCGTACTATTTTTAGGAAAAAACGATTGTCAAAGATAAAAAAATTTTTTTTTAGAAACCCTTATTACTTAATCTATTTATTATCATAAAATGGCTGAATTTTCAATTTCAATTATAAAATTGTTAGGATTGAAAATACAAACCGTTAACGCATGCATAGTCGCTAGATACAAAACTGCCAAATTTTCTTCGTCATTCGCCAGAGAAAGTCCTGAAATCTGTCGAATTTTTTTCCACAGTAAAGAATATTTGAAATTGACTAAGGTAATGAAAATTGATGAAAATAATTCGGTACCATTCCTTGAAGACTGGGATCAGCGAGAGGAGATCGATTACCATGAAAGTCTGGCCAAACGTGGTAATCTTTTGTAAGAAATGCAACATCAGCGTGATTTTTTTTCGTTGCCATTGATTGCAACAAGTCCGTGAGGTATTGTTGTACATGCCTGTAATTCCGATCGGAATTTATTTTCTGGATAACGTATTTTGTCAGGTTTTCAAAACTTGGAGGAAAATTGATAACTTTCAGGAGTAGTCGTCTAGAGACCAGTCTCGTGGAAAGTAACGCGATATTTTCTCACATTTTGGAGTCCATTTTCATTCGGATTTGCGAAGTTGCGGGATGAGATTCTATAATGTGATCGAGCAACTTTCCAGTTGCACTTTGACCACCCTCGTTGAGCCAATAATCTGCAATAATGGCGCTGAAATACGGTCCCCAAACACCCTCGACGAAAATTCCTTTGTCACTCAATGCCATATGACAAGTTGAAGTACCGCAAATTAAGCCTGGACATAACAAACATTTGTTTCAAATTCAATTTTGCACAGAATGAGATGAAAATGTTGTAAAAATTATTTTTTTACTCAATCTTGTGGTGACGTCATCACTTATACCCGGAGCTCTGCAGCCGAGCATTCCGAGGGCACCTGCGTGGGCGTCAATCAAGGAACATCCGACAGGCATTCCTTCCCAGAG
This sequence comes from Venturia canescens, assembly GCF_019457755.1. Taxonomy (NCBI): domain Eukaryota; kingdom Metazoa; phylum Arthropoda; class Insecta; order Hymenoptera; family Ichneumonidae; genus Venturia; species Venturia canescens. The sequence continues at coordinate 9,643,378 of NC_057424.1, read as the reverse complement.
CTCGAGTTCCGCGGCCGCCTTCGCGCTCAAACCTGAGCCTACTGCTTCGCCTGGTAATTTTACTACGTTGCCTTGTGAACGGTGAAGATTGGACATAAAACATTTTGTTACAAAAGTAAAATTTTCAATTTTAGTTAAATGAAAAATCTCCGGATGGCTATTTTGGAAATTGATTACTAGACGTTATTAAAATCATAAAATTGTACCTATTCTTCGCCAGTGATCATCCTTCAAACTCGAAAGGCCAATTTGATCGAAAAAATCGAAATCCCATCTGTTCTTCGCATCAGGACTGGCTCTGTAGTTCCATTTGCAAACCAAGGAACATAGCGATCTAAAATTTGCGTTGAAGTCAATCAGTTGCCCCGTAACAATTCATTTTATGTAGAAAATATTTAAGTTAATTTTAGGAAAACGAGAGCCAGTAGTCAAAGTATGCATATGTCACAAAAATTGAAACCATCTAGAATGAAAAAATTGCCTCGTTTCAGAATTCGTAGCTTTCCACGTCAAGAAATCCGGCAAATCAAAAAGCAATTTCATCTTCTGCCATTGTTCGGGCAGATTATTCTTCAACCACAATATCTTTGGAATTTCCATCTCCAAAGAGATTTTACCACCAACGTTACGCAATAATTCATGACCAAGCGTGTTGATGTAATTGGCCTCTGCTTCTGCCCTGTGATCCATCCACAATACAACATTTTGCTCGTTTCTACCTGGAAAAATAAAATTTAAATTTGTTACGAGGGCAAAAGATATTATCATCTAGACGCGTCTTCTTTCGATCAGTCAACACAAATGGTTTCTAATAAAATAGTACTTTCAAATATTTACTTTATTTTCCCTTTTTCATGTCAATAAGACAAAATTAAGACATAATGGTTAATATCAAATGCAAAGATTTACCAGTAGAGCTGACTGAAACTGGCGATCCAAATTGATCGAGTGCTACAAGAGAACAAGTGGCATCAAATCCGATTCCTTTGATGGAATTTACAGGAATTCCACATTTTACGATCTGGAACAAAAATTATTATTTCAATTGAAAAAGAAATTGAGTAACAAGCTCCCTATGCTAAATGAAAAAAAAGGACTCCAAAATTCAATAAAACATTTAATATGCGATGCAATTAATTACAACGAATAGAGTAAATCTTGAAAAAGCGATGTAAAATTATTTCTTTCTTCTGACTTTTTTTTTAAATGCTTTCAAAAATCTTATAATAAATAATTGCTGACCTTGACAACATGAACCACTGATTTCCATATATTTTCAGAGGACTGCTCGTAAAAGTTTGCAGCAGGATTAAAAATTTCAATATTTCTGAGAGCACTTTTAACTATTGTTCCATCAGAATTGAAAAGTGCGGCTCTCGCACTACCCGTTCCTACGTCAACACCGATGAAATAAGCCATATTTCATGAAAATACTGGCAATGACGAACGATTGTCAGCTTCTGCAGTTTCTGCAACTGCAGAGAACTTTTGTGCTGCAAGGCTTTGGGGATAAGCTCGAAGTAAACAGAAATTGAAAAAAACTAAAGATAATCTTTACGACAGTCGAGTCGGGGAATGTTGCAATTCCGTTACGACCTTTTGAGATAAGACAAACCTCTTGAACCGACATAAGCATTTTTTTTACGCGAATATATTCATTATTCATGCAGAAAGTGGTAATCACACAGATAAAAAATAAGAAAAATTCAACAATGCGAACATTCAAATCGCACTTCATACGTCGAATCAGCAATTTTTCCAATCAATATAAAATATTACTCACCTGCTTCGAGAATGTTTTCTTGTTTTTGTATTTTTCGACATGTTTTTTTTACGTCCAAACATGTATTTTTTTCCGCCCCAGAAAAGCAAATCGGCAACGTGCTTGTATTCGTAGTATTATTAATGATTCACTGTCTCGATGTTACTCGAAAGTAATCGCGTGCTGTTGCTTATTTTGCTGTAACATATATGTATACGTATTATACGATATGCACGTGCGTTCAAAAAAGAAATAAGTGGGAGGATTTCAGAGAATTTGTTACGTGATGATATATCTATACCGACAGATCCCAATTTGTGAAAACTACCGGTTTCATGGGCAAATTAATCGACAATTAACTCGTTAGCGATTGTGTAGATTATTGTGATGGAAATTATAAAAAAACAACAGGCGCATATATATATATAAATTAAATTTTTGTAGCACTTATATATCGGCAGTTGGTTCTGAAACTTTGTAACCTTTCGAAAGCACGTGTGTGTTCGATCAGCTGATAGGTCAAAACTATATAACCTCAAAATGTAATCAAACGCGATAGTGCCAAATAAATAAAAATGGTTAAAAATAATAATATATAAAACAATGTGATTCGACAATTATTTTTTACGGAAGAACTATAAAGAGTTTTAATAATCACGCAACATGGTGCGATTCAAAAACAGGTAATTGAATTCGTATATTTAGTGAAAAAAATTAAAATTATAGAAAAAAAATGTTCTTAATTACAGATACATTACGATAGAAATAGTCCCTCAGGGAAATGAGGACAAGCCTCTGGTTTTGAAAACCACTGCATTGCATCTTGCGATACAGGATAAAGTACAGAAATTGTATGGTGATTTTGGTCAGGCTGCAATCAAAGCTGGATTTAATGGTGAGTTTTGAAAGGATTCGGAATCCAAATGTGCCCTGTGAACTAATGATTAGTTCACAGATAATAATTTATATGCCACTCAATATTGGAATTGTTTCATTTAATAAATCAATGATATTTCACATTCAGCTAAATACTGTAATACACATACAAGAATCGCTCTAATAAAAGTCCGCCATGGACCTCACAAATTCGTGATTGATTCTTTGCCTTTCATCAGTGATGTCGGAGGTCGTTTGGTCAAAGTGAACATAATTTATGTTGGTGCCACCATGAAACACTGTTTTAATTACATAAAGGTAAACAAAAAAATCGTCAATAATTTCTTTTTTTGCAGTTTTTGTATTATTTAATCTGTTTAAATTCCTGCAGAAACATCAACGGAAAAAATTGGAAGAATTGTGGAGTTCATTGAGAACCGACATGGAGCGTAAACAAATGCAGGATGCTCTTACGACCTTGACACCTGCTATGAAGGATTTCCAATAAAGCAACAAAAAAAGGGTTCACAAAAAACTTGTCAATTGAAATCTTATCAGAATATTTTTCATGTACATCAGTTTTTTTCTATTAAAACTCAAATTTTTTCTGACCTTGCTTTCAATGTCACCATGTGAAATTTGAATTATTTTGCATATTCGAATGGTCGACGCTCTCTCGACGCTTCAAAACCGCAGCATGTATATGTAGCGATAAACGATAAAGTTATCGAATGAAAGTTGAGATCCAGCAGGAAATTTTCGGATGAAAGAAGTTCTCATTGGATATTGCCCATCTCATCCATCTCATTGCTCAACTGAGTACAGGTGCCGGTACCATGAAAAGTAAAATTTGAAGGTTAGGAACCTTCGTCTATAGTGCGATATGAAAATTAGCTTAGGAATTCTCCCACAAGCGGCTCTGTAATCTACATGGTTTCAAAGAAAATAATGAAAATGAGAGGTGGTGATAAGGCGATAAGAAAAATGATAGCATTCATTTAGTGTATCTATGTACTATCTGCTCCCTTAAAAAATAGGATTGTACTTCAATACAAATTCTTGAACTTTTACGATGAACGTCAATATATTAATAATAAACAACGACGCATGTTGAGATCGATTCCCGTAAGAAAGCAGCGCCACTAGAGTTTCTCACGATTTTACGGACGTCTTTAAAGTTGACCGCGTTGCTTTCTATCTACGTTGCACGCTTTCGTGTGTTCGTGGTCGGTGTCGGTAGTCGTCGTGCTCCGATAAAGTTCTCGCTACGTGTCGTACCGGGGATGGGTGTAAATTTTTTCCACGTATGGCTATATGTTTCCCAAATGATTTGATGAGTTAAAATCTCAAATAAAGTGGTGTCGTTTCGTAATCTCGGGGAGTATATTTTATTTCTTTTCTTACAAAGCAATATCACGGATCAGAAGAAGAAAAGTAATAAGAAAAACAAAAGAAAGAAGCAATGCAGAGCAAAACGGCCACAGTGCCGTATACGAAGAAAGTCATGTTTCCGGATAAAAAACCATCGTCCAAGCAAATGAAGTCTTCGACGTTGACAAACGCCGCGGGTTTTAGTTCCCTTCTGACTTTTACCATTTTATTACTCGCATGGATATCTGGCTTTGCCTCTCGATTGTTTGCCGTAATACGTTTCGAGAGTATAATCCACGAGTTCGATCCATGGTACGTTGTCTTTCTATATCGTAACTTGATTTCAATAATCTCTCCCGTATGCAAATTCGTACCGAGCAGTTTTTCGTCATCTTTTTTCTTTTTCTATACCAATTATATACCAGCGGTGAATACACGATTTTTCCTTTAAATAAACAATTGAATCAATCGCATTTGCAATTTGACTACTCTCTTCGTGTCCCAGGTAATCGTTTGTTTCTTATGTTTTGTGCTTTTCATCGCAGGTTCAATTACAGAGCTACGGCGTATATGGTGCAACATGGTTTTTACAATTTTTTGAACTGGTTCGATGAGCGAGCTTGGTATCCTCTGGGTCGAATTGTCGGAGGAACCGTCTACCCGGGTCTCATGATAACTTCTGGATCTATACATTACATTCTTCACTCTCTCAACATACCTGTTCACATAAGAGACATTTGTGTCTTTCTGGCCCCAGTGTTCAGCGGCTTGACAGCAATATCAACTTATTTATTAACCAAGGAACTATGGAGTGCCGGAGCAGGTCTTTTTGCTGCTTGTTTCATCGCCATTGTACCAGGTTACATATCAAGATCGGTAGCAGGTAGTTACGACAACGAGGGAATAGCCATATTTGCGCTTCAAATAACTTACTATCTTTGGGTGAAATCAGTGAAAACGGGATCCATCTTCTGGGCAGCCATGACGGCTCTTTCCTACTTTTATATGGTTTCTGCGTGGGGCGGTTATGTATTTATTATAAATCTCATACCGTTTCACGTTTTTGTATTGCTTGTGATGAACCGATACAGCAACAGACTCTTCACAAGTTACACAACTTTTTACATACTCGGACTCCTACTGAGTATGCAAATTCCTTTTGTTGGATTTCAACCAATTCGTACTTCTGAACACATGGCAGCCAGCGGTGTTTTTGGTCTGATCATTTTCGTTGCTGCTCTTCGTTATTTACGTACAGTTTTAACGAAAACTGAAATCAAATATTTCGGTGGCGTTGTCGCTGTAACTGCTGGTGTTTTACTCGCCATTCTCGCTGGCCTGACATATGCCGGCATCGTTGCACCATGGAGCGGAAGATTCTACAGTCTTTGGGATACTGGATATGCCAAAATTCACATACCTATCATCGCCTCTGTTTCCGAACATCAACCCACAACATGGTTCAGTTTTTTCTTCGATCTTCATATCCTTGTTACGACTTTCCCTGTTGGACTTTGGTACTGCATCAAACGTATTAACGACGAACGTGTATTCGGTAAGATCAATTCACTTCACGTTTCATCCTTTATTTTTTCTATCCACAAATCCTTTAATGAAAGGGATAAAATAAATAATAAATTCAAGAATGGTTATAGGGATCGAAAATCAAAAATGTCTCGTGGAGTCTTTGCTAAATCAGACTTTTTTCAAAGTAATCTCTCGTGTGCTATCGAATATTGTTCCATTTTGAGTTTTATACCTCAATTCCTCGTGCGTTTATTTGAAAATTTTTGGAATACTCGTTCAATATCGCTATCATTCACTTCAGCTGTTCAAACAAACGTGACAAAGTCTTTTATACAGAGTAATTGTTATAAACAGGAATCTATATAAACGACCTTTGAAAAATAGTTCATAATTTCAAAAAGAGAAAAACTCGACACGAAATGAAAAGAATGAGTGAAATAATTTACATTATCAAATATCTTGCGTACCAATTATTAATCGCGATATTTCAGTTTATTCATACAAAAATTTAAATTTCGAACCCTTTTTCGAAAGTCTTGTAAATTGAAAGCATTTTAATTGAATTTTAATTATGAGAAAAATATTTTTATATCGTACGCACAGAAAGGAACTGATTTTATAAAGGATTGAAATAAAAAATTTAGAACTTTCGACCCTTATTAAAAAAAAAGCTTCCAACCGATCGGCACAATACTTTGCATAATTTTTTGTCCCTAAATTAAAATAATTTTAATTCTTTTTGCAGTTGTTCTCTACGCCATAAGTGCCGTGTATTTTGCTGGTGTGATGGTACGTTTGATGCTAACCCTGACTCCAGTCGTTTGCATGCTGGCCGGTATCGCGTTCAGCGGTATTCTGGAGCTGTTCCTCAAAGAGGAAAACAGAGAGAGCGGTGACCGGGAGGGTGGCGAGGGTGGGGATGGAAGCGAAGAGGAAAGCGAAGAAGAGTCCGGGAGAAACGTGGGTGGGCTGTATCCCGTTGAAGCCCGTCGTGGGTTGTACGACAAAGCCGGAAAATTGCGGAGAATGAAACACGAAAGACCGAAAGGAAGTGGCGATGGGCTGGGTGCTAATCTTCGTAATGGTGTCGCGATCGGTATTCTCATGCTCCTAATGATGTTTACCGTACATTGTACATGGGTCACGAGCAACGCATACTCCAGTCCATCGATCGTACTCGCCTCGTATACGAACGACGGTGGAAGAACTATTCTCGATGATTTCCGCGAAGCTTATTACTGGTTAGCTCAAAACACAGTCAATGATGCGAGAGTCATGAGCTGGTGGGATTACGGTTATCAGATTGCTGGAATGGCAAATAGGTAAACTTATCTTTTTATTTTGTTGTGACAATCCTCATCAAGCTGCAATCTAGATTGTAGAATTCATCGAAAAATTTGGTCGATTTTTTTCCACTTCTTGGCCCATCTTTCATTACGACAAAAAACCTTAAAGTTGTACATTTTTTGCGATCGAAGGCAACGATTATTGAAGTATCACAATATTTTTTCAAAATATTGATTGAATTTGATTCATAGAATTTTGATAAATAAACGTACGAAATTTTTTCTATATTGAGAATTGGTTCAATTCTCAAAAAGTATGAAAATTTTGATATTCCTGCGATTCAATTGCATTTGAATTTTTTATTGACTAGAGCTTGTTTCTCATGCACCTGTATTTTTATTTTTTTAGGACGACCCTCGTCGACAATAATACGTGGAACAATTCGCACATAGCTTTGGTAGGAAAAGCGATGAGTTCGAATGAGAGCGCGGCGTATGACATAATGACGTCGCTCGACGTTGATTACGTTCTAGTCATATTCGGTGGAATGATAGGTTATTCCGGTGATGACATAAATAAATTTTTATGGATGGTGCGTATTGCCGAAGGCGAACACCCTCAGGATATTCGTGAAAGCGACTATTTCACCGAGAGAGGTGAATTCCGTGTCGATTCGGAAGGCTCCTCTACCCTTCTCAATTCTCTTATGTACAAATTGAGCTATTTTCGATTCGGCGAAGTAACGGTCGATTATCGTTCACCCGCCGGTTACGATCGCACTCGTAATGCTGAGATAGGAAACAAAAATTTCAAATTAACCTACTTGGACGAAGCCTACACGACGGAACATTGGCTCGTTAGAATTTACAGGTGAAATTATTTTCCTAACAACCGTTTATTTGGGGCGAATAAGTTGAATCTCAAAGTCACATGTAGGGATGGAATCAGTTTAAGTTTTAACATAATTGATATTTTTCTACGATAAATACAAATTTATCGTTTCTCGGCGGTCAAAAACTACAGTTTATTTGATAAAAAACGTGACAACAATTGAATCATAGACATGGGAAGTAACTCCTTTTGAAAAACGAAAAATTGGGTGCCAATTATCGTCGCAAAAAAGTCATAAAACTATAACTGATCGCGTGATTGAAAACTAACTCTTGAAAAAAATATTACAGGGTGAAAAAACCACACGAATTCAATCGACCAAGAATTGCAATGTCCGACCATACTATCCCGCGATCGGCGAGCAGATATCAGAGCAAAAAGGTGAGTAAAAAGTTGCATGGGACGATTTGACGGGACCAAGACTATTATTTTTAAATGGAAATGAGATTTGTTCGTTTTTATTGATTTACAAAAAAAATTTGAAAAAGGGGTCCCGGTCGTATCGTTTACATTTTTTTAAATCGATGAACTAAGGTGGATCTAGAAACGTAGTTGAAGTTATGGGGGGCCGGACATTGATGTTTCAGACGGCGCGTCGCAAGAAAGGCTTTATCAAGGGCCGACCGAGCGTCGTCAAGGGACTTAAACCCCAAGGGAAAGCGGCTGCTTAAATGTAAATATTCATCGACCCGTATTCCCTTACCCCCTTACGACATCACCCTTCGACAATTTGCAGGCGTCAAACGTTTTTATAATGATAATAATAAACAACAACAACAACAAACAACTACGGTCCTAACCTCTTAAGCCCCCCACAAATCAACCACAAGAAAATTCATCACTTATCGTGTACCTCGGATTTCTCTGATGAAAATGAAGAGGGGCAGTGACCGATAAAAAAAACAAAAACATCTTTTTTCATGCCGTGTAACGGAGTCGATTATTTCGATTCTATTGAGAATTACGAAAAACGTGATTAGTCATTAAATATGTTGAATAAAAATGGGGTATAAACTGTTCTCTACGAGAGTGACATTTGAACACGGGTAATTTCATAACCGATGCGTATTGCCTTTCAAATAAATTCAATCCTTTTTTTTATCCACCGTCGAATGACAAATATTGAGGTATCGAACATTCTCACATTTTTGGCTAAAAATTCAATCCCTATTTTGGTATTCAACGATTTGATGAAAGTTTGTAAAACAAAATGAGTTATCCTTCAAGAGTTTATAAAATCGATTTTGCATAAGGGTAATGTTGACAAATAATTACGAAATTTCTTTGACGAAAGATGCTTCTAGAAATATTCACACTTTCTCTATTGAACGAAATGAGAATTTCTTCACTTTTCTCATCAGCGAGGAATCTTTTCAGAATTTTATTTGGAAATAATTTTTGTTTTTGATTATGAATTGTGGATTTAAAATTGGGAAGTACTGAAATATTTTGTCATTCTTTGTGAACCCATCGATGAAGACTAATTCAAAGGAATGGATCAACAGTTTGTAAAAACTGTTTTCAAGGTTGTTGGAGCAGACAGGCATTTCAAGAAGAAATATCGGACAATATATTCAAAGCTTTTTATAAACAATCACCGAATTTGTTTCATTAACAATAAACATGATCGTCCATATTTTGTTAAGACTTGTGAAGAACCGAGATTCTGGGTGGACTATGGCTTCTTTGAAATCTTAGTTCGTAAAATTCTCGTGTCATGTCAGAAAATATGGGGATCAGCGTTTGAGAAATTGAAAACAAAGTGCAATTGTTTAGAATATATTAACTTTTCAACATAAAAAAAATATATGCTGCTTGACAGTTTGTGAAGGTCAATCGTTACCAACGTTTGCTTGTTTGAATTTGCCGCTTTTGTCTTTGTCAAGTTGAAAATAAGCGATTGCCTTCTTCCTGAAGAAACACTTCGTGAAACAATGTTGGCACATTGATTCTTTTGTTTCTTATAAAAACTGCTTCAATCTTTCACATAAGATTTCATTGCTTTGCACCAATTTTACGACACTGTTGGATAAATGGTAAACTATTTTGACTGCATTTCAACAATATAGTTGAAAATTATGTTTATTCCAGCATACTATATATGTATTGTTCGATCATTTAAGAGAAAATAATTATATAGATAGGAAAAACTTGTGATCTTTTAGTGCAAGCTACATTCCGACACATTCCACAAAAAAATTATCTAATCGATGAAAAAACTGCAGTTGACGTATAGTCTGATCTGACTAAATCATTTAAAAATGTGCTACGAAATATGTTTTTCATGAAATTGCATATGATGAGTATTTCCTATTATATTCATTTTTCTTGTGGAAAACAAAAAGTATAGTTGAAGGTTGTAACCCTTCATTTGCTTGCTGGTTCAATCTATCTGTTCAGTTGGTAAATATTTTCCAATATTATTCCATGAATAAGGTTTTCAGATAAAATCAATTGTTGGAGATTGAATGACTCATGATTATTATTGGTATTCTTTTTGAGAAGGTACCAAACTTTTCTATACCTGCCGATCGGAAGGGGGAAACAATAATATATATGAATATGAAAATGGGAAAAAAGAATGAGTGGTTGTGTCGATCAGAATGTGACCTCAATTGGTTAACTAATGAAAGCAAAAACAGGCAACATACAACGTTGCTACAGGGCAATTTTTTGTTTGCCACGATATACGATGATGTACAAAAGTTTTGTTGTACGAACATTGCCTATAAAATTTGTGAACGAGGAGAGGAAACTTTAGTCAAAGTTTTTTGAGCCTCTCCAGAGCGCGTCGCTCATTTCCTAATACATAAGAATTTTTGTTATAGTAGATTCATTGCATATAATATACAACAAAAAATATAAAAACATAAATAAACAACAAAATACCAAGAGTGTCAAAAAGACGAACACGACTTGACACTTTTGAAGTAATCACAGGAGCTCCGTTCCATTTGAACTTGTGTACAATGTGTGTCTTGTTTACATAATTTGTTGTATAGAGTCTTGTTAAAGAGATGAACATTCATTATAACATTATTATCCTTGTGTTTTTATCGCATGAAATTTCCCTAACCCGATAGAATATATATTATTGAAAAACCGAACCGTAATAATTATTCATTCAGTGAACACGCAATGGCTGATTCGAATTTTTCAAAATCACCCCGTGTCGTAAAACACGTACGAAGAATACTTTGCGTCCATGAGAAAAAATGATAACTTTTTATAAATTAAATAATAACGAATAAAGTGGTAACAATGCGAAAAAGTCTTTTGTTCGACGCGAAAACCTTTGATTCAACACGATCACACAAAATAAGTCTGGAACTACTTAACCAATTGGACTTTTCTTTCGATTTTTAGGTTATAACATATTCAACAGGGAAACGTCAAAGTCAGCTGATCGAAGTTTCCTACTTGATCGTAAATGAAAAGCTGCGTGATAAAAGGCTGAAACATGATTTTTCCAAATTGACTAGTCGAAGCATAAAGCTTTATAAATCATTTTCCACCGGAGAATTATAATCAATGAAAAACGCCTAAGTTTATCAATTATTTCCGCACTCGTCATAATTAACAAAGTCGCTCAGTTCGTGCGATGCTGAAAAACATGTGCTTCTATTATTAGATCTTGAAGTATATAAATTCATAATAATGGGGGAACGGCATTGTTGATTTACGCCATATCGCAATTGCGTCAAAGCTATAATTAACGTGGATATTTTTCACATTTTCACTGAATGTACTACGCCATAATATCGACGTTTTTTATTCTCAGAATAAACGGAAACAATGCACGTTCAGTGAATTTGGGGGTAGATTCAAGTTTCAAGAAATTTTAATATGTTTTTAGCTTCATGATGTATGGGGTTCCAAGAATATTATGAGTTGCGCTGAATCATGAAAGTAAATTATTCGTTAAATATGCATGTTTGAGAAAGATGTATTAAAAAGTTGTTTTCTAACAGATAAGTATGATATGCACGGGTGATAAAGTTTCGTTTCATTAAATGGTCACGTAAAAATCGTATGACAAGCTGTGACAAAAAGAAATACGGTTCCTAAAATGTTTTTTAAAATAATACGGGATTTTAAAGCTATCGTAGTGTGAACTACGGGAACTTTGTGTGTTGACACCGTTGAAACGTGTTTATCGGTCGAATATTGTCCATGAAAAAGGACGACACTGCAAGGCCGCAGTTTAACATTAATTTCGAAGCTTGAACCCATGCAGTTTTGAGGTTATGTCGATCAACGAATTAGCAATTACAAGTTTTTAGCGATTAGCAAGTAGCAAAAACGAAGAAAAACTAGTGCAAAAAAAAAACGTAGCAATTAGTAGTTCATTCGACTTAAGTAAGAGTGTTTATCATCGAGCGTGTGCGTAATTGTAGAAAAAAAGTGTTTTTACGCTCTCCTCGCGGCATGATTGCGAATCTAACAAACTTTTTCGCGCATACCATATCGCGTCTCCTACTGTTTTTGTGTAGTGTGAGCGGCCGCCATCTTGCTGCCTTCACATCTGACATGTCTTTCTAATGTTATTATCGAAAAATATTGCAATCAAATTTTGCGTTTAACAGTTGCCTTATTTTCGTAATAAACGCCTCGTTAACGAGGTATCAAAGTTTGCGTGAGAAAGAGCACTCGTTTGCATTGTGATACTTGAAGGAAGGTTAAAATAAAAGGGAAACGAGGGGGAAAGGAAAAAAAAACACGAAATTCATCGAATCCAACCTATACACACACGGCTTGTGCCAAGCGCTGTTATCCCTTGAGTGTGCTTATAGCGCTTTTGGAAGAAAACTTGAAGTGTGCGCGGCCGATCGAGCTTATTTTGTTTAACCGTCGAATAAGCGATCAAAAATTCGACTATAAAACCGAGTGATTTATAACAAAGCTTCGTAAGGGAGAAGAAAAAAGTTTAGACGGGCGAAATGTCGCGAGTTACCGCGGTTAAGAACAACTCTACATAACCTCAAAAATTTCTCTAAGCGTTTATCCCTTTGATTCTGCGTGTGTTTTGATTCGTCTTTTCCGTTACTAAAGGACGAAAAACGGTATATTTGATGATATTTTTGAAAAAACTTCAAAAAGGGAAAGAATAAAACAGTTTGAAAAAAAAAACTTTCCCGACAATCTATGGAATAGACATAGAAGAACACTGCGTTAAGTTTTCCAGAGTTAATATTTGAGTATAGAATAATCTTTCAAATACCTTAACACGACTGCTAGTTTATATTTGCTAGAGTTGACGATACACCGAATAATCATCACTGCCAAAACATTATCTTTTTTCTCTCACCTCATAGAGGTTGGAAAGAACAATTTTATAGATCGATAGAAGGAAGCAATGGAGTTTATTAAGCGGTGTATAATTGTGTAACTAAGAATCAACATTCCTACAGCATTGAAGCCCCGTACATTGAAGAAGAAGTTGCTCAAGCACAAAAGTACCTGAAACATGTATATATAGCTCGGAAGATAAACAGAAACAAAAAGGAGAAACCGCATTAGAGAAAGTAGAAAATCCGAGCATTTTTCTTTCAGTCAAATGAATTCAATGAAACTCTCGGTGATCAAAAAGGTCGTATTTGTAATTGAGAGTAAGAGAGAGCATAAACGAGCCGTCCGTATAATTAAAAGAGTTTGAGAATGCAGATGGAACGTGAGGCGACAATAAGTGCGCCAATCGATGAAGGTCCCAGCCGATCCGTCTTACTTAAAAATGGACAATAACAAGCTCAAGTTTTCCGATCGTTTAAAGGCTTTGCTTAAAACGGAGTCACGTCAGGATGTTGATCCCTATATATTCAGCGAACCGGAGCCTTTTGCCACTGGGACTGGTAAAAATTTCAAGCTGACACAAAGTAAATCTGCACATTCGGTTAAGAGCAACAAGTCGAGAGGAAAAAGTATCAAAAGGCGTCTCAAACTCGAAGGTACAGGGATAACGCCGTTGTGTGTGGAAGCGATCGAAGATGCTCAAGAGAGTTCCGAAGGATTCGTAGATCCTGCAGAGAATACGAGGAGTTTTGAGCTCAGATATCCCATTGGTGAGAACTCTTGCGATACAGACAATCGTACAGTTGTCGAAGATGTCAATGAGAGAAATTCTGACTCTCGAAGAAGCAATCGTGATCACATGCTTCTTTATTATCCTCGCGCCGGCGATGAAATCTCCGACAGTGAATCGAGCGGCGACGAACTCAGCATCTATCAACGTCATTGGTTCAGCGACGTTACGAGTAGTTCATCCCAAAATCGGACCGCTAGATTATCCCAATTACGCTCGCAGTTACGACGACGTCTCATACAGCTTCACAAGGGTGGTCAAGAATCTGAGATACTTCTGCGCGAAAGAACGCGTTGTTTGCTCGAGGAAGCTTGCAAAAAACCTCCTGCCAGCTTAGCCCGTTCCCTCGACGAGTTCGTACCGACAAATGGGAAAATAAATACAGGACCTCTTCTCGTCGGTGGCCCATGTGTCACGGAAGGTTGTCGTTCTACTTCTCTACCCTGCACTCGTCATTGCTCCAGACATATTATGCTTAACGCGGATCAACTACTGTTCGAACATTGTACCGCTAAATTCAGCGACAATACACAATGTTGCGTACCGGTTTTTGACGTCGCGCACGAGCTTCCCCTTTGCCCGGAACACGCTAGAAAAAGGGACAATTATCACCGTAAAGCTCAGGAATCGAAACCAAAGAAGTCACGGAAAAAACCCGTTTCACCCACCGTACCGAGGCCGAAGAGTAAATCACGACCGAAAAAACGAAAGAGACCACCCTCTGTTAAACTAGAAACAAAAATTGCCGATTTGATCAACGAGGAAATACATTATCCGAGTCAAGTCATATCGATCAATGAAAATCATACGAAAACTCTTAATAATCTCAATGTACCTCAAAGTACATCCAACACGTCGAGTTTGAATCTTGGTCTCGGCCTCGGCTCCCTCGGACTTGGTGGTGGACTCAAGGTTGAATTAGGCGATCACGAAGTTTTCGCATCCCTCGATCCTGCTGAACACGACTTTGGCAACGTTCTCAATAATTTACCAGCCGACGCTTTCAATGATATATTCATTGGTGAGAGCAATAGTTTAACTCTCTTCTTTATTGGACAAAATTTCGTCCAAATTCATTCGCAAAAGCAAACACTTTTATTCTTTACAATTCATGTCGCAACTTTCAACATTTTGATTAGTTAGAATTTGAAATTTTTTTCATTCACACGTATATAACTACAATGGAATATGAATTTTTAACGAATTTCAATGTTTATAAAACATAATAGGTCGAGACAAAAATTCTGAAAACAAACTCAGTATTATTCTTGATGGTGGGTAATCAACAAAATGGAACACGAATTTTCAAAGAATAGTAGACAAGATAGAAAGAATACTTCAGAAAGAGATAAATTGAATTTTATCCAAGATATTGATGGTAAAACTATACAATTTTTGTGCATTCTCTTTCTACTTCACCGTAACGTTTTATTAAATGTGTCTGTGAGGAAAATAATGATTCTCATTTTTCGTGGAATGAATCGAGAATCCTTTCCGTTATGATTGTCATTTGGAGTTTTTTAAAATTCAAGTACTTTTTTACTGGCCTGGTCAGACAGTTTTTGAAAAAAATGGCAAAAAAAGTTGAGCCACATTTCATAGCTCGAATCTGCATGAAAGTAAGGAGAAAGTTTTAGGAAATAAGGAAAATAAAAGAATTGAATTTGACTAAAAAAATGAATTTGGCATCACCAGAGAGTCGGAACGGAGAGTACGAGCCTTCGCGAGAAGAGGAGGAAGAATTGGAACGTGCACTTGAAGCGGTGGACAAGGACGTGAGAAATTTGGAGCGTATGGGACAAACGCACGGTTTATTAGAGCCGGCTTTGCTTGCCCAGCTGATGTCGGACATTGCCTCGTAGCCCCCCCACCGTCAGAACCAGGCGGAGCAAATAATAGAGTAATCAAGAAGTCAAGGAAAAAAGGAGGAGAAA
Source organism: Venturia canescens (assembly GCF_019457755.1). NCBI lineage: Eukaryota > Metazoa > Arthropoda > Insecta > Hymenoptera > Ichneumonidae > Venturia > Venturia canescens. The sequence goes on along the minus strand of NC_057424.1, from coordinate 9,627,651 downwards.
AACTCCGCGCGCGTGTTTCTCTTAAGCGTAGAAGCAAAAAGCAGCAAAAAAAGTTTGTGTTTGTGCGCTGGTCAATGTTAAATACTGTATTAACTAACTGTATCGTTGTATAGCAATTCGTGGTGAATGACGAAAGAATTGAATCAGGAAACAGTGTTTCGAATGAGATAAACGAAAGAAAAAGAAAAAGAAAAAAAAATTGGCACGTTTGTCGTAAATGTCCAAAGCAAGCGAAAATTGGGCGAACAAAAAAAATGCAAGCACGTGTAGCAAAAATGATTAGAAACATAGAGAAAAAGAGCGAGAGCGAAGAAAACGATGTCACATAAATCATGCCATGTTTTTGGCAACGTGTATGTCAGGGAGTTTGTTTGCTTGTAACCGCTAGATTTTAATCCTTTTCACGTATGAAAAAAAAACACACACAAATGAGGAAAAATCAGGCAGAGAATAACGCAAACGTTGAGTCACGTTCTGTGTACGAGTTTATCTTACCAGCCAAGAAAACTGAAAAAAAACTAACCCGAACCGCGGTCACATTGGGTTGCAGTCTCTGAAGAACGGACATGCGATTACGTATACTTTTCTTTTCATAAGTATCAGAAAAATCTATACCTCGCTCTCTAACATGTACACTGGACACATAAACGAAACGTTGAATTTTGAAACACAGCAAAAAGATGCATCATCAGTTCGTTAGATTATTGGTAAACTCGATAAAACAAGAAAAACAAAGAGTCATTTTGAATTAGTCGGTATGCTTCACAGAAGACGGTCTCGCACAGAGCGTGTTGTCGAATGTGAGCGAAGTTAACGGAGCAGAAAAAGAAAATCGGGCCTTTTAATTTGGAAGGAAGGTCAATTTGTGTTTCATATTTTACACAGTAATCGCGGGACATTCTTATATTTTTTCACCTTGCATACGTCCAGTATAAGAAACACGAATAATGTTGAGGCTTTTTTTTTCACGCAAAGAAGAAAGAAAGGCTAGATTTGGAATAAGGACGTTCCTATCCTGGATGATTTATTTTTTTTTATTACTTTTTTTTTAAACGAAAATAGTGAATGAATTTGGTCAAGCAGGTTTTCCAGGCTGAACAATTCGTTTCATTTGAGCTCTAATTGTTTGAATGTCGCTTTGTACATATCGCTGTAACGGTTAATATTTGTAAATTATAAACATTACACGTATATAGTATGGTATACCGAAAAAGTACATATTTATACATGCTTTCCCATGTATATTTATGTATAAACCCACGTCACTGTAACGCGCAGTTCGCGGATCCGTTCACAGTGGATTAAAAAAAAAAACGGAAAAAAAGAAAAAAAAAAGAAAAGAAACATCGTTTCGAGCGTCGAAAATCTCTTTGCAATCTCTGTCTCTCGCGTACGTTTCGTGATATTAAAAAATACCGGATTTTAACGATCTCCTGCATCTGTATAAAAGGTTTCATTTAACTTTCGTAAATTAACGTTGTGAAATAATTGAAAAAGCAAATTCGTCGGTGTCCAAAAACTTGGAGAAAAAATAAGAGATCTCCGATTTTCTTTTCATCGTCGATCTAATAATCCGAGTATATATTTATACATATATACGTATATATAAATCCATTTCTGTAAATGATTTCACTATTCATCATCAAGCACATTGTATCGATTAATAATATGAGACAAAGTCATTGAGATAACTTTTAAGAGAGGAGAAGTAGCAACAATAAAAACAAAGTACGCGAATGGAACTAGAAAGAAAGAACAGCAACAACATATATATATATATATATATAATGTGGGCTAAACATTTTTCATTCAGAGTCCGTTTTTCAACTATTAGTCTTTGTGCCACTGTAATAGAAACTCGATGAAAATCAATAACACGGTAAAGAGGTGCGGGTCGAGCGACAGATACAAAAATTATTATCGTTTGAAGCTGTCGGGACGCTGAGAAAAAAGAAAAGAAAAAAACACGAAAAGAAGCGATATTGTATTAGCCAAATATTGACTGAATTTCTTAGGCACGTGTGGATATTCAATTCGTCAAAAGCAAAACGAATTTTCGAAAGATGAAAGATCGAAAATTGGAAAAAGGAAGCAACAGGAATGATATATTTAAATTGCAGCACATACACACGTTACACACACACACATACCCCCCATATTGGGGAGAATTGAAGTTATCTTTCTATTTGTGCTAACGTCTTTAATTGTTATTACTATTTACTGTTAATGGTAGTTAGTCGGTTATACGATTGTACACGAAAAAAAAACAAACGAAATCATACACCATACACAAATCCTGAGTTTTTAGACAACGGGCTTACGAGGAAGATAACACGAATAAGGAACTCCACCGCTCGTCCCTGTACCTATATATATATATATGTATTGCATATATATGTGTGTATGGCTCTTGTAACATATTATCATTACTATTCTTGGTTAGGCAGTAACAATTACAATAAGCATATTTTTTACATTGCCTCGTAGTGCTCTGTTGTATTTCCCCCCCCCCCCCCCCCCCCCCGCTCTTGCCACGAATATTCACAATTTTTTTTGGAATTGGAAAAAGAAAAAATGATGCTTTTATTCACAAGTAACATCCGTTTTTATACATATATATGTATATAAATTTTTTTTCATGTGCAAAAATTGGAACACTTGGATAACTTGATAACGGGAACATTCATTTTATTGATTCTTCACACACGATTCTTGTTAGTCGAGCGTTGTTACTATCGAAATAGTATCGGTGTATTTTACAATTTGTTTCATTTCACGCGCTATCCATTTTTCTCGTGCTCTCTCGCGATCTTCGTTGTGACCCCGGCATCTCCAGTCTATATTTTCTGTTGGAAATTCATCCGCCACTTCGAACTCGGATCCGTATCCAGGCATTTTCGTACCACTTCGGTCAGGTTGCTTTTTTAAAATTGTACATATTTTTTTGAATGTTAAACTTTAAAATGCGAATTCGAGAAAGGCGCGCGTTTATTTTTAAACGAGTAAAAGGATTTTTCAATGAGAATTACAGTCGTTGACGTTTTAACGTAAACATGTAATGGGGCTAGCTGCAAACCGAATGAGGAATATTTCTACATTGACGAATGAATCATGACATTTGCCATTTTTTATTTTGTTTCTCGAAAATAATTTCAATGCTTCGTTTTTTTATTGAATACTCCAGAAAATCCTTCCACTCATTTTGGGATAATGAATTCTTTTCTATAATTTAACAAACACTACGATTCGTGTATTTTGACGATAACCAACACTGAAAAGTATCTGGAGAATTTATCTTCTCAAACGAAAATCGGAAATGCTCAGAAATTGGCTGAAAATCAGATTATTAGACGATCGAAATCGCGTTCAATGAAAAGGATATCTGAACTTCGGAAATATACGAAAAAATTGTTTTTATTTACAATGCGATTTCTTACGCGATTTCTGGTTGAGTGCATACAAGAAATCGAAACAAGAGAATTGAATTGTGGCTATTAGAAATATGAATTACCATGCTTCTGAGTATTCTTTCAGTTAGCGAGCTTTTACGTTTTTCCCATTTATCTTTTTCGTCTTCGGCCTCTTCGATGGATTCTTCGCTATCCGATGAGACGAGCATGATGTCAAAATCGTCTCGCGATCTTCCGAGGATTCCAACTTTTATGCCTAATTCAGCCAATTTTTCTTCCGGCGCAAGAAGAGCATTTTCCAGGTAAATTATTCGAGGATCCGCTGACTTAATTATTCCTGAAAAATTTTGTTAAAATCTCACGTCAATCATGACCGATCGGACATTTACACACTGCATTTATGAGAAAGGAAAAATGACGTGATCGTGCTGACCCAAGGATAGAACACGGTAGTCACATTCCTGAGCAACTATTTGACGAGGCAGAGGAGAGTTTCTCAAAAGTTTTTTTCCTGTTGCCATCTTCGGACCTTGCAATATCCTCAACTCGTCGTCGAGCATAAATCGATTGGCGATGCCACCGCTGCGTCGATCAGCTGTATTGAAAGCATCGGTACGAAGAAGTCTGTGCAGCTCAACTTCTGTAAAAAAAAAAAAATAATACATTTTATCGAGTAATTTTGATAACACCAAGTTCGAATTTTGTTTCTCAAGCTTTCCAAACGTATGACAGCATATTTTGTTCTTCTTAATTATACGGGAAACGAACCGATCAAATTGTAGTATTTTCGTTGAAGAGCAATCCACACTATTCTGTGTGCTAAGGAAATGAGGTATTCAAATATTCTCAGATCTTTTTCGCCCTGAGATTGGGTCTGTGTGGGACCAGATTTTCTGCTAGCCATCATATGATGATAGCAGCCTCCGTTTTCGTGTCCGAGAAGTATCTCGCAATACTCTCGTCCAATGACACATCGAAGAGTTCTCATTTCTTCAGCGCGTCGCAGTCTACCGCCACCAGCGAGTGGATTCGGTGCTTTTTTCGTTGTGGCCACTCGTTTTTCCGTTATTTCTTCCCACACGTCAACGTAATATTGGAAATAAAGAATGAGGCCACGAATAAATCTATCGATTATTGGTAAATGGAAGAAATTTATGAATTGCACCGTCAGTGGACTCGTGACTAAATACAAAACGAGATCTTTGATGTCCTGTAGTATCACGACGTTGGCCTCATTCGGTGGTACTTTTCTCAAATAATCTTTTCGAAAAATCATCTGAAAATAAGAAGCAGTTGATGACACGGAACATTATTTACCGGAGAATACCTAAAGAGGATCGTGTTTTTCAAACCTTTTGACTGGGATTGAGAGCCTCGTAGAAATTGAGAATCAGGTATCCGTGAGGACAGTACAATTTGGATATTCGACTGCTTTGAAAATGGCTCTCATTTCCCTTGATCGCTTCATCCTCTTTCTTGGATGCCCTGAAACCATTTTAATTGTTGATCGAAAATCTTGAACTTTATACGCATTTTTTTCAAATAGAAAATGAAAAACTGTTTACCCAACTAAAGCCAAACTGTCCGTAACTTCGTCCCAAATATAACGTTTCTCCGGTGCTCCAGAAAGTTCCGGCATTTTCGCATTTTATTTTAAATCGATTTTTTTAACAAAAAATCAACGTGTATTTTAGTATTTTAACCAAAAAAAAGAAAACAAATCAAATATTCCAACACGGATGGCCAAGGTAACTGAAGTTATAGCTAATTCGTGATTATTGATTGTGTCAGGCGGTGCTGGTCATAATAGCCTATATATAGGTGGCCTTATATTTATGCGTTAAAAAAAATGATCATAGTGCACATATGGCAGTTTAAATACATTTTTCATGCTGATTATTAAAATATATTACAGTACTAGATAAATTTCAAAATCAATGCCCTTGAATTAGGCTTTTCGAATGATTGTAGAAACGTTCCATGTTGCAATGGAAAAGAAATTTTTCTTTTACTGCATAGGTGAAGTAGGCGAAGTTCAAATTATTTTTTACACTTCACCTACATTCACAATTGCATGGTCATACTGAGCTCATGAAGACTGAAAAAATTTTTAAACTATTAGAAGGAAAGAATCCTCGTTGCGTTTTAATGATGCAAACTCTAAAACTGTCAAAACCAAATTCTTTGTGGTATCTTTAAAATTTATTAGCAAAAGATAAACTATACATTTGTAGCGGTATTTTCATTGCTCCACTGTCTGTGACCAGGCATAGAATCTAGAATAACCTGATCCTCATGGAAAATGGCAGGTTCCGATTTCTTCCAGTAATCATTGTAAGGGAGTTTCTCATTTTCCTTGGTGGTGAAGTGATGGAGCCTACATCTAACATTGACTTTCTCTCTGTTGTTTATCGTAACAACGACATAAAACTCTTTGTTCTGTTTGTCAAGATCAGGGCCCGTGATCTCATATTTAGGCATTGTTATGGCGTGATCAGGAACGTGAATATTTATTTTTCTGAAAGCTGCTCTAATGTGAAATTTCTGAAGAGTCCAAGAATTATCTTTGGAAACTATAACACTGAGAAGCAACGTTGAGAGTATGTCTCTTGTTCTTGGCGCCCATTTGGAGCTCCACTCAGGCATTTCACTTTGTGCTTTCTCTATGGCTTCTTTGTACAGCGTCAAATTCTCAGGAGTCTCATAAACCGCCAATCCAGGAAGTAAGAGTTTGTTATAAGCAGCATGGGGCTTCATTGTGAGTTTCTCTCCTATATTACCGATATTGGGCACGTAGGAAGTCAAAATCACGTTAATGGGCTTGACCGGTCTGAGATTAGTGTCTTCCACCAATTCATAGATCCAATTTTTTGATCGGAATCTTTGGGGCTTTCCATCTTTATGATGAAGCTTTAATGGATACTTTCGCCTTAGGATAAACGTATTCTGAATGAAAAACAAATAATAATTAGCTCAAAAGAAGTGAACGATGAAGAAATGATTTGTAGGTTAAGTTAAAAAAAGCCAGATTTTATATTTTCAAAATCGTTAATTTCATCATTTGACATACCCGAGTTTGTTGAGGTAATAATACACTAGAGGATGCAAAAGCTGGCTTAATTCCCCGACGGAGAATACCGGTTAAACAATTCGCAAAACTCATGTTTTGCTTTTCCGGTGTTCGCTATTTAAACCTGATTTTTGGTTATGTTCGCTAAGTTGGCCAGAATCTGTGGATTCGTCGTTGTCGTCGTTCCAGCTTTTCTCTTTGTTTCTTTTGTTTTGTACACACAGGTTGGTCGATTTTCAACGCGGTAAATTTTACGTATTTGAAATGCGTATTTTCAAAACAGCTATTCCAATGTTAGCAGGGTCAAATAATTGGTATCGTTTGAAATATTTTTGTAAATATAAAAGTCATATGAAAAAATATTTAAAACAAAATTGTGATTTCACATCTCAAAGTACTAAAAATTGCATATGTTCGGAAGTATAGCACTAGGAAATTTCCCAAAAAACTTTAATTCAATTGACTGAAAATCTTTCCTTATTTTTAATGATTTTCCTCACTTTAAATAACCATAGATTCATTCGCACGTATGTTTCCGATTATCAAAATAGGACGCACGATGATATGCAGTGGCAGATAAGCATCCGTAATTGACAAAAGTGGATGTAAACTGGGCATCGAAGAAACAGAAAAATGAGAATGAACAGTATTAATGCAAAGGTTCTTTTTATCTGTCAATAACGATTACATATTCAGAAAGTAATGTCAACTAAACTATAAAATATCCACAGTAATCGAAAGAAACGCTGCATTTAAAAAAAAATCTTATTCGAGGAAAAAAATGCTATACCGCTTCTTCGAGCTTCGCTCTCCAACTTTATAAATAATTCCATTATACACGCAAGCGATTTGCTTACCATCAAACGCGAGGATCTTTGAAACGATGAGTCAAAATGAATTCTTCGAAACTCATACAACAACTGTTTAATTCATCATTTATTTTATTCTGCGGCTAATTATTAAGCCTCCGTTTAGACTCACTTTGCAAAACGTTATATTACTATCTTTATATATACATATGTATGTGTATTGTTCACGCATATGGATATATAAATCGATGCATGTATATCAATGTCTGTACAAATGTAATCACGTATACGAGCAGCAATTGATTTCTCATAGAATGCAAACACCGTGAATATTTACGTAATAAGCCTTGCTAAGTATTAGGTTTAGAATGTATGGTATTCAATCCCTTGGAAGGACGTGCGACATGGCGATCACATAATATGTATCAAGAGCCGCAGTTGCGAATTTTATATACTTGGATATTGTATATATGTATAGTTATCGGACTATCTTCGAATGGACCAAAGGGGATCAAGTTGACTCAGAGGATCAACTTTGTCAGTCTTCTCTTGTGGCACCGTTGTAATCTTCGACTGCGAACTTGTTTGTCCGATAGATTGCTCGCCTGCAACATTAATTTCGTTTGAAGAAATCGTTTTTTTTTTAATGATAGCAAACGGAGCGAAATCTCTTTTACCTGGTTGCCTTACGATTCCATGTTGAATACCGACACCGAGATTATGTAAAAAATCATCAGACGGATGACAATGTTGCGGTTTTTTTATGGCTCGACCTTTGTTACCTTTCATGTTTTCGAAGCACTCAAAAGTTGACCTCGTCGACGATAAAATACCTCCTGGTGAAATGACAGAATTAATTAGTTTAACGTGATTATATCAAGAGAGAAAAATATGGTTTGAAATAACTCTTGCTTCGCGCAAATAATAAGCCTACAGAGCGATAACAACGTAAGCCACGCAATAGAGCACAAAGAAAAATTTAGGCTAATCAAATGGGAAAAATTAAAACAAAATAAAAATTGAAAACAGAATGCTATTCAAATGGCGAACCACAGTTGATAATATTAAATAGGAATAATCTGTGTGATTGAAAAAAATACAAAACTCGCTTTAACGTCGGTTTAAAAATTACACCAAGCAAGAATTACTTTCGCTTTAATATCACCTGATTCTCGGCTTACGCAGCGTGAATAATCTGGTACAGTATTAAAGTGATTTTCTTGTTTTTAATAATTTCTTCGTCAAAATAAAATAATATTAAATTGAAGCTTGCGTTTGTTCTTTTGATCGGCACTTTATTCAAATTTTTGTTTACTCACGCTTCATGAGAGTATCCTGGGCATGATATAGCACCATTCGATAAGCGAACAACAAGGAATCCTTCTCAATGATGCACCTGCGATATTTGACGAGCGTCGAGAGTACAAGCGGCACATCGACTGCTCCGTTACCTGCTCTCACGTGACAGACTGCTGCTGCTGCCAGAAGGAATAATCCACTGAGCGAACCACCGTTTACACAGTGAACAACTATCGGCTTCGGGGAACAGTGTCTGAGTGCCTGCTCCGATAATATATCTGTCGCGAATGTCAGCAGGGAACCAGGACTGCTAGGTAATCCACTGGAAATGAAATGTTTATATTATTCTGTGATCCATTTATTTTGTTATATTACACGTTTTTTGGGATATGAACCAGAAAAAGATGAATTGAAAGAAAAAATGGAGTGAATTAATCAGGTACATTTGAACGCACATTAGAATATCTTCTGATAAAGAGCATATTTTAAGGGAAATTCTCGATTATTCAAGAGAATATGAAGTTGGAGGAAACCGCTTCGATTTTTTCGGGGAATAAACGAGTTTTTTTGTGGAATGCTTAACCATATTAATTTAATATTAATATAAATCTTCTGTATGAATGCAATTTTTTAAATGTAAACAAACATATTGAAATTTCAACAGATACGTGAATCATAAATTTCTCGTAGAATTTTCCGGAATATTCAATAATTAGGTCCAATAAATGGTCGGTTACTTACGAAGATGGCCAAGCGAGATACTGCATGTGTACAACGACCCTTTCGATCCGTTGATCGGATTTCACAATATTTATGACTCTCTGAATGTAAAAAGTGTGATTCGAAGAACTTTTCAGCGATAGAGTGAATTTTCCAATTGTCAAATTGTCTTTGTTGATTGGCCAATATATTTCTTCGTTCAACTATTAACGAGCAAATAAAAAATAAAGTTTAATACAAAAAGTTCTAGAGAACTTCAAGAATTCGATTGATTTTGAAAATTGGTTCCACTGAAAGTGCACGTTTGTTTACCTGCGCGTCCGTGGCTAAGCAAGCCACGACCTCGGCACCTTGTTCCCAAATCATGGTCCAAAAAGCTTCGTAAGATTCAGGTTTGGGTGCTTGAGCTACGATGAATGCTGCTGGTGTCCATTGGGTTAAATCATTTACGTGCGACGCATTGATGTAGTCGGATGAGCCATCGGTCGTTGAGAGTCTCACTCGTGTCGAGTCGTAAGGTACTAAATTCGTTGTTCTATTAGCGCTTGCGTGTGCTTGTGCCACGTAGCACGTCTGCTTCTTCATTTCTCGTTCCTGGATAATGGAAATACATGAACACAAAGAGTAAACATTGGGACATCAAGCTTATTTTGCATTTTATGTTAATTTCTAGACCTACGAATAGGAAAGTTTAGGTTTCTGAATAACAACATGAGCGATGTCGAGGCGGGACAGCTGATTGAATGAAATTAATGCAAAAATTGTGGAATTCAAATTATATGACAATAAATTTGACAGGACTAGATTTTCGTTACCTCAATGTCGGTTATTTCGCTCCATTTGATATCCAAACTGGTCGAACCACTGAGTGTTTTAACTGTCAAACTATCCACAAATTTCTCATACTTTTCAATATCCATGGCGAATTTTTGCAATGTGATAGGATCACCGAGGGGATCACGTTTGGGTTGAACATCGGTGTACCACGTGTCCCAAACGATCTGAAGATTCTCAAGCTTATCGTCTAAGTGATGAGAGCTTTCGAGACTGTCTTTTCGTTTGTCATTAATTTCTGGTAACTTTGGATTCGTAATAGGTTCTTCTTTGGAAATTTTTTCGATGGAATGCACTTCAGGCACCAGGGGAGCATGGTTTATCGTTATATCAAGTTCAGCAAGAAGATCCAAGTTTGATTTGGGTGCTTCAGGCTTTGTTTCGATGGGTTTTGTCATGACTTCAGTTGGAGGTGACGTCGATGTCGCTGGATTCCCACCACTGGATACTTGCTGATAAGTTGTATCGTTGCTACGGTCTGTAATATTACTCGCAGGTGTGGAATCTATAACAAGTGCGTAATCTTATTTAGAAAAGCAAAATATTAGAAGTTAATTAGGGTAGATTTAGTTAGAATTAGAGTTAATTAGAATAGAAAACAAGAGCATTTCCATACCTTGGTTTTGCGATTGGCCATTGTACCCTGTGGTATAATAATTCTGATTCGGTTGTTGATAAGAGCCATTGGAATACTGAGACGAAGGTGTAAGATTGGTTGTAGCGCCGTTACTAGCACTGGTGTATCTTGAATTATTTTCCGGTTGGATATAAGCAGGTTGTCCAGCGATGTGTCCATCTTGTGGTAAAACGTATGAGTTCTCGTTGCTCATACTGCTTGGTGTGGTAGTTTGGGAATCTTGATAACCGGAACTGTACGAATAAGTTCCAAGAGCCGGGTCGTAAGCATATCCGGGATGGCCTCGGTACGAGTCTGTTGAGGAAGATGCCATTTGTCCCGGGGTGGTTTGAGAGCTATTTCCATAATTTTCATAAGGTTGTGAGTAATTTGGATACTGTATTATTCCAGTACTGTGTGCCTGGAGAGGATATTGATAATTGGGCAAAAAGCCAGGATTGCTAGTCGATTTCGTGTGACTTTGAATCATTTCCGTTCCATTAGAGTAGTTGACGGAGCTGCCAATCTGCGAAGACATCGAGCTCGCGATTGGGTACTGATGTATGCCAGAATCACTTGGATAATTAACGTAAGAATTTTGATAATTGGGCACAGGTTGACTCGTTGGAATTTGAGAGTTGTGGATGTTCTGTGCTACTGATGTATCGGCATAACTCTGTTGGTTCTGTGACGTATAATCGACTGGGTACTGTTGCGGTGTGTTGGTTGGTTGACTGGTAGCAGGAGCGTAATACATGTTAGAAGAGACAGAACTTTGTCCTGTAACATTAACGATGCTCGATGGATACAGGTTTCCAGGATGAGGAGAGGAAATGGAACTCGTTGGAATGCCTGAAATTTGTTGATTCTGGACATACTGCTCGGGCATCGAGTAAGGTGGATTCGCGGCTGATATTTGCGGAGAAAATTGTGAATTTTGTAAACTGACGTTCCCCACGGTGTTGGAATATCCTTGAGCGACTGGGCTGCCGGAAGGTTGCAACATTTGTCGAGAAATAGGTTGTTGAGGCAAGCCTTGATAAGGGTAATTCTGGCCGCTGTCGTAAGCTTGAGGTTGTCCTTGAGGATGATTCAAATTGCTTTGTGTCTGAGGCTGCGTCGAATCTTGCCGAAGATCTTCCACGCGATAAGGATTCGATGAAGGTGTTATTTGCTGCGATGGAGTTTGCGTGTGAGATGGTGACTGATTTATTCCTATGGGTGTATTCCCCGGGAGATTTCCTTGGTTGTAAGCCACTTGATGGTTCGATGGAACGCTGTGGAATCCTGAAGAGGAAACGACCGGTTGTTGCACGGACATCGGGACTTGTATTTGATAGCCACGGTTATCCGGAACCATGTTGTATTCGTTGGAGTATTGAGCATATTCGGCATGTTGACTCTCATAGGGAGTTTGCCCTGCAGCCGGATATTGAGGTTGTTGTCCCGGCAATGGAGAAGCCGAAAGCTGTTCATTTCGCGGAATATTGTAACCGGCGTAACGCGTACTGTTGCTTGAAACTTCCGTGCCGCTTGCAGAATGCCTCGAAGCCTGTCGATACATACTGTCCGTGTTGGTCGTTCCTGTCTTCGGGAAACTCTGCGTACCACCGTTTGTTATATTCGAATCATCGTTATTGTACTGTGAATATTGTCCCGAATGATACTGTGCCTGCTGTTGCGTCATGTAATAATTCGTATAATCATTCGGATAATATTGTTGATACAAGGGTTGGTTCGGTGGTTGTAATTCGACTGCAATCGGCGTTACAGCATTTATGGGAATTCCACTCGGATCGGTCGCGCACGACGGATCGATAGGATATGTCTTTGTTGCAGCATGGGAATTCGGTTGAACCGAGGCAATGGGGCTCGCGTGTTTCTCGTTTCCATAACTGTTTTGTTGGTGATAACTCGCAGGAGTGTTGTTTTTCAATCTGGCTGCCAAATGATCTCGCAACTTCATGCCCGAACCCGGTTTTCTTTCTGTATTCGTCGCTGGGGTTATTGGAGTTTCCGTTGAAACGCCGCTGTTTCCTTTATCGTTTCTCGCCATTATTTGCTCTCGCTCTTCTTCCTGTACGCGACAAGTGCTTTTCACTCGTTGCAACAACTTCGTTACATTTACCTCGAGCTTTCGATAAAACTCTAGCCCTTTCGTCGATTTCGCTAGGAGGTCCTCGTACGCGTCGTACGATGTTATCAACGAGGATATCGTCAACTCTCGGCGCTTCAATATTTCTTCAACCGTTTTCCGAGTGTCCGCTGTACGAGCGTAAGCGTCCGTCAGTGCCGACAGTATATTCTCCTGTGCCGCAAGATTCTGATCTATCAGATTCACTAACGCTTGGTGTTTACCCAGTTGCTCAGAAAACAGTGACTCCAGCGAACCCGTCTCCGCTGTCGCTGTCACTAGTAGCCGCGTCAAATCATCCTGAGCTATTGAATCACGAAGTTTTGCGTGAAGTTCGTTTCTTTGACGCTGCATTTCATCCACTTTACCCAATATACGCTTCAACTCCCGCGCATTCGTTTTGTCACTCTCGTTGTCACTCCTTTGACCTGTGCAGTTGAAGTTAAAATTTTGATTAATTTCGTCAATAATATTCTATAAATAACTATGCAAACGTCCACGTGTTCGTTCAGTGAAATCACTTTTCAAGTTTTAAACATTTGAAAAAAAAAAACAAAATGCCGATTTCGTGGTTTTTTAATGGTTAAGACATAAACTACAATCTCAGATAAATTTTAAATTCTTATACCAGCAGCATTCACATTCGGTGATGGAATTTTAGCCATAAGATCAGCGAGCGGTTGAGCCAGAACTTGTAAATTATTAACATGTAAAGTCATAGCCCGATGAAGAGCTTGATTACTCTCAGAAGCTTTGGCATGAGCTTCCTCGTATTTTTTAGCCTCTCTCGTAAGATCAGTCGCCACAATCGTTGGTGGCCTTTTACCCATTGCTTCTTGATAACGTTTTTCACTGTGAGAAGCAATATCATTAAAAAATACAGTAAAAATAATATGTTAAAATTAATTTTTATAAGAATAAAAGAAAAACTAGAAATAAGTTTTTACTAATGCAGTTACCGTTGTTCCTCTTCGTTAAGTAGACCATCAATTTCTTTCAGCATTGCCTCAACATCACGATATGTGTCTGACAACTTTCCCATTATATCAACGAGATCCTCAATTGCATTGGGTCTCGCATTCAGAGCAGCGCATCTTTCAGCTAATTCGTCCGGTAAAGGGAGCAATTCTGATTCCGAACTCTGTGCGTCGGGATCCCATAAACTGAGATGCTGAAGTTTCAATGATGCGAGATACGTGTCGAGGTGCTGATCATGTTCTTCAATTTTTGTTCCTACCGAACGAAGGATTTTTGCTTTTTCCTCCGAATACAAGGAACTCGCTTCGTGAACTTTCATTGGCACTAATCTGTATGATGTTTGATAAAAAAATATAAGTTGCTTCATTTTACGATATTTCACTCTCCTAAAAATTGTAAGGTCACAGGGACTCGAGTATAAAGCGAACATGCGATCGTGGCTGGAGTCAGAAAGAATTTCGAACATTTTTATCTACCTCGCAAATATGTCCGGTCCCGAAACTTCAGGATCATTGACACTAAAAGGAATTCCTTTTACGAGAGATGCCCCGTTGATCGTCGGTAAAACATCTTTTTCCGGTACTTCTTCGTGGTAAATAAATTCGTTCTCGTTTTTTGCTGCCTTTCTTTTTCCTTCGATAACGTCATTCGTAAAAGTCAATGCTTCCTCAATAGCCTCTTTCTCCCCGGCAATTCCCATAGTTCCCTTTGCACTTGCATACATTGATCTAGCCTCGTTCAGGGCAGTCAATGAAGCGTTATAAAATGCCACACGTTCACCCATTTTCTGTTGCTCCTCAGCGGCTAAACCTTGATATAATTGTGTCACAGCGAGATGATAAGCTCTTTTGAACTTCACATACCTCTTCCAATTCTGTTGAACAGTAAGAACATTTTTTTTCAATTTTTTCATTGATCTTTTACGTAGAAGAATTGCATTCCAAACTTCAAAATCACTCTTTCGAAATGCAAAAAAAATGTTATACAATATTGATCACCGAATTGAAAGGAATGAAACATTCCTCTCTTTTATTTCATGAATAAAAATTCATGAAAAAAACTTCATGAGTTTACCTTGTATATTTTGGAACCGACAGTATCTGCAATTGGATTATCCTCGCTGTTGTTGGGTTCCAATGTAGCAAGAGATTGTGAATAGTAGTCGATAATCTGTTTGGCAACTTTTGCTATAGTAATGAGAATATCATAGTTCAGTGATTGAAGAGCAAATTAAAAGGACAAAAATAGAAATTGTAAAATAATGGAGGTACTTACCCACTATAGTTGGCTTTCGATTATCCAGCATACTTTTTTCTAATATACATTCTTGAGCCTGAGCCAGGCAAAGTTGATGCATGAAACTCGTGAGTTCAGGAGCCAGATCGAGACTCAATACATTGCTGTGTATGTGTAAATGCTCAAAAGCCCAAGCTGCACATTGGAAATGAGCACAAGCCATTTTCATTCCCTCGGCAGAGGTGCGCTCTATTCTAGCACCCATTTGGGTGTGAACTGCTCCGATATTGTACAAAATAGACATTATCTCAAAGCGTATATTAGCTGAGGAACAAACCATATTCCCATATGCATCGGTCCTAGAAATAAAAAAAACACAGTTAATCCATTCATTAAAACAATAAGATTTTAATAATTGTTTCCATTATTATAACTATTATTCACCATTTTTTCCAGATATGATAAAAAACTAATGCATACATAATTGTTCCACTGGATTTCAACGATTGTTGTCGGGTCAATGTTTTTTACTTTACTTATGAATGGATATCATACTACAACATGAATTTATTGAAAAGGAGGAACCTTTTTGGGAACTTCTTAAATTGACTGTAACAGGTTGACATTTGAAAATCATTGGATGAGAGAATAATTGACTATAACTGAAGCAGGAAAATTTTTCAAGATAATTTCAAAAAAATTGGAAGGTTTTTGAACGATTAAATGGAGGAAAAGAATTTTTATGCAAATTGAATGTCAAATTTGAATATTAGAAAATGGAAAATTTCATGTTCATTTTTGCCCACCAGGTAAAAGTCACAGCAGCAGCTTCATCAGCTCCCATAGGAAACCTGCTCTGTAGAAAGTGCAACTGACAGTAGTATTTCTGGAGTAAAGTACAGTCCGTAACAGCGATAGATGGTCGAACGACCATGGCTCGCAATTTTTCCAATTGGTGTATTTCATTGGAATAGGATTCGGGATCTTCGTTATAAAAATCGCGTATATACTGAAAACATAAATATAATGGACGAATGAGTCACGTATATATGGACAAACGTCACGAATATCAATATAATCTAATAAGTGTACTTTGTAACATGAAATCAAATGGAATATCTTGAACGAAAGATTTCGATATTGGAGGTTAATTGAAGATTTAGGTCTAACTATGATACAATCAATTGGGCGTGAGATTACCTGTTTTAATTTGGGACCGAATGCGGTTGGTTCAGGACTGACTTTCAATTGAAAAGATATCATCGGCAGCCTCGGGACTGCCTCCATCTTTACTGGCTTTGATATTACCTTGTTTGTCTTCGAATTAAAATTTTTCCCTTACAACACAAGTTGAACTGTTTTTTTCCACTTTCCGGTATAAAGATTTAAGCTGTCAATCGTAAGCGACGACTTATTAGAAATTCCGCGAACAATCACTTGTCCGAGATTGCGTTTTCGGAACAGGAACGTAATTCTCGTGACACCCTGTATTATGACAAACGTCAAAATTTTTCTTCCGTTATGGATGCCATGAATGCCGCAGTATTACACTCCCCACCACTACGAAATCTTTCATTATGGTAGAAACCGGTGTCTGATGAAAAAAAGAGACCACGGCAATTCCGTTGCACGAAAAATACAAAAGGATCACTTAATTTTTATTGAACGCAATGTTCATTTTATCTACGACAGGAAATTTCATAAAATGTAGGGGATTCCACCGGAGTTTAATAACAGACTGTTCGTCAAGAAAAAACTACAATTTCAAGTCTTTGGAGTTACAAATCGGGAACAAAAAAAGTGGGAGTAAAGAGAGAGAGAGAGAGAGAGAAAAAGAGAGCAGCGATCATTGCGGTGGATTATGGTATCACCAGAGTAGGAAATGGTCAAATGGTAGAAAAAAGGAGTGTGATAGGACCGATAGGACGACATCAATTGCCTGCTCCTGCAATGATGACAAATTCAATGTGAAAATCTATGATTTCTCTCCTCTTACTTCTATGCTGCTTGACACACCGTGTCAAAACATACATTTTTTATCACAAATGGTTTTAAACCTTAGAAAATCTTTTTTATTAATATTCTAATAATAATGCATTAAAAAACCAGAATGATCGAAGCCAGCGCGCTAATTGTATAAATAGTGCAACAACTATTCACGAGAGACGCCACTTGACAATGACTGATAAGAGAGGAACAAATAGCAGAGTAGGGGAACACGTCAGCTGTGATAACCTTCCGCAACGTAGGAGTTGCGGTAGGGGAAGATTCCGCACAGTCCGTATCTCAAAACGCACACGTTCCACAGTATACATATATATGTAGTTTGATACACACGAAATTACAAATTACACACCTCCTACTACTCTTCGTATATCTTCCTCACTGTTGCCACTGTGAAAGGCTATGAATTTCCATTCATCGGAATAATAATTGTTTGAGACATATCAAAGTTTTTGTCGGATTAAAAGAAAATAAACTCGTGTTTTACTGTTTGTATTTGACGATTATAATTAAGATTGTAGTTCATCAAAAGAATAATTCCACTGATATAAAATACCCTTTTTGCTTTTTCGTTTTCGTACTAGCGTCAAACGTCCTTTCGTACTTTATAGATAAAAATTGTTTAAGTGTCATCTCGTGTTCTATTTAACCGCTTGTCGAAATTTTAAGTGCACTAGTGGGTGTGTGTTTATTTTTCTCATGCAGTCATCAGATACAGTTGTGTGAAAAAACTTTCAAATCGTGTTTTCGGCTATATACGTCATTCCTACAATTCGACTGTAAAGTCGATTATATATTTGTGTTTTCGAACATGTGTTATTCATCATAAAATGGTGATATTGAACAGACTAGGCAATCTGGAAAGAAGATCACTGAGGACATTTCAATCACAATCATTTCGTCTTCATATCTTGAAATCATAGACTTTTGTAAGAGAAATTTGTGGTCTCAACGTTCATCATGAACAGTTTTCAAGATAATCCACCAACTACGGAGACTGCAGAGATGGAAAAACAAGATAAAGATGCTAGAGCAAAAACAAAAATAAGGAGAATGCGAAGGGGTAACTGCAAACTCAATTCCAACGATGGCCTCAGTCTCCATGATGTTTTGCAATGTTTCAACGGCCCTATCAGCCGAGAACAGGCTTGGGCGCTTTGTCATCAAACTGTCAAGACTCTACTTCGTCTCCCTTATGATGAAATGCGAGAAATTACAGAATTTTCACAAATTATACTCCATAAAGATGGACATGTAGTATTAGAATTGCAGAAAGGTATAAACTTGAGAGCCTGCTTGAATTTCTTCTTTTTCACACTGAGATTTGATACTATCCAACGGTTCTTATTTCAGATGCCCAGAGCTCTATGCCAACGGAGCAAAAGGTAAGATAAAAAAAGCCATGTGAAAAGTTTATCACTACAGCAGAAATATTATAATATGAATATAAATTCTAATTAGTAAAGATGTTGCTGATTAAAAGTGAGCATGTGGTTTCGCACATGTTATAGTTACTCAGCCTCTATGGGGCTCAAATGACAACTCTACTATTTTCAAAAATTCTTTCAAGTCATGAATAACTTGAAATTCTAACAAAACAGCCGAAATGGCTGTAATTTTTCTGCAAGATCTACTTTTTCGGTTGAAATAAACATAAGAGATTTTTCGATTTTTTTCAGGTAATTTTCTCTCTGGGAATTTTAATATTCAAAGCTCTCGATTTTGGAATGGATGAGAAAGAAGAAAGGCCTCTCTCCCCTGACCTCGAAGACCTTATAACAACAATGACGCATGGAGATGAAGGTGACTCTCGCTATAATCAAGCAGAAAGTCAACATTTTGTTGTGCTTTGCACGTATAAAGCTAAAACTAAATTTTTCGTTTTTATTTTGTAGAATGTGAACCAGATACTGAGGAAAAATTGCAGGAAACGGATGACGAGGGTATAGAACGTGATTCTGGGGAAGTAGAAATGGATGATTTGTCCATGTCAAAAAATGATGGGACGTGTAGTCTCAAAAGTATTTTACAGGTAAATGAAATCTTATAAACCGTGAAGTTCACGAGTTTTGTATTCAGAGACGATGTACTTCGAATTCGGATGTTTTCACATTCAAGATGTGCACAAGACACGCCCAAGGTTCCGAGGACCACGTCGACACTCATTACCGCGCTGTCATACGAGCTTTTGTCTCAGAAGCACTTGAACTTTCGCAGTTTCTTGAAAAAGTAACGGCCGAGAGAAAACAGGCGAATTTGAAGAATTTTTCGAGCCACGCTGGCACGAGGCACGGAGCCACGTCTTCCCAGCATCTCGACACTCTGAGTTTCGATGATTGGGTAAAATCTTGAATTTTATTAAAATCTTCATCTCAAAGTCTGATGTACCACGAATAATTGACAATGTTAAAATATTTAATTCATCCGCGTCTCTGATTTAGTTTCTCGCTCGTATTTCTTTAAAGCTTCTAAGAAAATCTCAATTCCGTTCGATGCTATGTAACATTTTGAGACACACTGTTAAAAGTCAAGAAATCAAAACGTAAAGAAGACGGTGAAACGAAAATGGGCTCATTCGAACTTTCAAATTTTGTTACATAATTGAAAACTTTAGCCTGACTTTAGAAAAACGAAGAAAATCATAGTTTCAACGAAATTCACGAAATTATTTCTGTTTTTTATAGACAGACATTAGGATTTGGCGGGCGATACAAGTACGTAAGCATCGTAACGTATGCTTGCGTGGTTTCGAAAAATGAAGCACGATAAGCATGCAGAAAGCGATGAAATTCAAAAAAATCGATTAATTCGTCGAAAAAATGTAATTTTGTATTGACCATCAGTTTAAATGGTTATTTGACACGTATGTCTCATCAACAGGCACGATTTTGGGTACAAGTTATCGGTGAGCTTAGAAACGGTGTAAAACTGAAAAAAGTTGAAGAGAACTTGGGAAAACGTGGTCGCTCGCGTGGACGCGGAAGAGGTGCCGAATTCGAGCTCACGCCGTACGAAATTCTCATGGATGACATCAGAGAACGTCGATATCGTTTAAGAAAAACGCCCGCACCCGTTCCAAATGCGAGTAAAGACGCGAGAACTATAGTACTCGATTTCATACGGAGTAGACCGCCTTTGAAAAAGGTAAAATACAATTTCATTCAATGTGGAAAAGCAAAAAGTCGTAGCATTTTCTGAATGTGCTATTTTTTCGAAACTTCTTGGTCGATATTTGTTTTTTCGAACTCAAGAGATTAATGTTTCGTTGATGAAATATCCAATCTTCAGTTCAACATGAAATGTTGGCATGTGCACGAGCGTTAAAAAAAACGTTAAAAATGTGGGAAAAACTTGTTTCCCCGAAACGCATTGGGTTTATTTCCGATCTCGTTTAAGATGTTCCGAATTGTCATGAGTCTATTAATTAATTGAATTTTTTCTCGAATCTTCTCAAGGCTTCAGATCGGCAGCTGCCACCGGCGAAAAAGCAAAGTACCATTCGGGAATTACTCATGGAAAGCATAAAAAAGCCTCCGAGGCCTCTGAGATCGTGTAGCCAGAGATTGCAGCAACAATCGCGCTTGAATAATTCATTGTCTTTGCAGCAAGGTGAGCTTGACGTACGATAGACGAAAATATTGTGTCTCGGGCTACTGCTCGAATTTCCTCAACCGCAGGGCCTACCGATGTACAAAAAACAGGAAATCTATTATTTCGTTTGTACGATGAGAATGTCGACAAATGGTCATGCGCGGTGATCTTGAGGTCGCGCATGGATCACCATATGCCCTCCTGCACTCTCGCAACCTACGCAATTAAACACGTGCGTACGTGTAGGTTGGATGTTCGTCGGAAAATCCTTATTCAATTAACGCCAGCACCGCAATATGAAGTTCACAAGCACCAAGTTCACCTTTGATTTTCCCTTCTACCAATTAAAAAATTCCCACGCTCCGCAACCTGAAAGAGAGAAACACTTGAGGAATGAAACGAAGAAACGATTCATCAAAGAACACGAGACTCGTACATCAATGTGATTTCTTTTGTTCTTTCTATATTCTTGATGTGAAAATACAGATTTTTTAAATAATAAATTCGTTAAAATAATATCGTTTTTTACACTTTAGAACTAGAAGAAAACAGTGAAATTCGAGAACGAGAAATTTTTTGATAAATTTTACAATTGGAAAGCGCCAACTCGGTAAATTATGGTGAAAAATATTTTCTTCATTTTTCAAATCAACGTTATTGACACTGTAAGAATAAAAGTTCTCGTTCATTTCCGGCAACACTGTCATAACTGAAAAAATTTCAATGCCGAGGTGTTATACACAGTTCGATAATCGATGTAGTTGCTATACTAAAAGTTTTCTTTAATGAAATCGGAGTATCGTTTTCTTCCGACGACAATTTCACCTATTCGCAGAAGAATAAATTATACCACAGGCAGTGCATTGATCCAACGTGTTAGGGGAGGTAATTTTTTTTCGATAAGTCAAAAGGTCATCCGATGGTGACGGCTGGAGGTTCAAAAATGAGGGGAAATTGATTAATCTCGTAGTTACGCTGCTGCACGTTCCGCTTTGCTCGGTTGGGAATTTTCTTTTTTATCCTCGCGTCGAAACGTATTATGGCATTCAATGGGACTTTTTTATTGTTATTTTAGGAGTTATAATGTTTCATCTTTCTGCATAGTTTTATTAATAACGTTTAATCATGATCTGCTCAATAGTTTTTTTTAAATATTGTTTCCCCCGATGAATAACAGTTTGAGAATTATCGAGAGTCTCACAAATCCCATCTTCACAAATTTGAAATCTCGTTGCCCAATGGGATCGTACTAGCAAAATTTTTGACAACAGAACTGTACTAACTCCACATTTTTCATCAATGTAACTCTTATGAACTTTGCAAATTTTAAATCAGACATTTTTACAGCGAATGAGCAATTCTGTAAAATATCCCACAGCACTCTTTCGCCAATAACAATGAAAACAGCTCAATTTCATTGAAGCAATAAAAAGTGTCGACAACCGTAAAATTATGAAAACAATGTGAGCAATATTCAGTAAAACTTGAATTTAGCAAATCAAATGATTCATCAATAAAACTTAACGCAATTGTGATGTAAAAAGTTTTTAAAAGCTCTCAACTTTTGAAAGGAAAATCATAAAAACGTTTGATGAACATTGGTCGTTTATGAGTCATTCAGGAGTTTAAAATGACAGAACAAAAGGTTATAAACGTAAAGTTGCAGGTATCGTGTCGCTAATAATAAACGAGATTACTCATAGTTTGTTTGGATAAAGAGGGGAAAAAGGTAAAAGGGTTGGTTAAAGAATAATAGTGGTCAGAGTATAGGAAAGGCGGTCGGGGGCGCATGTGTCAACGGGGGACTCACAAATCCGGAGGGTTCGCGACGCAGTGATTGGCCCCGAGAAAAAGGGTTCACCTCCGTAGTCTTTCCGGAGAGTCAGTAAGGGTGGTGATCGCGCACAGGCACCGCACCGATCAATAATCCCACGTAGGCTCGAAGGAGAAATAAACTCTTGTAGAGAACGTATGTTCGCGCGTGGGTGTGAGTGTGCACGAGTGTTCGCCTCTCAATGGGGGATTCAATTGTGTTGTAAGGAATTACACACGGATATAGCTCGACGGCCATGTGCCCCATTGCTTAGAACAGTTGCTGCTACGCCGCGTTGTTTGCAGCTCAAAATATCTCGGAATTTTTAATATACAACGTGATTTAAGTTTCGTTTCAATTTTATTTGAGCAATTTGGTGTAACGTCTTGGGAGGAGATGAGTCACGATGGAGTTTTATTAACTCGGGTATCATAAGGAGAAACACCGAGAATTTCATCAGCAGGGATAATCGATACTGCGGGTTCGAGGGAAAAGAGTTTTGCTTACGGACCTTAATTTTCGTCTCAGTTTGTGAATTTGGCCGACTCGCGATCCTCGATTCACACCCGCAGCCGTGATGTGTGCTCGCGCGAAACTTCACCAGGCTGCGATCGACAGAAGAAAAAATCATTTCCATCCCCTTTGAATAAGATTTAATTGAGAGTCGAGAGAAAAAATAAGCTTGGAAATAAAACGAGTTTGACTACGATGCTGCTGGCTGTGGGCGGTGAATCCCGCAGGATTGTCCTCGGCGAAGTACCGCCCGCTAAGCCCGAACAGGAACAAGAACCCGCTCAGGATGTCGCGGCACAGTGGCGACACTCCGAAGGTCAGGGATCCTCCTTTCCTATACCGCAGCCTCGTCAGCGCACTGGCAAAGGACCAGAGGCACGAGCTCGCGGAATTGGGAATCGTAAGTCTTGTAGAAGGCGCTTTAGGGTTTCAGGTAAATCATTCCATCCATCCTTCATCTCGTATCGTCCTACATTGCGCTTTCATGCTCCATTAAAAATCTTTTATTTCTGTTCGTTTGTACGCTCGATCGGTTGTTTATTTTGTGAAATTTCAATTTTTTACTGTTTCTCGGGTCGCTGCAATATATTCTGAGAAATATTCTCTCAAACGCAACGAAATTTTTATTCGTCATTCAAGATTTTTTCGAGGATTCATTTTTTATGAAAAACATTATTTGGAGATCGTGCAGAGGAAAATTGGAAAATTCAGTCTGCTCATCGTTACATTTCATGAAAAGGGGACCCTCGCATCACGACGACCTTCGTAACTACCACAGTCAGGAAGCATTTTTTTTTTATCTTTTGGAGCAGCAGGACTTAGTTGTTAGTTTCCGAGATCGCTGAAATCTCTCGACCGTCTCTGTCAAGAACAAAGGCCTTAAACTTTCGATTTTTATTTTCCAGAGAATACTCAAGACAATAGCAATCTCAAAGGTCTCGAGGGTACAACGAAACCTCGGCGAGGATCTACGGAGGCTGATCACACCGTTATGAAACAATCCCGAAAAGTCATTCCCGTGGACTTTGATCTTAAGGTAAAAGAACAGTCTTTGCCGTCTCACGGTCAGAACTTGGAATGGGCATATCAGTAGATGGGCTCTTCAGTAGAGTCACGAGAATCAATATTTACACTTGCTTTAAGTTGAATTTGTTAATTCATTGTCACAGCTGAAAAGCAAGAGTGAAATCTTCGAAAAATGTTAATCCTTAAATTCAATTCTCAACTCACAATCACCCTGTTCAGTTAATTCTGACGGAGTTACCAATTTTCTGGAAGGAAAAGAGTTGCCAAGATTTTTCAAAACGTGTACCCAACAATAACATTTTTATTCGATTCTCTCAGTTTTTTTTTTTTTTTTCAATAAAAATAAAAAATCATCACTTTCCAAAGGATCTGAGAGCCTCCTCATTTTTAATGGCGCTACAGTATTGTGCAGTGATTAAAAATTATTTGCCATCAGCTCGACGTGGAGGAGGATGAGGACGACGAAGACGACGATGACGAGGATTTCGCCGTAACGCGATTCGAAGACGACGACGATACGACGAACGTCTGGGAGTCCAAAGAGGCATATCGTTCAAGAATTGGTACAAGGCCCGGAGGTTGTTGCGATCTCGAGGATGAAGACGAAGACAAGAGTTCGGCAAATCCATGGCGGAAAACCGGTGGATTAAGATTGACACGAAACGAATATCATCGTTTTTGTGATGCTCAGCTGGAGTGTAAATATTTTTGAAAATTATCCCATTCACTTGATACACTGATAGAGAGCATTTTTCAATTTCAATTAAGAAAAAAGTAATTCATTGAACCCAGCTAATCTTTATATACCTCGAGGTGCATTCGATCTCGATTAAATCACGGAAAAAGCAACGACATTCAAAGCTGAACTCGTTGGATTTTTACTGAAGTAAAAAAATCAAAAGTGATCTTTCATGAGTCAAATTTCGAAAGCATCAAAATGAATACAATTTTTCAGCCCTGCCGATATGAAAATATAATACTAAAGAAGATCGATGACATAAAAAATTGTGACATTGAACGGTGGTTTGAATATGTTTACAGCTTATGATTTAGCGACGCAGTGCCCTTCGAGACGCGCTTCGGTTCGCAAGCACACAGGTAGGGGTAGTACAGCATCTTTTCTTCCATTAACGGGTACGTCGTCAGTACCGCATTCAAGGCCGCAGAGTCGTCAGCACACGGGGGTTATGAGTTTAGACACGAGAACGAGTTTGAGTCCAAGTCCAAACGCAAGTCCGAGCCTGAGTCCACGACCCCGTGAAAGAGCATCGCTAAAAGGTCATGGGATTGCGTCATCGGAGTTTCACGAACAAAATGTCGACCAGGGCACTCAGGTATGAAAAAAATACAGCGGCTCACCCTCAACTGAGCTTAAAGCATTTTCCTCCCTTCGTTTTTTATAATCGTCTTCATTGCAGAAAGCTTCCCTGGGTGACATGTTTCTCGACGAGAGATTGTCGTTGACGCTCGAGGAAATCGTCCACATACGAAGTGTCCTCACCAAAGCTGAATTGGAATCATTGCCTGTAGAAGGACGCGTCAAAGAGGACGTTGAGAAACGACGCGTTTGCTTCCTTTGCCTCAAAACTCGTTTTGGACTTTTGGGACCTTGGGGACAACGATGTCGTCTTTGCGAGAGAACAGTCTGTGTTAAGTGTTACTCAAAGGTACGAGAATTAACAGTCTTTTATCAAACAAAACAAATTTTTAAGTTGACACCAAAAATATGTCGACACCACACTGGTGCAGATTTGCACCCACAAAAATTTCAAGTGTCTGGAACTTCAAAATTCCTTTCTTCAATTTGGCCATTTTTCTATAATAAAACTTTATTTTTCAATTTTTTTAATGATTGTAATCGATTACTAAGGAATTGCTACTCATAAAAAGTCTCGTTGTAAGATTAATTCCATACATTCATGGATGAAATAAAAAGTTTTGAAAAGTTCAAGTGCAAATTTGCACCATTGTGGCGAGTGTGTGACCTCAGAGGGAGTGCGGTGTCTACGGGTTAATCGAGAAACTTTCGGAAATCAGATATTTTGAGCTCGTATGCTATGACTTATTTAAATAAACAAAATGAGAATATGAATTCATGTTTTCAGAATTTTAGAATTGCTGTGAAAAAATGTGAATTTTGATGATTTTGTTTTTATTCGATCTTTACAGATGCGAATTCCTACCGAACATTTCGCCCACGTGCCCGTCGTGCTTCTTTCGCCTGGACTTCTCATGTCACCGTCAAATTCAGAACCAGAATCGGGCAGCAGATCCCCTTGGCCACGACCCGGTGGGGCCGTTGGTTCAGCACCAGCCTCACCAGCACCCAGGCGTCGAGATCCTGCGTTAAGTAACGCGACTCCTGCCTCAACGCCGAATAGCACACCAGCCGAAAATACCACACCTGGCACAACACCCAACGAAACTCAATCAACGGACAAAAGGTCAGCTAGCTAAAGCACATTCACGATAAGAAATCGATACTTTTATCTTGCTCTACCGTGATAAAGAGTGTTCGGGGTGTGGAGAGTTTCATAAAAAAAATTGGTTCAACGGAGGTTGAGTTGTCCTTGAGTATATCACGATACGTATTGTGATTTCAAATATCTCGAATTTCCTAAAAGACTGAAGCAATTTTGGTATTGCAGTTTATTTATAATTGAATGCTACACGAAATTCGCAAACGTCATCGTCATTATCAGGATAACGATATTCCAGAATGTTTTTTTATTTTAAAAGTTTATCCACTTTGATGTAACATCGACGAACGATCGAATCATAACAATTCTACGAGGCGATCGTTTTTTTTCCTAAGATGTGGTTGAATTTTTTGAAATTGAACGCATTTCCTTGGCTCAGATAAATGTAATATTACAATTTCGCGATATGAATTTTTTCTTCAATGTATCAAAATTTGGTAAATTCCGCACAGAATTTCAAATATAACACTGAATATAATGCAACAACGAACGTTATGGAAACAAATAATAAATATTCGTCTTATTCATAATAACATGAAAATAAAAATAAATTCATTTCAACAGATATCAAAAAATTGGTGGAAGCCCGAGCAGACTCTTAACGAACAGCGCATTCGGTGCCCTCGGTGGTCTCAGCACTGACCAACGCCTCGTTGCAGAAAGAATGCGCGGAGTAGCGATGGTCGTGTGCCACGATTGTCGCATTATGGTGATACAAATAATCAAGAGTTCGCGAACGACACGTGCTACAATACGCAACAATGTTATTTCACGACTCACCCTCAATCTCTCACCTGCCTACGTTTAAATTCTCCGATAAGCTGATTTGCGTGTGTCAAATATACATTATGAATATGTATACAAACACATGCATACGATAAATACTACGTAGGTATATATTATAAATGAATAATACTGTAATATAGTTGGAGAAACGATTAGATGTGTCCCGAGTATGGTTTCCGTATGAGTGCGCGAGTGTGCGTTCGTGTGTGAAGTTGTGAGTGTGTGTGTCGTTCCCAGTAATTGAATGGTCGGAGATTTTGTAGATATTAATGGGGCCCAAGTACGAAGAAAATATCAAGTTTTCGCAAACTTGTGGGAAGATAGTGTGTCTGTTTTTTTTTTATATATAACATCAAAACTCTAACAATCAGTAACAAAGAGTATTATGGGAAGAATGATTCTCGAATCTTTATAAAAAATTACGTCACAAAATTAAAAGTACTTCAATGTGAAAACGAAAATTAAAACGATCTGGCTATGAATGTTGGAGCGATAAATTCACTGGAAAATGACATTTTGTAACGAATCATCGCCCGAACGTTTTTTCATCCCTGAAACTCAAAAATGAACAGGGTTTTTAACTCCTGCATGTTTTTCATATGAAATATTTCTTGATATTTGAATGAATTATTCCACAATTGCAACGCAAAGTTTATAGGATTGGACAATTACTTTGCTAGAGTAGCGTGCAATTGCTTGTCGTTCGAAATCGATGTTTTCAAACTTCAGAGTGGTTGATTATTGTTTTTATTTTCGTGTGATTATTGAGGTACTACTTGAAAATTTGAGTGACAGTAATTTTAGGAAATTTTTTTAAAAAGAATAGATCCTGTTTCCGTTGTTTTTAGAGTTCTATTTTGCTATTAACCAAAGCGTTTGTTCCGAGGCATGCAGAAACGATGGCCTAAACGATGAAACGAGGTTTATTAATAGTTAGGAGTCTCAGGAAGAAGAAAATGAATGAATCAGGAGAATACTTCGACGTCGTGGTGTATCAACGATATATATATACATATATATATTTCAAAATTTATCTCCCGTACTAATTTCGTTGGCACAAGATTGTCGGATGTATTGTAGGCTATATAGAGTTTTATTCACGGGTATTAGGGAAGGAAATGAAGAAAAAATGACGGTACAATAATAAGCTCGATTAGAAGAGTAACTGGGGAGTGTAAGTAAACGAACATGATAACGAAAGATGAATGATACGACACTTCGGGCCTCATTATAAAAAGTTAGATGTAGTCGAAAGCAATTCGAAGTGAAAAAGACGAACAAAAAATCGTATGTCGATTTTTTTCTGAGTAAAAGAAAAATAACAGGGTTGGAATAATCCCAGAAAATATGTGCTGAATCGAACGAGTTTTGCTTCCACGTTACAGTCTTGAAAGATACAATTCGAAATCAAACCGAACGTATAAATGGTGTGCATTCCTTTCGGAAATTTTTTGTTTCTCGAATGTTTCATCATTCACAGACTTTTGACGAACGAAACTCGCTCAATCGTAATTGACCATACGATTTTTCGATCAAAATATGGGCAGGTCCCAATTTTTTCAAATATATCGCTGTTGACTGAATGAATACAAGAACAAAACAAAACGAAAGAGAAGATTAGCGCTCTAAGTACAACCGAAATAAAAGCGCGTTATCAAGTTATAGGCTTGTACGGCCGATCATCATTCCGGTAATGAATATATAAAGTCGATTAAAAATGAAAAATTGTTTCAAAAACCAGTGAAATAATGTGTGTCAAGTGTAAAAGGTGTTCTTGCTGTCTGAGCCCAACTAATCTAAACCCTTACCGTAGCAAAGAAATGTATATTTAGGCGATAATTCATCGAATTTCTGAAGGAACGAGATACATTGTGGACCGTAGATTTTTTCGTTTTCAAAACGCTCATTAAGTTATTTATATTTATTCTGTTAATTGTTACTTTACCGTTTAAATAGACACTCCCTTTGTTTTGTATATAGACTGGAAGACCTTTCAAAGGTGCTATACATTTTTTGTTGCTCATTATCGTAATATTTATTTGTATTTTATCCATGACGCGCTGATCGCCGAATATGTAGTAGAATCTTATTATTGAATTTATTTATTATTTCAGCATACTATTTATCCTGGAGCGACTTAGCGGTTTCCGAAAGTTGTTAAATTGTTGAATACGGAGTTAGAACTTTGGGTTGAAATATGGAGAAAGAACATTCCTTTATTCATGTCCCGAGGCATTTAAAAATATTGTTTATCAGCTGCACGGGAATCTATTGGTTCGCGTTGTATCTCTAGAAAAAATAATGAAAGAAAAGAAAGAGATAGGGATAGAGTGAGGCTAAGCGTAATTTAATCAAGAGCCAAGTTTCGATCAAATGCTACTTTTAAATGTTACTTAGCGGAATAAAATGATGTAAAATAAAGAGATAGGTATAATCAGCGTACATCTCTTCAGGATTGAATTCTATCTCGCGCCACTCAATCGATCACAATTAGTCTCTATCTTCGCGACAAATATATTGTAACAGTAAGGAAAGAAAAAAGTAAAAAAACAATGAAGAATACAGAACAATGATTTTTTTTCTTTGCTATTGTATTTCACGTATTCTCGCGGGCATAAAAATCATTTATCCTCTACGACTAAGTTACGAAAAGTATTCAACCTTGTTTTGTTACGAACCTGATATTCGTTCACTCAGCAGGGTTATTATTCCCTCGAAGATTTATGCGTTTTGACAACGAGAGCGTCAGTTAAGAAAAAAATGAAAATAAAAACAATTAAAAAACGATCAATGCATTCCCTGCCTCGACAATATCTAGAGCGTGGAATTAAAAACGCAGATTCTTTATGTCTAACGAGGAAAACGATGAATAAATATCTCGATCAAGCTCACAATTTCTTGTCATTTCCCCACTGTCCTAATCCGAACCATTCAAATGAAATCATCGAATTAGAACAAAATGCCAGGAACTTGACATAAATTTTGAATCTATTCATTGATTCAGAGAAATATTTCAAATGAAAATCAACGAAAGTTCGATTGTCGAAATTGACTTGAATTATAAAAAGCCTGGAATTAAACGCCTATAGCATAGGACACTATTTTATGACGCTTAAAACACTACGAAGCTTTGAAATAAATAGAAACTCGTGCGGAAACACACATCTATCAATGGAGAACTTTGCGTAATGTTTATTTAAGTATTTTTTTTTTTTCATTTGTTCATTACTAATCGTAGGTATACAGTTTATAATTGTATACGTGGTTGTACTATTTGTCATGTGTAATTGTCAGGATTCAAGTTTTATTTCATTATACGCAGTTTTCAATTTTCTTCTGTTTTTTTTTGCTGCTCCTTTCTCTATCACGAACAATGCGTTTTAGTTGATATTACATGTTTTCATTTTCAATTAATATTATTGCCGTAAGCCGAAGAGGAGTTATATTTACAAATTTGATCCTTCGGGATTTGCTTTACGGATTGTGGCCGGCAGATTCGAGAGAGTTCGTCGTCTCTTTAGCTTTTAGCCTTGATTTAGGGTGTCCAACTTTTTTGGTGCTCCAATGAATCAATTAAAAAGTACGAAATTTACAATTTTTATCAACCGTCTCGTTTTTCGAATAGAAAAACCAAGGAAAGAATAATTTTTTAGTCGACATAGTATCAAGCATTCACGAGGGTCCATTGACTCATGGTACATTTTTAGAGCTTTTTTTTAAAATATAAATGCAATATTTAAAAAAACATATTTTTATGTACATCGCTTATTAAGTTTTCAAATAATTTTGAGACGGTACAGCGACCGTTTGCGTTGATAATTTACTTAAGAAATTAATTTTTATACAATAAATTTCTAGCTTTATATAATTGAATCTGAAAATACAAAGTTCGAAGATTGTGCTATCGTCTTCAAACAATTCGCAGTGACGAATAATTTTAGTGGGTATGAAGTTCGTTAATAAACTGTTAGACACCCTGCGGTTCTTAAGCTTTGGCGTGTCAAGCATGCGATAAGAGGGCGAAGAAAGTAAAGAAAGGCCACTGAGGCTGGGAATCAGTTATTTTTTGTGTTTTCCTCTAAAGCATGTACATTTTTGTTTTCTTCGCATAGCGATAAACTCTTGACTAAACGGTTTGTGTGAATAGAGATTTAAGATCGGCTATCGTATCTTATCCCTAAGTAGACATGCGTTGAGAGTTTATCTTTCTTTACCAGTTTTATTTGTGTCATTTAAATTGTTGTTGTTTTTTTTGTATTACGTGTTTGTTTTTCGTCCAACAAGTTCTATTTCATGATTTATTTTATTATTTTCATTTTTATTAATAATTAGAAAAAATGAGCTTGAACTTTATACAATTGTTTTTCCCCCTTTTCTTAATTAAAAATAATTTAACAGCTATGTTCGTCGCATAACGGATCGTACGAACGATCTAATAACCGGGATAATGGGGAAGGGATACGGGAGAAGAGATGATCAAAGGATTGGGGTCTATACATGCACGAGAGGTCGAAGATTCGAACATCGAATGAACTTTTGAAAATCGATGAAATAGGAGAGAGAGAGAAATAATTTAGTTATATGACATGCGAGGGGGAGGATATTAATGTTTTTATGTTAATAATATTATTGTAATTAACTTCAATATTATTACTATTATTATTGTTATTATTAATTAACGGGCAAGGATTTTGTGCTTGAAAGTGTCCCACAAGGACGACCGATCGTATTTTCATTTTTCTTCCCTTGAGGCTCATTGTTTTGTCTGAAATCGCTACAACGCGAACACACTTCTATTTTTTCTCCCTTACAGCGGGTACGTAAGTATACGATAGGGCGAGTTTGAAACAATCATTTGATCGATTTACTTCATCGTTATTATGCTCGCATGAGGTCATGAAAAAAAGCATGCGATTGTTGAGTGTCATGTTTAAGAAAATAATTGTATTTTTCGAAATTATTTACAACAATAAATTGTAAATATTATTTGAAAGTAATTACTTTTCGGCAATAGCGTTACAATCGTTAATACGGAATCGAGTGATTATCGAGAATCCTAAAGGATCAAAGTGATGTATAAAAATCATTGACAATTGATTAAAATATTGCAATTTTCGGTCGTTCAAAAGAAGGGAACGGTCGGAAAATGCTTACTCTCAGACGAGAAGTAATGTAAATGTAATTCATAGTGATCGAATCACAGAAAAAAGTTAGAAAATTCATGATTGCGATTGCGTTTGAAAAAACATTGTTCAAGAAATTATTCCCGTGCTCTTTTTATTTACACACATGCGTTAGGCACCTTAAAATCTTATGGACAATAATAATTGTGGATATGGAAACTGCATTAAAAACCGGAACCGTTTGATCAATTTTCATGTCGTCTTGGGAAGATTTTCCAAACTTTATCACAGTTTGCGTCTACG
Organism: Venturia canescens; assembly: GCF_019457755.1. Classification (NCBI taxonomy): domain Eukaryota; kingdom Metazoa; phylum Arthropoda; class Insecta; order Hymenoptera; family Ichneumonidae; genus Venturia; species Venturia canescens. The sequence continues at coordinate 9,594,906 of NC_057424.1, read as the reverse complement.
AGGCAATATCGAAAGCTGATGTACGAGTCTCGCGAATTTACGGAACTCAATTTTTCGTATTTAGACAAGAAACTCAATAAACACTCGTTTTCGATACGCTTAACAGCTGAACGAATAATGAGCTCATATTGAAAGCCACTAATAAATATTTCTTTTTTTCAGACCACCAAGTTTGCAACCGCAATTTGTTTAGAGTAAAAAAAGAACTCGGCGGAGAAATCGATCTACGAAAAAGATTGTTTTTCTGCCGTCCTAATTTATATATCTATATATACACAGTATAAATCGGTTATAACGACAACCCTTTATCGCGCCGTGGTTACGTTGGTCAATACGAATCATGATTTTAAATAAACGATTTGAGGAAAATCCGAGAAACGAAAATGGAATAATACAGTTACATGAGTCAAGAGATGCAAATGTTACTTCCTGATTACAAGTGATGTTTGTGTTATTGCACCGGAAAGCGTCCCACTTTGTTGCTTTACTTTTCTGAGCAGCATAATACCAAAGAAAATTCTGTACAGAAGCTGAACCGATTAAATAAAGTCATGTACAAACGTCTAAAATGAGTTTTCTTTCAAAATGACTTTAAAACCCTGAAATTCAAAATTGTATGAAACATTGCAAGCGGAATAAAAACTTTCACCTATCTTAATTGAAAATATTTTGCAGTTAAAGAATCACGACACAAGCAAGAATTGCCCGGACACAAAAATCAGATGACTAGTGTGGGATCGTTCTCATAATTTTTCGAGATTTTGAACACTGACAAATCTTTTGTTCAGTAAAAACCACTTGCTGATCGATTTTCTAGACCGAGTATGTTGAGTAATGGAACGTATCAGAGATGGCTGAAAATCATGCGCTCCCTCCGGTCGTTCATAAAAGTTATTTTCTCAAAAAAAAAAAAAAAAAAAAACTTCAATGTCTTCATGCCCGATTTACACTGAATCTATACATATATATATATATATATAAATATATATGTTCTTTATGCCTACAATTCTATACACCGCCGTTTCCCTAACAGTCAATGATGGAGCACGTGAAGCGGTTTGAAAACGAAAGTTTTCATCAGTCACTTTTGATGTGTGTTCAATGAGTGTACAACGTACTAAGCTCGTTGAACGTGCTCATTCACAGATTGTCAGGGAAGGAGAATGATCGATGAGAAAGAAACGAAGAAAGTTTGGTTTCCCCTCGCCTCAAGGATCTGGCACGGAACTTCATTTTAATTTCCGAACGCTTATTTTTCGTATCAATCCTTTACGAGCGTTTGGAAATCATGATAATCGAATTCGCACCGACTAAAAATGCAGCGAAACTTCTTTTTTTCGGTTTTCATTTCTTTTTTGGAGTCACCAGCATCATTTTTGTTGCTCATTTCACGTGTCTCTAACAGAGATCGCAGGGAAATGTTGCCGATTTTCTTAGCTCAAATTTGCATAAAAATTTCAAGCGAAAACACAACAAGAAGTTTCGCTGCTTTTCATTGAAGATGCAAATCTCAACATCGTCGAAGATCATTGATTAGATTTGTTTTTCTCTCATTGTTAGAGAGTCCTCTTGACAATTAAGCGTGACAATCTATCGACTCGGGTCAACGTATGAGACACGTGGCACAAATCCGCTGAGGACCGATACAATCATCGTGACAAAAAGCACCGCACTGACGACAAATAACCATCGCTCCGCGCATGTTGCACTCACAAGGTGGTGGAGGATCACCGCCCATTATTACACCCGGCGCTCCAGGCTCCGCACCACCACCACCTCTTCCATCTGTTGTACCCCGCGCTTTCAAAGTCACTGCCTGATGAGAACCCTCACCAGCGCTCGCTGGCCTACCGCGAACCAAATGCACACCAACGCCTATTCCCGCTATTTGGGGTGGCAACGGTGGAGCTGACGATGCTCTTGGAGCTCCGTCACTAACTCCTGTACGCTGGACCAATATGTATTGACCAAAACCGCCAGTTCCATTCGTACTCAATTGAGCCACCGCGTTGTTTTCTGCCACCTGCGAAAATTCCATCGTTTTAAAGATCAAAAAATACACAATATGGTTAGCTGTCCTCGAACTAACTGAGCCGTCTTATATATTTATTTTGACTCGATTATCAGACAATGTTACGGATCCACAAATAAGTATTGAGTCTAATTTTTACGAGATAAGATAAACTGGTGCAATCGCATTATATTTTATTTTCAAGAATTTTTGCTATCGGTCAAATATGTTTTTTTTTTTATTTTGCTCAATCCCCTTATTATTTTCATTTCCTATTCTATCTTTTTCCACAGTGATAACGAGAACTAGAAAGATTTTGTGACCAAATGAAATAGTAAATTTCAACGAACGATAAAACAGGCAGCGCAACAGTGATTAATTTGATTCCATGGATAGCGAAAAATGACACGGCTCGAAATTCAAGTAGGTTTCAAATCGACCAATCTCGAGTCTAGATACGTCTTGCCTGGTCGAACTTTCTTTTTTAATATTTTGCGACAAGACGCTACCACGTCTCCAGATATTTTTAATGGTTCAGCATTTTACGAATCGTGAAACATAAAAGTCACGATTGAGCAAGGGAAGCAAAAGAGAGTTAAAAATATCGTAATAATAGAGTTTGCATTCTTGAAGGCAACGATAATACTGTTAATCTACTGTAACCGCGTTTTTTAAACTTGTCAACATTATTTGCAAAACTTTAATTGAAAGGTCCTTAAAAAAAGCAAAATCTATCGTTCTTCTTCACAGTGGCCAAAATATTATGGGGAATTTTGGAAATAGAAACAATTGGAATTTATTTCCAACTCAACATTAGAAGGAATATGCAACGAGATGATATTTGTGATAAAAATTCGAAATTTACCTCGACGGGTGCGGCTTGTCGTGCAGTTGCAAAGACCTGTCTCAGCATAACTGCCTGTGCCTTATTCTGTGTCTGCTTCCCGTGCTGCGAAGTTTGCTTCTGCGTTTTTACTGTCGTGATCGTCCGTCCGCCAGTTTTACTTGTCGTAAAAGCACCGTCACCCCTTGCCAACAAGCTCGGTGGTGGTTTAAGATGTGCTTTGAGCTGATCACGATTCGGCGAGCTCTGAATTACCTGTAAAAACGAGAAAAATGATAAGGCACCGTTGTCACATGAGAAACGACGTGAAATCAGAGGCAATAGAAAATATTCCAAAGAAATATATCTGAGATTTTCAAAAGAGGATTTCGTGAAGGATTAACGAATATTCGTACGAAGAAACATTTTGAACTTGTAAAAATACCAAAATGGAAATAACTCCAGGTTTTCTCTAACCAAAAAATATCTCAATTACATTCAAAATTCGAGCATAAAGAGGTAGCAAATTTTCGATCTTACCGCTTGACAAATTTGATAACTACGCTCGAGATTGACGGCGCCAGGCGGTTCTTTGGTAGAACTCCTCGATCTGCCGCCTCCCTGTTCTTTATTGCTGTTTCTTGAGGCTCTATAGCTGCCCTGGCCGGTGCCACGCGAGTTTCTCGTCGGTACGACATTGGTAGAATACTGTTGAGGTTGCATACTTGCGACGATTTGTCTAGATGGTCCTGTGACCATTGGTGTTTGATGTTGCACGACTATTGCACTTGGTTGGTGTATCTGATTGGGTAATCCAACGGTAGCTTGAACAACGTTCGCTTGAACGGAATTTCTAACAGTGATATTGTTCGTTAAATTATTACGAGCTACGACATTATTATTTTGATGTTGCTGCTGCTGATGTTGTTGTTGCGGCTGTTGCTGTTGCTGCTGTTGGGAATTGGGGACATTGGCAAGCTGAGCAATATCGTCATTTGGTCGAACGATATTGACCTGATGAGCTGTTGGATTGTGTTGGCTTGTAATCTGAGGCGTTAAAGCGTTTGTCCCGCTCAAATTAGCTTGCCCGGTATTTTGTTGTTGCCCATGATGAAATCTCGTTTGAACGAATCGTATAGATTGCAACGAAGGAAATGCGATGATTGGGGGACTGTTTGATTGTACGGTTTTCATGAGGGACACCGCGACGGGTGCACTAGTGGCGTTTATCGTCATCGTAGTTTCAGCAGGCTGAAAACTCGAGACTCCTTGTACAACTGGTAATTGTATGCAACTTATGGATTCGGGGTTGGTCTCATTAGTAACGAAGTGTGTTTGTTGTTGAGCCGCTTGTGATTGATTACTCGGTGTGGTTGACATCGTCGCGTCGTTGTTGCTCGTGGCATCGTTGCAATCGTCCTGAGTCGTCACTGTTATATTGGCAGCAACTGTACCGTCGAGAGCAGCGGCAACCAGGGGCCAAGGCACCTGTAAATCTTCCTGCGCCTTCCATCGAAGTCGCCGATCGGTATATTGTTGTGAGTAACGAGAGAAGACGCGATGGTCGGCTCTTTCGTTTTTATTTTTATTTTTGCATGTTTTTTTTTGTTCATTCGTTTTGTTTTTATTTTCATTATTTTTTTCAATTAATTTTGATTGGCGAATCGTCGGACAAAAAATCGACATCGTGATTCACCGAGAAAATCTCGCGGAGTATTTGTTGGATTATTAAACGTATACATATATAGACTTACCGGACTGCTATTAATGTTACTGTTATTGTTATTGACTCCCGTGTTGACTGTCGCGTCTACCGGCCAACTGCACTCGAGCATCTCTGAACAAACGTAATTGTTCGCATCGCGCAACTCGTCGTCGACGTTCACTACGTTCATTACATCTGGCTGTTCGTTTCCGTCCTCGGACACAACCACCGTTTCAGCTACTACGACCGTTTGATTTTCCGTCTCCTCGGGTGCAACTCTCGTTCCCATTTCCATTGAACCCAATATGGGATAAATTATTTCTTCTGGACATCCTGATATTTCTTCATAAGCTTCCCGCATTTCGCCACGTACCTGCAAGAGAAGAGTGCATTAATTCACCTCGAAACTTTATTTTAAACGAGTTAGTGTAAGGATGTCGTGCTTATTAAGCGAGTAAGCCAAAAATCTTTTTTTTTTACTGCTCACTAAGCAATATTATCACGTAGATAAATGAGAAAGTTGAGATTCATTGATTGCATACTAGATTTAAAAAGTTGTCGAGTGTCACTCACGAATATTGGCAATACCTCGAGTTCGTGAATGCGTTGCAACGTTTCACTGTCTATTTCCATGCATTCGGGAATTTGAGGCTCGGTTTCCGTGCCACTGGGATTGATAGTCTCGGTATGTTGACTGTCGACTATTTGAGCCGTTATTACGGGGTGTTCTTCGCTTAATTGATCGCTCGTTTCAGCTTCCTCATGGCCGGATATACTTTCAACCGCAGCTGCGTTTTCGCACTCGCTAATTTCGAATATTTTCGATTTTTCAGCCTCGAGCAAACTGTGATGATGATGATGAGAAGGTTCTTGCTGCAGATGATGTTCCTCGCTCACTACTTGGAGCACTTGAGCGGCGTCGTCCTCAACGTGAGCTAATGCGACGGGTATAACGTCTGTAGGATCAGTGGGGTTCAGATCCGTAGTACACTGTATATCCGTAACGGGCGTCATTTGGGACTTGATCAAATCGTTCGTCTCCTCCGTAACAGAAGTTTCCAGGATTTCCATTGTTTCTTCGGGACTTTGTACGTTTTCGGTGGGTATTTCTGTTGGAGTTTCCTCAATCTGCATCGATTCTTCGGGCTGAATATCTGGCTCTTTCATTTCGATAAAAACTTCAGGTTCTCTACTGTCGGTTGTCGACTCGTCGGGTGGTTGTTGCTCTTCGGTAGAATATTCGACCGTTTTATTATCTTCGTTCGTCGTTTCTTCCACGACCTTTTCAGTCTCATTAGATGCGAGACGATTTTCAGTTGCGGGAGGAATTTCAGGAACATCGTCGTACTCTGGGAGCGCCTCGACCCTCGTCTCGTCAGGACCATTTTCCATACTTTTCACGGGTACTTCATTCGTTTCTGTAACTTCTTCACTCTCGGTAGCTATTTTCATTTCTGTCGCGTTCGAACTCGAACGACAGTAAAGATCCGATGAAATTTGATCGGTGTTCGATTCCAGACGCAGCCGCAAACTCGATCGCGTCACAGCTCCGCCGGTTCTCGGCTCCGGTATACAGTGCAGACCGAGGCGAAGCTTCGGCTCACGCTTGTCACCCCATATCGGCTCGAAGTGCTTCAGTTTCCACGGATCAAGCTTGTTTTTGTCTCTTTCCGCTTCCATCTTCAGTCTCTGCTGATTTTCTGGCGTAAATTCACCCTCGGCAAGACGCTTACGCCATTCAAGACAGGCACGAGAGAAAAATTCATTGTTCAAACCAGAAGTCGCCGCGTCCTACGAATTGCGCCAATATTATTCACATGAATTTCAAAATACTGACTGTGATCGTCAGAAAGATTTATATCGAGATCCCTTTTAATCTTATTCTTCTCGATTTAATTGTAATTTTTAAGTAACCTAGTAGTCCGACAATACCTGTCTGTCCACTGCGGGTAATAGCTGCGCAAGTTTTCTCTGATACAAAGGCGGTAGCCCCTGAAACGTGTGCCTATTGAGCAGAGCTCGCAAACTCGTACTCGCCAATATACTTGCTGGCGTCTCTAAATCTACCAAGCCAGCCTCAAGCTGGGCAGCTGCTGACAATCTTTTTGTCGAACGTCTGCGACCGGACTTCAAACTGAAACCTGGCAAACTTGCAAGAACTTCTCTCATTGTAGCTGCAGGCTCTTCGACTGAAAATATTTATTGTTTGTATTTTATTACATCATTTGTCAAGATGAAGAGGTCAAGGATTGATGAATCCTTATTGAGAATTGGAGAATATTTTCAAAATAAATGAGGAGATAATCATTTGATAAACTTTATAAGTTCAGTAACTCAATATGAGTATGAAATTGATATATCAAAGCTTTATTGATTCAATTATATTGTGAAGAGATCATTTCAATTATACGAATTGACAATTTTATTGTAAACGAAGAAATTTTTCCAAATTGAAGTAAAGCCACTGAGTTCAATATGTGGAAAGCAATTAGGATATCAAATTCAATAACGTAGGTGCTTATCAAATTGTTAATCATAAGGGAACAGAATTGTTTTTGTTTTTTTTATTGTATTGTTTATAACCCGAATGAAACTTAAAACATTTCAATTTTTGTTGGTAAGCTATTCATTTTGTCATTGATTTTGTCATTGATTGAACCCAGATTGAACGAGTACTTTTGAACCTTTTTGAGGGTACATGATCGTTTAACGAAAACTAAAAGATTATGAGACAATGATAGAAGTTTTAAGAGTTGTTATCAATGTATTTACCAGCATTGACAAGTTGGACCGAAGGTACAGGAGGTGATGGTGGATCATTGGGTGGCGGTGGCGCTAGAGGTTTGACCACAATTCGTGGCAGAGTTCTAGAATTGCCGGATGCAATGGTCGTATTTTTCCTACGTCTTTTGGCCTGTTGTCGAAGTGCATGTTTAATAACCTTTTTACTGTGAACCATGTTAGCGTAGCCGGAGCATCCTGGACTTGTATCACCGCCACCCTCGACTTTATTTGACTCCACCTCGATCTCCATGGTATCAAAAACTATTGCTTTTGACAGAATGCGCTTTGCTTTGATTCGTTTTACTGTTCAATGTGTCATAGCGAATTGTGTGCACGTTGATTGAGCAAACTTCGTACAAATACGAAAGCCCGCTACATCGATAGTCCTTTTGTACTAAATCCTTTGAATAACCGACCTTTCGCATGTTCTCATATTGAGTTTCATAAATCTTCTCGAGAGCATAACCGACCACACGTTAATTTCCATGTGACAACTAAAAACAACATCTCGATGTTGATCGAGCAGCGTTCCGTGCTTTCGCGTACAACTACGGTGTCCATAAATATAACCGTTCGTCAATCTCTTATTACGAAATATTAATTCGTAATGCCGAGTCAATGATACAGCGGGTTCACTCTGGTATTTTACTTTTCAATTGCACCTTCAATTATCCTTTCTATAACTATTATATCGAGGTGTATTTGTTAAACCAGCCGAAAATATCGTGATTTCTTTCGTTTCGGCCATGTTGCATTTACGTATTTACGCCATGATTGACACAGGAGCATAAGCGACTGAATGTAGATACGAAAATCGAGAGAGAAGTGTCAGTTCTTGAAAAATCTAAAGTTCCTAGTTGTGCGTGACAAAAAACATAAAAATCCCTAGGGAAATAGTGGGAATTTCAAAGTATAGAAATATACATTCGTTTATAAACTAAATGGCAATCTAAATTTTGTTTAAATATTCGTTATTTGGAAAATCTCTCTTCGTTCCATTTGGGTTATAAAACTTATTCATAAATAATTACGTAAATATTTCAATATGCGTAATTTACAATAAGTTAATCAAATGTATCCGAAATTGAAATATAATGCAATTTTATCAACATTTGTTGTTGTTTTTCGGAAGTGCTATATTTCCGCCTACAATTCGAAGCCGACTGGATATTTGAAGTTCGCAATGTCACAAAACACTATCTCTACTTGACTCGGAAAGTTGTTTCCGTTGTTTATCTTGAAGCTCAACGTAAATCCAGCACGTGTCATCGCAATGACGCCGCAAATCTTTAAAAACCAATCATTTTATTTTGTACTTAACATATCCTGGTCGATACGCGATACGAGTATTTGGATTTAGCACATTTTGTGAAAACTCCACTAAAAAAGAATAAGAAAAGTAAAAGATGATACAAAATACCGCTTGTATAATTACCAAAATACCGTATTTAGTTGAAGAAATTCGTTGGACTTGAGTGTTTACAGTGTTACCATGATAACACTCGGCATCGACTCGTGTAAACACATTGATAATGCAAAAATTTGTTCATCACGATAAAAAAATCATCGTTATCACTACGTTATAAGATTACTGACCGATTAAACTGAATTGAATACTCCGGTATAAAAATATTTCTTGCTATATCTACGATAACGTTATGATTGTGTGGTTGTCGTAATTTACTCGATATTGTCTGACATATTTGTTCAAACTTTTATTTCTCATAACTTTGCGTTAAGACATTACCTGCGACACTTGATAAAACAAAAATAAAACGAGATAAACGCGTGTATGGCTCACACGGAGTGACGGAGTGAACAGTTTTTGTGAGTTGTCACGATTCTAAGTTCTTCGTGATATTCATATAGAAACATGTCAAAAAGTATTGTGATTGTTGGATCGTGCATGATTGATCTTTCAAGGTAAATAAAATGGTATCAATTTATCGAAAATTCTGTAAAAAATCAGTCAAAAATAGGGGAATAAAAATATTTAAAAAATGTCACAGTTTCACAATTATATAAAAGTTGAAAATAAATTTAAGAACTGAAACGAAAAAGTTATTGAATATATATGAGCAATTTTAAATAAATATTAAATCCACTTTCTTTTATTTCATTATATTATCACAATAATTTTGTTTCTACATTTTGGAATTTATTATTAGTTTTCTCAATAACTGTAATAATTTCTTAAAGTACTTTTCTTTCAAAATTTCTCAAGTTCTTTAATCTGTGGATTTAGAATTTTGGCATATAAAAAATTATGTATAAGTTGTACCATAAATGTAACCATAGCGGTAACAATTTGTTACTTAAATTGAAGGAATTTTTCACAATTAAGAAAATAGATATTCATATTTAGTTTTTTTTTGTTCTTTAGTTATGCCACACGGTTACCATTACCAGGTGAAACAATTTGCGGTAAAAAATTTATTCAGGGTTATGGAGGCAAAGGAGCGAATCAATGCATCAGTGCTGCTAAACTAGGTGCTTCCACATCATTAATCGCTGCGGTACTGAGTTTCTGTAATTTAAAAATAAGCAATATATACGGAAAAAAGAGTAGCTTCAATTCATCCATTTCATCATGTGCAATCGTAATCAATCCTGGTTTGATAGTTAGGATCCGATGACTTTGGAGCCAAATATCTGAAAGTTTTGAGTTCAGAGAATGTGGATGTATCGCATGTCTCAATTAAGGAAAATGTCAATAGTGGGATGGCTCAAATACTCATAGCCGATAACGGTGAGATGAAAAAAAATCAGCATTGTGGAAAATTCATTGTGTATATCGTATTTTAAAAAAATTATTCATCAAGAATCTGGTGTTTTACATTTCTAACTTGATTTTATTCTCCAGCACAAAGTTTGTGCTCTGAATGAATTTTTTTATTTTTCAAAATCTGTTCCGAGATAACATGCTAAAACTTTCAATTTTTCATTCGGATTCAAGATTTGAGAAAACCGTGTTAAAATAAACATTATCTAATCCTTATTCTTTATTGATAGGAGAAAACTGTATCGTTATAGTACCCGGAGCAAATGATCTTCTGAGTATAAACGACATTGACAGTGCTAAGGATGTCATAAAATCCGCAAGCGTATTACTGTGTCAATTTGAGAGTTGTATGGAAACAACACTTTATGCTTTGAAACTTCACAAAGGACATGGTAAACAATATTTTTCCTGATAACTGAAAAAAATATTGTGACTGCAGAAAGTGCATAAAAGATATTCAAAATCGCACTATTGAAAGATGATTTATCTTTGCAAATTGCTATGCAAATTTAGGGATACAAAATGCCATAAGTAGATATAACTTTAGAATATAACTTGACTTCTTTTAACATAATTCTCGAACAGGTATATCCATTTTGAACGGAGCACCAGCGGTGGAAAATCTCAATCCCGAATTATTGGAATCTTGTACCATTTTTTGTGTAAACGAGCCTGAGGTAATTCTGATTCTCTTAACCATTTTGCAACTGATTTCTGTGTATACAAATGGATTTAATTTTATTGGGCCAGGCTGAAGTTATGACAGGATTACGACCTTTGAATTTGAGCAACGCTCAAAAAGCTATCGACAGTCTATTGGAGAAAGGTTGCAACACGATCATTTTAACTCTCGGATCGGGAGGAGCCGTTTTCGCTTCGAAAAACGAACGTTCAATGGTCCATGTTCCTACAGAAAAAGTCATCCCTGTTGATACGACCGTATGAACTTCATTTCTTACTATAATAATCATTTGTACAATTCTTTCATCAACGCTCATCTGGTTTCAAGACTCGATATCCAATCCCCAATTATTTTGCGTAGAAATTTTCATGGACTTGAGAATTTCAAAGTATTTTGACCTCGTTTTTGAGCCTAAAATCTGGATGAATTTTTTTTTCAGGGAGCCGGAGACTCTTTTTTGGGAGCTCTAGCTTACTTCATGGCGTATCATCCAACATTATCAATGAAGGAATGTATAAAAAGAGCTTGTCAAGTAGCGACGCGAAGCGTTCTTAAGCCAGGGACTCAAGCAAGTTTTCCTAGTAGAAAAGAGCTCCCTGAAGAATTGTTTTTGTAACGAATTTAAAATAAAGATTCAATTAATGAATAATAACGCATGTTATTTACAGAAAGTTGGATGCCAACGAATTTATTTTCTCTTCAGGATCCTCTCTTTTCTCTTTTTCACGTGTTTCTTCACCTTGGTTTTTCGCTTTTCGGCTCGCTCATCTTTTATAGCTTTCTTTCGTGCTTTTTTATCCTCAAGCGATTCATTTCGAGGACGTGCCGAATTGACGAATTTCGATCCTTCCTCACTGCTTCCATCTTCCCCAGAAGACTCCTCGCTTTCGCTCTCCTCTCCGCTCGAAGAAGCTTCGGAAGTCGGTTTTTTATCGCTCTCCAAAATCTCTGGTTCCTTCAGAGGTTGAGATAAATCAGCTTTCAATCCCACCAACGTCTTGTATATCAAATCTCCTTTTCCTGCTTTTGCTCGATTGATATCTCGCTCGATATCGACTACCTGTACGAACATTGAAAATAATTATATTTCTGCAAAGAAGCAGTGAAAACAGAAATTTGGTACGATTCAGTAAATTCGCTAAGCCTGGACTAAGTTTTCTGACTTGCATAGCAAATTTGGAGCACTTTGAGCAATTGAGTTTCTACCAGAAACCAGCAGAGTATTTATTATTCTCTTACGAGTTCAAACATCTGACCTGAGCCAATCTTTGAGGAATATATGCTTGTTTGAAAACTTCCTCTTCAACTTGTTGTTCTGGATCGACTTTTTCATTCATACTTTGCATCACTCTTTCCGAAACTTTTTCCAAATAATCGTCCATGTTTTCTTCCGTTACGGTTGGGTCCGTAATAAAATCGAACAAATCCTTCATACTCATTACGGCTACCTGATTCTTCTTGAAAAATTCTGGAATAAAAGAAAATAAATACAGGGATTAGGAAAACGTGTAAAGCATTTTTATATCTTTCATCGTAGTGAATGATAAGTCGTATCTAATTACCGACAAATCTCTTACCAGTAATATTCGTGCAATCTTTCCTCAAGAATTCAAGTGCGAGAGGATGATCATGTTCGACGGATTGAGAAACGTCAATAACGACGATTGATCCATCATGATAGAGTAAATTGTATTCACTGAGATCAGCATGAACGAGTTTACATTTGTTGTACAATCGCCACATCATTTCAATACATTCACGATAAAGTTTTCGAGGCTTAGCAGTACTGACAACCATGTCTTTTAATTTTGGGGCTGGCCATCCGTCGGTGCCAATGAAATCCATTAGTAAAACGTGACTCCGCAAAAGAATGGGTTTTGGGGCTGAAACACCGGCTTGATTCAGGCGTATCAAATTTCGCATTTCTTTTTCAGCCCATGTTCGTACCATTTTTCGTGGATTGTGACGACAATAACCATGACGAAATCGAAATTCACCGCTCACGTATTTGTCACGATCCTTGAATTGTAATATCGAGGTTTTGTAAATTTTTATGGCAAATTCGATGCCAGTTTTCGAAGTTGCGTGATAAACGTTCGCCTCTTTTCCTGTAGATATGCATCCGTTTATTTCCAATATTATTCCCTGATTCAGCATTTTAAATAATATCATTCTAGTTCGAGGATCCATCACTTGTTCAACAGTCGCACGATCGTGTTTGTCCTTGGTTCTTATACGATCTTTGTCAGCTTTTTTGCTTGTTTCTATGAGAACATTAGCAGCATTGTGCGGCAATGAAGGACCTTCATATTTCTCGATATTTATTTTGTTTGAATAACGTCTAAACAGTTTATCCGAAGGCTGGTAATTTGTTATTTTGTTCGAAGCATTTTGAGCGTTAGCACTGTGATTGTTTACGTTCTTTACATCTCTTATTTTGTGGCCTGAGATTGTATGCTCTATTTCCCAATCTCCTTCGCTATCTTCCTCATAAAAATCCTCTTCGTCATCGTTCTCAACCGCTTCGATCACCAGATCCTTCATTTCGGCAGTGATCTCAGATTTCCAAGCTGGCATACCATGTGACTGGATCATCCTAAAGAATTTAAGAATAGAATTAAAATTTTTTTTCATGTTCATGTCTTATTTTATAGTATTGTACTGAGTATTACGTCTAGCTCCAAATTTTTCTCTGATTTCTGATTTGGTTTTAAAGTGGAATTTTGTTTTTTATTAATCAGGTGGTACGAGTCATTAAAATTTCTATATATTAAAATTCTCATATTGCTGATAGTATTATCAAACATTTTTTCATTTCAAGTGTATATTGAACGGTTTTTCAAATTTTTCATTAAGAAATGCATATTTCCCCATCTGTCAATATGTAGCGAACTGGACTTTATTGTCTATAAAAAACAACAAAAATAAATAATTCCACAAGATTGATAGCTTATTTTATCGGAATACGAAAAAATTAAGCAAATATTCAGATGAATATTTGCAATTCACAAGTTTCATGTGGTTTTTCGCTCCAATTCAAGTTGCTGTGAAATGAATAAAATCACCCACCCGACGGTATTTTAAGTAATTGAAAAACAAAAGAACGTCGAGACGATATTGAGAACAAACGAACATCCGTGTCGTTTTGCAACAAACATGTGATTAATTATATCAAGAGACTCGGTAGAGTCTCGTCTACTTTAGTAGAAATAGAAATGAAACTGAAAGAATCCTACGCTATGACATTTTTTTCCGACGAATTTTAACCTAAAAATTTTTCATTGAAGAAAATAAAGCACTTGCCCCGTTTCACCTTCTTCAGCATCGCTGAATTGACCATCCTCGTGAACACTCGACATGTTTATGCACTGACGAGATCGCGATCATGCACTGCTTCGGATCGTTATGTTTTTACGCTATGTTACGAAACATATAGAAATTTATTGATTGAAAAGGCCTGTAAAGTTCTTTCAAAGACCACGTGGTTTGTCACGAGACTCATCGATGTGTTGAAGTTGTGTTGAAGGTTCATACGCGCATATACATGCGGATATACATTTTGAGAACTTGGCAACACCGGAACTTTATGAGCAAGTATAAACACGTTCGGGTTACAGGGCGTTGATTGGTGTTTTTTTTTTTGAAGGACCAATCAGTCAAGTCGCAACTTTTCAAGTGTAATATTCGGTTGTATTGACAATGTTGCAAATTGTACTCAGTAAATCTCTAATAATTGATGTATAATATTTTTCACAACAATATGTTCCTTTGTATCAAGGAAACTGAAATGTTCTTGGAAATGATAAACATATACTCTCAGTGGTTTTTCTGTACGATAACGTCCCATCACAAAGGACGGTGGTGCAACTCGAGCTGTAGACTTGATATATGAACTCTGATATATGCAAAACAAATCAAAATTACTGAGTAATCGAGTAGTGCTATAACCGGAAAATCAGAGGAATCGCTATTGTGCATCACAAAGTTTATGAAAAATGCAATCGTAATTGTATCGAGATAATAAGCTTGATATACACGACTACAGCCAAAATTAATTTATCACATTTTCCTATCATAAATCACGAGGATATAAAAATGAGCTAATGTTTTGTTGATACAGAAACAATGGTTATATCTAGATTGAACCTAGATGAAAATTTAATCGTCACAAAATGTACGCAAGCGCAGAGAAAATTGAGGGATTTTTTTCCCACAATGCAACACAAAAAAAAACCGAGTTACAACAAAGTAATGCATCGTCTCAACAATTGTTAGCAAGTTCGATCCTAAGTAAGATCGGTATCGATATGTATTCAGTAACGGGTTTCTATCATTATTATCATTATTGGTGTTGTTATTATTATAAACGTACAACGCCAATAGCGCGCGTGCGTAGATGTGGCAACGTCGCGGCTAGCTTGTTTCTCTCTACGCTGTGTTGAAGTTACACTCGATGTATCGGCATCGGCCTTGTCGGCATCACTTGTAAAGTTTGCACCGAAAACCAGAGTGCTTGGTTTCTGAACAGAAACCATGTTTCTTATCGTCACCTTCGTCATCGACACCGGAATTTGAAGAACCGTAAGTTACTTTTTTTTACATTCATCTTATACATATATATATGTATATCTGTATACATATCATACATGTATATATGTATATATAAGAATAGAACATTTATCGGGTTATGGGAACAACATGGCCGAGGTATCTACTTAGCGAATAAAAGTCCCGCGCGGAGTGTTTTCCCATGTGGTTGCTGAGAGGTACGTTGCACGTTCGAATTTGTTTATAATATTTACTTATTGAAAATCTCTTGACACGTTAGTAACATCATTAAGATTTAATGATATATATGAACATGCGTGGCGATGAAAATTAGTTGGAGAATGAAAATTTCGAGGAAAAAATTGTAGGTTAGGACAGGTTTTTCCGAGTTTTCAAAAAAGGGAAAATCCTCCAGGGGGCGATGGATTCCATTATTGGCCTTTGCTGGTAATGTTTACTTCATTCGAAAGTTTCAAGGTCAATATTTAAATATTTTAATAATTGATTAAAATATGCGAAAAAGGTATAATTTTAATCGATTATTGGGAGCTTTGTCATGATGGATCGAATCGATTGATTAAAAAGAAAAAAAACCTTTTTCTTCGTTCTTTTTCGTCGAGTAGAAACAAACCTGAAACTTACTTCAAGTACTGATATTATAATTTCGACATTTGGACAAAACTTGATTTACGTTAGTCGGTTCGGACACCACACATACACGTGTACGCAAGGGCGCGTGTTCGTGTGATGCAGGCACCATTTTGTTATCGAGACGGAAACGCAGCATGGGTTGAAAAATTTTCATGCGTCACTGCCAAGTTTCTTTTCCCGAATTTAAATCTGACGCCCAACATAACATTTTGACTTCATCGTTATGAAAGCTTTTTTTTTGTGCAACTTTGGAATTATCGATCTTGGAAGACGTGCGTATACCAACTTACGTCGTGACCCGCCAATGGGCCTAGCGGACGTACAATCACGTGATCACCCTGAGACAAACCATATTTCGTTCGCACCGACACGAACAAAAAGGAGGGGGAGGGGGGGGGGGTGAAGGGGACCTGAGTATTTTTGCATCACCGTGTATTTGTGGCAATGACGCATACACTCAAAATTGGCTGAGTGGACGGTGCAGGAAAAAAATGAAGTCCGACGCATTTAATGCACAATTTCGGTAACTTAATTGGGAAGCACGAGCGGTGAAGCTCGGAAAATTACGTGCATCTATATCAAATCGATTGATCAGTGAGAAGCGCGAGAGAGCGAGAGAGACAGAATTTTGGCGTTGGCTTCATTCGCACAAAATTAAGATCGCGTCTCTAGACTGCCCGAATTTTATTATCATTATGAGAATAAAAAATGTGCGTCACATATTTGAAAGCTCGAAGCCCATCGTCATCGATGATCGTAGCCCGGCAGCTTCGAGATTGAAAGAAAAAAAAGAAGGATGACGCATTAGCTGCGATGCGTGGCGACACCCGGTGTCGCCATTTCGAACTAAACAATATTGTAACGGTTTCGGGGCCGCATCGAACGCTTCTGACTTTTTATTTCACATTTTAATATTAAACGTTTGATTATTGAGATAATTCCGTCACAAGTGGAACACCCATAGAGCTACATTTTCGATCGATGACTCATCATCGGGAGTGTCAATATTATCAGTGAAACCATCAAATTCCTCAGTATTTATCATAATTATTGGCGTTTTTGAGGTTATCGTAGGATTTCCGATTTCGAGCTTTGTATCTCCGACAGTATTTTCATTTTTTTCCCTCCTCCGTCATTCCTCCTCTGCCCTTGTTCGTCGCGGAACGTAGCATCTGCGCAAACCAGGCAAAAAAATTTAACCTCCGCGCTGAACTTGGTTTCATCGATAGGCTGCATTTTGTCGTTCTATTTTGACTTTTTTTTCTTTATCAACGCAGTATTTCGTAATGAAGAATTTTTGAATCCGTTCTTTTCGCGGTTTGTGGTCCAAGTTACCGGAGCCCAAAACCCGGGTCAAAAGCCATGCCGTAACCCTTCCAACGAATCCACTCTCGAGCCGCGTAGAAGCCAATTTTTTAGCTAAGCCTTACAGAATTGAAAACTCCCCCAGCTACGGTAACGCTTCATCTCGGTACAAACAGGAAAATTGAATTTTCTTTCTCCATCCGTTTTCATTGTTGTATAGTACAACCTCTGTTGGTGCTTAAGGCGTTATATCAGTCGCACGAGTGCGAGAGAGACAGCTGAAAAACAGATTCCTAATCTTGCTAGGCGCTCGATATTTCAACGAAAAAGACCTTATTTTTGGGTAAAAGGAAAAGAACGTTCAACAATTATAGCTTTCGAAGATTCTGTAGGGGAAAAATGGGCTGCCGAGTTTTTACAGACTGAACAGCTCGATTCGGGTTAACACCGAACAATACCAGGCACAGTGGATTTGGGTTGTTGAGGGTTTCGCCTCGTCAAAAGGGAGTGGTGAATTTATTGAAAATCTTTGGAATATACGCAAGATTCACGGTAGCGATTCGAGACAAGTAAATTTTTGTGAATTCCGATAAAACTAACGGCCATTTTCCTTGACATGATTTAAATTGAGGTGAATTTTTTCACATATACTTTCGAGATAAGATGAACTGAGTTTAAACTTAGATTAACGTTGGAGAAAACTGGCACGAAACAGCCAATAAATGCTGGATTTTAAAAATCAATCCCGCCTTTACTGTGTGAAGTTCAAAAATGAATCGAAGTATTGCACGCACACGCTCATTAAAACGATGCAGACCCACCCTATTTCCGCCCACGCTGCTCGGCACGGTTTTTTTTCACTATCGATGGTAAAAAAGGAGTTTTTCTGAGTAAAACAGACAATGCGCAATCACGATTTTACGTTCTGTCAGATTTGGTTTTCGGGAGGGTTTAAAAGAAAAATTCTCAGTCCGTCTGTATAGATGGACTGAGAGGGACAGTTTTGATATTTATGCCGAGCACCTGTTTCCAAAATCACATGTACCGATTGAACCTAAAACCCAAGAATTGAAGGTAAAAAATAGTGGTCGGCCTGTCAGCTCAAATTTTCGTTCGTCCATTGCTTCATGATTTTTTTAATTTTATTTCCCCGAGTGTTCTACTTAATATTTAGATACGAAAACCACAGGATTCCTAATACTTTAAGGTTGCTCGGAAGGATGGCTCGGAGTGGGGGAAATTTTCGGCTGCTTCGCCAGGCGAATAACGTAACCCTAAAACACACAATTCGTGTCGTCAGTGGATACATTTTTGTGCACAGTCAGAACATTTTAGCAGGATTTTCGATCTGAATCTCGAAACAGATTTTAAAAATATTTTCTTAATAAAAGGGTAATGATGGTTAGTTTGAGATCCGCATGGCTCTGTTCTTCGAAGACTGCAGTCGAACGCTCAGAATAAGTACGTAACTTGGCGATTTTATTATTCCAATAATAGGCTCGAAAATAATTGAAATTTAACGTAGACATAGCTAGAGTGTTCGACTATATTCTGTATAAATTTCAATTTTTTTTTTCGTAAAGATGATTTCCTTCCAAACAACCTTGATACTGAGACTCCAAGGGAATGGCGTATTCCCAAGGAATAGCAAAAAAATAGGAATGTCGAGCCCTTTTATCTACGGCCGTACCAATGTTAACCCGCGACGCGACTCGAAATTCCACCATTTCGTAGACACTTGTTGGGCTGCGATTGCAGTTGAAAAAAAAAAAAAAAAAAATTGAACATCAAGGAACATAACCCAAAAATCACAGTTTATCTAACCACGAATGCTCCCACAACGATTGAGGTTTTCTATCTTTCGTTGACATAACCTAAAAATCTCCCTAAAGCCCTGTCTTTTGTTCGCGAGGCCAAACAATTTTCGAAAATGGTTCGAAACCGCTCTACAAGCCGTAGAGTCTACTAGCGACTCGCCTTTATCGTCATCAATCGATACGTAAATGTACTTGTCTTGAGTCGCTATCGCGACTCTTAATTTCTGAGAAAAATCAGTTTGGTTCTACCGACAAGCGATAGGACTGGACCAGGGGCGAGAGGGACGTATAAACGCAGGTCAAAAATAGGTTTCCTCTGCTCTCATTCGACGGGCTGAGCCGCTGGTCGAAAATTCCAGTTCCGTTATTTTTCCGTATTCTCAAAAGTTGTGACAAAAATTAGTGACGTTGATGCGACTGAATAATTCGTTGATGGTATTGATGTGAGGTTATGAACCTTGAAGGTTCGTAATGAACTCGAAAAATTTCATAAAATACAAATCGAGGTGGATTTTTAGAGTCGGATCGAAAATATAGATCTCGGTAGTGGTGGGCGTTGAAATCGATCCAAATGGATTTTCTTCAGGACACATTGATGTGGTCGGGGGAGAGAATCGCGCGCACTGCCGTCTTCGTGCTCATTCGGCAAACTTCGTTCTCGGGGCCTGGGCTTTCCAGTATTTCAGTCAAGACGGGGAGACGGTTCGTCAATAACTTTGTCCTCGCATCGCCAACTCGTGAAATCTATTTCGTCGAATGGAAAGACGCGAAACGCATCAATTTTGATTTTAAATTCGAGTCTACCGAGCTCGTCCGCTTTATTTAGTTCGCAATTCCGTAAAACAATAAAAGGGGTGGGAGGGTATCGCTATGAGAAGACACGCATTCGTGGCAACGCATAGCGACCGTCGCGCTGAGCGTCGAAACCGTCCAAGCGCACGCAGTTCGGTCCGTAAGCTTTTACTTTCAGCTGCTCTGGGGCCAGGGACGGCGAAATATAATTAATATCCTGGGGAGCTGTACCTTAATTTCATTAAAACAATCAAATCTCCATCACTTATCATATTTCTCATCACGTTTGCGTTTGTTCATTTGTTTTTTCGTTTTATTAAATCCCTCCAAGAAGAATTCTCTTATTTATACTGTATATATTGTACGAAAAGTGTGATGAGGGAACAAGTTGCAAGTGCTGACCTCGTGTGGCAGGATCGATCGGAGAATAGGTTGGCTACGGTTATATCGAAGTGTGCGTTCGAATACTCCTTCCATCTTCACATCTATTCGAAACTCTCATTTTCATTCTTGTTTCATCCACTATTTACATAGGCTTTGAGCTCTTCGATCCTTTTATCAATCGCTTTGGGAATTCATTTTTTGCTTGACAGTTTTCCATCCTCGTACTAACCCGTACACAAAATGAAGATCGATTCAAAATTCTATTGGATTGATAAATATCTTGGTCTTAATTTTTTCAAAAAATATTTTAATATTGTAGAGATTAACTTGAAAACGAGCTTTGAAAAAATCGCTACAGAACTTTTGTTTCGATAAACCTGTAGTCACGGACGTGGATTCGACGTTGAAAAGCTTCAGTTCTGTGGCACAGCTAATTTGTTTATTTTCTTCAATCACACTAAATATCGCAGTAAATGCAAATTTCTTGAAACATGTTTTTTTAATCGAGGCAAAAATTTAATAGCGTTCGAAAAATTGATTTTTTTTTTTTTCATCATTCTTTATCAGTCCCATTCTAACAACTTATAACTCTAAAACTTTTCTTTGAATAGAAAATAATAAAAATAGAGCTTGAATACAAAATACGAAAGCATGATTTGTATTAAGAAAAAAATTTGAACATTTTTGAGGTTATTGGAACAAAGAAATTGAAGTCGACTCCTGACTTGAGTGATTGTTTCTGTTATTGATCGTGAAGTTTACAGCGTTGGTTTCGGACAAAGACTTGAAGATGACGTAGAAAGTAGATTTACAGATACGAAGAGATAACTGAAACATAAAAACATGGTATATGCTGAAAAAAACTTGAATGCATTTGAGGTTATGTTAGTCAAAATGACTTGACAACCGAACGAGTGCAAAAAGTTGTTTCAATTTCTCCACAAAATCGCATTGGGAACTTGCAGACAATTTTTATGCATTCAATGAAAATACTGTTTTAAAAAATATCGTGCTCAAGTGCGGTTGACCTAGTAAGACTTATCGAAAAATCGCCACCCTGTAGGCTCAAAATAAAGAACATATTGATGATCAGCACCATTGACAACGGCGCTTGCGTCATTTGGAACAAAAATATTTGTTCGATTTAACGATTGATCATCTTTGTTTCGCGGTCGGTCGTGCGGTCGTTTATTCGTCCTACTCGTTGCTGGTTTAAATTTGATACGGTTTGAGACAAGAATAAAAAACAGCCATTTGCAGTCCAACGGTAGTTGGTAATGAATCCGCTAGGGTCGCATGCTCGGTACAGTTCGTTTCCCAATAAAACATTCGCGTCAGCACTTTGGAACAAGCAGTGCTGTCTTTTGGTGGTTAGAATAGTATTTCATAATTGTTAACTCTTTGGTGTGAAGTAATAATAAGAATAGAATATAAAAGGAATTTCGTTGTCGACTGAATTCTTTTGTTTGAACTAACATAAACTCGACTTACGCTGAAAGCATTATATCGCGTTAAGCTGAGTAACAACAAAGAGAGGTTATGAGAACTTATGGTATTTCCATATTTGTTTCTCTTTTTTCAGAATCATTCTGAATGGAAACAAAGGAATGTGATATTATCTTGTTGCACT
The DNA here is from genome assembly GCF_019457755.1 of Venturia canescens. NCBI lineage: Eukaryota > Metazoa > Arthropoda > Insecta > Hymenoptera > Ichneumonidae > Venturia > Venturia canescens. The sequence continues at coordinate 9,572,992 of NC_057424.1, read as the reverse complement.
GGTGTAAATCGTTGCGTGTAAAGTTCGGGTTTCACAACGATAAAAATAAAAACGGAAAGATGTTTTGAGTAGTTTTTAAAGTTGCGCAGACACTCGTGTTCTTGATAAATCACGTGTGAGCTTCAAATGGTTTCGCGAGACCGGCTGTTCACAGTTTCATCAGTGTTCAGCATCTCATTGAATGAATCCGCGAAAGGTCGAGTTTAAGCATCAGTTGGCTTTGGGATAATGGAAACAGCAAACAATACAGTGATGCATGTTACCGAAACAAAGACTCTTTGCTCTAGTCTGAATTGTCCGAAAATCACGAATGAGGAGATCTCTAAAGAAAGAGAAGACGAACTTTTGTATGGCAGCAATGAAGATTCGGAGGACGATTTCCGTTTGACCGTTTCCGATGAAGGCGAGGAACAAGTCACTGCTAAAGAAGTAGCCGGTGAAGCTATGAAGCAAACGTGCACAGAAATAGGTAAGTGTCATCACAGTATTCAATTTAAAGATTCAAATGTATTGAATCAACGGGTGGTCGGCCATTTACCGTTGACTCATCGACCGTGGGAACTCGAGCGCCATCTGTCCACCCGTTCATTTTGTTTTAACCACAAACACCATTTTGCACCCGCTGATACTAGAAACAACGAACTCGAAGGCATCCTAATAGGCCAGGAAACAAAGGGTTTGATTTTGACAAAACTACGAGCCGATAACCGCAAGTGAACATGGATGGTGCACAGGTCGATTGGATAATTCAATGTCGTTCTCTTCATAAATCATTTCTTGGTTTTACGAATTTTCAGCATAATCGACCGATCGAAAAAAGTTATTCGAAGTAGGTGTTTTCTGTGACGAATTTCTGGAGGGCCACAGGAAAACCTCATTTCCGGTTGTTCCACGTGATTAAATCTTGTGGAAAACCCACGAGATATATAACAAAATACAGATTCAAGGACTTCGAGCTTGTAGCGATCCAACGGTCTCGGAAAAAGAACTATTGTCGATCTAGTTTTTATGAATTATTGAGTTGAAGAGGAACTTCCGGCATCGGGTTAGTTTTGACAGCTTGGAGATGGGAAGGTTATACTTGTACTCGGTGGTGCAGTTGTGTACTACGCGAGTTTTTGGAATAACAATTTTTTCAGATTCGTAACTGCAACTATTCAGCCGTTTGCACGGTTTGAAAAACGCTATGACGTCATAAATCGACATATTCACGTATATAAGGGCAGCAGGGCTGGCGCTGCCTTTTACGGGCTGGTTTTTCTTTCAAGACTTGGCGTCGAGTTGCCACATCGTTTATTGATTTATTTTTGACAGGGACAAAAACAAAAGCGAGTTCCTCGTGGTTTTCGGGGTCGCTGAATTCGAATTTGAAGTCATTTTTTATAAATTCATTGTGGCCGATTTCACTATGCGTATTTTCGCACTCGATCAGTTGTAGATTGACTCTATCGCTACTCAATCTCATATCCGAATCCGCTGGACCTATGTCTGCACTCTAGCGCTTCTACAATGTTTCCACTACACCTGTGACACGCGGATCGAGGGTTTCGTCTTAGGAGCATCCACTAGACACTCGGATCGCTCTCTTTTGACCCGAAGTTGATCTACGATCCGCATAATTTCAAATTCAAATTCAGCGAACCTGGAAACCATGAGATACTCACTTTCGTCGGAATCAAACCATTTTTCGTGTTTGCGTCCGCCATATTGGATCCGCCGTTTTCAATTTCGGAAATGTGATGTCGAATTCGAATTCAGCGATCCCAATGCTCCCCTAAACGTGTCATGACACAAAAATAGCACGACTTTTTTGCCCCTATGCGTGTCACTCACAGTGGAGGGGTTGAGCAGAGCAATTATATATTTTATTCAACGAACTTAAGGAAGTTGAGACCGTACAGTCATTTTTTTACCCAAAAGTTCAGACTTGTACCTTTCAAAAGTTGGACCAGTTTACAGTTTGGCAACGTTGCATACACTTCAAAGAAAAGTCGGGGAAAACAGACGAAAAACCGGTGAATGCTCAGTCGAAAATACGGACGGTGACGATCCTAGCCTCAAAAAACTGCACGGGAAACAAATTATCAAGAGACTCGGTAGAGTCTCGGGACAAGTACATTGACAGCCCTGTCGTCTGCTGGCCTGAGGATCTCGCCGAGACTATCTTTTCTCTGAATAAAACGATTCGCGGTGGCGGTTTTTAATATAATCTTTGCAAATTTCCTAATAAATCTGAAAAAATTGACATTATTCAGCAAGTCTTGCTCGTGTTGCGAAAAAAATTTCATATTTTTAGCATTATTTTTTACGGAGATACCACTGAATGTGTCTTGACTTCCATAAGATTATTATTTGGTACAAATTGTTATTGATTTTTCTCAGCAACGACGCTCCTGAACTGACTGAAAATATAACTGATTTTTTTTACACTTCACTTCATAAGATGCAATCGGTCTAAAAGTGATTACATCATTTTCTTTCTAATGCCTCAACTTCCTTAACTCTAAAAGATTCATCAAATTGCGTTGCTGCAGTGGTAGAAAAAGTGACTCCAACTCTAACGACAAAAGGTCTCGCGCGTCGACCTCCTTGATCTCTGTATATTCATTTTATAAACAAATTTATAGGACTGCGAGCACGTTCTTATGTACATTGTTTAATATCAAGTTCTATTACTATGCTGATGGATTATTTTTGCTCACATTTCAATAACAGATTTGCACTCTTAAGGGGGATCGGCTATCACGCAAAGATAAAGATACGGACTTTAAATTTTTATGAGTTATAAACAAAGACTATACGCAGCTATTCCCGAAATTTGAGCAACATTGACCGTTTCGTTCGTTCGTAATAAATTCTCGAAGTTGTGCATTTTACTGTATGAAACACGTTCTTTTATGGAGGCAATCGACGGAAGTTCAGAAATCACAATTTTGATACTCTCACAGTAAAGTTAGGTAATCCAAAAATCGGATTTCGGTAGATGAGATATAACAGATGTAAAAAATCGAGAGATACAGATTGACCGTCTCAATTAATTACAACATAACAACAAAGTTTCACTTCGCCCAATAATTTTCCAGCCTGACAGCTGATGCGACTCCCAAGTCGTTGAGAATTTAACTATTTATTTTATCTCGACTACATTAATTATTTATCAAGAATGTGGGACATTATAAGCAATCATAATTGATAATATGAATATTCAACATAAATCAGGATAACCGTGAATAACTTTAATTTAAGCTCTTTTTTGACTTCAGAGAAATGACCGATCCCCCTTAAGAGTGTCTGTCAGTTGCAAGAGTGCAAGGTCGGTAATTGATTTGCAGATACAAATTTTTCACGGAAATGCTTCATTTTCGAGTGAACTAAGACTTATCAGAGATTAACGTGTGATTCTCCGTTTCCTTTTAATGTTGAGCGTGTCCGAGAAAAGCTTGTACCTGCAATTTAATTACCGACCCCTCACTCTTGCGACTGAAAGATTATCTCAAGTATGCACAACGTTTCTCAATAGAAAAAAAGACCGGCGTCACCTTTTGAACTCATTCTAGGTTTTTCATCAATTGAATTCTGTTCGCTGCTACAAACATCAAGGAAAATATAATCCAACGAGGTTTCATGATTATTCCACATTTCACACTTTGATGTACTTAAAATCAGTACAATTCGATCGATGCACGGTTTTAAAAAAGTTTCTCGCTGAAGTATCAAACCCCTGTATCAACTGATGCCTAAAGCAGAAGGCACAAAACGACAGAATACTCATTTCCTTGTATATACACGTTGCTAATTATCAGCCTCTTTGGACAGGAATGTCCATTCTTTCTTCTCCTGGTTGCAGTCACTATTTCCTTTCGTTCATAGACTCCATTATTTTTGCAATAGCAGTCGGCATTCGGTATTAAGAACGCTATGTCATCGCTACTTGTATCATCTTTGATGTAAAATCATAAAAATAAGAATTTCAAAATGATCAGCACATTGTTCCGCGGATTGGTACTCTGCTTCGAAAACCAGGCTGCAACTGAATGTTTTATTCAACCGTCATTTATAATTCACTATCCACTTAACTTCAAAGTTTTTTCAACCAACTCGAAACCTCATCTCGAGTGTTGTACTGTGGTTGTTTTTTTATTTAATGAAACCTCATACAATCGACTATTTCAAGGAGAAATATTTTTCAAAAATTGAAGTTAGTCCCAAATCAACGATGCTTCTCGAATAATGGCTCAAAACTCATCGCGGTTGCATCTCCCGATACGGCATAAATAATGATTCATCTAAAATAGAAAAACCAAAATAGTTATCGAGGTTTCCTCTTACCAACGAGTTCCCTCGCGTGTCAAGTTGCCACGCGAGTTGAAAGTTCAAGGTGCACTTTCGATATCATACCTCACTTTTGTCGCACCCGTTGTTCTTTTCAACATCTGCCTCTAAAATGCGATTTGAGATCCAATAACAGACTAGCAGCAAGCAAAACTCGATTGTGCATCATCTAAAGTTCTGGTCGCGATTCGGAGGCAAAGACGTTTATAAGCGAGTTTGCTCCAGGATTTTTTTGCAGCGAGGACCACGTTTTTACACATTATATTTAAGTTGTCGTTGTTGCATGTCGCATGCATTGAATTGACCGGAATTGCAGAACAAAATCAATTGTATAGGAAGACTATTTCCGTAAATCAATACGGCGTAATACAGCGTAAATCAATAGCAGGCGCTATTGAGTTTTTCTTGGACTGGTGTGGAAAACTCTGGCTTTTCCGCACGTACGGAGCCGCACGGATTGTTGGAAAATCGAGCACTTTCAGCACGCTATACACCAATCGAAAATTGCACTTTTGAGGCAGGCACTGAATCACGATATTCTTAACAGCTGAGAACTAGTAAAATTTAATAAAAGTTGAAACTTGCAAAAGTTGCGTCTTTCATTGAATGTTAGAGGGAGCCCTGTTAAAGTTCGTAGCCTTCACATTCGTATATGAAAAGCTTGACTTTTTTTGGACTCGTGGATTTCGAATACGGCTCGCTTATCCAAATTTTCGGAATGTTGACGGTTAGCTGAACTTGCGAATCCTCCAAACCTAGAAATTGCCCGAAGATAACAATCACTTCAGGACAAGTTTTTTACTTTTGACACATTCATCGAACATCATTGAGAAACATACGACTGTTTCAAAGCCGAAGTTCCGAATTATTGAAAACTTGATAAACTACGTTGGATTGATGAGATTTTAAAAATACTAACATGTTATCACAAGGTTTTCTGCGGACCGTTATTCTATAAATTTCTGTTTGGATATTCATTGTAGACGTTCATTGAAGTGAAAATTTTTCTGCTGGAATATCAGCAATAGCACCATCGCCGGTGTTCTCGGTGTCAGTACCATTATGTTTAGATTTTTCTGACATACTCACATTTTAGCAGTTCATTGGTAATTAAAAAACGAGCGACTTTGTTCCGATGCACTGTTAATTTCCGTGTTGTCTTAATTTTGTTAATTTTTTAATGATTGTTGATAGCAATGGCATTTCGTTGCGAACGATCACTCACTTAGTTAGGACTTTTCAGTCGATCTATTATAAAATTAGGATTTCTTTCGAAAGGGACACTTCAATTCAAATATCCAGCTTATGCATACATAGAGAGGGAGTTGAAACAAGATCGCACTCAAAATTTCAACCGATTTTAAATGATATCCGAAAATCGGATAAATCCGATCAAAAGATTTATCCGATTTTTGTCATCAATTTTGTGCGGTTTGTGTACTTACATACAGGGAATGATGGCCAAGATCTTTTTTCATAAAACTAATTCCTTAGAATTCTAAAACTGCCCGTCGCACAGGGTTGACGGATTTTTAGGATAAGATCCCAGAAGTAGACTGCTGCAAATATTTTGATTGCAAGTATTTCGAATTTCAGAACATTTGGTTTCCCCGGCGCTTCAAGTGGCGAGACCGTTTGTTAGGCCATAATCGTACAAGAGATTTTCAGGGTTCGAATCTTATACATACAGTACTCAATACTTATAGTATATACTTACGTATCGTTTGCTTTGTGCGCGTTTTCGTTGGTTGGCTACCGCCACACAAAAATGATGATTAAAATCGAAAAAAATTATTTTCCGCTGTTGGAATTTCGAGTGTAATCTTGTTTCAACTCCCTCTTCACGTATGCGAAAGTTGGGTATTAAAATCCAAGTGTCCTTTTCGGAAGGACAGCCTAAAGTTGTTGAAGCACATTGTTAGTGGCGATTTTGTGAACGATTTGTACCAAACAATGAATCGAGCTCCGATTTCTTCGACAAATTGCGGGTAAACCAAGCTTTTTTTGAATTCCGAGCAGCCCATCGATCGACAGTGCTAACGAAACACTTGCATCTCACAATTGATATAGTCCCTATGAAAAAACGAGTGCAAGAAAAATATTTTCTTGCACTAAAGAATGAAAGTAGGAAAAATAATTTGCTCGTAGTAAGTACAAGTTGGCTTGTTGTTCGCAGAACTGGGATCAGACGTCCCGTCCTCAGAAATGACGGAACGAAAGAACGCGTTGAAAGAGGAAACTATGACGAACGGAGAATATCCGACTGAGAATGATTTCAATGAAGTCGAGACAGCACTAAATGAAAAAGAGTCGTCATCATTGGATCTATTGAACACCAAAGTGGAAGAGGCAAATGGCGAGAGTAACAAAAATGTAAACAAGTCGTTGGACTCTGTGGACATTGATACCCCGTCCCACAAAGGCTGGCACTATTCCGGACATTTTGGAAGTTTTTCAAAGCACGCGTCGCGCAGTCCCGTCACCAAACAACCGTATGTTTCGAATGCCTGCAGCGAAAAATATTACAACCAGAATGCTCATTATGGTCGTGACAAAAGTTGTCTCAGGACTATCAAATGGGACAGTAAGAAAGAAACTGTTACGAAAATTGATTCGAGCTCGAATGATTCACTATCCAATCACACAACTGCACTCTCCCAAAACAAAAGAACAAACGATTCTGAAGTGTCGCCAAAAATCGTCGACGACAATTCCATAGCTGCACTGCCGGATAAGAAAGTTTCTTCCGATATTAAATCCACTGAGAAAACTTCCAACGCGAATGAGGTTCAGATTTCCACTGTAAACGATGGTTCAGAGCTGCGGGAGACGTTATCGAATCCTGACACTGCCGAAGCAGTTTCAGATTTTATGGCTAATGCTTTGGCACGCGAGGAGAATCAAACCGACGATAATTTTTCTACGTCCGGAAAATCTTCGCCGCTACTCGAACTTGAGTCTACGGAGGCTGACACTGAATCCAAAAGCGTGAATGATTCGGTTGTTGACGTCGTCGCTGCCGATTTACCCGTTGCCGAGTCCATCAACGCTGATGAAAATTCCACTGGTCTTGAGGAGGCTCCTTCCAATCAAAGCCCATCGAATCCTACCGAGGACGGAGATAAAGTACTCGATAATTCTATGGACGCAAAAGATGAAAATACGACTTCGGAGATGAGGATGGAAGTCGAAGACGGAGGCGAAAGTGCTTTGGAAGACACAAAAGATGGAGAAAATGGTAAGAATTTCATGGCTGAAATTGATAATGAATTGGAAGACGATGAGAAAAGTAGTTTACAAATAATGAGTCGGTCCGAAAATCATGTGTCTGGCGAATCAGAAGAGATTGATGATTCAGAGAATACCCCGAGTGAAGCTGAAGTGAAAGTAGGGGAAAATGGTGATGAAGGCGTTTCAGGGAGCGAGGTTGGGTGTAGCAATGACGAGACTGTTCCGTTGGTAAAAGCCGATGAATCCGTAACCGAAAAAAATGAAAAAGGACAAGATACTGTAGGGAAAAAAGATGAAAATTGTGAAAAAAATTTCGTCGCGAAATTGGTAGACGAATCAGGTGAGAATACTCAAGAAATAAGCGTTTCGCAGTCGGTACAAAAAAATCGGGAAACCCGAAGTAAAAAGCAAATAAAAGAAACAACGGAAGGTCTGAACGCTGCGACCGAGGTAGACTTAGTCGACGAAACAAAAGAAAATGGTCTTTCAATAACAACAGAAAATCTAGATAATTCAATATCGTCGCAATTAACAAATGACTCCACAGCGGTTGCCATAGACGAGTCGAAAAGAAATGACGAAAAAACAAATGTTTTGATCGATGAAAACATCACGTCTGATGAGACGAAAATCTCGTTGGCAGATGGAGCGAAAGAAGATATTTCGTTGAGCAACGATAATGAAGAAAAATCGGTGAACGATAATGGCACCGATAAAGTGGCGACGTTGCGTTCTTCGCTAAAACGCACGTTGTCAGAAATAATGCTCGACGAAATGGATCTTTCGAAGAGAATACAAATGAAAAGTAAGAAGAGTGAGAATACGAGTGAGTCTACCGTCAAGGAAAACGATTCTTCTCAAGTTTTGAGCGAAAACGTGTCAGATGCGATTGCGAAAACGGACAAGAACATCGATACACCGAATGTCGAAAATACAGTAACTAATAGTAACGGAGAAAACTTAATTCCCGAGTCGGTGGAGAACACTATAATTAATAACGTTGTAGAAAAGTCATTTGGCCCGAGGCGGAACGTCGAGGAAAAAAATGCTGCTCGCTCGGACGATCACGAAGCCGATGACGATGAAAGAATGGATGACTGCGAAGTGATCGAAGTACCTGCCAAGCGGAAGCAAAAACGTAGTCGAAAGTCGTTGAATACCCTCCGCGAAAACGCTATTAGTCAAGACGATACCCAAGGTAGGAATTGGAATGGGTTGTTCATATTCTAGTTTCCATTATTAAGATTGTTGTTAACGCACGAGCTCGCTTTCTTGCTTTTCCTCCGTTTATTCTCAACTTTATTTTTTCATATCCATAGCATTTATAGTAAATTATAATCGAAACACTGATGAGCGATTGGGGAAATGGTGTGCCTAAAGACATCTCTTTTTCAAGATTGTTTGGAGCTTTTTAGTGAGAATGAACCTAATATTATTCCATTCATAAACGAACGGCTAACTACTTATAAATTTCATTAAATCTGGTTTAGTTGATGTGATAATTTTAAGCAATCAATTAGTAGAATTCGCAGTAGGAATATCCATGTCAACTCATATCTCCAGCGATACCGCTTCTTAATCTTCAAACATTGGTGTGATGCAGTAAGGATTTCCTCACATATTTAATTCCAAATGCTTCATTTGATGTGGGCAAATTCAAAATGCTTTGGATACATTTATATTTTCGATAACCACTAATGCATAAATAAGTAAAAATAATCCAAGGGCTTTTCCAACTATTCTACCATACAATAGAATAAACTTGGTGAAGATAACAGAAGAATAAAACTGCTTGTGCTATTTGAATTTTTCGAGTAATCATCAAATTACAAATTTGATGTATTTGGAATGACGAGTGCATGAATGTCTCATCGGAATGTTGCGAAATTCAGCTGCAGCCTGGAAATGAAAGCAATTGTATGGCATTTTGAACTGAGAAACTCTCTTCTCAATAGACCCAATTCTGATTGTATGTCATATGAATGAATTATTAGATATTTTTCAGATTTATGACGAACACTAGATCTCTGAAGGAGCTTCTTTTCCCATAGGAAATTCTTCATGTTTAGACCCTTCTGCAAATTTAGTGGCGATGGTGATGGTGTTGCGAACGTATGGAAAATTCGAATCTGCATTATTTCGAAAAATTTTATTGTTAAGGTGATCTATCAGTTGCGTGAGTGCTGAGAGATAACTAAAAAGCAGATACACGTTTCTTTCGGACATGCTTGATATATCGAGGAAAACAAATGTCGGACCTTCTTCTCTGATGCGTAGAGTCTAAGTCTATTTTTCTTTGGATAACAAGCTCCTTCGAATAAAACGTGCAGCAGGATTATTCTAATCGACTTTATGACTGATAGATCTTCTTGAGAAATACCATTGAATTTTTCCTGTACTTTTCTATTGCGTTTGTTTCATACAGCTTTGTGTTTGGTATGTGGAATTATTTTTCGATCTGGTTGTTTAAATAATCGGGTGGTCTGGCAGAAAATAAGAGCAGTTGTATCGACGGATCGTACAGAGTCTAATGTTTTTCTTTTTTTTTTTTTTTTCAGAATACGAAAATGTCAGACAAAAGAGAAAAACAGCTCAAAACGCGGAGGAGATGATAAGAAAAGAATGTTTGGCAAACACAGATTCGGAGTCGAACGATAGTTTGAGTAAATTCATCGTGATAACTCACAAGCCAAACAATAATTCACGTGCTACCTCACCGCCCACGCTTAAACGTAATTACGTCGATGATGAGATCAAATCCGAGGGTACAGCTACGAAAAAATTGAAATCGGATGTCACGTTGAACGGCGATATTTCGACGAAGAGCGAATCCGTAGAGTCGGAAACGAAACAAACTCTTCATAGCGTTCGTCAATTTTTTCGTCGCGAAGCCAATGGCAGTTTATGCAAGTTGAGGCAAGAGGTGAGCATACAACAATATTTGTTACGAAGTCATTTTTAGTTCTGGAAAGCTCAAAAATGGAAGGTGAACCACTGTATAAAATGATAATCACTCTGAAATGAAACCCTTTTTTTCTGTATGCTTTTCGATTCAAATTCCATAGTCCTCGAGTTCTGCTAATTCAACGATTCTCCAAGTTTCAACTTTCAGCCAAAAAGAGAACAAAAAAATGCTGCAAATTGAAATTTGCAAATTGCTTCCTCAAGATGATCAAGATGCACGATGCTCAAAGTTTCCTCTATGAGGTGCTATATTTATCATTTTGGCTTCCTCATAGAGGAAACTTTGAGCACCGTGCTCAAGATGTTGAGCACGGTGCATCTTGATCATGTTGAGGAAGCAATTTGCAAATTTCAATTTGCAGCATTTTTTTTGTATACAAGGAAATAATGTAAATACATTATTTTCTCTGCCTTCTTTTACGAACTTTAATTTATCTCTTTGTATAAATCCATAAAAAACAACTGAATGACGAGCCATCAGAAAAAACAGTTTGCAACTTTCAATTTTCATTGTTTTTTTCTATTTACACTGAAATTAAATAATTCTGACAACTTTGCTGAAAAGTATAGAGGAAGTACAGACTTATACATAATATCTTACAAGATTTCCAAAAATTGAAGCGGTTGGACGATTTTTTGAAAAATTCATATTTTCGTAAAATTCAAAATGTCATAAAATTTGAACCACTCAACCGATATTCCCCAAATTCAATACCAACCTTCCTATTATGATAGTCTATTTATAAAAAAAAAATTCTTAATAAATCTCTAAATTTTCGAAAGTTAGAGCGTCGACACCCTTTTTATGAAAATTTCAAAACGTCGTCAGATTCGTGATTTTTTACAAATTCTGACAAAATTATCAGAGAGTGAAGAGCTTGTATAGATTAACATCTGTGTAAAACGGTAGCCCTGTATCTCAAACCGTTTCCGAGTTATAAGCGTTTGAATTTTGCAGTGCCATAACACACACACATACACACACACATCCGGACATTTTTTCTAGATATGATTTTTCGATGTTTTGGAACATTTTGAGCACATTGACATTGAAAACTGGAAAAAAAAAATTTTCATCGTCTCGATGAGGAAGCAAAAATCAGTAAAATTTACGATGCCAGCAGAATTCACAGTTGCAATTTTTTACTTCCTTAATACTTGATTATCAACTTTGCAATTCTCGAGAAAAGCTGTGTGAATCTCTCGATGACTGCAGAATAAAGATGGCTTCTTGGAAGTTTAAATAATGCCAATACAATCGTCCTTTTTATACCTTTTTTACTTTGAAATAGGATTTGGAGGAACTATTGATACAAAAAATCGTTGAAACTATAACAATGAAAGGCGAGATTGGGAAATTGCGGGAGCAAGCCAAAGTTTCTGAAAGAAATCAAGAAGCCACGCGACTTAAATGTCAACAATTGGCCAAACAGGTCAAAGACTTCGAGATGGTATTGAGTCGTTTCAAAGCGGATCTACGATCGAACCCCGACTCTAAAACCGTTGTACCTATTAAAATCAACCGTTCCGTTGGACTTCAAGTGAACTTTGTCACGGTAAATTATTCAATCAAACGTTCCATTATTCTATTGGATAAGATAAAAAATTATTAACCTCTAGAGGATCGGAAAACCGATATATCGACTCGCCCTGTGATATGACCTTTGTATGTAGCTGATACGTGATACCAGACACTAATTTGGGCACTTTTCGAAGGCGATTTTAACTCTCAAATCCCGGCCATCTAAAGGTTAAACTACATTTTTGTTACAACGGTTAAAAATAGAATGAAAAAAATTCATTTACAATCGATTTTGAATGGATATTTTTTCAATTCGAAAATTATTATTTTTAACAAAATTCCTATTGAGCCTATTGAGACTAAGGGGACTTTTGTAGTCCCCTTTAGTCGATTACTGAAAACAATAAAAAATGTGATTCATCCATAACGATTCGTTTAGGATCATGGAATTCAGAATTTGCGCCAACTGCAACAAGCACAAAAAATTATCGCTGGAACAACGATGAACGGAGTGATCGCCGGACAACAGCAGCAACAATTTCAACAACAAAAACAACCAGCGCAACAAGTAACACAACCACAGGGAGAATCCGTTGCACCCGGAATAAAACGAACGGTGAAAGTTCGCTCACCAAGAAGACCAGAGAATTCGACTAGTTCACCTGTAATCAGCAGTGTATCAACCCCCGTCAATAGTCCGCACGCCTCAACGATAACGCCAGCGGCTCTTGTCGTTACTAAAGCTGCTTCGGACTCCAGACCGTCGGTTACAACGGCAAATCAACAGCCACCCGTCCTTAGTTCACAGCTCTTGGCATCTAACGTAAGTTACGTTTCAAAGAATGGAAGTACTGAAACACACTACAATTGGAATTTGCCTCAATTTTAAACAAACGATTGTTAAACTCCTTCGTGGCTTATATGCTGACAGACTATTGTCGTTAACGGAACTGTGGCAAACCCAATTCGGCAGACAGCGGCGTTGCAGGCATCCAAAACGAAAAATAGTGACCTCATCGATCTTACGCAGGAGGAAGAAAAAACGAAAAGTGAGTATTTCAACAAGTGTTGAGAACAGTATAATTTTTTATAGCACTTAATGAACAATTTTATGTATTTTCCAAAAATGATTGAATCGGACCATTTAGGTATTTCTTCCACGGACCCGAATATTCTACAAACAATTGATTTTAAATTACAGTAAAGTAAAAGTGCATGCGAATAGATTGGCGAAATTTCTGGTCAGGTTATCGAACATTTAATAAAGAATTAAAACTTAAAAAAATCGTAAAATTTGTAAAGGAGATTACGGAGGTTCCATCATCACCACGTTTCTATTCAATAATTCGTATACTATATAATTCTAAACTCCCGATACAAACTGTCTCACAGATGAAAAAAAATGTAAGGGATTCATAGCGACGACAAAAATGAAGGTTTACCGAAATACCTTAAACAGCATCAATTTCTAGTTCTTAATAGTTTGTACGTAAATGACAACAATGTTTTAATTCATTTCCAGCGCCCGTGAACAACAAATCGACTGCCGCACATAATGAGACATCGCCCAGTGTTTCGAATGTACAAAAAATAGCTCCACGTTTTCATACGGTAATACAAACGATTCCTGGTAATATGGCAATAACCGCTCAGTCAGGAATCAGGGTTGTGCAACCGTCAAGTCAGCCAACACCGACCGCACTAGTAGTGAGTTCTATTTTTTGTCGTTGAAAAGTCAGCAAAGTGATGATGAAGTCTTTTGTTTTTCGTATCCGCTCTCTTCTCGGCTTCATTCCTGTTCTTAAACTCTGAGCATACTTAATTGAATTGATATACTCCAGTTGATTGGGAATATAATCGTGCATTTTGGATTGGCAGCGATTTATTTTCATTGGGTAGAATGTCAAAGTTGAGCGTGGAACTAACTAAGTTTTTGGGATCGTCCGGAAATATTAGTGGAAAAGTTCGATTTTTTTTTTGCGATTTTCGATTAGTCTCAGTCCGCAAAAATATGAAAAACTTTTTTCTTTTGCGAATAACTTTTTTTACATGATATTCATAATTAAAAAATTAGAGAAAAAAAAATTTTAATTAGGGATGCGAACATTATTGAAGCGTGAGAATTCTGTTACAGTTTTAGGTCGGAAAAAAACCCTTTGTTGCATTCTAACGAGCAAAACTTAAACGATTTTCAATGTCATTAAACTTTCACGTGATTTATAATTTTATATGATAATAATATTTATACGGTTAAATTTCTTTTTGCAGAATAACATGAATGCTCCTAGGCTAGCTTACGTTACGATGCAAAGTGGCATCGTTCCGAGACAAGTTGTTTTAACGTCAACTCCAACTCCAGTAAGATATTTAATTTTTCTATATATTTAAACAGGATTTGCCAAATATACAGTCACGTCCAATTGAAACGCAACACTTGGTTTCGACCCGATCTTGGGAGCAAAACGACTGATCCAGGATCAATGGTTGATGACCGGGAGTGGATGTTCTCAAAAAATTGGCTTACTCGGCGAAGGATCATCACCAAGATCATTCTTTGCTATGGACAAAATCACCCTAATATTTTTTGTGCCTCAATTTTAGGCCGAGTTATTGACCCTTGAAGCAAAACCGTTTTTCGGTGATATCTCGGAAATTAATCGGTCGATTACCATTAGACTTGACAGAAAATCATGAAAAATCATGCCCATGGTCTGGTGACTACCAATCCCGGAAGATGCCCTTGAAAAAGTGATCTCATACCCTTTCCAGTGCACGATGAGTGTGTCAATTTTTTGAGAATATCGACTTTCGGACGACATCGGGATGTTGCGTTTTGCAGTTTTTCAGAAACTCCGTTGTAAAATGTTCAGTTCGCGTCCGACCAGAACGAGACTAGGTTCATTCGAAAGCTGATAAAATTTACTAAAGAAACGGTCTTGCTCTAGTTTTGGAACTTTCACAGCCATTGTTGTTGTAAAAGTTAAAATCGAAAAAAAATCACCAATTTTCAAATTTTTAACTGCAGTGGTTTGTCCGTGAGAATGGTTTGAAAAACGTTTTGACGTCTTAAATGGACATATTCGCGTATGTCCATTCGAGTGCAGCAGAGCTCGCGCTGGCTTTTCTTTTACACTCTCGTTTTTTCTTTTAATACTTGGCGTCCAGCCGCTACCGCGTCTCTTGATAATGCGTAGCTTCGGGATGGACGCTGTTGAATTATCAGTGTGTTGCCAACGCTTCTGCAGTCATTCGGAACGATGACTACGCGTATATAAGGACTACCTGAGATCAGAGAGCTTCTGTATCGGAGCCCAGCTCTGGTGGTGCAAAACATAGTGTATGCGCGTCCATCCGTAAGCCACCCACAATAACTTTTACAACTGCCCTATTGTTTCTGAATCGGTCGTTCTGCGCTCGAGATCGGACTAAAAAACAAATGATGCATTTCAATTGGACGTGACTGCATATAAACGAATTCTCAAGAATATCCATCGGTTATTCCATCGAACGTAAAAAAAGAATTCGTTGTAGGAATTTCCATAAAATAACCAAATAATTTGCAGATTCGACCAGCACCGACGAACACCATAAGAGCGACGTTCCCGATAACTGGTACGATAAACAACAGTACTGTTCGTGTCATTCCTGCGACGGGAGCGCCACCGTTAATTTTCAAGGTTCGTGAAGTCGTACTGAAGTACACATCGATATGAAACATACCACTAAAGCCTAACCATTTGTATGCAAGTACTTCACTGGTGTCATGAACAATACGTTGGTACATTGAAAAACAAAAATTATAAATTTATCAGCAAGAAAAAGTCATTAATAATAAAAAGTCAAGTAATAAAAAAAGGTGAGGGCGCTCCGCTCATACGCTGACAGAACCTGACTTTATGGGACCGATCCTCTTCAACTAACGATCGTGCTTTTTTCAAAGTTTTGTTCAATTGTCCTCGAATGCTTATTTGAAATAAGAATACTTATTCGAATATTTATTTCAGCACCCAGCTGCCCTTCCAGAATCTTCAAACTCTATTTCAAGTCCATCCTGGAAACTTCCACCTCCGGCTCCTTCGTTAAAAATATCTAAAGTACCGAATGGTAAGTACAAGAGAACAAAGAGATATACCGATAGATTTCCAAACACGTTTTGCATATCTTTTTCCTCCTAATACCAGGAATCGTTTTATCTTGGAATATGGCGCTGTCAGACAAGTACGCAGAAATAGCGAGTTATCAATTGTACGCCTATCAAGAAATTTCTGGTATCGCACCGAGCTCTTCTTTATGGAAGAAAGTTGGCGATGTCCGGGCTTTGCCACTGCCAATGGCGTGCACCCTCACTCAGGTAATTGAAAAAAAAAAGTAATGAAAAAGTGCTGTCAAGTTATTTTATTTGTTGAAGCTTAATTATTTATCGAAAGTTTAAGGATGGACAATAGGGTGGTCCAGAAAAAAGTTGTTTTCCTATCATCTCAAAAGTTTCTAGAAGATATAACAAAAGTTCTCCTGCAAGGGCAGCTCCATATTTTGATTCTACGAGACGCTCAATGGATTTTTGTTTTTCCATGAAAATAACACGTAAAAATGGTTTTTTTCTGTTTTCTTCAAATAAAACCATTGAAAAATTTTTCCACCATTTCAATGAACATGTTTTTGTAGGAAATTAAATTCTCTACAAAAATGCTCTGATGTGATTTTCTTATAAACTTAATGGGTAAACTGTTATCAGACTTTGAATACGAGCAACTAAATTGAATCTAATCTACATGCTATGAATAGTTCCGGATTTGATGACTTAATAAATAAAAAGTTGCGTAAGTAAATACTTCATAACTATATCTTCCAATATACGGTCCTGCTCAAAAAATTGGGTTCACCTGTCAAAATTTCTGCCCACAGTAAAAGTTTGATAGCTCAATCAAAAATCAACGGAATCAAATTTAATAAAAGTCATTTTGAAGTGGATAAACCGAGCTTCCTTTTGCCACCTGGTAATATTTTTTACGAGTTTTTTTTTTCTGGCACGTACTTCGAAGAGCCGGCCTTTCGACAAGTTTTTGGTCTTCGTAAAATGACCATCTATCTTGTGGAAATTTTTTTCACGCCAGCTTTCAAGGATAGATTTCGAAGATAAAGCTTTTGCTTTATCTTTAATATAATTTTTAATATAAATCTTCAATTTTTAGAAAGGATCGTATAATTGTTTTTTTTAGCAAATTTATTCTGATTTTAGCTGAAAACTAAGAGTTTCAGAAACTGTGACGTATCTCAAAAAACATGGGGGTTCATAAAAAATGCCATAAGGATCAACGATTTTTTGGGTTCATGGATACACTTGTTATAATTATTTTATAATTTGTCTTTGAAATTTTTTGTTTCGATGTTCATCGTAAGGTCTTGATTGAGAGAAACTCGAGAATTATGGGGTTTAGGATAAAATGTTAACATAGAAAAGCTTTAAATTCATAATTTTTAACTCACTGATATTGAAAAAAAATTTTTATATAACGCAACTACGTTATATTTTTACGTGTTATTTTAATTTAATTTTTGTTATACCTCTTAGAAACTTCTGAGGGGATAGGACCGGAAAAAATATAAAAAATGTTTTTTTTTTGGACCACTCTAATGTACAAGCGAGTCGTACTAGTCAGTCAACAGTCTTTCACTATATTTTTTTAAAACAAATACCACGGTTATTCATACATAGCACAGTATCAATAAAAAAGTCATCATTTTTTTCAATAGTAAATAATGTTCAAGATGATTACAGAAAATATTTCATTTAGAGTCTTTTACATGATTTGGTAGTACATTGCAAAAAGTTAACGTTTGACGAAGATGCACGTAATTAATCAACAGCTTAGATCAGAGATCACGATAGCCCCACAAATACAGCTTCTTCAACTCAATATTTTTAATTCAGATGGGC
Source organism: Venturia canescens (assembly GCF_019457755.1). Classification (NCBI taxonomy): domain Eukaryota; kingdom Metazoa; phylum Arthropoda; class Insecta; order Hymenoptera; family Ichneumonidae; genus Venturia; species Venturia canescens. Next base: position 9,555,005 of record NC_057424.1, on the reverse strand, counting down.
GTTGATCACCCTATTTTAAAGTATGGTTACAATTCCTGCGATTCAATTCATATAATTAATGGTTTTAATCTTTGATATCTGATTTAGAAACATATCAAATTTTAAGTTGATAGGGTCACTAAATCGACCCTTATGCTTGGCAATTTTTCTCTGCGATTGATTGTTCGGGAATGATGAGAACAATGATATACCGTCGGAAGCTCAATTTTTTTTTTTATCATTTTGTGTTTGAAAATCCTTGAAAACATATGATAAATCTTTTGTGATAAACAAGAATATTATTTTGTAGTTTTCAGAAGGCAACAACTACTATTTCGCGGTGAGAGCAGTCGATAAGCATTCCAGACTCGGACAGTACAGTCAGCCAGGAAATATATCATTGTAACAATGAAATCTGTAAAAATGTTGAACAAAAAATGGTCTCTTTCAACTTCGGAGTGCCCGTCCCGGATTTTGCATTCTAAACACGTGGCGAGGATCGATAGACTGATAGCCTCATTTTTTCTTTCTTATTTTCCTTACTGGGATCATGAATTTTCATTGCGAAAAACATCATCATCCAAGTTTGTACATAATAATGTTGTCCACCGAATGGTGACAATCGAATTATGGAAGGATTCGATAATTTTGTTGCCCATTCTCAGTCCCATATTTCGTACAGGCCTTAAAATTCATCGTCCGTTGGAGAAATCATTAAATTAGTGCACATCACGAAATGGAGCCATATGCCGCGGGTTGTCTCCTCAACAAGTGCTACGGAAATTCGTTTCTTCCTGAAAGATATTAAACAAATATTAATTTATTTTCGTACCCATGATTACGTCCGGATTGACGATTATCAATATATAGTTTTCCCCTGTCTTCACTCCCTCTTTTCTCATTATCATTTACTGAATGAGGTAATCGTAAAATTGGCGCTAAAATCAAAGCGTTATTTTTTTTAAATGTCTGTTTCATGAATCCGTCGATATTTATGTTTCAAAGTATAACAATAAAATTCAAATCATCGGTACAAACTAACGTGTGGTTTACCCAAATTTTCGAAGGTTCGTCATTCCTCTTTCAACTCTTGTTTCATTGAACGATTCCGGATCAACCGATGTCCTTGAACGTGTAAGATATTTGAGAGGAAGTTTATATAAGGAAAAACATTCGAAAAAGGTTACATACGTTTCTAGTCCATTCTTTTAATGAAAGTCTTCGAATCTATTGCGAAGATTTTAAAGAAAACACCCAAAAAAACAGTCCGGTTACATATCAATTCAAGAGCTGTTGTTCATTGGCGATGTAAATTATACATTTTTCCTCTATTGCTGCGATTATCTTTTTATATCAGTTCTTCCGAATTTTCAACTAAAAACCTCTGCGTCATGAAATCATCAGTTTTTTTTTCTTTACATATTAGTATGAATTGCTCAATTTTTATATTTCGAAGTGGTGAATTTGTACAGTCGTGAGATCATTTAGATTTATTATTGTAGAGAACGTTTATCACTCCTCTGCAAAACAGACACATCTACAACATTGTGTATAATTTTGTCATTGATGTAAATATATAATAGTTGTAAACAATTTTAAAATAAGCGTGTAACACACAAAGTTGTCTCATTGTATTCAAGATTCGTCAAGATTGAAATATAGACAAGTTTTTTTGTAATTCTTTTTATTCTTGTCTTCCAATTATTTCGTATTCCGGATTGGACGTTTTTTGATAATGTCGCTTCTGAAATAGAATAGATTTTTTACTTTGAAATAATTCGTCTCATCAAAGCTTTTAGGAAAACAGAATTTTACCATTTTCCAATTTTTACTTACTCCACAATGAATCGGATAGAATTCAACCATTCGTTGCGGTTACGTCGCATACCGATTCTGAGGGATTATTATATTTTTCGGTATATCTTTTCCCACTGAGAAACGACGCTACGATCTGAAGCTTCGTCGGTAAGTCGCGTTATTCCCAAATTGTTTAAACTTGTTTTGGTAATTTTTTCTCTGTTGTAGAAGCTCTAACATGACAAATCGGCGCTCATGTTTATAGTAGAATAATGTGTACTAGAAATTCAAAGAGAAAACTTGGAGCGGAAGACGCTCCTCCAAATCAACTGAAATGGGAAACTAGAATTGAAACGTTGCTGTGAAACGATTTTATTAAACTTTTATGGGTATTTTAACTACAATAATTGAAGAAAAAAAGGTTTTTTTGGACAGGCGACTTGCCCCTCAAGACAAAATGTTCCAAGAAACGTCGAATCAATTATTACGAAATTGAATACAAAAAATCCGGAATGAATTTAAATCCGGTTATTTAAATTCATTCTTATGGTGGGCTCAACAAATATTTCAATGTTGGAATCGCTTTATAACCGCAAAGATCGTACATTAAAAAGGTCCGGTTCGAGAAGCATCACTTTTAGTCTAAGCTATAATTGGAACATTCCTAAAAAATAGAAGCGAAATCTCAAGCCTGTATCGCCCATAGCACAATGAAAAATTGACTCGTGTGTGAAGCAAATCAAAACAACATGGGCTCTATCTTTACGTCCATAAAAAACAACGAATTCCAGCGAGGAAACCGAACTTTTTCCTCATTCTGTTTGATTCTTAGAAATGGTTCCAATTTTTTTTCCTACTGCGGAAACGTAAAGCCTGAGTTTATTCGTATCCGGCCCATGATTCAGGTTTTTATTTTCAGCTCGCGATTCTTTAACAGTCAAATGAGAATTTTTTTTTAGCATATTGGAATATGGCGCTTGTTAAAAATGTTATTTTAATTTTAATAGAATGCATTAGTCGGTATATAACGCAACCGTGAGTGCGAGAGAGATGCTGCAAATTTTGATTTCGGAGATTCCGCAAAAGTGAGGTTAGTCGACTGTTTCATACTCTTAATGCAAAGTGAACAAAATCAAAATCTTCATTCTTTGATATTGCTCGAAATAATTTATTTTCTTGATACAGCACTCAATTGATTGACGAAATCACATTGCGTACAAAAGAAAAAACTAAAACTTTATCGTAAAACTGATTTGTGTTCGTGGGTTACAATCGAATGCAAATTGCTTTCATCTTACATAAATATCTATACATGCAACATGTGCTATTCACTCGTGGATATAAAGTAGCATTTTGTGGCTTCGACCTCAATACACCCGTGCCTTCGTTTTCGATATACATAATACAATATATTAAACTTATAAGTTTTCCTCGTTACGGAATAGTATCGGGGCGATCAAAGCTTTGAAATATCGATAATATGCAGGTTTTTGATGATTAAAAAGTCACTTATATTAGCTCGCGGTAATACTTTTCTAAGAGACGAATAATGAACCATGCAGAAGCTATAACAAAACAAATGATTTATTTTATTATTCAACGAAAAAAATCATTTGTAGTTTAGTCCGAACGTCCGTTGATAAATAATTCGATCATTGCGTTAAAAGAAATTCTAAGATTTCTATCGAAACATATAGCACTGCGAATACCTTGAGAGCTCAGTGAAAAAAAAAAAAAAAAAATAGAATCAATAATCAGGAAAAATAGTGTAAGGACTATCGATCAGCTGACAGGTCTTATCCGCTACGAACGGTATTTTATTGTTACATTGTAACGCTATATATATTGAAAGTGATGCGTTTCGTTTGGGCGTGACTGTATTATATTTGTAATTTAGAATTTCCATCGAAGCACATGGATTTGTTTTTAACTAATCTGTCAACGAAACAATACAATAAATAAAACATGATAAGAGAAATAAAAACGATAAAATGTACTAAAATAGAAGAGTCGACATATTTTGAGGTTAGCCATAAGATAATTGAGCAGTAGCGAGAATTCGATTTGTTATAAAATAAAACCGATGCAAATAGCTGCCACACAAGGAAATGGATGTAACACGGTATATTTAGATTTTGACACAATATTAGAATTGCATTGGAGTTTTCTCAAACGAAATAATCAGAACTGAACAAGCACAGTCGATCGCTTGACTAGCTGCAACAAAATATACCTTGAAATAAAAAAGGCGAGATGATTTTTATTCAGCAGCTCATCTGTATGTGATCTTTGGTGTGTACGAAAAACAAGAGGGTGGGGGAGGGAAGAAAACAAAAAAACAATATATGGGTGAAAGTATAGTGTATTAAAGTCGTACCGAGTGGTATTGAGTGATAGTGGTATATTGAGTGACTTTTACCTATGGGTGGTTTAGTCGACTCAACACTTTATAACGAATTTACACGTATATATGTGGGAATATATGGACAAGTGTATATACGTAAAAATATTGGCTTGTGCGAGAAACCATCCTGTTCCGCGAAGTTAAAGCAGTGCGCACAGTTATGAGTGCGCGGTGCCAACTATGTCAAGCATTGAAGACTGTTGATGGAGAAAAACCGAAACATATACACGGTGACACGGTGTTCAACCCCGACAAATAGTGCTAGATGATGACGAATATCGCGAGCATTAAAGTAATGAGTGAAAAAGATGTACGATCGGTTGAAACAGCGACGATGTACACATAAAGAAAGAAAAAAAGTACTTTATACGTATATGATATACATGTGTGTGTTCGTATGATCGTATTTTTTTCGAACGCCGCAAAATTTATTATCTATCTTTGTCGTTCATAACACAACGATTAATCGTCACGTCTGGCGCTAAAGCCCCTTCGATACACAACTGCATTCGCAATATATACGTATATGTATATATTTTTATATACACACGCAATATCTACAAATACATGAATATATATGCGTACGGGTACGTGTACATATATGTGGAGACACGGAGAAAAACAGACACACACTTAACATACATTACAAATCCGCGACGCTTCCGTCATCGTCATTGTTTTTGCAAAAATTCAAATCGACTTTTTTGTTTTTATTGCTTTCTTCGCCGAGAAAACAGTGCACTGCGGATTTATACAGTGGATATAGCAGCGAGGATCTTTGCGCGAAACTTTTGGGCGATCTCACTAAGTGTGTATGTGAATTTGTATGTGCTGTGGTGTTTTTTTTTCGCACTTAAAACGAGTGCACTTTGCGAGTGGTATTTAAAAATTTTTTTTTTAAAGGAAAGAATATTTTAGTGGCAAAGTGTTTGTGTACCAATTCTCAATCTGTACACGATCGAAGGTTCTATCCACGACGATTCAAAACTAACGAGTGATTTCTCATCGTTTATTTGGTGTTTTTTTTTCTTCATTTCTTTGTTTATTTTCGTCGCTCATGCGAAAGACTGTAGGAAAACGGAGATGTTAAGATTGGAAAAAGGGCTGCGAGGGTAGAGAAACAAAATATCTACTTTTTGGTAATCAGGGGATGCCTAGCCTACATCTGCTCGTCGTACGACGAGCAAACCCAATGGATATGGGCACTGCTACCAGTTCTGTGACTACTGTCAATCAACCCGCTAAGAACAACTCAACAAGCCAGAAAAAAAACAATGAAACTAAAAGTAACAAATTGGCTGGCATCAAATTGCCCATTTTAAGAAAAGAGACCAGCGCCATCAATTTAAGCTTGGCGGAGAGGAGTGTTTCAAGCAAAGGAGCCGACGCTCCTCTCCTAAGGCCTGAAAGCAGTGCTAGTTTAGAAGCAGGAAAGGGCAGTTGGCTCAGTCTTGGACCTGGCGCTCTCAGAAAGTGTGAAACTGCTGTTGGACTTAGCACTTTGGCCCTTGAAAGTAGACCGATCAATCGGAGCAGAGTTTGTTCCCGATGCTCCAGTCTTCTGTCCCTTGCTTCCAGCTCCAGATATAGCCTTGCCGCTGGCAATTTCGTCCCTGCCTCATCTCAACAAACGACTGGACAATTTCTCTGCAAACTCTGCCTCGCAGATGTTTCTCTTTCAAAAATATTCAGAATTGAAGGCTGCGGCTGCTTCTATTGCAAAGACGTGAGCCTTTCGCTTTTCTTCAACATCTCTTTAACTACATCTTTGCAACCTCTTATTTTTTTTATCATTCAAATCTTATTTCGCATCTTCTTTTTTTCATACATCCTTTTTCATTTTTCCTTCTCTGCTATTTATCATTGTTAATCCACGTCTTAATTTCCATTTGGTTCTTTCTTGTCAGAACACTTAACACAGCATTTCTATCTGAAAATTCTTGATTAAATAGACTTTGTAACTTCGCATGTTAATCCTGATACACTTTGCTCATTCTTAGGGACAAAAAATTGAGAATATCCGAACAGTTTTTTTTCTTAATCTATTCAACTGTAAGAAATTATTAATCAATTGAAATTATTGTGTTTGAGAACTTGGTAAATGACTAACTATGGACCAGATTAGCAGATTCAAGAAATTTGGCCTAGAAAATGAATGGCACAAAACGTGTTTTTAATTTTAATGTAGGCACTAATGTTGAATCGTCATTTGCAATGAAAAATATTGAGAAACTATGAATATTTGGAAAAATAACCAATGCATTTCAACAGTATTTATATGATCCATGAGAAATGAATTGTTTGTTAGTCAATAAAAAATGTCATTCCAAATTCAATCATCAATATAATTTCCAAATGAACAAAATCGAAATTAATAGTTATACAACATATATTTTTTATACCATTATTTTTTGTCCCATCTGCATGTGGGAAAACAAAAAAATTTAACCTCTTTTTAATCTTTTTAATATTAATTCTTAAGATCTGCTATGAATCTCTACTGCATCATCAAACGCTTTCTTTGGTTGGTACTCGGAAACCCTGCATGAACGTTGATCAGAAGTATAGCTGAGAGACAAAAAATAATTCTATCAATAACTTGAAATGTATTCTTATTTTATGCTTTCAATGTTAACTTTGATATCATAGCTGAATGACTGTATCAATAAATATTGTTCTTCCTTTTCATGTTCTAGTGTATGAAAGATTATGTAGAATTTGAAATTGAAGAGGGTGCTTATGAGATAAGTTGCCCCGATGCCCAGTGCGATTGGGCAAGTGTGTTATCCTTAAAGGAGATTGCTACCCTCGTCAGTCCAGAATTGATGGAAAAACATCACAAGTTCCGTTTGAACAGAGGTCAGTAGCAATCAAGAAGTATGATAATTTATAATTTTTTAAGAGGCTCAGATATTTGAAAGTCGTAATTTTTTAGCGTCAAAAACTTTTAACATTTTTTGAGAATCAATTTTGGAGGGTAACGTTGCGAGTAAAAATATTTTTGGGAAATTAGAAATTTGGGATAAAGTAATTCTTGTTGAACGAAAGTCTTGTACAAGGCGAATAAAATGTGACGTAAAAGTTTTGTGCATAAAAAATTGTATTTAATTTATTTTACAGATGTATCGATGGACAAAGAACGAGCCTGGTGTCCTCGAGCTGGCTGCGAAACAATCTGTTCAGTAACTAGTGGTGGTAGCGGAGGTGTATCACCTGGGCCAGTTCACTGTCCAAATTGTTCAACAGACTTTTGTTCGGTCTGTCGTGAACCATGGCACAACGGCCCTTGTCCAAACTTCCCACTTGGCATACCGTTTGACAATGATCATATAAAATGTTGTCCAATGTGTTCAGTGCCTATCGAAAAAGACGAAGGTTGCGCTCAAATGATGTGCAAAAGATGCAAACACGTGTTTTGCTGGTATTGCTTGGCCTCTTTAGATGTGAGTTTTTGTGCAAAATGTTGAGCTCGCAATTAGTGCTAACAAATCAAATGTTTGCTATGAATATTTTTGGACGGTAGAGTTGAAAAAATTACATTTATTTTGTCATCTCTTGAAAAAAATATTTTCACTGTCAACCAAAGAAATTTCGTTTTCATTTGGTTATAAACAAATGACATGAGCCGTTTCCATCATTGCATTATTGAAGTTGAAAATATTTGTCATCTCACAGGATGTAGGTTGATTGTAGATTGTCATCTCGCAGCATATTTTTTTTCTACAAAATTTGATTCGCTGCCACACGGGATGACCTCCTTAAGCTTTTTGAAAGGTCATTGGAAATGAAAACTTGGAAAACGTACGCTCAGAGCTATAATAGTATTTACCGAATTAATAATGGAATTGTTTAGAAAATTGTGGACATGTTCAATTCTGGATCATCCCTTGAACTTTCTGAAATTTGACTAGAAGTACGTAATCATAGAAAAATCCAAAGGGAATCATTTTGACGAAGGAGTTGTAACGTCCGTGAAAAATCTGCTAAAAATGACTAGTGAACAAACTCTACGAACATTAAATCATTAAAAGTTCAGACTCGTTTGACCAGACATACTTTTAGTAGAGTTTTTTTTTTAGTTGATCTTTGACGAGCTAATTTTTTTTCAACGCGTGAATGACAAAAAGGATTTCGACATTCACTTATTAGTTAATGGTAGAAATAAAAAAATTAAGTAATCGGAAAAATCGCTTCGTTATTAATCTAACGAACATGAACTTTGCCCATACTTTTTGAAAAAATGATGTATAAATCGATTATTTTGCAGGACGATTTTTTGTTGCGGCATTATGACAAAGGTCCGTGTAAAAACAAATTGGGTCATTCGAGGGCGTCTGTGATATGGCACAGAACACAAGTAATCGGAATATTCGCCGGCTTCGGGCTGCTGCTATTGGTCGCTTCGCCTCTGTTATTACTCGCGGCTCCTTGTATCGTGTGCTGCAAATGTCGTGTTTGCGGTTCTTCCCGTTTGGAGCAGGACGGAGGCACGCATGAGGACACGACGACATAAGTCACATTTCGTACACTTTTCGTTTTATTATTCGTTTTACGATGATTATGACGAAAGAAACAAATGAGAAAAAATATGAAGAACCAGCAACAATAGATGATAAAATATTTGTACCTAAATAGCATCTAAAGTACCTAAAAACACTAAAGGGAATGATGGAGTTTGAGCTCTAATATGATAGTTTTAAACGAATATATATAAATATAAATAAACACATACATAAATTAATGCAGTCAAAAGCATTTTCATCGCGCCCGAGCGGGCCGGATCGAGAAACAAGAGAAAACAATGTTATCTATGTATATTATCCTGAACATTCTTGTCCATAATCTAATATCCAAGTTAAACTACGACTTGTACACACACACACACATAAATACATAGACACACGAACCAGCGTGTCTCTTGAGCACGAAGAATTCGCCAGGTGATTTGGAATAGTCTATCATGCTTATTATACTGGTGTTCTGTGCTTCTTTAAACAAAAAGTAATAATCGATAGGTGACGAGGAGTCATAAAGAAGGAAGAAAAAATGTTGATTCTATGATAGAAAAAAGGATACTACTCGACAAGAATCGTGGAGATTTGATACACTGTCGTTACGAAAGAAGTTTTGTTTTCTTCGGAATATCTGAGAGTTCAAAATGTTCTAAACTGTGTCTCACGTTATAGTTTTGAACTTATTTTCAAACATTAATTGTGTGTGCGTGTGTGAATGGTAGTGAAAAATTGAACATCGACTACGCAAGACTACGAGCTGATTTTTTTTTTTTTATACAACTTAGAATAGTCCCTTGATTTGCTGTGATTCATTTCCTCCGCCAATAATTTTCTTTCGTACTGATACAATGGTTTCTTGATATTTTCGGTTATTCTGATTCGATAAAAACTTAGATTAGGAATTATTAGAAAAAAAATCAAAGTAGTCAGTGTCCAATTTTCCGCTAATTCTAAAGTAATGTTAACCGTTATTTTATGCAGTTCTGGGAGTTTCGAAAACAACAACGTAAGAATAGATTTTTCTATTTTATACGATGTAGAATTTTTGAAGAAAACATGTTTTTCTTTTCCGGTGTCATATTGAACTTTGAACTTTACCCGGTCATATTTTTCACGCATTTGTTTTTTTTTTTTAACAACTTAAGAAATGTGAGAAAATGGAGGAGGACACGCAACGTCGCAACTTTCGACTTTTGTATTTATGTCTTTCGATTTTAAAGCACTACACCGTTTGTTGACGCTTTTTTTTTCGTTTCATTGCCATATATTACGACTGGTTGAAATTGGAAAAGAAAATCGACGCGATTCGGGATTGTTTGATGCATTTTTTTATGTTAATGTACCCGTGTATAGATTTTTTTGTTTTTTTTTCTTAAATTAAAAATTATATTGTCGAAAGATACATATTTATGTAAAATATTAGAAATTAGAATTAATCGGGTGAATCTTCAAATGCCTGATGACGAAAATCGTCTAATCTTTTGTTCGTGTCGAGCCTATATTTTTGATAAATAAATCTCTTGTTCGAAACAATGTCCACGGTACGTCAAATCTCCTCGGTCGTCGCTACAATAATGGCAAATATGTTTTGTAAGAAAAAGAAAACGAGAAAAAAACAAAAGCAGATAAACGAAAAATGATGATGGGTGACAAAGAGAAAATTATACAGGGGATAAAGTAGTCATTTTCATCGTTCACTTAAGTACAGTGTTAAAACAATTAAAAACGAACGAGAATGAGATGAATGCTTAACATAACACTTTTTACAGACTAATAATGAGTGTGAAAAAAACAGGAAACAATAATGATTGCTATATTTTCTAGTATAACCAGATCTTCGTTGCAGGCCGATACATTCCTCGAGGAAAGTGCATAAAGGTTGAAGAATGAATGTGCTGAGGGATGTGATTTTAAGTGAATAAAGCGAAAGGAAAGGGACGAAGGGAGAATAAAGTGAACGAGGTAGCCTTATCGAGTTGATAATCGAGAATTACAAATATTTTGCAAATCATTAATATTGTTGAATAATAATAGAGTGTACGTGATTATTATTTCTTTTAAATTCCGTTATTTCCAACGTACAACAAATATTTATTTTCAACGAAGTATAACTTGAATGAAACTTTGTAGAAGGCGTCGTTTTAACGTACATGATTTTATAACGTAACACGTCTGTTTCACTTTGGACCATTGCAAACGTGTCCGGATCCATGAGATGCGACGAACAATGTGATTTGTGTAAAATAACTTGGCTATAAATTTTCAATATTTTTTTTTCTTTTTTTATAATAATTTTTTGGTTGTTTCATAGTCTATAAAATCGAATTTGCGCTCGTAAATAATATGCGTATATGTGGAAGGAAAAAGAAAAAAGAGTAATAAAAAGTGAACTCTCGTTAAACACTGTTACATACCTTTTGGATACAATGTTATGATATTTTATGTTTGTGTTTAGAAAACACGGTGTGAGCAAAGGTTGTTTAGCCAATAGGCCAATTATGTCGTTGGGCGATAAAATGTACGAGACGAATTTATAGTCAAGTACTCTTGAGCTAAAAGATAGAATGACTGGTTTGCTATAAACGAATAAAAACAAAAAGCGAATGAATATCTCGTAAAAAAAGAGGAAACAAAAAAGTAATGGAATCAAACACGAAAACAAACAACAACAAAACCGATCGATCTCCGGACTTATAAACCGTACAAGAAGTAACCTGCTCTTTTGCTTCCCCGCATAGATATTTGTTGTGTCAATTATTCGATATTGCAATGATAGATTATGGGAAAATCACCGAGTGCAGTTTTGTGATAAAATTATTTTTTCAAATTTCGTATTTTTAGTCGATTACGTTATTAGAGAAATAAAACAATAACGAAAACGAGCAACAAAATACCTTGAACAAATGAGATAGAGATTATATTACTATTTTGCTGATCGTATTTACGAGATAGGACGTAAACGACGAGTTACCACATGTAGTCAAGGAGAATGATAAAACAATGAGAACGAAAGAAAAAAATAATGTTTATCGACGTGTGTGCTTGAGCGATTGGATGGTTTGTATACGAGGTTTCGAAGACACGATCATAATGGACTTTTAAATGCAATTTCGTTTATTATTTTCTATCGGTTTTATCGATATTAACGATATTATAATAAAGAGTTAACCCGAAGACGACAGGAGGGGCGGGGAGGGGGGGGGAGGGAGTACATGAAAATCAGAACCAGCATAAGCTTGGCATGAAAAGTAACGTGAACAAAAAAATGTCTGATTTAGGCATCAATGAGATGACATTTGTTTTTAAAGAGGATTTCATTCGATCTAGAAACAAACGATAAAATCAGAGGAAGAGTTTATTCGACGAAAACGATAATTTCATGAAAATTTTCGATCACGAAGAAGAATAATATTTGGCGATAGTTTTATTGAGAATAAAAATATATTTTTGCGTTACACAAGTGTCGATTTCTCGTATAACGCGTAGACACGCTTTGAGTAATATCCTTTAAGTTGAATACCCCGCAGAGGAAAATTGCAATACAGGGAAAAAGCGTAAAAAATTTGATTACGAGGTGATAAAAACATACGCTGGACTTTAATCGCAGTTTGTCAATGTTTGCCATTGTTTTTTTGTTAAATCGTCCAAAAATTTCATCAATTCTTACTCATGATTATTTCTTTCAGCATTTTAATTATTATCTTTCCTTCGTAACGATTACGAAATTATTTAAATAACACATCCATCGTTACATGATGATGCTTTACTGCCGCTTTTGTCACCACATCTTCTAATGTCATGCCAAAGACGTTGTCCAATTAGAAAGACACGTTATTAATGAGAAGAAAAAAGTAACATAAAAAGAAAAAACGAATAAAAACGATATTTAAAACGAATATACGAGGAACTTATTATACATGTAATATAAATACGACGCTAATTGAGAGGTCAGTTCCTTATTTACTCCGAAATCCTCTGATCGCGATACTATTATCTTCTTCTTGTAACATATTACGTAATGTATGGCCAAATCAAGAAAGTGGAAGTCCGATGTCCTGCGTAAAAACAATTATTAGGCATGTTGTACATAATAAATCTTCATATAGAAAGGAAAATATTTGTTTCATTACTTGTTTTATGTCGCTATGACTGAGTGGATAAATAATATTTAATTATTGTCGTTATTGACTGAAATTTTGACAGTTGTGTCTGAGCAATTATATTTTGAATCAATATAATTTTAATCATGCTGAGGATCAATTTAAACTGTGCAACAAAGATTCATGTCGTTTTTGCGAAATAATGATGCTCATAGTTTGAGGTTACTTAACCTCTAGAGGACCAGAAATCCGATATATCGGCGGTCCAAGGTTTTCGATGTATTTTCGACTATTTTATCCATCCGAGAAAAGCACTTATGCATATAATTAATCCTTGAATATACCCCACATGCGATGTGTTTCAATGGAAAATATTTATTTCTCTCTCGACAGTGAAACTTTTTTTTAGTTTGGCCAGTTTCGTTGATTCATAGTTCCCGCGTAACGGCAGCACCGTACGCGATGTCTTCTCCTTATCACACAAAGACGCATGCGCCGAGTTCTCTCACGTGTGTGTCGCGAGCTTGTCATTGCGATTTGCAAATGGCGCATCGGTGTTGGAGTCGAGATATGTTTTTCTAAACGCCGCACTTTCGTTCAACAGCACAAGTAGCCCGCGAATAATCCCAATACGAAAAAAACCATAATTTTTCTTTGATTCTTAATTTCCCATCGGATAGCGTGTAGCGTAAACACCAGGTGGCCGTATACCATACATATGAACATTGTTTCCACATCTTCGTTTACCCGTGATCGAAGAACAAAAAGTCCTCCCGCAGAGACGATTTCACGACCGATGCGCGCGATGTACAGGGGAGCTTTCCGCGCGGTGGGCGAACGGTAAGTCGCCATTTTTTTTTCGTTTTTTTTTCCTCGCTCCGTTGTCGAGACGCCGCCGCGTCTCTTCATCATCTCGTGATTGTTCTTGAATCGTTGCAAAACTTAGTATTGCGCGTGAGGCCCGCCTGTGGGAGTCCATCTTTATAGACTTTAATATCCTTTTTCGAATCTTTTGCAATCTTTTATTTTTGCATCATACGTGTATAAATATATTATGTTTGTAAATAGAATTAGCATATTTATAAACAAATATCGCAAATGACACGGTCATAAGGCCGCACGAGGGTTCGTTCGCGAACTCTGTAAACATTATCTTTATTGCATATGTATGGTCGCTCTATTGAGAACGATAAGAGCTTTACCTCAACTTTATACGAGGCGCTACGAGCGTTAGCCTCGGTAACACGCCTCTTTCGTTTACGACCTGCAATGGACATGAGAATACGCCGATTTCCATTATTATGATCGTTGTTATTATTATTACTCGATGCGTACTTATGAGCACAAACAAACGTCGACCCTATTCGCATCGTTTTTAATCTTTGCATCGTTCCAACGTTCCTATTTAATGAGGAAAATGAATTAATTTATTGGGAATCGCTCTCGCGGATTAAGCTATTAACTTTCCGTGTTCGGACGCGAGTCTTGCGCCACGTCAAAGTTTTCACTTCTTCAGACACTGCTCGGCAGTGCTCGCCTCTGTTTTAAACCCTCAAACTGCTGCAGTGAAATTATAACAAAGTTTTGTGTCGAAGATAACTCGTAAAAAGTTCGATTTTTTTAATCGACGTTGAATTATTGAAATTCTGGCTCGATGACGTTTGTTGAAAAAATATTCTGACGGTGACGAGATTTTCAGTCGTTTGCAACGCTTTCTTTGAAAATTTCGTTTTAAGGGGTTCTAACCACTTGACAGCCAATCGGTGACAGTAAATCGGGTCAATTTCAATAACTCATTTTTCATTTTTTTTAAAAATACGTCGGAACAAGTAATTAGGAGAAAGTTTGTCAACGAATCTTCCATATTTTGGCCGCGCCATAAAAGTAGCTGAGACTTTTGCTTTCAAAGATTCTCTTCAAGTTCAAACCGCCTGGTTTGTGTGTCGTTTTCAACTTTTATTTTTTATTAAATTCTCAAAGTTTACGTTCGATCGAAAAAACTTGTTGATACAAAATCTTGAAAAAAAAAATTAATCCAAAGAAATAATTCGTGAAAATTTCCATGGAATAAACCGCTTCAGTAGTTCTCGAGTTGCAAACACTCAAACCTACTCCTAGAAACAGGGACAAACTTTTTCCCTTTGCGGATTTCTCGAGAAAGGTAAAAAACAAAATTACGAAGATAAACTCGCGTAAGATTTCCGATGGGTTTCCGCTACTCCGCTTGACATTCGTTTGAGTTTCTGATCGACCGATGAAGAGCTTTTCTCTTGCCTACGACGAAGAATTCGTCGAGTCCTCAAACGAGTGAACGTCGTTTTAAGATTGACCGAACGTGATATTTTTTACTTGACAGTTAAACCGCACAGGAAAATGCCTGCGAAACTTTCCGGCCCATCATCGACTTTATAACGATAAATAATCGATAATATCAAGAAATTTAACACACAGCTTATGGAGACCGCGCTCCAACAGAGATTGAGCCACGAACATTTTCCGTTAGATATGTTTTTGAAAAAAATCCTCAAATGTTAAAAAAATGACAAGGATCAATTTTGAATAAAAAAAAAAACACGAGGTTTGCCGAACAATAAAAATAAAAATTTTCGATTTACGGAACGGATTCGAATATTATGTGAACTGTCAAACTGTTTTCATTGAATAGTGGAATTGAGGGTTCTCGTCCGAGAAACAGAATGCTGTGAAAAATGAATTTGTTTTGACTGCGTCGATCCATGGTCGAACATAACCTCCTCGCACGAAGCGATGGTAAATGGTAAGCAAACGAGACAGCGTTGCCATAAGTATTAGGAGTATGGCTGATTGGACGATGTGAGTCAAATCGGAATGACATTAAAAAACTTCATAATAAATTATGTTCCATAAATCGTCGCGACACACACATGAAAAATCATGGACTTTCGTAATACTAATAAAATAATATATAAATCCATCATCTATAGCTTATTTAAAGTTTTCAAAATAATGGGGCGTCTCTTGACGGGGCTGCTGCGGTAGGTCAAGCTCGACACTTTTCCGAAACGTATTGACACTTTAATGGAAAATTTCATTTTCGCATTCAACGCAAAATATCGATAATGTTATTTTTTTCTGACTTTTGCTCGGGTCTAAAAAGAATCTTTTACATTTGGGTGTCATTGACAAAACAGTTTTCATGAATTTCACTCGCGAAGTGGAAGATTCGTTAGTTTCGCTGTGCTTCTGACTTTTGACGAAGCAATTGAAATGGCGGTCGCATTGATAAATTTTCGGGAAAATCGAATCGACCCGAGCTTGGAAACATTTTTTAACCAAACTTTTGAAAATTTGTTAAACCAACAATTGGGTTTATTTATTTATATTTTACTAGCTTCCACCCGCGGCTTCGCTCGCGTCGTAATTTGAAAAACTTTGTCAGAAGGAATCGGACACCGAGCAGGACTAAAACAAACAAACACACTTTCGCATTTATAATAATATTAGTTGATGAAATCGGTGATGAGTTTCCTGCACGGAGAGAAAATTCCAGCAAAGACCACTGTGTGGTGCCACAGAAGTGGGGTTTTAGAACGTAATATTAATTCTTACGAGGAAATAAAATTTTTAGTGAAGCGAGAACTCGATGAAAATTGATGTGTAACGTCAAAATTATAATTTCTGTTACGTATCATAGTAAATTTTCAAACATTTCGGCGGATCGGCGATACTTATGCCCGAGCTCTTGGAATTTGACTACGTTCAACTGCAAAATAAGCAATCGAGAGATTTTAATTTAGAGACTACACGAAAATTACAACGTTTTTGGTAAAAGTCTCCAAAATGGGCGATACAGAACCCTCTAACAGTGTGGCGGCATGGTAATTCTTACTATTTTTTTCTCTCCGTGTGTTTGTGAGAAATGTGACGAAATGATCGTTCGCCAAAGTGTAAAAGTAAAAATGCAATGTTTCTGTCACCGGGTGAAAGCTCCGTTTGTCAACGCAGAGAAAGCTCTGATCCATGAAATCAATAATTTTTCGAGCCAGGAAGAAACGACTCGAGCAACGAACGGCTGATTGATGAAATAATGATAAACAAAGAAAAAAGTGAAAATAGGAAGAAGAAAGGGAGGGTCTTTGGTCTACGGTTATTTTTCCGAGGGCCACTCGTCCAGGGACATAATAAATTCTGGAAAGCCGGCGCCCTCAGGCCGTCCGGCGTTCACTGCCCCTCTCTCGGCCTCTTCTTTGGAAGCGCATCGTGCATCGAGTCGGTAACCTTTCTCGAGCGTGGCATCCCCTTACCGTCACCCACGCCACTCCTCCACGCACAGCCTGAAAAAACGAGGATAAAAAACGTCAGCGAAAAAGGATGAAAAAAACGACGCTTCCTCGGTCCATGCACCCTCTTTTCCTGGGGCCGAATTTTTTGTTGTACCTCCGCTCGCGCGAAACACGTATGTACAAAGAGCGAATTATATCCACCGGGGTGTACGCGCGTTGATATTTTTCGGTCCTCCGACCGCGCCAGGAGGCTTTGGATGGTGCCCATGGGCGACCGTACTCGCATTCGTCTCTTTGCACATCTGTGCACGTTCCTCTATACAGTCTTGAGGGCAAATACTCTCAAAAAAATGTGTCGATTAACCGTATATTTCGATATGGTTGTACGTGGATACATTTGGACGTAAATCAAATCTGAATAGAGTCGGAGACAGAGCAGAAAACAAATCAATTCCGGGCCTGCTTGCAAATTTCTTTAATCCTCATTTTGACTACTTCTTCGGACGAACTCCTCGAGAGGAATTCCCGAATTACAAAAAATCCCGTCGACAGGGTCGGCGTTTCTTGTCGGATAAGGAATCGATGAGAGATTTGTTTTGAGATTGAGCGACTAATGGAAATCGAAAATCCCAACTTTGAGAGTTGAAATTAAAAAAAAACACACCGCGTCGAGAAAACAATTGACGAAAATCACGTTTTTTTAAGGGTTATACATAGGCTCTTATGCCAGGCACGCTTCCTGTGCGACCATTTGGATTTCATGAAATACGATCCTCTCAACTTTAAAGAGCCCAAAACGAGAATAAGTAAATATGTTCTTAGATATCAATGATGCCCTGAAAATCACTTGGGAATGGAAAAAGATAAACATTTAATTGAGGTTAACGAGTGATAATGACACAAACGGTGAAAGGTTTGACAACAACATGAGCCAGCTGGTTTAAAATAAAATAAAATATAAAAATAAAAAAATAAAATAAAATAAAATACGCGTATAAATAGAAAATGGCTTTTGTCACGAAGTTTGCTTGACGATCTGACTGCGAAAGTGTTTCATCCGCTATCATAATATTAAAAATAGATCAATCTTAAAAAATAAGTTGAACATAATTTTAATAATGGCGAGAATAAATTTGAATCGTTGCTTTAATCATGAGAAGAGCAAAAAGGTTCGATTGCTCTTTTCAATCACAAGTAACGCACGATCTTCCTTAATTGTACAACATTTCTCAACTAACAAAATGTTCGTATGGCCAGAACAAATTTTAGCGAAATTAAGCTCGTCAGACTCAAGCGTAGATTCGGAATTTGAGAAACCGTCAAATGTCTCTGTCATCGTTTCCGTTCAAAATTTCCGACCCTGAATTGAAAATTCTTCACTAAATTCGAGCCCGGAACCAGCGGGGGTTGTTCATTGGTCTCGAGCGACATACGACCTCCGAACGAATCTTTTCGATGAAGAATCATTTCTGTAAATAAAAAGTCTCTGAACGTTTGAAATCTCTTCTCGAAAGTTTGTCGATGACTGGGATAAACATTCTGGTGGTGGTGCTGGTTTCGAGGAGTTTCATAGTGTCCCATCCTCGTCCCTGTACGTTTGTATGTGCCTCACGAACGCGTGCGAGCACCCAGAAGAGAGGAAGGTTCAGGAAGGTTCGCGCAAAAAAGTGTAGAATATATAAAAGAGCGTGGTGTGCGAGGAGGGAATCGGAGGAGGATGGGGAGGGGGTGGTGGTGGTTTTACCGGGAGTGTAGAGAGACCGAGCCCGTGTGCAGCCCACCCTCGCTTCTCGCGTCGGCTTTCCTTTTTCCTCTTCTCCCTCCGACGCTACGGTTCCTCTTTCTTTCGCTTTTTTCGAGGCCCCTTTTCCTCTCGGTTCTTCACCCTCTCGCGCGCACTCTTTTTCCGTACACACGAGAGAGGCAGTCCACCTCTTCATCTACTGCGGGAGGAGGGGGGGGGGGGGAGAGAGAAAAAAACGAGGGAGGGAAATAGGAGAGCGAGGAAGAGAGGTCGAAAAAACTGGAGGGAGAGAGGGAAGGAAAGGTTAGGGGTGCGTATCGGTGTGTGCAGGTGTATAATAGTCGACGATCGCGTCTCGCGTGTGCTGCTGGCTACCACGAGAAAAAGGATCCAGAGAAAAATAGAAAAAGTAAGAAAACACGCGTGGATATCTCTATATGGGTGTGGAGGAAAAAATATAGTACCAACACACGCCGGGAGGGGGAGTGGATGGTTAGGAAAGCGAGGAGGAGGCGGCGGGTGCGCGGTCCGGTCGATATATCAGGGCTCCGGTGCAGCTGTCTGTCAGGCACGCGGACTCCACACGCCAGACGACGTCGTGCTCCCGTAGAGGACTCTCGGTGCTGCCCTCCTCCTTTTCCTTTGACTCCCCGCCCGCGAACCCCTTTCGCCTGACGTAAAAATCCCCGACGATAGAAAAGAGAAAAGATAGAAAAAGCGAGAGATGCGGAGAACGAAAAAAACGGCACTGCGCTCCACTGCCGCTACTACTCCCTCGTCGACGATGCTTCTGGGTAATTTTTCATCGTCCTCACGCCGCGAGAGGGCTTCCCGTGGTGGGCGGAGGCGGAAGAGGGCGCGAGAGAAGCGTTCTGACGGAAGTACTACTCGTTCGCATCCATACTCTTCCACTTTTATTCTCGTATGCGTCACTGCGTGTACCCGCTACCCTTTCGCGTAGAATTTTTTCTACCGAATTCCAAAACCTGCGGATATCGTCTTATTCAAATGACATCAAATGACGGAAATTAATCGACGGACGGCGTCGGACACATTTTTCTTCGAAATAATCGCGTATCGAAAATATATTAGTGTTTTTACGCATAGATAAAACGCTTCCAGGTAAACACTGTTCCTGCGTGCATCGCGCACGAGGGCGCCGTGCGGCCCCTTTCCGCGACTCTTCTCCCGCCCCCCTTTTTCCCATTGAGACTGGTCGCAGCTCCGGCTGATTGCGTCCAGAGACTATTATTCCATCGTACGATCCTCCTCGATCGTTTCCTTCCCTCTGAAAACGAAGAGAATTATGCAGCAAAGTCGCTTCGACCGGCTTTTGTCGAGTCTTGGAAGCTTCGCTTTCAGCTTTATTTGCTCGAAGAACTCTCCGGTGTAAAAATTTCACTCGTGTGTGAATAACGTCTTTCGTAAATGATAGGAATGTTGCTCGAGTACAACGAAGAGTTAACAATTTTGTAGCGAATTATGCCTTTTGGGTAGTTACCACTAAAATTGTTGTCCTGCGAGCACAGTTTTTTCATATTTTCCAAAAAAGGCGCGATCAGAACTGACTATTTCTAATTACCGTCATCGAGGCGCGTCACCAATGCCCGAACGACAAAAATCGCCCAATTTTTCAGGAAAAAAGCTTTTTTTCGTTCGAAGCTCATCTTCTCTATCGAACTTTCATGCGCGGGACGATAAATTTGGTATCGAGTGTCGAGAGCAAAAGACAGAAGCGTAGGCAGGATGCAGGCTCGTTCGCTGACCGCGGTTTCGTATCTCTCGTCGATGACCCCCCGCGGATTTGCCATAAAGTTGGGTTCGAGCGAAGCGTTTTTGCCGTGTGGATCCGTCGCGCCCTTGGAACATATCTGGCGCGCGAGCCGCACGCGGAGGGATAAAATCGGTGCGGTCTCTGTTTTTTCGGCTCGGAGAAAAAGCCCGAAATCGAAGCCGCAGATACTGACGTCACTGACGCCGGAGCTCGGACGTACTCGAGGGATTCGATGATCGTCGCGTTGCCTCCGTATGCACATAGATCGAAGGGGATGGACGACGAGGATAGGAGAGAGAAGAAAAGAAAAAATGAGTTTAGCAAAAAGGGGGAAAAACGAGGTCTCGCAAATGCAGAGGGGGTATCAGGTGGCGGAGAAACTGGCGAGTACGAGAGCATCAGTAGTAGCGCCGTGTACGAGGCAGACACGGAGCGTTCCGAGGGTAGAGAAAGAGCGAGACGGAAGCTTAGTTCGTTTTTATCCTCTTTTTGTGTTCTCCGTCCTCTCCCTTCGCCTCCGTAGCCCCCCGGACACAGCGGATCGCAGAAAGGTCTCGTCGCTCTGTGCACGTATATTCGCGAATCCTGCAGGTACATGCGAGCTTCCGTGTGCCCCGCTCCGCCCCCCTTTATTTTATCCTGTCCACTCGCACAGCCGCGAGCTCTTAGCTTTTCCTCTTTCTCTTGCATCGCCTCCTCCTCCTCCTCCTCCTTCACCTCGCGTCCTCTTCGCGCTCGCGGATTCTCGGCTCCGATTCTTTTGCTCGCTCTCCTCTCCGTCCGCTGTTCCTCTCTCGCCGAAACCCTATCGCTAGAGCCGTAGAAAGAGTTCTGTCAAAGAGTGGGGAGGATCGATTTTTACTGGGGCAACTGCTTGCTCCCTCTTCCTCTTGCTCTTGCTCCGCGGGTGCCATGCACCCTCCTGCATCGTGCCGGCCGCCCTTGCTCCGCACACCGCGACGTCAACCGCCTTCTTTTTCTCCTCGTATACACGTGAAAACGATACGTACGTAGAGACTCCGGTGGCGGCCGAGTGTGCGTGTGTGTGTGTGTGTGTGCGGCGAGGCAACGGGCGAGTGTACGTGCCCATTTTTTGCGCCCGCTCCCAAACTCTTCTACGACATGACTATAGGACGTTAGCTCTTTCTTTCTTCCTGTCGTTCTTTCTTTCGCCGTCCATGTTCCACGCTCGACGACTCCTCCCCCTCCCCCTCCCCGGCCCTCGTTTCTTCTCTTTTGGCCTGTTAGTGTACCTCCACCGGTGCGAGCATCAGCCATGCCGTGCCATGCTGTCCCGCTCTCCTAATGCACCCAGCCCCCGCTCCCGCCCTTCCCTTCGCCGCTCTCTCGCGCGCCCTTTTTTCTCTTCACCCGGCCTAGTACACACCGTTCGCAAAAAAAGACACGACCCACGAAAACTCCGGCAGCTCCCGATCTCCTCGCGCCGCGTCGCCTCTTTCTATCGCACTTTTTCTTCCCTTCTTTGCCCGTGTGCCACAGGCGCCACCGACTTTTTTCCAGGCTCCGGCACTACCCCTCAGCAGCTCTCGCGCCCTTTTACCTTCCTCTTGCCGACAAGACTCGCGCGCGCGCACGCACTACGACACGGACGCGGAGCCGAACTCGCGCGTATATACATATATGCACGTACCTGCATCGTCGTCCCCTTCCACCTGCTCTCATCCCTCGTCGTCCGAGCGCTCTTGGGAATTCCACGGCCACGATTTTTCTTCGTAATCCCGGGCTCGTTCGGTCCTACCGTGCGGTATTATATATACGTAACGCGCGCGGGAGATTTGCCTGCATGGGGGAGCTTCCAAGCTCCCCCCGGCCCTCGAGAAAGATCCTATCGAAGCTGCTTTTACGACGCGGAATTTTGCGGGCCCGGAGAACTTCGGGTGTGAGGTGAATCCTCCTTTTTTATTCTCGACTTTAAGCTAAAAATGCGCTCTTGGGAGGACACGAACACCGCTTTTTGCGCAAAGCCTCGGTCTCCCTCTTCCTCCACGGTCAAATTTCTCTTTGACTTTAATTACGACGCTGACGTAATTGTGATCTCGGCGCTGGGACGTCTGACAACGCCGTTTCTGTTACCACTTACTTACCGCACTCTTGTATCGTCCGGGTGTGTGCTTTTTATTTCCTTATTATCGACCAATGCGTCGACGGGGCTTCGAAACGACATCCGCCCTTCCTCGCGGCGGGCGTTTGAATTCTCAACATATTTTTCTTCGATTCTTCGCACAAGTCAAAAAAATGTCTGGCTTCGAGACGAAAAGGAGAAAAATCTCGTTGGATTTGAGACTCGCTATTCTTCCAGGATCATATCGCGGAGGGTCTGATTCTTTGTTAATGCAAACATTAAAGGCAGCTGGAGGAGAAAGAAAGGAATTGGTTACGATCGTAACTCTGGAGTCTCTCGCGCATTCTGCAAGCCTCGCTTTTCTCAGCTCGTCCTCCTCATTTTCTTCACGCTTTTTTCCTCTCAAACTTTTCCATGCTGTTGCGTTGAAGAGTGAAAACTCTGAATAAATGAGTATCCACAGGTGAATGGCGCACGGTTTGCCGAATGGGTTTAAGGAGGCAGCGAAATATATACAGAGCCGAGAGAAGAGACAAGGGCGTCGAGAGAAATGCAAGGGGCGAGTTGAGCAGTGGGAGTTACAGGAAAAAGGAAAAACACGGGGAGGGAAGGACGGACAGAGATGGAAAGTGGAGTCGGAGGTCACGAGCAAAGATCAAGTTGCTCGAGGGGGGGGGGCTTCGTACGGAAGAAAGGGTCGTCGTGGAGAACGCGAGAAACTAAGCTCACAGAAGTGACGACGGTGGGGTGATGTGTACAGGTCCCTCGCGACGAGAGAGAGAGAGAGAGAGAGACGAAGAGATACGACGAGTGCATCTTGCTCTTGACGAACAATGCGCGGAAAAGTGTAACCGAGAAAAGAGATAAAAAACGAAGGAGAAGGCATAAAAAACGGTAGCCGGAGAAAACGAAATGAGAAGAAAAAGAGAGGAAACCCGCGTAGAACAAGGTGGAAAGAAGATATATGGAGCGAGTAGCTCAGAGAAAGATTGAGACTGCGCCGTTATGGAATTCAGGGGTGTTTGAGATGTTGTTTTGCTTGCTTTGCTTCTTATTCTTCTTTGGTCTCGTTGTCGTCGTTGGCGACGACGACGACGACGACGACGACGACGACGACGAGCGGCACTATACGTGGAGGTAAAAGAGCAGAAGGACGAGAGGAATCGGACGTACGGCCAACAGCAGGGAGAATAAAAGAAAGACAAAAAGGGAGAAAAAGGAGGGAGGGCAGGGTGAAGAAAAGAGGAGAGCTCGAGAAGTGAATGGACCAACGGTAGTTGTGTTCGTCTCACTAGTGCCCTACTCTTCTTCCCTTAGTTCCTCACTCCTCTCTTTCCAGTCTTTTTCTCTATACTTATCGCTTTATTCCTCGTATTCGCATTCTTCCCCTTGTTTTTCTTCTTTTATTACTTGTTTTCCTCCTCCACTCGCTCCTTTTTTATTCTCCACTTGATTCGTGCAGGCCCTTTCGTTATCGTTCCTTCGAAATATCTCCAATTTCGTCATTCAATCGCCCTTTTTATCCCATTTTTAATAAGCATAATTTTTTACGTTCAATTGAATAGCGAAGATTCGAGAAAAACGAAGGGAAATTTGGAATATTTTTTTTACAAAATATAAATTCACCTTGAGGCAGATCAGGTAGATCAGATTTTTACTCCCTAATTAAAGATATAATCACTTTGAATTAATGTCAGAGTGTCATTAATTCGACATTTTAAATACATTTTTCCAACTTATCTTTTGGCGAATGAAATTACAAGCCATTAATTAATCGGGGGATCCGTCACTGACCGAACCCCTAATTCCATTCGTCCCTGGCTAAAATACTACAATTTTTTATGTAAAAAATCGCTTTAGAGAGGGCAAGGGGTAAACACAAAGGGGATCAAGAAAAATGTGTTAATAAAAAGACAGAAGAAACAAAATGCCGAAATAAGCAAATGCGAGGTTACACGAGTGCTCGTTACTAATTTCGCTCAATCTTTAAGGCAGTATATCTGTATTACTGGTGAAGACAATCGTCTCGAATTTTTTCCCAGACCTTCGTTATATACTTCATTGTTATCGTGTATTTTTCTTCATATTTAAACACGTTTATCTGAATAACCAATAAGACGAACCCTTAAAAATTTGAAATGCGTATCAGTCGACATGCAAAATGGCTGTTTTTAAAATAATTCTTCTCGTCATTACCTAAATATTCGAGACTTTTCATTCGAAAGGGTGCGAAAAAAAGAAATTCGTGGGATTTATTATCTACAAAAATGTGGTGATTCAGCATCGTATCTCGAATTTTTTTCAACTTGGACACAAACGAGGCTCCCTCGCGTGTTAATGTCGTGAAGAAAGTTTAGTCGTTCGGTTCGAGACATATTCCATAGTTAAAAAACTAACGAAGCAGAGATTTGAACGCGTGAGGATTCTTCTCATTATTGTGTACAACAGACTCGAGTACGTTTTGTAGCACGCTCGAAAAGTCTATTGTATAAACTGGCCGAGCGTTCTCTCACACTCCGCTCTCGTTATTCTCTTTTTCTCCTTCTCCTGTCGTCGATACGTGTTTTTTTTTTTTCACTTTTTTGTGTATATAAACGTATTTTTTGTACTGGCTCGATGGACTGTTGATTAGTGATTAAACGATAAGCGAATGGCGCTACGGAGATGACGGGGGCGGTCGAGGGGAGGAAAACGACGGGAAAAGCTTCGCGAGACACGAGCTTGCAAAAGCGATTATTACAATAAACTCGGCTCACTGGTCCCCATATTTTTTTCATGACACCGTCATTACATACGTTGATATCTCTCACCCTCTCGCGCGTTCTTTCTCCATTGTTATTAATTATAGAATAATGAGTCAACTATGCCGCTGTATCGAATCCCTTTTTTTTCTTCCGTTCTACTTTCTTTTTACTTTCGTTTGCACACGTAAAGTTTCAACCAGAGCTAATGTGTCTCATAATCAATCGACTGATAATCAAATTATTCAGGCCCCGCTGAAGCGAATTCTCACGTTCTTTCGTTTCTATACTCTTTGCTACTAAATTTTCGTACCTTTCGAGATCAATGGACCGTCGCCCCATTGAATTTGCTGTGGAGATACGCTCGTGGAAACATCGTTTTCCAATTCAGGCATCGCGTTCTGGACTCCAAATACTTCGGAACACTCCAAGAGGACAATTGAATTTGCATTTTTTCATTAATTCATTGAGAATTAGCCTCTCATCAATGAGTCTTTCATTCCCGCCGCTGAGAGTCTCCCGAATCACATTTTTGGAGCATTATTTATTCAACGAATCAGAGAAAAGCGGTGAGCCGATTGAATCGAAAAGTGAACGTGTCTTTCGATTATTTGGACACTGAGTCGACAAAATCTTGATACCGCCCGAGCCGAAATCAGCTGAACAATGTTGACATTCGATGCCTGAGTTTTCAACGTTGCGGTCCAACGAAATGGCTCAGAAAAAAGTTCGATTCTCGTGTTTTTTATGTCATAAAATACTTGAAAATGTGAAAAAAACGTGAAAATTGTAAAATTCGAAGGGAAAACGTCGCGGAAACCACCCTCAAGAGTGTTGGATTCGTTCGATTGGAAATTATTTCGAAAAAACGAACGAAACACCGGAGCCGAAACCTCGTTCTATCGAGACAATTGGAAAAGCCGTTGAGAAATTATTTTTATCTGCAAAAGGTGAAGGAATGAGTGGAGAAAAAAAAGTGGAGTGTGAAAAAAGATGGGGTGAAAATGGAAGAGGGTGACGGCCCAGCACTTGGAGTAAAACGCGTCCACGAACTTGTAACCGCGAGAGAAACGGCGGGAGATGCTCGACGTGCGTGTCGTCGTAATAATAGTTCCGAGGTCGACGCATCCCTGAGAGTCTTTTCTCTCCCTCCCTCCTTCTTCCTTCTATCTCTATCTCGTTAAACGACGAAAATAGTAACGCCGTTATAGCAAGTGCGATCATTGTTGGCGAATGAGCCATACGAACGCATTTTAAAGGGAGGATCGTGTAAACCTTTGACTCAATTCGATCATCATTAGTCATTCTCGTTCTATTCTCAGTAACTCAGAAAAAAAAATCAAACAAACTGGCTCCATCATAGTTTCGTCTCTTTTGTAGCTTCTATTTATTTTCATCATCATTTTCAACGAATCGAATTACGTTTGTTGCTGATCGAATAAGGTTTACGAAATGTTCGACACTCGAAAATGAGCTGTTTTCGTTTTCACAAAACGAAAATCACTTTATCGTTGTTTTTTGTTTTCAGTTTCAATGCTCATTGGAAAACAGATCGACACGAACGATTCAGAAGTTTCTATGGATTTTAATTCCACGTTTTTAGCACCGATTCTGTAAAATAGTGAAAAAGAAATTTTGATTAAATCTGTAATAATTCTGGAAATAGGTGCACGCTGTATATTTCTAGGATATTTTGAAATTTCAACTCTTAAAGTTGGAATTTTCGATTTCGATTAGATTCGCGTGATCTTCCTGCCAGACATAAATAGGCGAATAAATTTTCACACAAGTTTATGATGATTCGTTTCTTCAACATGTCAATATTACCATTCGAATTGCCCGGTGCATTAAAAAAAAATACGAGTTTGCCTTTTCAGGAAAATTTTTCGAATAATTACTGTGTGCAGATTTGGAGAAGTATTTGAACCCAACGAAAAAGAATAAAAAAGATGAAAAAGGTAAAGCTCCTCATCGCGGCCTGGGTTCTTTGACGCGAATGTCGAAAAGTAACGAAGGTATTTAAAGAGGGAGAAAAAAATTTCACGAGATTCGCACCGTTGCGATGCTCGAATTTTTCGTTATTTCAAAATTCCAGGAATTTTGAAGTTTCTTTCTCGCCGAGTCCGGTAAGAATAACGCGAGGATAATGAAGAAGAAAAAAGTAGAAAGTGAAGAAAGATGGAAAGAAAGAATTTTCGTTATATTCGAAGGATGGAAATTTGAATGCCGCTGTAAGAGAAAAAGGTGAAAGACCTTGGATTCGAGGGTTGCGAAGCTTCGTTTTTGGCGCTTGCCACAGCACTCGAACGTGTGACGGTCTCGTTTCTCTCTTGCTCCCTCGTCGTCGAGCGTGCCTCTCATATTTTCCTTCTTTCCGCACGCGATCCAAGAGAGTTCTTACCTGGCGTCGCGAGACGTCTCGCCGACGACGGAATATCGTCGACGGATTCTCGAACGCTCCATGCCCCCTGGACCGCGAGCTTAACAACCACGTTCCTCCCTTTCTCTCGCGTCCCTTCTCATTCCTCGTGTATCACTGTATTCAACCTCGATATATACTTCTCGACGCCTTGCCGTTGTGCTGCACCGTGTAAGCTTACGATTCACGAGTCGTCTGGCCCGAAATATTCGCCTAGCAGACTCTCCAGTCATAAAGCAGACCGTCGCGAGAGCTCCTCTCATTATCATTCGCATTTTTCTCATTAGAAATCTTTTGACCCTTTTTTTCCTTATTTTTCCTTCGCCTCTTTCCTTTTATCCCTTTCATTAGCTGCTCTGCGCGCACTTTCTTTAATGAATAATTTCCATTCGACTCTCCATCGATGAGCCATTGGGCGTCGGGAGAGCAGAAATATTGGAATTCAATGTTTCCACGGAGAGACAACGATTCTCAAAACCTGCAAATTCCCATCAAAATTTTCGGGACTAAACTCAAAAGAGTTTTCCCCCAAGAAGCCCGTTCGTATTTTCCTCGAAAAGGCATACTCGCCAGGATATCCCAAAATCAGAATATTTCGTTATTTTACAATTGGAGTGTCTCACGTTCTCCTTCCTGAACCGAAGATTCATGATTTTCGAGATGGGATGAATTTCGATTGCGATAATACGAAGGCGTGTTATTGGAGGGGGGGTTAAAGAAAAAATGGAAAGCATACGAAGATGGAAGCACTCGATTCATTATATACGAACGTGTGTTGTGTTTGGGGAGGGGAAAAATGTCTGGGCGTAGGAATGCATTCTCATTTTTCATCGTCGCATCGATCATATTTTCCTCTTTCGTGATCATCGCCGAGGGCTCGTCCGCCTGTCCGTCCCCTTATTTTTCTCTCTCGTTCATTCTCCCGTACACGGTTTCTCGCGCTCCCGACGCCTTGAAATTGCCATCCAACTGTGTATATATTAGTTTTCGTGAGTGGTGAGAGTCTCCCCTTCGTTTCTCTTTCTCGCTCGCGCGCTCGATCTCCCTTTGTGCGAGGAGGGATTCCCGGGATCAAAAGTGAACAGTCTTTCTCCAAAAGCCGTTTGGTGCATCCTCGTCGCACTCTTCTCGTGCAACTGTGATGCGGCAAATACATATATTTAACGAAGACGAAGATGCGTTTCATGCAGCGGCTTAGACACGCTCAGCTCACTCACATCGACGCTTATTCATGCGCATGTGTTATTTATACGTGTTCCTATAGCATGTGTATGTGTCTTTGGGATATTTTACGCTAGGAAATGCGCGAGTGTAGTTCCAGGGCCGAAAATATCTCAGGAGAAGCTCGAGGCCAAAAAGCTAACGCGCGCGGGATCGTCGTTCGCTGCGTCAACGCAAGGCGGTCTATCTCCGTCCCTTTTTTCTTGCTCTCTCTCTCTCTCGCTCTTTCTCTCGTTTTCCTTTTCCATCTTTCAAGAAAGATGCATTCGCGTCTGCATTTTTGCTCGAGTGCTTTCCAAATGCACTTTGTTTCATATTTTCGAAGCAACGATCATCAGAAATTGGCTCTAGTTAAAGTAGTTCGGCCATTCTGTGACTAATCAAGTTTTCATTTTACTGCTGATTTATTTGAACTCTTAATTATTAATGAAATCAATAAACACTTAAATTGTGAATATTTTTATCATAAGAATGTAACAAAATGCTTGAAAAATATCATAAAAGTTCGTGTGACACTTGAAATATACACATAACCTAGGCAACATTTTTATTGCGCGAAATCAAGTTTGTATCGGTGTAATGGCACCGAGATAAAGAAATCGTCAATTTATAAAAAAAAAACGGAGCTACTATACGAATGAAAGCACGTGAGTCAGTCTCAAAAATAAATTTTTGATGAAATTCCTGCGAATCCCGAATTTGTCCGAAGCCCAATCAGCCGTTACCAGGCCCCGCAAACTTTTTCGAAGCTCGAGCACCGAACAATTTTTTCACAATTAACATTATTGTGAGTTCTTCCATAGCATAACGAGTTATAAACTCAAAATTGTAGATAAAATAAGACCTTAAACTATGATTTACCGGAAAAAAGTGGACCTTCACCGTACTTTCTACTTTAAGGAGGGTGGATAACGAAATCAAAATAATCGGAATTTGATAAAATTTGTTGATAACATTCTTTGGCATCAAGTATACAAATACAATTTATTTCAAATTTTTTTACCACATGGTTATCGCATAATTGAGCATTAAATCCAAGTTCTTATGCACGAGATGTATAACTGTATAAATGTAAACTGTATGCTCATACACGTGAACTTTAGTGTTCGATAACTCGAGAGCTATGTGGTAGGAAAATAAAAAAAAATTTCTATTGTCTTATATATTTTAAAAGAATAGGTTTACCAAATTTCATGACAATCTTATAATTTTGAAATTTTAAATATTTTTAACATGGTTTAGCACGGCAACATTGTATCGTCGCGATCCACCCTCCTTAACGATTCTGCCAGACTTTAACATTCGATCGTTTTTCTCGTAATGAAAGCTTTTGTAGGCAAACCTATTTCCACCGGCGTCGCGGTCGGCAGGTAAATTGCGCTGTCGATCGAGTCGCGGAGGAAAACGAAGTGAGAAGAAAGCGCGGGAGGCCTTTCGGATCTCAGTCTTGGCAATAACTTTATCGAGATTCTTCCATTCGTGTTAAGATGATTTGCGAATCGCAGTGCTTCCAAAATTCGGCTAAAAGTCGAATGGTATTACCGACACAATGCGCTCGCCGGTTGCCGCAACGGTCACGACTGGAGTGAGCGAAATGGATTCGAGGGGCGAGGTTCTCGTTTCGGTACGCGTTTGCCGGTAGTGCGCGCGAGAGCGAGTATATACAGAAACGAGAAAAGGAACGAGACAAGAAGAAGAAAGAAGATGCGCGAGAGGCTTTGCAGCGCGTAGCTACGACACCCGAGAGTAAAGGCGAGCCAGAAAGGCAAGAGAGCAAAAGAGATCGCGGAGATCGTTGACTTTGCTCGATGTGTGTTCGCCATGGGGAGAGAGAGAGAGAGAGAGAGAGAGAGCGCGCGAGCGAAGGAACGACTATATTCGTGGTTCGCGGATGGGTGTCCTCTCCCGTTCGCTCTCGCTCTTTTTCCCTCTCGCTGTCCTCCCCGATCTCGCGGTATTGCGTGCACTCGAGTATACGCCCCAACCAAATACTTAACTCTCGATGATTCTCTCGTTATTTCGAGCATTCGAGTATATCCGGTCGCGTGAGTCGCGATGTGTGCAGTTTTCCGCTAAATATATAACCATATATAGACCGTTGTATCTGTAGATACGGAGGGATGGAGGGACACGTGCATCGATCATATCCCGATCAAGTCCCAAAGTCATTGGCCTCGCCAAATAAATGTTAAGCATTGTGCTGAAGCCGTTAATAGGTAGTTATCCCTAAAACGATCGCGTCGGTAATATAAACTTTTGACAGCGCTATTTGAGCTTTACAGCGACGCTCATAAAAGTGAAACGAAGGAACATGTAATTTGGATGTATCGGAGCAGTTTCGCGAGGACGTAATCCTGTGCTGATTGTTGCGTTACGTTGTCATTGATCGTACGGGCGTTATATCGCTGTTTTATGGGGATGTAAATTAACGACTTTTCGGTGTGGAGCGTGCCGAGGAGGATTCGGTGAAAAGCATTCTCCGTTGCTCCGCGCGGAGTTACGAGTCGATGAAGCGGAGCGTGGGAAATATTTTCCTGTATTCATTATCCGCAAAGATATTCGTAGATAAAGTTGACGAAGATTCGCTCGTTTATTCGAGTACGAGGATACACTCTCCTCCCCTTGCGCTTGTCCGCAGTTCCCTTTTTTTCGTCGCATTGTCTGAAGCTCTTGAAAAAAGGTCCTCGTGAAAATGAGCGTTGGTGTTCCCGGAGCGTGCTCGTTCCTTTATTTCGTTGCACAGCATGCGTCTCGGGGACGCAAAGTTCAAGATTTCGGAAGAGTTGTCTCCGCACGGGCGTTTACGGTCGTCCTGCTTCTGGCTTGACATCGCAGCCGGGCTCTTTCTCTGTCTCGTACCCCCGGCGGCGTGTGCACCTTAAGAATCGTCGAAAGCATCTCAGGAGCCAGAACAGAAGCAGGTCCAAAGATTGCACTCTCCGCGTATATAGACGTAAGAATTTATACGGGAGGCGTGTGCGCGCGTATGTATATGAGGAGAGAAAGGAAGAGGGAGGGAGAGAGGTTACTCCGCTCGCGGAGAGA
This sequence comes from Venturia canescens, assembly GCF_019457755.1. Taxonomy (NCBI): domain Eukaryota; kingdom Metazoa; phylum Arthropoda; class Insecta; order Hymenoptera; family Ichneumonidae; genus Venturia; species Venturia canescens. The sequence continues at coordinate 9,522,922 of NC_057424.1, read as the reverse complement.
TGCACTTCTGCTCCGTGGCGGCGTGGCGCGGGCGGGCGCCCGCGCGGTAAACAAAAACTGTGCAACGTTGTCGGATCTTCCCGCTCTCGGGGAACCTCCTTCTCCGGATGGTAGAAGCGCCCATCTCCCATTGGCTACCGGATTTTTCTCTTCTATTTTTCCCATATTCTCGTTCGCGCCTCTCGCGGGCTTCTCCTCTCTTTCTCCTCTTCTGGGCTCGACTAATGCTCGGGGCTTGGAGCAGTGACCGTATCTCGGGTGGCCTCATCCCTGCGCGAACGCGAGCAGTAGCAGGAGCAGCGGTAGCACCGCGTCTGTACGGAGGTTTGCCACCACTCCTTGGCTTCTTCTTGCCCCTTTCTTTCCTCCTCTCCCCGCGGCAACTCGCGCCTCTTCTCTCTTTATTTTCTATCGGCTCCCGTACCATTTTTCTCGTTCTTTCTCACTCGGTTCACCTGCTCGCTCGCGGACTCCCGAAACGCCGAGACTACTGGTCGCTCGTCGGCGGTGTCGGTGGCGATGCGAGACGTCCAGGGGCTGGGGGAGCGGAGGGGGGGAAGGAGGCTCCGGTGCATAGGAATTCCCTCGCCTCCGCCGCTTTTATATCTCGGTCTCGCGAACCTCTTTCTCGCTCCTCGTCCCCTCCCTCGAGTTTCGACCAGGCAGCATCAGCAGCAACGTGGTCCAAGCAGACGAACGGCGCATATCGTCGAGAGGCTACGTACACTTTTCTCTCTGCAGCATCCTTCCCGTTCCTCCTTCTTGCTTCCTCTCGCATCTGCTTTCCTCCTCTTTCCCGTACACTACTTCGTCATCCTGCGCCGTTCCACCCTTGAAACATCTCCCACCGTTCCGACCCAGCCTCCCCACTTTTTCTTCTCCAACTTCTTCTCCTCCTCGCTTCATTGTCCGCCTCTCCCTCCATTCCTCACTTTTTTCTCGGTTCTCGCCTCTCCTCGCTTTTTTCCATTCCCCGTGTATAAAGAATTCCCTCAGCGGCGATGTGTGCGTACGCGAATATACACGTATTCCCGTATCCGTCTCATCCCATCCTTCTTTTTTCCTGCTCCAGCTCACATTTTTCTGTCCTCCTCCTGTACCGACTTCTTTTATCTCCCTTTTTCTCGTGCCTAGCACACCCCTCCTCTCGTTAAGTATTCGCGTCTACCCGCACACACGCGCCCCTGTATTCGTCTCATTTTGGAGCACGGGGCCCGCGCGGATGGCAGAGCCAGGAGAAGAGGTAAAAATGTAGAGAGCAAGAGAATTACGATGGGGAAAAAAGAGACGCGCGAACTTCTACCCCGTCTTTGACTCCGCACGCCACTGCTCCCTGTGTTTTTTCAACACTCCTCTCCTTCCGCTTCCTTCTCCCCTGCGGGAACCCTCCTCGATCTCTTTCATTCGAGCCCCTTTTGCTCCGCAATTTCTTCGTTGACTCCAACCCCCTTGTCGCCTTTTTCCAAGCTCAGCCAGCCCCTCGTCCTCTCGATCCCTCTCTTCCCCTTTTTTCCTACGACTCCCGCGTTCCCTCTGTCATCTTCCCTCGTTTGGGCGCTCCCCCTTGCCACTCTCCTCGCGTGCGAAAAAGCCTCCGAAATCACCTCCTCATCCTTCGCTCCTTCACGCAACTCGTCGTTCTCTCTTGCTAACCTACCTTACACTTTTGTACCCTCTCAAATTGGGTTGCGCTCCACTATCCTTGAGCGTTAACTGAATCCTTAATTACTATTCTCATTGCGTACTGTACTTTTGCGCGCGCGTCGCCTAACAACGAAACTTCAATATTCGGACCCACGGAGAACGCACGAGACGGGGAAGGGGGAATAGGAATGAGGGAAAAAAGAAAGTATACACCGAGAAAGAAACACTATTTTTTGCAGGATATATGAAAATCCGAGACGACGCGGACCAACTTTCCAATCGGATTTTAAGCAATATATACGCGTTATGGAGATTTTCCGGCGGTGCCTCAGCTTCCTTTACTTTTACCGAGGCACGCAAACGCTTTTTTTTTTTATCGAGTTAGCAGTCTCCGTTAAATTTCTCGGAAAATCTGGTTTTTCCATTTTTCCAGTTGTTTCCCGATCCGCGGAAAGATTTATATTTTCACGTTTCGTCGAGATTCGTATTCCAAAGAACACGCTTTTTGGGCATTCGAAGCGAATATACTTGAGCGAATATACAATTTTACAAAAATCGATATCCTACCGCGGATGAAGGAAAAAAAAACGTAACCGTTACATTCCAAAGATGCGAGAGCTCCGAGTTTTTCCGACGCAGTCTGCCTGCGATCTAATCAATCTCGTACTTCCGACGCGCAAACAAAGACACGCAAATAAAGTCGAAAACAATATTTTTCTCGCGAACGGAAAAAACGATTCCAATTAGTACATTTTTTCTCGTCCCATTAAAATGCTTAGCGAATGATAAAAATATGGCTAAAGAGAATGCGATTGAGGATCGGTGATGGTGGCCCCTTCGAAATTCACGTCGGCGTTGATCCCTCGTGACGTGGACGCGCGTCACGAGTCTCTCTCTCTCTCTCTCTCTCGATTGTCACGAGGACGATCCAAGCGAAATTTTCTTTTCCCCGTCGTGCGATGAAATTTCGAATAATTTCCAAGAGTATTGCCGAGAAACGAGGCGGCGGGGGGAAAATAATTGAAGCAAATTGACAGTCGTCACGGGTTCCTTCGGAGATTATATCGCGAACGGAGAGCGGAGGCTGCAAGAAAGTCTATCGAACTGTGCAGATATGAAGAGGCCGCGTTAAGTGAAGCGTAACGCTAAAGAACCCGGTTTGGAGGGAAAGGAGTGAAGAGAGCTTGCCAGGTCCTTCTCGCTCGCTCTCTTTCCTTCGTTACATACACACACCGACATATTCACACTCTGATCTATTTATACTCACGCACATAATACAGAATCTATATTATGTATACATGCGCCGCGGCGTATATAGGATAGGACAAGCCCAGGCCAAGTGTTCCTCAGCGCTTCCTGTTGCTGTTGTACACGAGCGTGTATTGCTGATTCCCATCGAGATTGGCTCGCGATCATAAGAGCGTAACTGCGCCGTTTCAACACGCGTCTGCACTCGGGGCTCGAGCCTTTCCTTTGGCTCGAGCTTGGCGCGTATACCTGCGAGTTAATACACAGGCGTTCGTGTATATATAAAAAACATGGGCAGGTCGGGCGGTCTGTATCGATGCAAAAGTGATCTAGGCACGCCTCTTCGCTCGCGAGCACATCGAAACCTCGCGATATGCACGCACACGCATGGGCCGGGCGCGGAAAACCACCGCGGTCGAGGACGCGCTCTCGATAAATTATTGGCGAATTCTGCTCTTCTAAATGTGTCTCTATATGAGCGTGCATATTCGTATATGTTACGCCTTATCGAGCAAGAAATGATTGGCACTTCAATTCCGTTAACGAATTCGCCCTTCCATCACGAATCTCTGCCTCTGCTCGCTCGCTCTCGCGCGCGCGCTTACGCTCGGAATATCTGAAATTTGTTTGCACTGCGAGCTTCAAATTCTTTCATCTCGATGAGAAATTCAACTGCGCGAAATGCGTTTTATTTTTTTCTCATTTTCCATGCTTTCCCTGCACCCCGCGTCTCGGGTATCTTGGCTACATTTTTCTCGTTTCTTTCATTCCTCGCTCGGATAAAAGTCCAGGAAAATGAGCAGTCTTCGGAAATGGCACGGCAAAATTGCTCCTTTCCAATCAATCCCCCCCCGCGCGCGCGCGAATGCCGTACCCAATTATTTTCAGGAATTATCAAGTTTTTCATTCTTCCTTTAACGCCTTCCAGGACGGGTGATGGAAAATTCATTTTTCCACGCGCATTTCAACGTCGATGTTTTTCACTCGCCGCGATTACGGGCTTCCGAAAAGTAGCTAAAAATAAACCCTTCTTTTTGCGATCCTTGTCCTCTCATCCCGAACGTATCAATTCTCATTTTATTATCAAAACGACTTCCTGCATGGAGAGTCAGCCTGCATACGAATCGTTGGTTTTACCGCATCTTTCGGAAGCCTCCGCCCTCCGAAATTGATACTTAAAAAAACCTGTCAATTGGAACATTCGGCTGCTCAATTATCTTCTTACAAACGTATGAACAGAATTTTTCAACCGCTCCACAATCATTGTCCGAATGGAAAAGAGGGGGGGGGGGGGAAACCCCATCAAAATTCTGCAACATTCTCGTTAGATATGATTACAATAATTATTAACACTCCTCACCGTCGTTATTTGAGCCAATATTTTTTTGCTCGTCGCGCGCCTCTTCGTGAGGATTATTACGCCGTATGAGCAAGAGGAGAAGCGAATTTTGGGCAGGACGAGTTCTCTCCTCGCGAACCAGGTCTGGTTCCTCCTTGTTTTGGCTTCAGCTCCTTTCGGCCGGTCCAACTGGTCCACCGGATCGAGGAACGTGCGTCATTAAGATCGTGCTCGATGTTGAGGAGGAAATATTGCGGGGGGAAGGAGCTGGACGAAGATCGGGCAGAGGAAAATAAGGCGAAATACTCGCACGAAATGAAATAGAAACTTGGGGAATTCGTGAATTCATTTATCTACAGTTTTGTCGCAATTTATCTCTTTCCCATAAATACCAGTCGATTTTTTACTTCGTAGGTCCTTACCTCGCTCAAAATAACCTGGTCGAATAACCTACGAACACGAAGAGAAAAAAATAGTAAGAATTACCATGCTGCCATGGTATTGGGGTTCTATATCGCCCATTTTGAAGGTTTTTACCAATAATATTGTAATTTCCACGTCAATTCTGAATGAAAATTTTTTAATTTCGTATTTTGCTGCGACAAAGGTTTAAACTGTGCTATTTTTTCCTACATAGTTCACCAAGGAAACGTTGTGAAATTTATGTTGACTCGACAATGAACTGCGTCAAGTAGAATTATTATACCGTTTTGCTATACTTAGCACTGTTTTCACAATTGAAATTTACAGTTGAACATAGTAAAATTTGAGGAGCTCGAACACAGGCATCGATCATACGCCAAAGTGTTTAGAAATTTACTATGGCAAATAACAGAATTTCATTCGCGATTGTACGATTATATACCGATATACATGTGTACCGATGTATTTATTTTGACATCACTCATCAATTTTCATCGAGTCGCTTGACAAAAAATTACTATGCATGTTCTACTTCTATGACACTATAGTAGTTTTTAGTGAAATTTTCTCTCCGTGAACAAAAGAAGTAAAAATTAATACAACCGATATACAAAATAAGTTTAATATCCCAGAACAAAGAATCAAACGAACAAAAACACACACACACACACACACACACACACACACAACGGTACGAAGGAAAAAAATTACAGGGCTGGTGTTCTCGAGACATCTCGAGATGTCAAAGAAAAACGATGAACAATAAATGTATAATGAAGCATTTCGAATCAATATTTCAATGAATAGTTCAATTATTTTCTATATTCCAGTAATTATAAACTTGAAGTTCAATTTAAATGACGATTATTATTCTCGTGGTTATTCCGTTCATGGTTATTTTACCAGGTTATTTCTAGCAATCAGACGAAAGCTTAGTTCACTAAAGTTTGAAAATTTCATTACTCACTATTCTAATTTTTTTCAAAATGCATCGACACTTTCTCTGCTTAGTAGTACCTAAAAACGTGTTGCAGTTGAAAACCAATAATGGATATTTCCATCCAGCTTCTTTGCAGATTTTCAATAAAGAATCGGCCTGCGCACGAGAATGATGGGAATCGATTGAAAAAACAAGATATTGGCAGCTGTTTAAAGATGAAACTCCATCAGGATTGCAGCTATTCTAATTTGATAAAATTTCATAACACACGTCATGAAATTTCATGATACTTATCCAAGTATAACAAACGTGATTTGTATTTTTCTCAGACATAAACTGATTGCTCTGTAATTTAATGGGCTTCTTGCTCCTCCAATCAGTTCTCGTAATTTATGGAATTACGAATGAAGTCAAATTTCAGGACGAGAAACCCGACGTTGTGACAAAGCACAACGGAAACAATTTAATGAGAGCGTGACTATCGTCGCTTTGTAACAAGTGCATATAAGTTAACTCGTGTGCAAGAGAGGCTTTGCGAAGAAACGAGGGAGAGAGAGAGAGAGAGAGACATCGATTCAGTCCAAGTGTATACACAGATATATAATTCGGTGTTGGTAAGATCAATTACTTTATTCGCAGAAATTTAGTGAACTTTCGGTGCATTCACATAATTTTCATGCATCTGTCTTATTCATCAGAGTTGTCATGCAGCAACTCCCAAACTTCTCGCCGACACTTTTACGTGAAGCACGAACAACGAATAAACGTAATCGTGGATGAAATTTTCAACGCGAAACGAGTACAAACAAAAAGGATGAATTTTCCTTCCCCTTTTCGTCACTTGTTATTTTTCATCCATCAATTAATTTGATCTCTGGTAATCTTGTTCGAGGAATGCAAAAAGAGTCATTGGGACACCGAAATGTGCTGGCATTACGGGCTGCCAGCGAAATATATGTGTTCATCACAAACTTGCTGACAATTGAAACGACACGTGTCAATGATTAAAAAAACTATAAAAAACCGAAGGAGTTTGAGGAGGGGAGGGATCGTAAAAAGCATAAAATGAATAATGGCAAACGCTCTGCGCGCGTATAATATCGCGTAAATTCGCCAATTTCTGAAAGTCTCGCGCGCCGAGTACACGTGTATTCGCGAGGTACATATTTATACATATTTATACGAGAAAGCCCTCCGTTAATCTCGCTCTCGTTATACAGCCTCCGTTCGTCCCCGGTAACTTTGAAATTGGTTTACGCCTCTTGTTTTAGCTATTCTGTTTGCAAAGCTACGACCCGAAATTCCCTTCGGTTGGTTGAATTTCCCCTCCTTCTCTCTCGTCCTTTCATACTCTATAACTTTGTCGTTTGCTCTCTCTCTCTTCGCTTTACTTTTCGTATAAACCGCCAACAGTTTTGCCCTAGTCCTATGCTCCTCTCCACACGACTTTTCATCTCTCTCGCTCGGTCCCCTCGCCCCTCGGCTCTATACATGCCATAAGCTTACTGCATGCAACTATTGCCTCGTCGACCTGTTGCGCTTCATTCATTTTAGTACACTGATTCACTACCTGACCCGCGCGTCCCTTGGATGACGCGCGCCCATTTCCCGCAGAACATTCTTGCGCGACTCGCCGCGCGTATACATGTATTTGTCCTCGTGTCCTATAGATATCTGCACGCTCGTATTTATGTGCCCTTCTTCTCGACTCTGCCCTTCCTCGTCGATCGCGCCTTTCCCGCCGGTCCATTCCGCCCGCTCCGAAGAGCTCTCGCTCTTTCTATATACACGCGATCGTGGTCTCGTGGCAAACTACGAAAGTTTCGATACGAGCGACTCGTCGAAACCGTAAAGTTCCCTTCAAGGGTCCGCCAGACACGGACCCTTTGTCTGTGTACTGTTCCCGTGGGCACGTGTTCGAGCGTACATGCGCGTTGTATGTACGCGCGCCAAGTGCCACGATCTTTACGGCCGCATTACATGCGCCTCTTTAAACCTTCGCAGCGTGCTCCCGCAACGAGAATCCTCAATGAAGAGTGAAAGAGCAATTGTTAAATTTCACGACACTCGCGCTTCCAAGGGCTAATATTATTTCGGTGAATGGAGTTATCGCGGGCTGGAATGACCCGGGGAAAGTGTCGTTTCGTCGCAGGAAAGTGGCCCGTTGTCCCAGGTCAGCAACGCCGTTACATTTCGGCTCTTTCCTGCGCCCCAGGCCCGGAATATTCGACTGAAAGGAGTCGGCAAAAGTATCCGAAACTCATGCGCACCCCTTCCGCGGGACTTTACCCTCGATACCTTCGATCCAATTCTAAAAAACTCCAAACACCGAACTATAATATCAGTCGTAATTCACCTTTATTGAGTGCGTCGAATGATTCGTTGACAAACTGCTTTTGACCCTAAGATCCGGGGAAGCCCTTACCGGGGGTAATCATGTGTACGCAGAGCTTCTCTCTTCTCTGTTTTCTCCCTCCGTTGAATGACGACGACGCGCACCGTCTCCCCTACAGACCCACATCTTTCTCCTCGGTAAAGAGTGAGCAGCCCGCTCGCAGAAGGGCTCCCCGCATTGTAGGGAATCGCTGAAGGCAGCGAGAGGATGAGTCCATATCTCGCACGAGGTTTTATGCTTTACGTGCCCACCCGCACACGCGCCTGTCTCCGTATTAATGCCTACACAGACGCGTACGTAAGTGTAATATAAAAGCGCAGGGGTTGTGCATGCACCGGGTGCACCGCTGCACCGGTACGACTCGGATTCGTCCGTGATTTGGGGCAACAGGTGCACACAATATACGCATGGATTATGCAACCGCCCTCTTCGTCCTTCGTGCGCTGCACACCTTTTGCTCCTCTCTTGCTCTCTATACTTATTCGTATCGCTACCGTGGACTCGCACACGTGGCCGCAGCTTTTAATCGGTGGAACGGTACGCCGGACGAGTGTATACGAAGCGCACACGCACGAAGAGATGTCGAGGCTGTGTTTCCTCTCGTGCATATTCATACAAACTTACGTTTGTGCGTTTACGTGTGTGTGTGTGTGTGTGCGTGTGTGTGTGTGTCTCGGGCACCCACACGAAGCTGCTGTTATTAAATTTACATATCGGGGCGAGAAAGAACGAGGGAGGGCAGAAGGTGTGAATTAAGCTATTTGTTTGCTAATTTCATTCCGACTCGAGCCACGGAATCGTTTCCCTCGTACACGCCGCATGCTCTTGTGTAATGCTACGCACCAATGTCCGTGGATCTCGCATTATTTTTTTCCATTCTTTTTCATTTGGGTGCACGACACGGGCGTGGAATATGCTGGGATTTCGGCCCTATCGATGCAAGGGCTTCTGCAAGCGAAGCGAACTTGATCCAATTTTGTGGCTAGTAAGCACTTTTTTTTAGCCGCGAGACCAGACCGATGCAAATGTGAATCTACGGAAATGAATGAAAAAGAGGCTTTCAAAATTTCTTTCTTCAATTTGACCATTTTTCTGTAATAAAACTTGATTTTTCAATTCAATTTCAATTTTAATCGTTGTGATCGATTACTGAGGAATTGTTACCCCGGAAAAGTCTCGTTTTAACATTAATTTCATACATTCGTGGATGAAATAAAAAGGTTTTGAAAAATCCAAGTGCAAATTTGCACCAGTGCGGTGAGTGTGTGACCTCAAAGGGAGTGTGTGGTGCTAGGGGCTAATGAATCTTTCAAAGGGACGAGGTCTTAAAACGAACCCCCTTTTGTTCAAGGAAATTTATGATTTCTGAAGGACAATAAAAGTTTGATTAGGATTCCGTGATTAAGTTTAAATGATCATAAATTTCGTTGCACGATTAATCGAATTAGAGAAAAACACGAGCGAGTAATCAAATAGATATTAGAGCTTATATCACACACAAATTCAATAAGATTGCTCCAATGGAAATGTAAATTATAAAAAAAGGACAAGTTTTATTAAATCACCTGACAAAGTTTTGATCAAATGTTATTCAAGTAAATGAAAAAATGTCATCCATCAACTCATCTTCGTCACTCGTTCGTTCGACTACACAGATGTAAATTTCATCACGTCAAAAAACTTCGTTGTTCTTTGTAGCTCAACTACAATTTTTAGGGTGAAGATGTAATTATAACACAAAATATCGATATTAGATAGACTGATTGAATATCCCGATGACGCAAACTTTACGTTCTTTTTCTCTTTTTCATCGTTGGTCGAAAAAATAACTCACTTCGTTTGTTTTTTTTTTCTCTCTCATATATATTTTTCTCCAAACTAGTTGAAGACAGTGTGACTATCTTTACTGTCAATACCAATCGATGCTTCAATCGTGTTGGTTTTCAAATACCAACACTTTTTGAACAACGATTTTTTTTTTTTCTTTTTTTTTAATTGACCTCTTAAGGCCCTATATACACTTGTGATGGGTGGAAAAATCGATTTTTTTTTTCATTAGATAGACGAAGGATTTCGTATTTTGTTGGAAAAAAATTGTAACAAAAAGACCGAAAATTTAGCACCTAAAAAGATGAATGTTTTGTTGAAACTGTCGCCAATTTTTTTCACAAATCCTTCGCCCAGGCTCACGCTATTATTATAATAAATAAGTGGTATGGATCGGATTAATAATTTTTTAGTTGTCATGTCCACCGCAACTGATGCTCAAAAAAAGGTGCTACTGGAATACAGTTGGAGTTGCGTCATTTTGAGAAATGTTTTGATGAAAAAAATTACACAAGTACATGAACATGTGTACTGATGAATGTCGTTCACAGTTTTTCAATAAACATGTATTTTCTTGTCGAAAAAAAATGAAGAAAATCACGTTTTTTCGTCCGCTGCAAGTGTATATAAAAATGAGCAAGGAACGTAAACTTTTAGAAATTCGGATTTGTTTGTATTCTGATTCTAAAAATTGGCTGGTTTGAGTTCAAAATTTGTGAGTACAGCGGATTGCTTCTGTTAAAAAAACTTCCACAACCAGAAAATGAACTGAGATGAAACGAGACGTGGATTTTGGCCTCGGTGGAAGTTCGACGCCATTGGAATATGTTGGGTTACAATAGAAAATGGTTAAAAGCGCGAATAAAAAGGATTTTTAAGGGTTCGTTGAATCGCACCGGCGGCTGATGGAGAACGAAAAATCTTCAAGTTATAAAAAAATGGCTAATTCGAGACCTCATAGAAATTCATGATTCCCCCGACAGTTTTTCTCTTCGGGTCGGCGCGCGAATAAATTCTCTTCAATTATCCCGTCGAGTTGTACGTGAAGTTTAATACGAAGCACGAGGTGGATCGAGGGCCCGGAGGATATGGAAGAGGCTATAGAATAACAGAACGATGTTGTAGCACGACGAGAGTTGCAGAGTGACGGAGTCAGGGGAGAGCTCAAAGGGGATTTCCTTTCTCCCTCATTCGTGGATAATTAAAACTTTGTCCGAGTAAAGATAGTTTGGCCCAGCGCCCGAAAGACTCGTTCCTTCAGCGTTATTCCTTCTTCCTCTCTTTCTCTTTGCGGTTCGTATATCACGCGGCGCGAGCGGAGCAACACATCGACGAGATCGGGCTGCCCTTCGCCAGCGCTTTTTCCGTCCCTTTTTTTTCAGCTCCGAAGCTCAGTAGACATTTCCCACTTATTCCTCTTCGTTTAATCTCTTTTCTTTTCACCGTTCTCACCTCTTTGCCGATCTTTTCGTTGGCCTTTGCCAAATCCTCGAAAAAAACGAGGGCTCCTCCTCGATCGCGTGGCCGCGGTCCGCGCTTTTCCGTTGGACAGTGATCCTTTTCGTTGCAACGAATCATCGCGTTGCCCGATCGAAAATAATTCGCGATCATATCTGACTGAAAATCATTTCCAAAATCCACTCGTTGACACTCGAGACGATTTTTTTCTAAACACGAATAACCCCGAGTCGTTTGTGTCCTCGTGTAAACTTTTCTCGTCCCTTTTGTTTCGTGGAGCAGCATCTCGGAGAGGAAAAACGAACGGGGCAAGTACCGGGGCTACGTACACCGAAGATCACGGGCAACTATACCAACACCCTGCCAACATTTTTATCTTCTTTTATTTTTCTTTATCGCCGAAGAAACAGTTTGTTCTATATAAAACACGTCATTGCGGTTCAAGGGTTCGCGAAAGCTCGCGCGCAGCAGGAGAGATCTAAGCTAAGAGACACGTAAAAGAGAGCGCTGTGCGAGGAGAGCGCGCGGCCGTAAAAGTTCGCGCGCGTCTCGCGACTCGCCCGAACCTTAAACTTGAACAAAGTACTTTTGTTTTACTCCTTTATTATTATTACTGTTATTGTTATGCTTTTTTTCTGACCGCGTATCGTCGCTCGGTGCATCGGTATTTCTGGCTGTACACGATAAAAATACACAGAGTGCTGGTAAAAAGCCTTCGGGAAGAGAGCACGGGAACTTCTAACGACGCTTGTCCCACATTCGTCCGAGAAAACGCGCGCGGCTCCTGAACAGAGCGAATTCCGAGAGCTCTCGCAAACGCTCGAAAACTATTTCTTCGGATTCCCGCGTAGGCAAACGCTTCGGAAAGCTATTTGTATATACATCGCGTATTCCATGCAAACGTTAACTCTTCTTCCCCCTTCCACTCATCGTCGCGGCCTACGCTCATTTACTGCGCGCTAATCATCGCTCCGAATGAATCGCCTTGAAATTCGCATTCTTGATTTTATTTCCGGATTTTGCTCAGCGCCGAAGGATCGAAGGGAGAGTTAAAAATCGACGTCGAGTCCGACGAAACTCGAGGATGAGGAAAAAGTTTATTCTCCTCGTCTTCGATGCACGTTCGGACGCGCGAATAACGAGTTGGACGTCATTAAGTTTCGTCTCTTCAGATACGATCGGGGTTAGCAAAACGAGTAAATGAAAAATGATTTGACGAAAAATTAGTCGAATTTCACAATGAAAATCAATGTTGCATATTTTCTCAAACGAAACGCACAAACAGTGAATTTCGATTAAGATACAAAATGGATTCTGCATCAAGAAACCCGTACTGCCTCCAGAGCAGCTGCAATTTTGCCATTGATATTTTTTTCATCGCTTTACGACGTTGGTGAAATAGCAGAGCAAAAGTGTTAAGTACCGCGCCTTTCGACCGTTATATGAAGAATCCTAACAAGTCCACAAGACCTCTCGTCCAAGTTGAGATGCCGCGCTGCGCGAGCGGTCGGAATATAATTCGCTTTTATGAACGTTCTCTCGTAGCCAAAGTCCTGGGGATATTCGCTTTGATAGCGCGAGCGAACTCGCGCGCGCGCGCGCGCGCGGTAGCGACACTAAATCGAATATTTTATGCTCTCGTTGAAATTTCCGATTAACATCTTTCCGTCTCCTTTTTCTCTCTTCCATTTCTCCGCGCACCGCGGTCTCTCGCGCGGGGTCTCCAAATATGGAGATTAGATGACGAGGGAAAGAGGAACGGCTTCCGGTTTACGCGAAATCTACCCTCGTTCGTCTTTCGCTTCATAAATTTACCGAACGTTTTTTTTCCATCAAAACTTTATTTAACTCGGAGGAAAAACAGAGCCTTTTCGACGCTCTTCGCTCTCTTAACGGATGCGCGCATTCCGGAAGAACGGTTTCTGGATTCATCAAGGCGATCCTTCGATCTATGATTTGATAAAAAAAACCAATTTGTCCCGATTTAATTAAACGGAATGAATGATTCTGCGCGCGAAGCGGTGCCCGCCGAACGAGAGTGCCAGGACCGTGAACGCGTTTTTTTTACGAGAATAGGATATGAGAGGAATTCGAGATGCGATGAAACGAAAGCAAATAAACGCAGCGCTCGTATATCGAGCTCGCTTGTGAGCTAGCAACGAATAAACGGGAAGATCTGTGCGCGATCTCACTTTAATAACAAGCGTAATACTTTCCTGTAATTGTCGCCTCGAGCTAAGTCCGCGGACTACACCGTTTCGTCCTTTTCTACGATCATGCACGGATAAAATCTGTGTGACTGTCGCTGTAAATATACGTTGAATTTATCGCGGACTTGTCTCCGTCCGTACGTACAGTGGGACTCTCGTTCGTTCTCGAAATTATTGAAAATTCATGAAAATTTTCATATTTTATTTCGTTTGTTTATACAACTCGCATCCTTAAAACGAACCGGCGAGAATATAAAGAAAAGTCAATCCCGTTGCGAGGTGGACTCTCGTTCGGTCTTCTCGAACGGAACCCCCCGTGCACGGCGAAACATCGTCAACGGGTTTCCTGCTGAGTTGAAATTTTTTCAAATTTCCAGCTCATTTTCCTATTTTTTGTTTTATAAAAACGACTGAGGCTCCTCGTGGAGTCGTTCCAATGCGATTCGATCACTTTTCTATACCGAATTAAAAAGTCTGTCGATGCTTCGCTTGCCAAATCCAATTTTCAAAGGGAATTCAAAATCGAGGGCTTTTCCGCAGTCGGCTCAGAACGAATTGAGCAATCCAAGCTCCACTGTAAACTTACAGGATCGTTTTTACTCGCGTGAGTTTAACGTTCCTTTCGTATATTTTAACGAGTTACGAGCTCCAATTTAGCAGACGCGTTTTTTTCTTGTCGCCATTGCGCCGATCTCCGGAGAGAGTTTGTCATTAATTCGTTATAGAAAACGAGAAAGTTAATCATCATTTTTTCATATTTTAACTCGCTGTTAAGATTCGCTACGAAGCGGATACGGAAATGAAGCGGGGGTCGGACTCGTTTGGTTCGTTTTCCAGCTTAATCTTCCGTATCCAGACTGAGAAAGATAAAAACTAATTTTTAAGAAATCGATTCCCATGCGACCGAATTTTTCATCCCCGAATCAGAATTTGTTCCGGAAATCTTTTCCGTTCCAATGGCTCCTTGGGACTCGAAAGATTCGAGCCAACAATTGTGACAGTCGTCAAAAAAGTGAAGGATGAAAAAAACGCACAAATTTGAAAGTAACAACAGCCTGAAATTTCGCCGTAGCCGAGTCGCATCTCCGTTAACATCAAATCGTACAAACTCACTCGGATTTATGCACAAAAATATATAATAATTTACCGCGCTGTTGAGAAAGAGGGCTCGGTATTTCTCTGCTGGGAGCTCCGGGGCTCCGCGATAGACGATGGCAGTGAGCTTGACCAAGTGGCGCTCGGCGAGGCCGCGGCCGACGCCCTTCCTCCTCTTCGCTCCTCAACAACGATTCGCCTCTCATTCGTTCCCTCTCCTTTCTTCGCTCATACTTCATTTGCCCATTTGCTTGACAGAATAGTTATAGAATCGAGCTAACGAAGCTCCGGGACGAGCGGAGCATTCGCATCAATACCACAACAATTTTCGCGGAGCTCAACGCTCTAAGCGATTCAAACGGATTTGGAGCTCCTGCGCAATCCCGTTTTGACGTAAATTCCATGTTTAAAAACGTTCAAAAATGTCCGAGAAACTAATTCATGAAAAGTCTCATTTCCGCGCATGAATTTTCAATGCCGAATTCGAGAGTGACGTACTTCTCGCCGGTGACCACGATTTTTCGAATATTTCGGGCCTCGCAACTCGGTCGGTGAAAAGACACAACAGTACGAACGTGCGGCTGGAGCCATTCAGATTCTTTTTATATTTTTTTGGGAAGCCGGTTGCTATAGAGCCACCCTCTCTAACCATTTGCCTCGCGATATTCCCCTATTCCTTCGTCTCTCTTCCTGCAGCAACTGCATTCCCTCATCAGCGAGACGTTCCTGCGTTTAGCTCGAGGCGAGAGCGGAGCTAGCCACCGCACCTGCATAGATTTTTTCCCTATTTGCAATCGCTTCTGCACCGGCCAACGGGAGCAGCGCTCGCTGCTCGTATGTGCAGCGTTCAGACACGCGTTTCAGATACGTCCACGAGTGCGTAGATCGATCGCCGGGGAATTAAGGGCGCGCAAAGCGTGCAGCTCCGATCCTCGGCTCGCGAGACTTACGACCTTGTATTCCCAGGCTAAAAATACGCCCGTAAACGTCCCTGTGGACTCGCGAACGTGCAGGATTCATCTCGACACATGCAGGTACGCTTTATTTTGCACTCACAGGCAGCTGCATCCGTGCTAATGCCGAACGAGGACCGTGCGCCAGCCTGGAATTGACGCGTGCACAAACCCTCGCACACGCGTCTCTTCCTCATGTTTTCATTCATAATTATAAACGATACTTTCAGTACGATTTCATCAGTTATTTTTACATGCAGCGGTTGGAAAAATCGAGGATCGAAGACCGACAAATTTCTAAAGGAATCGAGACGATCGTCTCTCGACGGATTCACTCGGATTTTCCGCAAAACGTTATTATATATCAATTTTATCCAAATTCTTGCGTACTTCTCACTTCGCGTTTCGAAAAATTATAAACGCTCGAATTTATGTCTTCATTCGCACCCAGACGAAATCGTAATCTCTCCCTGAATTTATACATATTTACACATACAAAGCGTAACCATTATTTTCTCGAGTTTACATTTTAACATAAGTATCGTAATTCGCAGGTGATAAAAATCCCCACGATGTTTTCTCCCTTCGTAAATACATATTGCACGACGCCGGTATATACATATGTATGCCTTTTGCTTCCTCCTTTAGTCCATATCTCGCTGCAATTATATCAGTACTAACAGGCCGAAGCGGTGTATAATTTAGCATGAAAGTGTATCCTGATTTTCTCTCGTTCTCCGCGCGTCAGACTATGCATAAATATCGTTATATGCCAATGTACGAATACACGTATACGCGTAGTGGGTATCGAACCGCAGGAAAAGCCGAGGCGAAATTCCCTTCCGCATTTCGTAGCCTCACGCACTTTTTAACGCTCCATCGACTGTCGTAGGGTTCGCATTGGGGGGGGGGGGGGGGGGGGAAATCAACGTGTAATTACAGTGCGTGTATGGCGGCGGGTGATACAAAAAAAAGAGATTTTGTTTAGCCTCAAAGTCGCAAGTGATTATGTTAATATACAATGAAAAAGTTTCTCTCTAAATTGGGCGATTTAAAAATGAGTTTAGGCGCAAAAGGACACGTTTAGTTTTTTATTCTTAGTGAAAAAACAGGATGAAAAAGAATATTGAGAGAGAATCGACTCTTGAAAGATTTAACGTCGTTGGTGGCACCTCTAAAATTTTCTTAGATGGCCAAAATTTTGGGGGAATTACTTTGACGTTGTGAAACAACGCTTGCGACTTTGAGGGGGAAAAAAATATTTTCTTTTCTTCGAATCACTCCAACGTATAGAAGTTTTCGATGCTTTCGTAAATACTCCTGATGTCTGCACGCTCATGGAGTTCGAACGAAAATCGGATCGAGAGCTGCTTCGCATGCATTTTTTCATCTTTCTCGGCTCTTCTCGTTTGGAAACCGCGATGAATTTTTCTTGGGTTTCTCTCTTGCTGCGAGTGGACGAATTCCGATGGGAATTCGATAATAATGCGGTGATGGCTCAGTCGCCGAGGTTAAATCGAACGGGGTTACATTCTTAAAGGAGTAAAATGAGCGTTTCCCGCGCGATTTTTTGCGACGAGCAATAATTTTTAGTAGTCTTATCTATATATCGTGTATTGTTGAGCAATCTCAGTGCGGTTCAGCACAAAACAGCAGAGAAATGTTCCGGTACGCCATTCATTTTCTTTCTTTCCTTAACAATAACTTTTCTTTTTTCTCCTTCCGTTTTTCGATCTCCTGCGCTCGCCTCGCCTCTCGTTGCTACACTTCGATCGTTCGACCGATACTACCGGGCGTAAGCTCTCCGTCCTCCTCGCTTTTATCCTCGTACCCGTTTTTTTACCCCTGACGCCTGTCCGCTTGGCTCGCGTCCGGGATAATCAACTTTTTTTGTCGGCCTATGCCGCAGGTAACCGTTGTAATTAGTATCTATTCCCGGGCTCGATACGAGCCTCACAATTTAACACGTACAGAGTCCTCCTTCTTTGGCAAAGCTGCTCCTCGCGTACCTACTTTGCCTCGGTTATCGTATCTTTTGAGCGTCAAACGGGAACTTCTTTATGGCTGACTAAAAAAGCATCAAAAAGCTGATCGCATTCTCAAACGTAAAGAGCGACAAAAAATTTGAAATCTTGGCTTTTTTTCCGCGTTGCACCAATCGGCTGTTGCATGCTGCTTGGGTTAAAACTAGATTCGTTTTTATCAATTGACAGCTGATTCGTGCTCGCTACAAAATGTCGAAAAAAAAACCCTCCGTGCCGTGAATTTATGACGATCCTCCGATGCAGCTGTACCGAAACAGCTTTTTTGCTTCCTCGTTCATTCCACCGCTCGCGTTAAAAAAGTATCAAAATAATGGAGAAACAAAAATTGAGCGAATTTGTTGCGTGAAACATCATTTTTCCCTCTGGAATATTCAAAAATCCAACTCAATCGTAACAACCCCGTGAACAAATATATGACGCGTGCGAGGGAAAAAAATTCACTACCGAGTCATTTTCTTTTCACAACGGACACGTCGGTCTCTCGTAAATTGTTAAAAACCGCGCGCCCGAAGTTCCTCGTCCGTGTTATCTGCCATGTAACCTCTGAAAATAACGTTCCTGACGTTGATAAGGATCGAATGTACCATTAAATCTATATTTATAGACATAAGAGATGTTTCAGTAGATAGAGCGATGCGCGCTCGAATACTAGATTTTATGATGACGAGAGACGACTGCGATCTCCGAGAGTATCGGACGCCGGAGAATTGAAGCGGAGAAGACGCGAGAGATAGGGTTGTTCGAGCAGGCTGAATGGCCAAGCTATAGATAGAGACACGAGCGAGGCAGTTCGACGAAGATGAATAACTGTTGTGAAAATTCATTGGGAGAAAAAAAAATACAGAAGAAAACTGTTTTTTTTTTTTTTTTTTTTTTTTCAACAATTTGTAATCGCATGAGCATAAAATTGGTACGAATAATGACGACACGATTTATTAATTGAATAGGAGATTGGAGAAAAATAAGTAATTCGAAATTCTTATTCCCGATCGACTGTTCAGCAGATTATGAGTTTAACCGAATATTTTTCTTGCGTGAATTCGTGCTTACTCGAAAATATGTATTTCGACAGTTTTCATATCGAATGCTATTTCAACGGACCATATACGAATGTCAAAAGTTCATACTTTCTAATTCAAAATGGAGAGTAGTTGTTTCGTAGACAGACCAGAATATAGAGTAGCAAAGAATCGAAGGTGAATTTTTCGAGCCTACAAAACTTGGATGTGCGGAATAGCGATGGCCCGAAAAAGCGAAAGTCAAAGTGGCGATCGTTGAAATTGGGGATCACTTGTCCGAGTGAGTGAGAAGCGTGTATTTTGAGCTCCGCTTCGTTTTTTTATTTCGATCGGGCGCGACTTTCTAACGTTTCGCCATTTCCACCTCAGTAATATTTGCTCTTTCTTATATTATATTTTCGAAATTGTGAATATTCACAGTATTGCTGATCGTATAGTAATTTATGAATCGAAAGAGTGGTAGTCGAATTTTCGGAAAATCGATATTTTAGTTCGTCGTTCTATCGGCGATTGTTACATATAATCTATTTTCGATGTAAAAATGCTTCGAACTTTGAACTTTCTACTTTATTTATTTTCGACATTCAAAGCTCTAGTCGAATTCAATTGTCTCCGTATTATCATTCGGACTTCACGAACTCGTGATTTCAGCTCTTCGAATTTTTAGTCATCCTAGCATTGTATTCCCACCCGTTCATCGATAATCATTTGCCTTCGATTTCTTTCATGTCCGAAGTTCGATTGGACATTTTCACATTCTTTATTTTCATCAGCATTCGCGATTTTGTGTAGTTCTGCAATTAAAATGATTTGAAACTCACAAAAAATGCTTGTAAAACCAATAAAAAAGTGTCTTAATTACGGAGAAAGTTTCGACGGATACGTTCGATTAATTATCGAATTCCGGTCCTTGAAATATCTCCTCCAAATGATTCGCATCAGGGCAGAGTGATTCGCGGTGATAATCACAGCGAAACGGGATTCTCCGATTCGGGAAAGGAATCGTTGCATTTCGCAACGAATTTGCAAGTCGATTTGTGTTTTTCTTTTATACTGTCGAGTCGAATTTCATGTACGCACACATGGAGGGTTGACGATGCTCGTTTGACGGTGCAGATATATTCGCATGGTGCAAGCGCGCGGGGATCAACAGGCGTCGGGATGTCGGACGTCGCCGGACGAGCCTCCGATTTATCGTGAGCGCGCGAGAGATTGCGAGCGGGCGAATGCAGAGGGAACGAAAGATGAGAGGCTGGTGCAGCGAAGCTTGCTGCTTCTTTTCATCCTGCTCTCTGGCTCGCTTCTCCGTCTCCGGATGAGGCGTGCGAAGATGTTGCACCGACTACGCGCACGATCAGATATCGAGGTTTTAATGCTGCTGCTGCTGCTGCGGTCGACGCGCACGCACTCACTCACCCGTACTATACCTGATTCCTGCATCATGTACACACACGTATTTAAATAAATATGCTCGAACATATCGCAGAACGCGGGCGCGCGATGCGTGAGCAAAACTTGCATCGAAGATCGCGGGCTCGCTGCTTTACACGCCTTTTATATATCGAGGATATTTCACAGTCGGTAGACGGAGCATGGGATCATGGGATTAAATTTTGCACACATGCGTGTGCTGCGTCGCGATCGAATGTGCGGGGAGCTCGCGTATCCGCACCGCCGTCTTTAATTTCGGCTCTTCGCCTCTGTGTGTGTGCGTAGGCCCCATTTTTTTAACGACTTCGAAATTTGATTGATCGCAAGAGATTTCGAGCTTGAGATCGATGAATTTATTTTCATTAGCGGATTAAAGGAATATTTTCTCCAGCATTTATATTCGTTTTGTGCGCGGAGCACTCTGCTCGGGGAGTCTGAAAAAGCAGCGCGTGCGTCTCGCCGAGGGGGACGTTGATATTTTTATTCTCAATCGCGTATTTACTTTGGACCTTTTCTCATTCAGGCCGGTTGACAGTTTTTTCCCGAGATGTCGAATCGAGCCTCGAAGCCGCGGATGATCGCTTGTTCTTCATCGCACCCGGGCCGAAGTCTCTTCTCGCACATGTCCACTGCTCTTCCGCGCGTCTCCCGTTGAAAACGCCAAGATTTTAGAATAGAGCAATTATTGAAAGATGAGGGACGAAATTTTTGTCGCGTCCCAGTGACCCCGCGGGACCCTCAGAAATTTCTTTCCCTCGATATCGCGCTCGACACGAATATACGAGCGAGAAACATAGATTTTTTTTTGTATAGCGACGAGAGCGTCCGTGGGAGGTTCCAAAGTGTGCAGCAGCGATACACGTTTCTTTCGCCAGGATTACCGATCGCATGGACACATGTACGGACTTTGTAGACGGGCGTGTTTCGTCGGAGCTCCTCGTCGGCCCGGGCGAACCGATTGGACGGACACGTTTCAGTCGCAGGGGGCTCCGCGTCCTCTGTCTCTATTCATTTTTTATTTTCCCCTGCCCCTCTCCGATTCTCCTTTCCCTGTGTATCACACATGCTGCATCTTGGTCGTCTGGAACATCGGAGGGAGCGAGGATAATGATCGAATACCTGTCCGCGTTGGCTTCTATCGTTTGTGCTTCTCTCTCGTTTCTCCCTCTTCGCGCGTCTCATCTGCGTGCCGAGAAACGAAACCGTCGTTGCTTGACCACGGTCAAACTCTGTAAGCGTCGTAATGCTTCGTTCCATCGAGCGTGATTCAACGCATTCCCCGAATCCTCACGAATAATTGATCCAATTTTTTCATGCGGGGTTTGAGGATTTTTTCTGTAAAATACAAAACGAGGAAGGAAATCATTGGTTTCGACTTCGAAAATGAGCGCAGCCGCGTCGATTGTTTTTTTGCAAAACGCGAGTAATTATTCACGCGAGGGATAATGATATTCAATGGAGAAAAAAAAAAAAAACAATAATTTTGTGAATAAATAATTAAAGACGTTTCTCTTGGTTGAGGAAAGAGGAATTTTCAGAAGTTACATATGTACGTGCGCGAGTGCGAGCAGGCGTTGTGCTTTCCGGTGCAGTTTCCATAATGCACGCGAGAGTTCCCTCCAGAGCTTCGCGAGAGCGCCGA
This sequence comes from Venturia canescens, assembly GCF_019457755.1. Lineage (NCBI taxonomy): Eukaryota > Metazoa > Arthropoda > Insecta > Hymenoptera > Ichneumonidae > Venturia > Venturia canescens. Next base: position 9,501,253 of record NC_057424.1, on the reverse strand, counting down.
AAAGGCTAAGCTCGCGTAGTCATTAGCGTTCGCGGAGGATCCGGTGATTACGACTCTCGTGACTCTGGCGCGTCCCCCCTCTCGACTTTTTTCCCCGCTTTTTTTCACTCTCTTTCTCCTTCCAGTCCTTTTTTCGTTTCCTCCTTTTCTCTCTCTGTCTCTGCGGCTCGTTTTTTTCTCTTTCCACCCCCTCCTGCTCCTCGGCCGCCACTTTTTTCGACTCTTTTTCGCCCACTCTCTTCTAGAGCCAGGCAAAATGATCTGGGGCGTTGAAACACGGACTTGTACGTGTCGTGCTGCGAGCGGGTTGCTATGGACTTTTCCACCATGCAGAAAGTGAGCGAGGGAGAGCAGAGAGCGGGAGCTTAAAACTCGACGGGAATAACGCAATCGTTGGCAATTGAAGAAAACTGTGAAGCACAGTCATTGGCAGACGCTCGAGTCGCTTTCTCCCCTTGCGCGAATTATTACCGCGGGCTCTGCCGGTGATTAAAGCGTGGCCAACTATTGGATCGACTTGTACATTAACTCTTTTGGTAGTCGTTGCGATGCATTTGTTCGTATTACAGCCTCACACCGTCTACACTCAAGATGACTGATGGGGACAGTTGTTGCGTCGTTCACGCTGCCAAGAATATCCTCTTCTCGCCCTCTTCGCTGTTTTCCCATATCGTTTTAGTTATCCGTCCTTTCCACATCCCTTTGCGTCTCTTTTTTCGCCCGCCTCTTGCCTCCTGCCTCTCGGCGGTGTGTCTCTTTTTCTCGGGTTCTTCCTTCCTCCATTTCAGGACGGTGTTCTACCGAGAGCAAAAAAATTTGCCACTATTTCAACGCGAAATACTTGCCGCATTCTCGCGACCAAGTAGCGAGATTAAAACGAACCTCACAATTTCTTATTTTTTTCTCTCCGCTTCGTCAAACGTCATTCAATTATTATTTTTCCTAATTATCCTCGATCCATCAACTCCTCCCGACTCATTCCAATCACGAGTGATTTATTAGCGTTCTTTCGACCTCGCGATGTTTACGAAACGACTTGAAGTCGTTCGGCCGTTCGATAAAGTACGGTGCAGATCCTTTTTTTGAGGTAAATTATAGTTTAAGCTCCCCTGACAATGATCAGCACAGTTCCGGGGATTTTCAATTATTTCATCTACAATTTGGAGTTTTTAACACGATACCTCATGGGAGAACTCACAATAATATTAATTTTGAAAAAATTGTTCGGTGTTCGCGAGCTTCGGAAAAGTTTATATCGTCAAGAAAATTCATGACAGATCCCGTTCCTCAAAAAAACCATTACCTTGCGGGGACATGAAAAAACTTTAGTTTTTGACTTGTCGAAGGCGGATGTCAGTCATTACGTTGAACTGCTGCTGGTAACGGCTGATTGGACTTCGGACAAATTCTGGAATCGCAGGAATTTCATCAAAAATTTATTTTTCAGACTGACTCACGTGCTTTCATTCGTCTTTTTTTTTACAAATTGACGATTTCTTTTTCTCGGTGACACTAAACCGATACAAACTTTCTTTCGCCCAATAAAAATGTTGCCTAGGTTGTGTGTATTTCAAGCGTCATCGGTACCGACTCGATCATCAACTCGTCAAGTTGAAGTATAAATTTGATCTTTTATGATATTTTTCAAGCATTTTATTACATTTTTATGATAAAAATACTCTCAATATAAGTGCAAACTTGACTAGTAATCGAACGACAGGAATAAGCAGGAAAATGAATGATATTTTCGCTTCGTACTAGCGAGGTCAAAAATACTGATAAATTCAATCTCTTTTTCGACCATCTCATGAAGGCGTCGATGAGAGAATGTTTTCAAACATCCCCGTACTAGCGCAGTCTCGATTCATCTGCGTAGGGCCTGCTTTTCCTCGAGTTTCTTCTCTCTTCGACTGCACGTTTTTCTTCCCGATGCGCGCCCCACCTTATTTCTCTTTTACCTGTTCCATGTACCAGTATAATTCCGACGATCTTCCGAGAGCATCCTATTCCTTTTGCAGCGAGGGATATGTACGCGCCCAGAGTCTATATATTTGCGAGTATATGCTCCCATTTGTGCGTATAGTTAAGCTTTTTTGCATGGTAGTTGGGAGAGCAGAACCGAGCAGAGGAATAAGGTGGCGTGCAGCAGGAGTGAGAAAGAGAGCGCGTCTCGGTGAGGTGTAAGGAAAGCTTACAGCACATTTCTTGTATGCACTCCCCTGTATAATACAACTCTCGAGAGCATTTGCTCTCTCGTAGAGTTCGTTAGAACGTAATTATGCATCGATGCTAGTTCTGGCTTTTCTCTCGTTCGCTGGCTCGAGCAATACACGTATATGTGATATTATATGGTCCGCCTATCTAGTAATGGGTCGGTACATGGACGTTGGGCACGCAGGTGCGTGCGGTTCGACCCTGGAGGCGCCTTGACTCCGGCTCAATGCATCTTCGTTCTCGAGGCTCTTGCTTCTTCTTTTCTTCTCTCTCTCTCTCCACCTCTTATAAACTGTTATTATTATTTTTCATCTTGTTTCAAGTTTATATCCGTAGATCTCGTGTTCTCTGGGCAATGGATGAAAATATATCGGCGCGTGTTCGCGTGCTCCGATATCCAGGGTGCTTTAAAGTTTCGAGAGAAAGAATGTTGCCGCATTTTCACTCGACTTTCAACAGTTTTCTCTGATTGCACTCTCCTTCGCGAGCGGGACGGAAAAAGGGGCCGAATTCGTGTCAGCAGCTCGGGATAAAACGCGAAAGATTTTTAATGGTTCAGCCCTCGAAACTTTATTCGTTAATGTGTCTCGCAACGAATCTTCAGATGCGTCGTTTTGCGAAGGGGTCGCGAACCAACGCGACGACGAAAAAACGGGTCCGAGGCGCTTCGCCTGTATCGGATGCGACCTCGCACATTCCATTTTCCGGTAACGATCGCAACTGCGAGCTAAACCGCTCGTTGCGGATGTGGGTCCACAGAAAACGCCCATAAATCTGTAATCATTCAAACGTGTATCTTTCCGTATTCGTGGAGATTGCGATTGACTCGGACTTCTCGTCCGGGTGTGTAACAACCAGTTTTTAACTTTTATATCTTTCCTTAGCGTGTGTGCTTCAGCTTTCTCGCTCGCCTGCTTTCCTATTAAAATCTATCGCGCTGCTCGAACGTTCGATCTGTTTCTCATTATAATTATCGCCATCGTCATTACCCTCGAATGAGTCGTGCATTGATCCGAAATGAGCCATCGAGTCATTTTCTCTCCAGAGTCCTGCGGGATGGAAAAAGCGTTGCGATGTTCCGAGCCTGTCGCAAGCTTTCATTCGAGAATTTCGACTCGTAAGAGCCCAACGAAGCTTCGCGGTCGGCTCTTCTTTCGCGACTGACTTTGCCCCGAGGAGAGCGACGATTGCGTCAACAATCGAGGCACCACGGAATTCCAAAATGTAAAATTCGCGTAAAAACAGTTGGAGGCGAGGCACCGCAACTTCTCGGAGCCATCGAGTTCCTCTAATCAATTATGGCAAATAAAAATACCGAGAGTTGGTGCGTGAAAAAAGTGAGTCGACCTTGGAGAGCCCGAGGGGTACATTAACCTGGAAAAAGCGTGATTGGCGTCGCTCGACGGCTCCATCGGAGCGGGGCAGCTTCCACGAGGCGTATTTATCCCTGAACCTGAAAGATCCGAAGCCATTTGAGCCGCTGAAATCTGCGGGCCACCCGGTACATCGGAATAATGGGCAGGCGCGGTTATACCTTACTTCCTTCCCGTGCCGATTAAAATCATGTTATTCGATAGGTTAATTATAGTTCGAAGAAGGCAAGAACTCGATGGATGTTTGTGGCTCGAGAGAGATAAAGGAGCCGTGAGCGTGTGGCAGACGCAGAGGTTCGATTGATCGAGGCTCTCGTTGCCTCTGCGCCTTCTCCGCGGCTCTATTCAATTGGCATTGCCACTGAAGCGAGCAACTCGAAGTTCAGCCTCTGAATAAGTATCCGAAGGAAAACTAGACTGCCTGCGTCTTTCTCCTTTCATTTGACTCCCATTCCCCGAGGTGTTCCGAGCCGGAGTGTATCCGCGTGGATGCTCGTGGCTTCGTATCTCGCATCGCAAAAGCGTTGGCTGCTCCGTCGTCGTTTCGTTCGAAACTAGCGCAGCACCGTGACCACCGCGAATGAATTTCCTCGAGGAGAGTCGTATCTGTGGCGTCTCATTTGGAACGGGGATGCCGCCATTTTGAGGCCTAATCATCGACGTCGTTATTCCGTATGTATACATGGAATATGCAACGCGAGGAGGAGTTTAACGGCTTCCTTCTTTTTGTTGGATTTTATCCGGAGATCCGCAGCAACCGCAGAGTTCAGTAGCAGCAGCTACGGGGGCCTACCACACCCGCGGATGAGTCTTGTGCTTTTCTCTTCAATCTTCCCCCCCGCCACTCGCTCCCTCCCGCCGACTCCTCTATCTCCCTTTCTCGCCACTACGAGGGCAAAAAATGCGAAAACGAGAATCCGCGTGCGGCTGTGCGTTGCGGCTTCCGTTACACTCTCGGCTGTACCAAACCCAAACGACTATAACCCATGACGGGGCAAGAGCATCACGAAGAAACGACCGAGAAGAGCTTAGGAACGGCGAGCGGCGAGGGAGCGCGAACGAAACCGCGCGCGCGACTGCATCTCGTCTATGCTGCCCCCCGCCGCCTCTCTCGCTCGCTCTCCTTCACTCTCCTCTTTTTTCTTATTCTTTGTCTCTTTTCTTGAACGATGAGTGTTGTACCGCATGAACCGGTTTATACGATCCAGAGTCCGTGCAGCAGCTCCGACGCCGCACACCAGCACTCACTCGTCCTCCCTTCACTTGCTCGAGCTCCCTCGCCGCTGTGGAAAAATATGACTGATGGATATTCTCCTTTTTTTCCGCCCTCTTGTTCCTTCTTTTTGACTTTTTTCTTCACTGATTCAACGCGAGAGTGCGAGAGTATACACGCCTGAAGTCTCTGGAGACTTCGAGTCTATCAGGTATTTAAAAAGCAGATTTTAGTCGCGAGCCTTTCCCGCGCATGCACTCCTCCGTCGCTCTTCGCGTCGTTTTCATTGATTGATTACTGATTCCTCAATGAGGCTGAAGCTTGCAACGTTGGAGTGCAACCAAGTGATGAAAAAAGGCTCGAACTATTCTGGTATTAATTCTTCGATTTCGTTTCCTGGCGAATTTTCAATTCGCGGTTTTTTAAGCCGCATCGCAGCTAATCGAAATGAAAAATTGGTGAATTACAAATGTTTTTTTTCGTTGGTTTCGTTGGACTCGAATGTTGCGCAAGGGTCGTGATAACCTCGGTGAGCATCCTTCGAGTGTTGCATTCGGCACAGCTCGAGCGGACACTTTTGGAACATCGTTGGAGTGTAAAAAATTTCGCGTCTTTTTTTCTCAACAGCTCTTTGAAGATCGTACGAAAAAGATGTCAAAAAATGGCGATGAGAAAAGTGGTCGAAATGAAAGTTTTCGAAATGCTTTGAAACGCGGACGAGTCGGCCTCGTAATTTTGTATTTTCATCTCCACGCACCCACGAGACTCAATTAGAAGGGTGTCTATTTGACGAGGATCGAAATGAACAATCGCCCAGAGATCGAAGATTCGAACGCGAGCCTCGACAAGTGTTAAACCAGTTTGACAAAAAATCACTCGCGTCCTGCTAAAGCTGCTCCCGCATGCTTGCCCATAGTCATTCGAACGTGGAGAGATAAAAAAGGATAAAATGGCGAAAAAGGGAAAAATAAAGTGGGAAAAAGCGTGTACGCGAACACGAGAAGAAGGCGTTCTTCTCTCGTCCTCGCTGTACTCTCTGTACGTAATTACGTGCATCGATTTCCGTTCTCGCCCGAGGAGCACGGCCAAAGAAAAATTGCTTGCGGTGTGTTGAATCCAGCGAGGCCCTTGTACCAAGCTTTCCCGGTTATATAGTCGAGAGATCACTGATACGCATCACATTTAGAGGCGTCACGAGAGAAGATATGCGCCCAGCAGCTTTTCTGATACTCGCGCTGCATTCCTCGATTCACGTTCGTTCCCCGAATCTCAATGAAATTCTATAACTCGGCAGAAATTCTTTTACATTTAAAACCCCGATTTGAGCACCGATCTATTGGATTTCGGGTCGAGCAAACTCGAGTTGAACTGTAAAAGGTAAAACTTCATAAATTTACAGCAAAAAGTAAAATATTTCAAATTTCATGAATTCAAATTGTGAATCAGTTTCACGATGCGACAATTTCTTTTTGTACGACTACAATCAACGTGAGTTCCGCCCTGTCAAAGTCCCCAAAATGGGTCTCCGTTTTCTGTTTATTCTTCTTCTAATTTTTTCGTCCGGAGGAGCTTCGGATGTCACAATGAAAATTAGCGTCCGGAAGTCCGAAACGAGGAAAAAAGGCTGGACCGTGATGGACCTGAGGAAAGAAAAAAACGAGTTCCACAAGCCACAGGACACAAGGATTCCGCGATGAAAGCGTGGAAATAAGAGGGAAAAAGGGTGCGGCGAGGGGAGAAGAAAGATGAGGAGATAGAGAGAATGTTATTGCATGCACATGCGTAAATGTATAAGGATAGAGAAAAGTTCTCTATGGTTGGCAAGGACGAAGCGAGCAAGTTCGCAACCTTGCGTGGAATTCCCCACTTTACTCTCGGCATGCTTTTCTTGTGAAGAAGAAGAGGCGGAGGAGGAGGAAGGGAAAGGGGTGAAAAAAGAGTTATAAAAAGGCACGTCGAACGAGTAGGATGCGCAGAGGCACAGAAAGAACTCGAGGGAAAATAAAAACTTGATGAAATTGCAGTACTTCGGAGGCTCATCGAAAATCAACGTGAAAACGACACCGGCTTGAATTTTAAACAAAAAAACGCGCGTATTTCGTCGTCCCAAATATGAAGTAGCTCCCATAAAAATCTCAAACAAATAAAAATTCATTAAAAAATAACGAAAGAAAGTAAATTAATCAACTCCCACTCCAACAGATATTCAAACTCAGTGAATTGTGAAAACGATCAATTTTTTGTGCAACCGCATCATTTCCGGCAAGACACACCCACTTTTTAGCTCCATTTCTCTCCTCATCCCTCTCTATCATTGGCAATAACTGTAGCCAGTTAATTTTCCACAACTGTACTTTCAGTCATTAAGGTATAAAAAGTTCTGGAGCACATTCGCCTCAGCATAAATCCATCATCGGAAGATGGATACTGCAGGAGAACGAACGGCTAAAGTGGTTTGTTGCATCCTGTATTGCATAGCACCAGATCAAGCACTCAAGACGTTGCTACATAAACACGAGTGAATCCAATACAGAAATGCTCGCCTATCTCGCACTCCGTGTGATATATACGCTCATTTCTACGTTCAGCATGTAAAATTCATTTTTTTGTATACACACATCGATGCGCAACGCGCAGGGAGTACATAATGTGCGGCACACGAGGTGCAGTTACCGGTTAAGGATGAGCGAGCAGCGGCATTGGCTGAGCTACCGCGTTTCAAGGTAGTGGCAATTCGATCGGATCTTCATTTCGAGTTATCACTCATTTTTAACCTGAAGAAATTTTCCATTTCAACATTTTATCTGGAAAATACTTTTCTCGTTGGCCAATGGAAGTGCGCTGCCTCGCCCGAGTCCGAAGGACCCTCGTTCACGGGCACCGGGAAGCGACGGACTCGGAGAATCGTCGAGAAAATAGAACCACCTCAGCTACGGTGGGAAATCTCTATCGAACGATTAAAAAACTTTTCACGCGTGTCCGACGGAGATTCTCAAAGTTCCAGTGCCCTCGGCCACCGCCGATCGAGCCTTCGACCCAAATCCGACGAGCCTCGTTGCGGATAAGGATCATTCAAAGAGCATCAAAGTATCCCCTCAACTCGTGTGAATTTTCCCCATTCATCGACGTTTCACTTTTCAATTGGTGGCCCAAACTTTAAGGCCGCGAAAAGGCAGAATAAATGCTTCCACAATATTTGAAAACATTGCCAAATGCATCTTTTATATTCCTCCTCGAATTGCCCGTGTAATGTGCAAGCATTTGTGTTAGAATATCTACACATTTGTGAGCACTGGATCAACACCACCGAAGGCACTCCTCGAGCCGCGTGCTGGCCGCCGCCTCTCTCGCCACTTCGCCTCTATACCTACTCATAGATAATGTGTGCTGTGGGGGTAATGATGCTCCGGTCTACCCTCGCCTGGCCTTTCCTCGCCCCGCTCGCGCTCCCCTCCCCGTCTTCCCTTCATCTCTTCATCTCGTCTCCTCCTTATTCTCACCCTCTCGGCATTAGTGAGCATCTTGTGGCTCGTTCTCTGCATACACACGCAGCATTTGCCTACGAAACAGGCTGCGCGCACCTCTCCCAAGACGGGGAACGAGTACCTGCCGACGATATATGTTTTAATAGCTGCATCGTGTACGATGTAAAGCGATGCGAGAAAGAGGCAGACAAAAGGCAGCGGCGCGCTTTTATTCATTTTGTTTTCAAGTTTTTCTTCGCTTTACAATGTTTTTGACGTTTTTCTCTCAGTTCTGTTGATTCTACCATTTATTTTTGTGACTTTTCGATCGAGTTTACTGTGTCGCTTCGAGAGTTTAACGTCGCGTTTGAGTCGCTCATCGAGCTCCTGCTTGCTGACGGCGATTTAATCGGAAATTTTTGTTGTTTTTTTTCTCGAATTTGTTGAGGCTTCGATCGTTTTTGACTATTTCGTTTTCTGCTACTGCGGTTCATTGTTTTGTCTTTTCGAATCGATTAAAAAATACGAATTGACGCGAACGCGACTCCATTTTGTTTATCCAATTGATTATTTCCAGTTTGTTTAGCTCAAGTGACTCGTAAATAAAATTACGGCGGCTGTGATTCGCCGCCCTATTTCCTGCGGGTTTCCGCTCTTTTATTCATTTTCATACTTCCCCTCGGACGAATCGAGCCGAGTGAAACGCGCACCCCGTTGCTTCATCGTTTTCGCATCTGCGACATCGCGGTCTTGATGATAATTAACTCCCCGGCGATTCCTCCTCGAAACCTGCTCCTCGCCCCAGCGATAGGGACTCGACTCTTGTTTCAAAAACCGATCTGCACTTTATCGCTTAGCGGTTTCAGCTGATCCTGAATTCCTGGAGATTCGGGGTGTTGTTCCGCGCGTCAAAATCCCAGCAGGAAAAACAAATTCGTATTTGCGTCCACTCGAGTATCGAAGTTTCTTCGTGAAACAACGCGATTAATCGGTCAAAATGTTGGACGATATTTTTCTAAATATATTTCCTCCGGTCGAGCCACTATTTTTTTAAATGCACACACAAAAATGCGCATCATCGCATCGACTCCATTTTTATTTTTACGCTCGCGGACACGGACGCATGTCGCCAGGAGAATCCGATAGCACAAAACGGGTGGAGCTGTGTTCTTGTAATGCGCTGCGGCGAGCTGGTAGACGAGATCGTTCCGTGAGTTTGCAATTTCTCTCGCATTTATAACGGAGATCGTCCACGTTGCATCAAAATCTTTTGGTTATTTTGTGGGGGTTAACCATCATTTATTACCTGGGCAAAAGAGCAGCGGGCGTTTCCTCCGATTGGCAGGTTAAAAAGCAACTTTTTTCAACGAATCGTCCAAAATCGTCGCTCGCTCCCCGAACCCTACGTTCGTCCAAACTGAACGACTTTGCCTACAGTTTTTTAGTGTTGTCGACGTTGAAAACGGGAGAATCACTCCGACGAGTGACGTCACAGGAATATAAGAAACATCTCGCGGATGCCACTCGTCACGCAATCCCGCTGGAACGAACCGTTAGAACTCGATAAATTAAAGATTTAGATAAACCGAGCGTCGAAACACAATGGAGAAGCTTTTATCGAGACAAAGTGTTGCTCGATAGAGGCGTATGTGCATCTCTCGGAGCACAATGCTCTTCGGCGTGCATTTCACGACCGTATAAGCCGAGTATTTCTTTCGTATCACCACGATGCGATCCGCCAGATTATTTCCGATGAATCTACTTGATAAAATAGAACCTCGTGAAAGCCTCGACCCGAAGCATCGCACTGACGAGAGTTGGAACTCTTCCAGCATGGAGAAAGAATACTCGCGGACTTTGGGCATTCTGTTCGTGATCATATGGGCAAACGTACGTTTGTAGTGGCGCATAAGAAGACGCACGTCGATTCCCACCACTTCCCTGCAACTGTTGACATCAAATTTCGAGTTTTAGGCTGTTTTTCATGGATAGAAAGACAATAAAGCTCAAGTTTGCAACGTTGGAGTCTTTCGATTGTAAAACATCGTGGCTGGACAATCGAAAAATTTTTCCATCAGTTTGCAACGATGCTGAATAATTTGTTTGCGTACAACAGCGAATCACGTTCTCCATCAGTAACTTCCCTCGTCAAAAGCGTGCTCCGCAATAAAAAAGTAATACGACCACGAGGTATAAACGTTTTATCAATTATCCTGATAATAATAATTAATAGGAGATACGACGAAGAATTTCTACCGTGATCTCGGATCATCGCACAGCAGGATGTGGAGCTCGTTGACCATCTATTTATTAATGACATAACTGCTGCCGGTACATCGATGCACGATAATTATTCGCCAAGAAACTTGACTTATGATTAAGATCTGGTAGACATTCGAGAACATCCTTCGTACCTTTGACGTTGATCAATTCTCATACGCCTTGTAACTTCTAAGGTAGTTCAGGCACGAAACAATTTTCTTATAAGAAAATCTTGAAATTTACACAGTTTCAATGGCTAACGGGTGGTTCAGATATGAAGACAAATACACAGGTTTACAGGGACTTATATGCGTAAAAACAACGAATGAACGCTTCTTACGAAGTTTATGAAAAACGTACACAATAACAATTAAGCATGTAACGAAGGTCTGGGAAAAAATTCGAGGCGATTGTCTTGCCAGTACTAAAAATATATTACCTTAAAGATCGAACGAAATTGGTACCGAGCACTCGTTTCATTTGCATATTTCGGCATTTCGATTCTTCTTGGCTTCGCCCATTCCTGTCGCAGTTTTCTGTCTTTTTATTAAAACTTTTTTCTCGATCCATTTCCCGTTGTGTTTACCCTTCGCTCTCTCATGCGATTTTTCACACAACAAAACTACAGTATTTTGGGCAGGGACGAGTGAAATTTGGGGTTCGGTCAGTGATGGATCCCCGATTAATGAATAGCTTGTCATTTTATTCGCCAAAAGATAAGTTGAAAAAATGTATTTACAATTCCGAATTAATAATTCTGACACTAATTTAAAGTGATTATATTTTTAACTAGAAAGTAAAAATCGCTCCAATTTAGACACCCATGAAATACGATCTCTCGGGCATGAGCTACCTTAACCTCCTTCGTATTACTTTGAAACAGATAATAAAACGACAACACACAAGTGTATCAGCGATTTGAGTTTTTCCGACGGACGCACTCTTCGATTTTCGAAAATTTCTCTTTACCACCTTCAAAGGAAGCTTGGTCACCTCAATATTATCGTTTCCAACTAATCATCGTATTTTTCAAGGAATAAACATGAGAAGAAAGCACAGTTTGAGCGAAAAAATAACTCTGAAATCCAGCAATCAATTTTTTGTTTCGTATTATTTTCTATTTCAACAATTCACATACATAAAAAATGTTATAGAATCGTTGCAGAATAAAATTTTTCGTTGAACTCGGAAGCCAGAATACGAGCAAGTCGAAGAGAGCGGGTGAGGGAGAGCGTGACTCGTACATTGAGAGAAACAAAAAAATCTATTTCTTCATAGGTGCGCGCCTATGAAATCCGGCGGGCCAACAGAGATTCAGTTTTTTCATAATACGCTTCCGTCTTGTTTCGCCCTTCCCTCCCAATTTATCTTTTTTTATTCCTCCGATATTTTTGTTTCTGTCTGCTCTCAACGCGAGCAGACAGAAGGGTGAACGGCGCGTTTCCCCATATCATCGCGAAGCGTCCCGGTTCATGGGGATTCAGAAAATTTCGGTTGTTGAGCGCGCGGTGCGGGCTGTGCCCCTTCGATAGTCTCCCGCGCCCCGTTTTATCTTTATGTCTGTCGAACAAGAATTCATATTTCGTCGATGGATGGTGGGGATTCGAGGCCCGAGCCGCGCCGGAGTCAAACTTCCAGCCGCCCGTGTAAAATGAATCCTGCGAAACGAAATCCGCGCACAACTCGAGAGCTCCGACGCTCTCGAGCAATCCTTTTCCATTGAATTTCAAGGGAAATTCGATCCGAAAGAATTCTCCTCGCACGCTCAATTCTTCAAAGCAAAGAATCGTGAAATTATAACCCACCGGAGGATCCGAATCCGTCAATCTTCCTGATCACCTCAGGCTGCGATTTTACCTACGAAAAATTGCAACAAATTGGAAACTCCTGGCTGAAAATTTCCGAGCTCAAAACACCCTCCTCTTTCGTTATTTGCATTAGAGATGCCTCCACGAATAATGTAAATACGGAGGGTTCGGAAGTTTCGGCTACGCATACGTCGTGCCAATCCATCCGTTCACTCGAGTCCGTCTCTATCGATGTGTCTCCTCTCCCCCGGATCTGTACACGTACATAACGCGTATACAGAGATCCTCGAGTGCGTGTATAGATATTCAGGGGCATGTACAAATATAATAGGTAGTCGAGTTAGGGAGAGAGTGCTGCGGACGCTTCCGGACGTATGACTCTTCGATCTCCCTCTCTTCGCCCCTCTCCCTCGCTGCTCCCGTTCCTCATCTTTTTTTCGTGCTCGGAGTTTCTGGAAAAAAACGGTCCGAACAAAAAAGAACGTGGCCATTACGAATTTTGATTGGAAACGAGAGAACATATCGGTTGGCGGGTTGAACGAGAAAACACAGGAGGAACGAAAGTTTATACCGCAGATTGACTGTAGCTCGGAACGATGACTCGAGCAGTAGGAGCAGCAGTCGCGGAGCTCACACGCGCGCGCGCGCGCGCGCCCTCACTCTTTTAAATTTGATTTTTTCGTCCTTTTTCGTCGCGTTCGGAGCGGCGAAGCTGGGTTTCGTGTCGGCGCAGCATTGCGTGAAAGCGGCGTAGCGCACTCGTCCTCCACTTCAAATTCGTTTTGCGTATGAACCCGGTAGCCATATACGACTCCCGAACTCGGCGTGTGTGGGAGGCTGAACGAGCGATGGAAAAAAAACAAGCCGCGAGATCGGGCAAAACATTCTCGTACTTGCGCGCCGCTTGATTTTTTCGTCCTCGGTGACCGCGCCGAGGACGAGTTAACTCGAGCGAATCTCGAGAGGGCTGTGCGTGTGCACAGACTCCCAAAAGGACCAAACGGACGGGGAACAAAGAGGGCGGGAGGGGGCGGACTCGAACGGAAAGAGACTCGAGTTCGGAAAAAACACGGGCTTCGGATACGCGCTACCGGATTTAGGATACGATCGAACGGGGGGGGGGACGGAAAACCCACAGAAGCGGAGGGAAAAAGACGAGAATTATCGAGACCGAGAATCATTGAGGGTTCGCGCGGATGAACGAGGGAAAATGAGCTGGAGGCGAAAGAGTGCGCGGAGAGAAAGAAGGAAAATGGAAGGAAAGAGAGCAATAAAAGCGGCAAAATGAGCGATGACGAAAACAGTGCTCGTACGCCCGAGCACGTTGAACCCCGCGCTCTCGTACGCTCTGAACCTCGAACACCCCAGACGCCGGAGCGAAAGAGCGCACGACGACACTCGACGACCGAACTCTGTTACGCGGAGCGAGTCGAGTTGCTCGCCATCTTTTTAGTCCCCGGAACTGAGGAGCGCTGCTTTCATTTTTCGAGTATTTTCACTTCTTTGCCATCGGTTCGCGTGTTTTCTCTTAAATTCTCCATATTTTTATCATTTTGTCGAATAATTCACGTCCCAAAAAGTAAAAAAATAAAAAAAAAACCATTATGAACGATCGCGAAACTCGCTTAAAATTTACCCGAAAAAGTTCGACTTGCCGATGAAAAATTGAGCATGAAAACTGCACGAGTTGCGATGAGAGCAAAACGAAAAAACTTAGCTAAATAATAAATTTCGTTAATAATGATTTTCTCATTGTTCTCGTCTCATTTCAGAGGATCCCAATCGTGATAGGAATAATGGCAACAGCTGGCGGACTTTATTCACGAGAAGATAAATCGGTGAGTAAATTATCTTGGATTCGTTCCGGGAACGAATTCGTCTCGATATCAATAAAAGAGTATACATTTTTAAAAAATGCCCCGACATCGTCGAAAGTATCGAGCAGCGTATGAATACCGCACGACTCGATAACCCGAGATTGAAATTTCTTTCGAAACGATCATTGTAAAATTTTTATTTCCTGAGGCCCGGATCAGGTCCAAAGAAAAATTCATGCTCGCGCTAAACGAGCTCGAGTTTTTGGTGAAATTGAAAAATCTTTTTTTCCATGGGAATAGCAAGCTCGAGAGTAAAAATAATGAAAAAACGGAAATAAAAGGTAACTGTGATCGGTACGAAAGTGAAAAAAAAAACAATGTGGAAAAACAAAAGAGACGAGGTAGACAGAAATGGGGTTCGCGAATGTTACAATTCTAAATCCAAACAGAGAGTACGCCCCGCGAAAGCCTCCTCGTTTCTCTCTCTTCCTTTCTCCCAGTCCATCGGTCTCTAGCGCCCTCCTTTTCTCCCGCGCTTCGAAGAGAACTCTTGTTTTTTCTACCCCTCTTTGCCCTGCCGCGAGGCTCGCGGTACCGGGGCGCTGTCGTCCCTTATTTCTTGCCACTCTTCTCTTTCACCCGTTTCGTCCTCCCTTCGTTCAACCTCCCCATAGTTTCTCCTCCTCTTTTCCTCCCTCCCGCCCACTCTCCCTCGCAGCGCCGTTTCATTTCTTTTTTATCGGGGTAGAGAGAAGTTTGTTGACCTTGCATCGCGCCGCCTCGAAACTCCAAGAATATATAGACACAGAGAGGAGGACGGAGGTGTAGCGAAAGAGCGAGGCCCCGTTGCTCCAAGTCTCGTATATAGGACATGTTGCGTGCGTATAGACGACTTGGTCGTCGGGACGACGACCGAATATGCGGGGGCGACGTTGCTGGCTTGACTCGCACAGAGATTGGCAGCTCTCGCATTAATTGGCACTCCTCTTCCAGTGACCTTGGGCCCAAACAATATTTTATTCAAGGCGCAGCGTATCATTACGATTACGAAACTTGCTCGGAACCATTCCCCTCAAAATCCCAGCACATTTTGCTGCTTCGTTGCCGAATTTGGGCTCTCGTTGGCGAAATCGAGTCGAGCGCGTGTCCCAAGTCCTGCGAGTGATTTCCGTAATGGGCGATCGGGGAAAGAAACTTTACCGAAATCGTTTTCGGACTGGAAGTAGGCGAAAATTTTCAAATTTCACCGGCTCTCGTTCCGGGAGATCGGACCAATTCGATGGAATTTTATTGAGCATTAAACGCACGACTCGCACTATTTGTTGCTCCGAACGAAACTCCCGATGCGGTAGTTACGGAGCGTTTGTTTCACAGTGTCCCGTCAGAAGGGTAGTAAAAATGAATTAATTTTTGAGGAGATTGGCCTCAATGAAAGAAAGCGCACGCGGCAACGCGTGGGATTCTCATTCTCTTCGTTGCCAGTCACTGTAGCTTCGCATTTTTTTCCTCGGACTCAATCTCTCTCGCACGCACACGCACACGCGTACGGGCCGGGAATCGTGTCGAGACTTATATACGAATAGCTTCCAAAGGAAAAAAGCAAGAGACCAAGAGCGATGGAGCATCTCGTGCGGCCAAGAGGGCCGCACGAGCGCGTCAAGGGAAGGGATATGAATCGTGTGCTCTCTCTATTTTCTCTATACACTCTCGGCGGGGCGACGAACTTGAAGCCCGCCGGAGAATCGCACATCGACCGAATTACCGAGGACTTTGGTGCTATCCGGTGTCGCTCCTTTTCGTATTTTTCCTCCCCCCACCGTTTTTTTTCTTCCCGCTGTTCTTTCGCATTTTCTTTCCGACTCCTGCGCCTCACTTTTTTCCTCCCTCAGCTCCGCAGCTCGCTTGTTTTTTCCGCAACTTCCGACTTCGTTACGAGCTTGCTCTCTCAAAAATAACAACGACTATTTTCCCAAGAGTCCCCGGCACAGTTCCCTCCCGAGAGTCCCAGTTTCGCTCGCACTTTCGCTCGGGCTCCGATTGCCCGAATCCGCGATAAAAACCCCCGAACAATTAACACAAAATGAAAATATTCCACTTTCGCTCCAATTTCAAACTGACCCAAAGCTCGAGCGCACTCAAACCATTATTTGTACGTCCCCGTCCACACTGACCGCACGTTTCGGCCCAAAAACCATAATTCCCCGTCCAAAACGCGTGCTCCCCTCTCAAGTGTTACGGCGAACAGAAATATCTGTGGAAATTCGCGAGTATATCGAGTCAATGCGAAAAGTCACTTTTTATGGTTGGCGTTGAAGGGAAGTCAATGGGTCGTTGTAAAAGCTATAAATATTTCGTCAATGCTGTTACAAAGCCGCACGATCGCACACACACGCGCGCACACGCGTGCGAGCGTATATACATGTATCGTGAAGTACCAGACAGTCATCGCGCTTTTTCATTGACTGGTACGTGAGGGGAGCTCGATCCGCTTTAAACCAAGCGCAACAAGTGAAATTTCCTATTGAATCGAGAATACATGTGCTGCCGCATACATGTGTATGTAAATGTATGTACAGAGATGAACAAAGTGAACAATAAGGCCCCCCGAATTTTGCGTTTTCTATAAATATCGATACATGCCGCGGTGCGCTCTGCTTTCTACGAGGCGTTCCGCCCAAAACTACTCGAAATTTCGTCGTTTTCGATTCTCCTCTTCAACTGGAGTGCTCGCGAAAAAACATCGGTTTCATATTTTTTCATATTTCGAGTAGACATTTTTTGACCTGACACGAAATTAGTAGGAAAAAACAGCATTTTTAAACCTACTCGACATGAGTGCAATGTTCGAAAGACAACGAAATCGGAGGCCTCGTTCACGTCCCAGGGAAAAAGGAATAAAAAGTCTCAAAAGTGTGCGCAGAAGCTTTTGAATTTTGCACACTCGTCGATCGTTGGTGTGAATTCACTCACAATCCAGTCGCCATCCATCATTCGGGAACAGCTCGATGGAATCGGGTACGAAAAATGACGAATGTTCGATAAGCTGTGCGATGTGGATGTGTTTGATTGGAAATTACGGATTTTTTAATGACACACCTTGGCTTTGGAAATTCCACTGCAAAGAAGCCCATTTTAAAAATACTTTCCAAGCACCTTCAGCAATCTTTATTACACACAGTGATACTGATAATAAAACTTGAGACGAGCTTGGTGCAAAGTGGGCAACACATTTCGATGAGCCATTCCAAACGAAATGCCTGTTGCACGCGCAGTGCACGAATCAGTAGGTGAAAAAAGTGCGTGTGAATGAAGGGGAGGCTCGGATATTGATGTCGATGCGTTTACGTGCAGACTGTTACGAGAGGGTGGAGAAAACCTCGGTCATGGTCATCATCCATGAGAGTGGAGCACATGAACTCCTCCCCTTTCTCGGGCAACGTTCAACTCGGCTTCATCGGACTTTTGACTCCGTCCTTCTCGATTCTCGTGTCACATAAAACACGATGATAATATTTTTGTTTCGTTTTGAAAATATGATTCTTGTTTTTAGTAATTCGTGCACTACGATTCTACGATTTTTATATTGAGAACACACATTCAGAGTTGCGTGACAAATGTGTGTGCTTCGATTCCAGCAAATCCTTTATCATTCTATCCATATTTCACAGCTCGAATATTTTTTTCCATTGAAATATTATACCTACGAATATTTATGTGATAGTTCAACAATTGTTCATTGTTTTTGGTGCTTTTGTAAAGAATATTTTTGTAGAAATGTTTATCCGTTGAATGATTTGTGAATAAATTAATAAATGTCCGATAGCAAACAATGGTGTTCAGTTTTTGTCGATTTGGAACGTGGCTAAAGTCCAATTTTCAAATTATTATCACAATATACGACGCTGAAGTTTGCAACGTTCGAGTCCAACGAAAAAAAACATTTTTAACTGACCCATTTTTCATTTCACGAATCATTGACGCGTAGACCGAAAAACCACGAATTGCAGATCAAGCTGGTAACAGAATTGGAGAATTACTGGAATCGTTGGAGAGTCTTTTCAGATAATTTCGTTGGACTCGAACGTTGCAAACTTCAGTGTCATCAAAATTGTGTTTCAAACTCGTTTTATCTTTCTCTGTACGACGACACGCACTCGGCTGAATTTAACTGCGAGAATAAATTGAATAATGAATATTGAAAAATTCGATCTTCGAATAAAATGAAATAATACGCATGTTCGTGCTCAATAATGAATGAAATTTTAAAAACTCGAGGGCATCCGACTGGAGACGGGGCCTTAACGAAATGTCAGCGAGTTATCGCGCAACGGTGTTTGCCTCTTGCTCGCGCGTTCTCGGTCGCAGGCACATCTTGTTATGTTTTACACAAGTTTGCGAATCCCGCTGAAGCTCTCTGGAGAATCCGAGAGGAAAGGAGACGGAGCTCGAGTCGAAAGAGCCCGAGAGAGAAAGAAGCCCGGCGAGAAATTGCGCAGGGGATGATGCTGCCGGGTGGAAAGGGTAGCAAGTTACTTCTCTTGGGTGCCTCCGGAGATAACTCGAAATTGGGTCAGAAGCAGCAGTATAAGAGCTTCGAGAGTGTCTTCGTTGATATCCGGAGTTAAGAAGAGATGTGAGAATGAGAGAGAGAGAGAGAGAGAGAGAGAGAAAGGGGAAAACACGTATATATTAAGTAGCAAACTATTTAGTAGCAGTTAGTCTCCCTTCCGCTTGCTCGTACTCTCCCTCGTAGGTATTTAATAAATTCACTTTTATCTGACATTTTATTTTTTCATTACATCGACCTTCGTCGTTGAATCGGCGGGACGGCAGGAGTTTTCTTATGATTTCCTGATTAACAAATTTTGTTGGGTAATTTAAGACTCTCGTAAATGGAATCGTATTTTTTCTCGCTGCGTTAAGACTCGATCGTCACGTTTCTCATGTCTTTTTCGACGTATTTAAACGCGGAAAATACGACGCGTAGACACCTTCATAAAAATTAAAACAACATTTTTTTCTATTTTTTACAGAATCTAACAGTTTTCAAAGTGCCCGGAAAAAAGGAAAAGTAGTGATTAATCATTCTTATCGGAAATACAAAAACGCTCGTTGCTCGTTGTACACTTTCTGTTTGACAATTGTTCTAATTAAACATTTCCTTTCGTATGTTTTTATTTCCAGATTCGATTATTTTCAGATTTTTAAAATAACCTACCGAAAGTGACTTTTTTGAGTGCACGTCCAAACGAACTGGATTCGAAATTTGTCGGAGCACAAGTCAAAATTTTAATTATCGCCATTCGCGTGAGGAAATTTAATCCTTTGCATCAGAAATCACAAAGTTCTTATTTTGTCGTTCCCCCACTTTTTGAAAACCATTGTATTGAAACTTGGTGAAAACTCTCGAAAATCCGCGCATTTTCCGAAAGCCTCATTGATCGCTTTGCCACCGAGTTCGGACCTCTCGCGATCAAGAAGCAAGAACGAATCCGTGCGCATCGGAAACGATGAAGAAATGAGAGCGCGACAATGAAAAACTCAGTATTTCGCGATCGATCGCAACGAGTATATTTTCAAATCCTCGAAAAAAATAACGAACGCGCCCCATAAACCGAGTTATAAATATATCCTTTCATACATATTCGCTTGTATATCGGATCGTGTTCTCCGCGAAATGTTTCTCGTTGATCCACTTTCGGAAACCTGTTAACTGGACCCACGGAGCTGTGGAAGGGGCTGAAGAGAATACGGTTATGAAGTGGTTAGATCTCGTATTCTAGTAAAAGCGATCGCGAATATTTCGCACGATCTGCGTCATCGTTTTTTTTACAGCGAGAGAAATTCGGAGAATATAATGACTGCGATTGATCAGGCTTATTTGAACACGTGTGTAAAGAGGATCCGATGATGAGTTTAAATTTCGAAAAAAAATGTGAAATTTCTGTTTTTTTCTCATCATTGTCAAACAACGTCGATCGTTCTCTTTCTCTCTCCTTCAGCTTTCCTTCGTCCCTCCATAAATATATGATCTACCTCGCGAACGTAAAATTTATACGATTATTCAAAGCGAGCTCTCCAGAAGATAAAAGCTTCGTGGATAATCGGCAGAGCGTCGGAATAAACGTGAATAAACACTTTCCTTTTATTCCTTATGTATGTACGACCGATTAGGAAGCGATTAATGTGACTAGAACGGAGAGGGAGAAACGATCGCGATTCTCACTCGATCACCATCAAATTTCCGGCTTTTTAAGACTTTTGTTCGTCGCGTTTATTCTGAAAAAAAAGTGTTCTCGAAACTTCGTTTCGCGTGCGCGAAACGATTTTCTTTAAAAATTATTGAAATTTAGACGCAGAAAATCGGTTGTCGACTAACACGCATATCAAATTTTGAAGGGTTCGTCTTATCGGTCATTGAGATAAACGTGCTTAAATATGAAGAAAAATACACCGGTTTACAGGGACTATGCGTAAAAAATCGTTTACCTTTCCATACAACGAATGAACGCTTCTTACGAAGTTTATGAAAAACGTACACAATAACAATCAAGCATATAATGAAGATTTGGGAAAAAATTCGAGACGATTGTCTTACCAGTAATAAAGATATAATACCTTAAAGATTGAACGAAATTGGTACTGAGCACTCGTGTAACCTCACACATTTGCTTATTTCGGCATTTCGTTTCTTCTTGGCTTGGCCCATTCCTGTCACAGCCTTCAGTCTTTTAATTAATACTTTTTTCTTGATCCATTTCCCTTTGCGCTCTCTAATGCGATTTTTTACATAAAAAACTACAGTATTTTGGACAGGGACGAGTGAAATTTGGGGTTCGCTCAGTGACGAATCCCCGATGAATTAACGGCTCGTAATTTCATTCGCCAAAAGATAAGTTGAACAAATGTATTTACAATATCGAATTATCAACTCTGACATTAATTCAAAGTGATAATATCTTCAATTAGGAAGTAAAAATCGCTCCAAAATTTAGACACCCATGAAATACGATCCTTCGTCCATGATCTACCTTAAGAGTGTCTTTTCCCGAAGTTCTTCGTTTCGCGATTTTAATCATTCGTGCTTCTCGATCACGCGGTAAATGAAAATTCGAAAAAAACATCTCGATCCATGCTCGGAGGGATTATTTTATCATGAAATCTGTCGATTCTGTTCTCAGGCGGTGAGCATGAAATTTATATCTATCAGGTACACGGCATAGATGATTGCTGATTTATTCGTAAGATCCTGCCCCCCCCGCCGCCGCTCGTCTCTTCCTCTGCCCTCACTCTCTTGCCCCCTTTCCCCGTCCGTGGTACTCGCTCTTTATCGCTGTCAGCAATTCATCGGAGCATGAAGCGAGAAAGATAGGCTTCCGACATCGCGGTGGAGCTTTTCGCGCCAAGAGTTTTGTCCTGAGTATATATAAAACGTATCCTTGGCTGCGCGGGTATAAGAAGAAGCCGCGCGCGGTTTCTAACGGGCCTATCAAGAACACGGTGTGCCGTTCTCTTTTCCTCAATTTCTATACACATATAAACAGTGGAACTTTGATTATTTCGTCCGCGGCAATCCCCAGCCGTTTTCTGTTTTTTTTTTTTCCCCCATTAAACTTGAACTTGTGGAGAAAAGAGAAGAAAAAATGTGCCCGCACGCACATTGAAACTTTGATTGTTCGGCTCGACTACCGTCGACCTTTCGTTGAACTTTCATCGAGAAAAGACGAGAGTCTCGATCCGTCCGTACACAATCACCGGAACTTTTGTTTTATTACAAATTTCAAGCTGTCAAACGGTCTTGGATGATTTGGGGGTATGGTTGAAGCGCGAGCTTCATCGAAACTCAGTTTTTTCTCGCTTTTGACTAAATTTAAAAACCTTTCGATCACGAATCGAATGTATGAGAAAAAAAAAAAAAAAGAAAAACAATGAAAAACTCAACTCGAATTTAATCTCGAACAATTTTTCCATTGGTCACCCCCTCAAATCACTCTTTTTCTTAAAAATTTGAAAAATTGACCAATTTTTATTTCTCCGAAAATGCCAATGAAAATGAGACCTCCAGAAAATTATTTTTCCATTCCCACCCGGAAAATTCAACCAGGAATTTTGCTATTCTTGCGAGCTCCCATCAGCACGCGACACCTTTGAACCGATTCTCCTCCTCGCATCAGCAAGTCCTCCGAGTGCCTCGTTCCAACTCCTCGTTCACTTCCATCTCCAGCATAATCGAGAGACCACTGTATACGAATGTATATCGATATTGCTAGCGATGGAGAGATCGTTGCATTTCTCTCCGACAAACTCGCGAGAGTTAGATATAAATAGTCCCGTGGCGAACGCGACACAGAGGGCAAAGAACCACGCCTTGCAGCACACACACACGCACACACACACACACACTGACACGAATGTACGATCGAGACAAGTCAAAGCCATGATATTTCGCATCCCATGAGCCATTTTTGTCCTCATTATTCTATTTCGTATTTTCGTTTATCGAAAGTTCGATGAAGGTAACTCGATTTTTCTGTATACTAAAATGATTTTTGCTCCTCATCTTATAATAATAAACTATTTTTTCGTTTATCAGAGGTTTTTAATTCAGTGGTTTATTTGTAATAGACTAATAATCTGGTTTATTATAATTTTGAAAATTTTTGGTGCTCGTTTTAGAAGAATGAACTATTTTTTCGTTTATCAAAGGTTTTTAAGGAGGGTGGATCACGAAATTAAAAATACTCAGAATTTGATAAAAACTGGTGATAACATTCTTCAACATCGAGTATACGAATACCATTTTTTTCCAATTTTTTTTCCACATGGTTGTCGAATAATTGAGCGTAATCAAAGTTCTTGTGCACGAGATGTATAACTGTATACATGTAAACTCTGTGCTTATAGACGTGAACTTTAATGTTCAATTATTCGAGAGCTATATGCGGTAGAAAAATCTAAAAAAATTGATACTGTCTTATATATTTTTAAAGAATACATTTACCAAATTTTATTGAATTCTTATAATTTTGAAATTCTTCATATTTTTAACACGGTTTAGCATGGAAACATTGTATCGTCGCGATCCACCCTCCTCAATGCAGTGGTTTATTTGTAACAGATCAATAATTATATTAATTAATTTCGAAAAATGTTGGTAGAAAGAAATATACTTTTGGAGATTTTTCGACCGACAGCTCCTTACGGGTGTAAATTTTTTATTTAATTTGCACCGTTTCATCGACAGTTCGATTACGAGGTCGATCCGAGTATCGGTATTGAAAAGCAGCCGAATTTTCGTGATTAGTTTAACTTTTTTTTCAGTCGACTCCCATTTTTTGGTAGGTTAAGCATTCAGGTGGAAAATAAGAGTAGAATCGTTATACCGAAACAGCGCATTTGAATTTCGATACTTGCGGAAAAAAAGCAGAAGTTTCGTCGCCTCGCAATGATGGTGCAAACTTCGGTATGATAAAACGCAAAAGTGTGAATGAAAATAGTTGTTCTCGCTACGAGTCCGAACGGAACGTCCGTTCAACAATTCGTTTTAATAAAAGTGTTCAATTTTTTCTGCCGAAATTTCAGTCTTCTTTTCCAAATCTCGATCTCGTTCCTCGATGAGCGAGCTCCAGAAAAGATTTTCATTTTTTCAAACCGCAAAAGTTGTTCGAAAAGTCTCCTCAAAACCGATTCGACCTCGTCGGTTCCGGAAACTGGACATTTTGATCTCCCCCCGCGGTTTGAGGTTCGAAAAACTACCGAAATGTGAATAACTGGAGCGCGAAGATGGGGAAAAATGAACTGGCTGCGGGGTCCGAGCCTCAACTGCCAATCGCATTTCAAACTTGGCTAGATCGAGTCGAAAATAATAAGCATAAAGAGGCTGATATCCGCAGCTCGTATTTCCGCCGTTGAATACAATTAATATTAGAGCGATACAAGCCCGCGAAGGATCTCTCTTTCTTTGCGAATTCGAGAGCCGTATCGGTTGGCGTGCCGGACGAGCACGATCCTCTAAAAAAAGGGGGGCAATAACAACAACAACAAAAGTACAACAAAAAGCACCGAAGCGAATAGTGCGCCGGAGAACGGTAGATCTTTCGTTCTCTCGTCGTCTCTCTTTCGTGAGTTAGAGAAAGAGCAGGATTCTACGAGAGAGGAGATTGAAAAACGAGAGAGCCGGACCGGCATCAGCAGAGACAGAGAGGCACAGAGAGAGAGAGAGAGAGAGAGAGGGAAGAAGGGAGAGTACGAAAGATAGTGAGAAAAAGCGAGAAAGTACGATGCTCGAGGGGTGGCGAAGAGGAGGAGGAGGAAGAGGGGGCGGGCGGGTGGCATAGCCAGAGAGCAAAACCGGACGCGAAGCGCGGGAAGTGGCAGGGCAGCGTCGGAGCCGAGCAGACCAGACTCTGCTCTCTTTTTCTCCCCCCGTTCTCTCCTCGGTTCTCGCTCTCTTTCTCCCTTCTCATTTCTCTTTCGCTTGGTTTTTCTCTCCGGGATGCCCGGGCGTGTACCCACCCGGACCACCGGATAACGTGCAGCACCAGCAGGAAGAGCGACGTGCGGAGGATGAGAGGTAGAAAGAAGCGCGCGGCAAGAGAAAAGAGGCGAAGAGGCGGGGGCCGAGAATCGGGTGCTCGGATCCTCTCGAGAGAGGAGGGCCAGTGTGGGAGGACGAGGAGGGAAGGTGGAAAAAGCTCCGATGGCAGAGTAGTAGCCGGCTCGAATAGCGGCGTGGAACGACGAGGGACCAAGCACAAGAGGAGGATGAGGGCAAAAAAAGGGAGGGAGCCACGGCCAGGAGGAGCAGGACGGGCGGGGGGGCGGCGGCGGCTTCGGGGGTGGACTAGCGGAGCCCTGCGGCGTAGAGAGGCAGAAGGGTTTCCAATGAGCGACCATTTATCTCCCGGGGCATCCGCCGACGTTTTTCTTCGCCAGTGTATCGATTTTAGGTTTAGGCCATTACACCCGCCGCTGCCGCGTTACTAGCCGCTATATACGTCTCTCTTTTTCTCTCTGCACGTATACATGTACGCCATGCCCGATGAATATATGTCTATGTGTATATATATATAAATGATCCTGTACATGTCGCTCGTATTTCTTCTTTCTCTCTCGCTTGTTCGTTGGGGGTGCATCAGGTCTAGGTACGAGCACCCTCTATTCCTCACCCTCCGAGTCGGCACGTCAGTCCAACGTCCCCGGTAGAAGGTACATAACGTTCGGGCTCTTGTATCTGTATATATGCTTGTGTGGGGCTGTGGGGGTGTGAATATGTACGTATATATTAATGTATATAGGCATAGTCGAGCGACGGCTGCATCTGCGCTGTGAAAAAAACTCCAAACCTTTTCTCCGCACTCTCAATATACCTGTGTTGATATTCGATGTCGTGTTGGAGTAAAGGTGAGACGGGGAGAGAGAGAGAGGGAGGGAAGGAGCGAGGGCTTTTCATTCCCTCATCACCCATGCTGATATCCGCTGCCCGGGGCGTCAAAGTAATTTTTCCAACCTCCTTCTTGCCCCCCTTTTTCCTATTTTTCCTTTCTAGGAACGCTTTTTTTCCATGTCGAATTCGAGGACCTTCGCCGCGTCCTTTTTTAGTGAATTATTCGACGGGCGAACTTGGGACAGGTCGGGGACGCGGAACCCGGACGTTCCCTCTGGCCGAAGATGCGCTCCGCGGTTTTTCATCCGACTATTTGAATTTCCCGGACGAAGAGAATCCTGGGAAAAACAGAGTCGTCGCGGGGGGCTGAGAGCGCGGCGTGTTTCATATCCCGATGGAATTCCGTTAATTTGAGCCTTTCGTGTGTCAGGAATTGAATATTTGCTGGTGGTAATTTAATGCATCGAGGAATCAACGAGAGCGAAGCTCGCCCGGTTATGTTTAGAGAAAATGCAAACTTTTTGTTTCGTCGCCGTGGGAGACGGGGAGCTAAACTCAAATAAAAAGACGGAGCCTGGAGTTGAAATCGCGGCAGTTTCGAACTTTCGAGGATGTGTTTGCGGCGCTCCCGAATTTAGGGCAGTGTGGTCGCTCTTCGGGTCACCGTCTTGTATCTACTTTCTTAAGGCTTTATAGATATAGGTGCAAGCGAAAACAAAAACGAGGAAAAAGGTAAAGGAAAAGAAAAATAGAAAAAGTGGAGAGAACGCGAAAGAGGAAAGAGCGGAAGATGAAAAAGAAAGAGAGCAATCTTCTTCACTGCGATGCTCGAAATCGAAGGCTTCATTCCTTTTACTCTGTTTATCATTTCCTCCTTTCTTCCCCTCTCTCTCTCTCTGCTCTCCCTCTCTCTTCCCAACATCCAGACGACACAGTTATACATCCATCCCGTGTCTTTCTTCGCCTAACATACTCGGCATTCTCCCTCCGTTTCCCTTGGCAAAAGTTCTTACCGCGCGGCCAACGTTCTCCGATAAATCCTCAAGGTCGCAATTACCCGAGTCACTGGACTCATTCGCTTCGTTACCGTTACGAGTCTCGCCTTTTTTCCTCCATTTTTTCATATCTTCTTCGTCCTTTTTTCGAAATTCGTTCTCCGATATTGTTTTTTGGGTTGAATTAATTAATCGGAAGGCTACCGGAGCGCGAGGTATCATTAACGATTCACAGGCGAAAAGGAATATTATTCCATTGCCGCGCAGCGAAAGGAAGAAAATTTAGGCTGAATTGACTCGAGCACTCGGAAGACCGAGCGAACGCCATTTCGATTGTTAATTTATTGCGAAAATAATTTTTGGTCCAAGTGAAATTGAAGTATCTATCGCGCGTCGCGGAGGAACGAGCTCAATGAAGAAACTATTAATTGGTGTGCGCTCACTAATAAAATCATTAATCACCGATCGAATATGGCTAAATGAGTACTCATTAATTGAGAACGCAATTGTTCCAATCGTCCAATTGATCGATTAGTTTCCGCGCAAGAATTCTCAGAACGATATGCATTTTCATATTAATGGAATTTATCGATCCGTCCGAATGAATGAAGCGCTTTCAACGCTTCCATTCCCATTATTTTGTCTCAATAAATTGACAATAATTGGCTTTCCTTCAATCCACAATAAATTCCATGGTGCGAACGATTTCACTATCAGTTTCGTCGTCTATTTATCGAGCAAACTGAAACTGAGTTCCCGTTCGTTATATGGGAGCCCCGAAGTTATAGAGCGCTCGGTGCGACACTCTGATGAATGTCCAATTCGGTGCTTTGGCAAATTATCATTTGACAGCCAGAGGGCGCTCCGCTCGATAACATGGCAAAAGTCAGAGTGAGGGAAGGAGCGAGGGCTTGATGAGAACACGGGTCAGGTGTGCTACCGCGCGTCGAGTCCCACTGGACATTCGAACCCCTGAAAACTTTGGCACAATGCCCACCGTCAACGCCTCCCTTTTCTCGCTTTCCTTCTCGCCCTGCTTTTCTCCAGTAGAGAAATGTCAAAACTGATCTTGACGAGAGGGAGAGAAAAACACAAAAATTTAAAAAGAGCCCACGACCGAGTTCTCTTCGGAGATCTCAATAATTGCACCGCTCTGTGAAACATGCCAAAAATTGGCGTGAAATTCTGAAGAAATCCCAACGACTCGGGACTGATTTTTCCCCTCCAATTATACACCGAGGACCGAAACAGTTTTTTTTCTACGTTTTCGAAAAACTTGAGTAATTAACTACTTTTGCTTGTTCGAATTTCCAGAATACATAAGTTTCTCGCTCAATATTTCTTTCGATTCGAACGTCAATTTTCCTTTCTTCTTCAAAGTTCCCATCAGAATTTTAAAGTCGTCGAGAAAACGCGCGTGTGTTTTATTCAACGCAGATCCATGGGAAAAAAATAGTGCAAATTTGAAAATCATCGCGAATGAAAACATTCGGAATCGTG
Source organism: Venturia canescens (assembly GCF_019457755.1). Taxonomy (NCBI): domain Eukaryota; kingdom Metazoa; phylum Arthropoda; class Insecta; order Hymenoptera; family Ichneumonidae; genus Venturia; species Venturia canescens. The sequence continues at coordinate 9,473,221 of NC_057424.1, read as the reverse complement.
ACTACTGTTTTTTTTTTCTTTCCAAACGAATAATAAAGAGGATCCTTGAATAATTGAGTTGGGTATTTGGTCCTATTCACGAATTTTTGTGTCGGGGACTCGGGCGTCAGTAATTTAAAGTGTAAAATATTTATTATTTAAGCTATTCTGCGTGAGAATAGGGGAAAAAGTATATTTTTAATTCCGTATTGGCTGGCTTTCCACGATATAGGAGCGGATAGAAAAAATATGTATCCGGGGTCTCGTTCACCGGAATACGATAAAAATAAAAGGAAAATTGGCGATAGGGAGGCGCCGGGTCGAGGGACAAGGAAGAGGGAGGAAAGGAACGAGGGAGATGAGAGAGCAAAATGTCGAGAGATGGAATAAAAATTTTCAGCTACCTCGCGCTCTCGCGGCACGATTAATCCGATAAGAATATCCTTCGTTATACTACCGTGAAGTTCAAATTAATGTGCGGCTGTCGGACGATATGACGGAAGGGGGTGGAGGATAAAAGTGTGTGGATGAGAAAGTGAGAGAGGCAAAAAGGACGGCAGGGAAGAGGAAGAGGAAGGGAGGATGAAAGAGAGGAGGAAAGCTTTCGTTCGCGAATCGAGCTCAGCGCGGGGCTGGCAGAGTCGAACGCGAGCAGGGAAGGTGAAGGGAATGGACGAACGGGGATAAAAGGTTATCGATTAAGTTTTAAATCCTGCGCAAATTCTACGCTCGCCACATCGGCATTCACGATCGAAAAGTCGAATCGGTCGTAGCCATATTCTCCACCATTTTTCTGGCTGCAGTTTTTACGTTAACTGTTTAAGGACGATCGATCATGACTTCGGAGTCAAAAAAGAGCCCAAAATTATCTCACTCGTATATGTTATCGATTTTAAGAAGCATGATTACTGGTACACAAGTATTTCATAGCACAGTAATTCGTGAAAACTGAAAAAATTATATGGTCCACGACTCTATTGCTTTCTCCATGTAAGAATTGTAAACAAAACGCACTTGGCAACGTTGCCATTGTAATTTCCTGTTTTGGTGTTTGAAGCAAAGCTAGGTCATGAGCGCTGGCGGCATCATCTGTGTTAGTTGTGACTTTGTCACATCTTTGAATACTGCTTGGTCGTTCTTACAATTTTCGACCGGAAATCAAAACTTTTTTGCATGATTATTTTTTTAAAAGCCTGGTGAAGTACGATTTTTCTGTTTTTGACCAAATTCATAGTCAGCCATTTATTCTAAAATCTTGGATTTTGGGCGAGAAAAACCGTGTTCACGGCACTTCCGGTCGATCTTTTTTCACAAACGACGCGTTGTATTCGGTGCCTCAAAACGCTCGACTTTGCAATTCAATTAAAAAATAACTGGACGGTCAATCGAGCCCAAATTTTGCTAATCGTCACGTCGAACATTTATCCCCATCGTAGAAAAATTTCAGGTCAGAATCTTGAATTATTGTCCGAATGAATATTCGAGGAATGAAAAAGCTGCTTGCGATCTCGTGCGCTTGAGCAGCGGAATTTCACATTCCGCAGATAGGAACGAAGGGAAACAGAGAATCGTCCAAGTTTTCAATTTAATGAAAACTTTCAGAGCTTCGTCCCGCATTGGCTCGCGACTTCTAGAAATTTGACATCGATTGTACCCACGGAACCGAACGTTATTCGTGGCTCCGATTAACATGGACGTCCAAAAGTGGATTCAGCGTTACCGAATTGGGTGACGCGAACTGGGCCTCGATATCGGTGAAGTTTGAATGATTAAGAGCTGCGGTGCGGTTATTTATGCTCGACAACCGAATCGCTGGATCAGATCGCTTTTACACTATTTTTCTTCTCATTACGAGCAGTTGTCATTGCATGAAACCCGATATTTTTGCTCTCGATTTATTATTTATTCAATAACCTCGTTTTATGATTTTCATTATTTCCTTGGAGCATCGAGCATTCGAAAATTTCCAACAGCTTTTCCCAATCCAATCGAATGGTTGACGAAATTTAATGAATTGCGAGCAAAACCGGGACGCGAAGTTGACCAGAAATGCTGACAGTCGTAATTAACCAGTGACGTAATCGATACTGAAGAAAAAATCTGTTAAAAAGCCATTAGAATTGGGCTCGCTATCGCATCATTTTCGGATTCTCTCATCCGTTAATTATTCATGCAATACGCGAAGCTCCTGACGGTGCTGAATGCTCGTGCGAGATCGTACGAAAATCCGAAGAATGCAAAGTGTATCCGAAGAGCGCTACTCGCGCTTCCCCAAGGATGAGAATTGTCCGAATTCCGCATTTTTCTCGTCCGATTATCGAGAATTTTGACATTAATTCCTGAAGGTAGAAAAAAAGTTTTCATTTCATGAGGAAAAAATGGTTTGCACGAAGGAGCTCGGTCTACGAGGAAGCGAAGAGTGACGAAATTTGCATGCACCATACGCAAGAGTATGTATAATGCAGGTGCAGGTGTGTAGTAAAGTCGGTACAGCACCGGCAAGGTCGTAACAGTGCCATTCACGCAACGCACTCGGGCGCGTCGCACCGTGAGCGAGAAAGAAGGGAAAATAAGTGAATGAGCGAGGGAGAGATTCGAACTCTCGTGAGTGCCCAGTTTTATACCTATACAGAGTTGTACACGAGCGAGAAAATAACGGGTGCGAGCGAGCAGGGAGAGCTAGACGAAGTAGGGCCTGCGGTGCATCCAGAGCTTGTCTGTGAACCAATCTCATAATGGCGCTAGTATTTCAAATCTTTTGCAAGGAAGCTCTTCTCCTCGGCCTCGGTGAACCGGGCTCGTCTCTGCCTTCGTTCCAACCTTTTGATTTCTCCCTGCGCACACGCTTTATACGTCTGCAAACGAGGGGATTGTTTTCCATTCGACGTGGAAGGTTGTTGCGGCTGCAGAAGCTCGTGGGACGAAACGAGGGAAGTGAACACGGGGAGTAAAGGGGTGAGAAAGAATTGGGAAAAAAAATGTGTCTGAATGTGCAATTTGTCCGGTGGTATTCGATGACTGTGAAGACATTGAAAAGAATGAAAATTTCGGAAAAAAATAATGTTCCAAACAACCAGACGCGGTTTTCGTCCGATCAACAACGATCGCATTCGCGACCATGCAAATCGTGTGAAAGGGAACAAAGTGTTTGGATCGAATGACGTTTTAAACGTCGTCGAAACGGAAAGTTCGGTTGATTAATCGACAGTGTTTAACCCTTTGATGCGTTGCGTCCGCTTCTCACTTTTCCATGGGGTCATTTTTACTGGTAGTTCAACGTCTCGACGTCAAAATTGTGCATTAGAGCATCCTTCGGTGCAACAAGATTTTCTCGGTAGAGACATGACAAAAAATCATCATTTTATTCCGTTGAATAATGCGAAAATTAACAATTCTCACATGCGTCTTAAATTGCTCACAGCAAGTTTTGGAATTGGCCGCGCAGTGGCGCTGTCGACGCCGCGCACGGTGCTTATTAGGGAAAACGAGGTTATCGAGGATCAATGGAAAAAGATGAATTTTCATAGGGTTTTGTTTTATGAGAGAAAAAAGGAATTTCGCAATCCGGAGGTAAACTTCAAAATTGGTCGTGTATAGATTCATTTCGAGCAGTTCGTTGCTTTTTTACGTTCGCTGGAGCATAAGCCAGTTCATCAGGGAGAGTTTGTCAACGCGCACGAACATTGCCGATGTAGTTTTAGAAACGGAACAGCGCTTCATTGCTTTTTGTCCGAGCCATTTTGTCTTCTCGCAGGCTTGCCGAGCTCCGATCACTTTATTGCTGCTCCAATTGGATCTTTTTGTCTTCAGCCCAGTTGATGGAAGCTGTGAAAGAGGCGCGTTGTCGAAACAAAACGAATGAAATTTGCTCAACTAATCGTAGTTTCGCGCGTGGCCACGTTACGCACTGGCCGAATAACAAACATTGTTCAAGCCCAATGGAAAAGAAAAAAAACTCGGAAATTCTGCTGGTCAATTGTAACGTTTTGTAACAAAATTCACCGACGAACGGAAACGTTGAAAATATTTTCGCCAAAAATCGTTTTTTTCCATTAAATTAATTTTTATAAATTTACCTTAAAAAAGTTGAATTTTACAGATTCAACTACAAAAGTTTACAATTTGATGAATTTCCGTAGCCGAAAATGATCAGACACTAAGTATTTTAGCATCCAAACGACGCGAGCTGATACGAGCCAGCGTTTGGATGGATATGAGCAGGCTATTATGCAACTTTCATAAGCGAATAGTGCGAGTCTACGAGCCGCGGAGGATGCCAAATAGCCGGTAAAAGTCCAACTAACCATTCCATTTTCTATCTCCACTTATATTCGTATTCGCGTACATTTGGATGTGACCTTGTGACCTGCATAAAAGTCATCTTGACCCACGACACGGGAATATCCCAAAGCACAATTAATATGCGGCCCGCGAACCGGACAATTCCGTGATATAAAAAGAAGAAGAAACAAACGGCGAGTCGGGATAATTTGGGGGCAAAAAACCCATGCATCTTTGGTTGACAAGGGTAAATAAAAGAGAGCGCGAGGTAAGGGGAGTAAGCCTGAGAGAGTTCCGAGGCGCGGGAGAGAGAGAGAAAGTACGAGTCTACCCTAAACGTCCCCTCGCCTTGGTTGCCCCCGCCCGTGCAACTAACCTAACCCAAGCTATCGAAACTTGACGTTGGATATATCTCAAGAAGAGCCGAGGACGACGAAAAAGGACGAAATAAAGGAAAAAATAAAAAAAGAAACAATATGAACACGAATGAAGAGGAAAAGAGAGGAGAGCGCAAGGTAGCCGCGAAGAAACACTTGTAACGGAAGAAAAAAGTGTGAGGAGCCCTCGGCGTAGAAAACTTTGAGGGATAGAGGATTCTCGTTGAAGAATTCTAGATTGTGGTCATATACGTGTGTGTGTGTGCGTGCGTGTATACAGAGATAAGTAGTCACGACTCTTTGATCCGTCTTACAGTTTGGAAGATCCTGCGGGGTCCCTACTTCGCACAATTTTATCCTCCTTTTCCTCCGGCTCTCATTCCCTTCTCTACACGTTACGATCAATCCGAGATGTACGTGTGAGTTACATTCACTTGGTCGATCTTATAGATGGGCTCGTTTAAAAGTAGTAAAAGATATCGAGAGCAAAGAAAATGGAATAGAAGTTGTGAAGGATGAATGAAAAAGAAAATAAATGTTGCCGCGGAAGTGGGTGAGCGATTACAGGTGTCGCGAGCTCTCGCACATGCTTTACACAAGTGTAAATCTTTCTTTTATTTATATCTCATTTTTTTTCTGTTTCTCTTGGCATTATTATTCTTCTTCATTTTGTTTGTCTATTCGTTCTTCGGTCAGTTAATTTAACTCATTTTTCTTGCCGAGCGAGAGGTCTTTTTGCTCGTTTCTTTGTTGTTTCGTTTCATTCGTCTTTCTGCATTTCGTACACACAGTTTTCTCTGCTGAGGGCAGGAGATGCGGGAGGCCCACGGAGACGCACACACGAACATTTATTCCCATTTCTTTTTGTCTTCCATTCTGTTTTTTCTTTCTTCCTTGTTCCTCGTTTTTTCGCGTGTGTGTGTGTGTGTTTTTTAATATACGAGTGATATTGATTTGGGAGAGGCTTCGTACTCGTGGCACGAGCGTACCATGTGACTCTCGTGCTTGCTGGTGCTGCTGCCTCAAGTTGGGGCGGCGGTGGATTCGGGGGGGGGGGGGGGGGGGGGGGGAGAGAAAAAGCGCGCGCGAGAGAAAAGTCGCGCGGCGGGACGTTGGCGTCGTCCGCGAACGAAGGCGAGAAGCACGGGGTGATTCGAGAGAACGAGCGATGCACATCCGCGCATTGGGAAGGCTCGCTCGACTCGCTCTTTCCTCCTTTTCCCTCTTTTCGTTCGGGCCAACGGGCGAAAGTAAGAGCGAGAGCTTCCGAGACGCGGACAGGAGAATTCGCGACTCGGTGGGAGGGCCGAAAGGGGAGGAACGAGAGTCGGGGGGGGAGAGGCAGAGAGCGCCGAACGATGGGAAATCCCTCTCCGTCGTGTAGAGCAGCGCCCCACCGCGCTTAACTCGGCAACCCGTTCTCGTTCACTCGGCTATACTCTGGATAGTACGATGATATTTTTCTCCTTCGGCGTTACTACACTTGCACGGCGGCCCCCCTTCCTCGGTAATGCGCGCACAAACACACATGCTCAGCGAGGAGGCGAAGGTCTTCTATTCACCCCTTCGCCTTCGCCATTCGGTCCTCGCGTGTTCCCCCCCCCCCCGGCCCGAAACGACGAGGCTCTCCTATGATAAGGGATGTTGGTGGTGTGTGCGTCGGGAGAGCGCGGTGCTCATGTGTGTCTCGACAACGGGAGTAGTACGGAAAGTCCGCACTCGGGGACGTTGGCGCTGTTTCTCGTTCTCGCTCCTTCCCACGGGCTGCGCGGCGGCCTCTCGTTTTTCTCTGTCGCTCCCGGACTCTTACCATTCTTCTCTCTCTGGTCGGGCGAGCATCGCATCAGGAAGGCGCGCGCGCGCGCGCGCACACACACACAGAGAGAGGACTGGATTCACGAGGTCCTGGTTTTAATCCTGGCTGCGCGCACTCTTCTCGCGATCGTCACACGCACGAGCACACGTACAGGCAAGTAATAACATAGATAGACGGAGAGAAAGAAGGAGCGAGGGGAAGGAGAGATTTGAGTGAGAAAGAGTGTGGCTTTGGTGCACGCTGGTGGTGTGCCTCCCCTCGCGCTCTTCGACGCCCCGAGTCCGGTAAAAAGAGAGAGCGGGACGAGGGGCGCTCTCCTCCTCGGAACATCTCCTGACGCTGACTCTCCCCTCCGCTGGCCGTTCTCTCCGCGTACAGTCGCCGCGCACATGTAGACGATGTAGAGACACTCTCGCTCCGTGCACGCACACACAGGCAACGCGCTCGGCAAAAATTTCGCGAGTTTTTTCCGCACGCAGGTCTCTCTCGTGTAGATCGCGAGGCGCGGTAGCGTACAGTCGCCGCCCCGACTTTTTTATCCCCACTTTCGCGCTCGTCTCTCCTTGGCTCGGACGAATCTCTACTGCGGGTGTGTGTACTGCGGGGGCTCTATATTTATACGTATGCATGTGATATAGGAAAGCCCACACAACTCTTCTCCGCGACACCGCGAGACGACGCTGCTGGCTGCGCGCCTCCTCGCTCGCTCTTCTCCCCGAACTGTCGGCCCACACTTGTCCCTCAACTCTTTCTCTCAATTCTCTTCTCATCTTCCTTCCTCCCGCGTTGAATCGCTATGCAACGTTTTTCTCGGCGTTCCCCCTCGCACCTTCGCCGGCGGTGCTCCATTCCTCTTGCTCTCGTTCGTTCTCCGTGTCCTCCGCACACCCGTATAATACATCGTTGAAACGGTGGCAGCCGTGTCGACGATCCACCTCCTCCCTCCTCCCTGGTGCGCCGCGACTTGTCCCAAAGCCCAATGCAGTCCAGAAATCCACCTCCTCCTCCACCGTCGCACGTTGCCGCTCTCCCTTCTCTGTTGGGCCTCCTACTCGCTCACCCCTTTCATCCTTCTCGCGGCTCTGCTCTGCGTCTCGCCCCTCCACGGAGTCGGAACGCTCGTGACGCGAGCACTGCCGCGGGAGCGCGTCGAATGCCGGCTATACGGAGAGCGCGGAAGTGTGGCAACGCCGCGTGGCGCGAGCGTCTCGGTCTTGGCCGAGAGAGTTTTATATACGCGAGGCAAAGGGGGGCACGCGGGGTGTCGGAGGATCGGACCGGGGGGGAGGAGGGTGCCTACCAACCAGCCGAGTCTACCGAGTTTGTCTACCGGCGCGCGGGTATCAAAAGAGCGCGGAGAGAACGCGACGAGAGAGTGTGTGCCCGCCGCACGTAGTTAAAGAGATACCCCCGAGAGTTAAGCCTCTTTTTCTCGTTGTGTATATTCTCCGTTAGTAGTCATCCTCGTCGTTATTCTTCGTACTTCCGAAGACACGGTCCATTGTTTTCTTTTCATTTAACTCCGTTTATCTTAAATCGTGGGTTTACCGAGTAACCTTAATATTTAAAAAAAAAAACTACTAAATAATAAACAACACACGGGCCAGACGAAAAGTTTGACAGCAGAAGAGATATAATAACAAATAAAAAATAAAAATAAATAGTTTTACTCTTATATATCCTCGGTTGTAACAAGAGTTTTTATTTCTGCCCGATCGACGTTGCATTTGAGGCAGCACACCGTGGAGCTAAGTGTTGCGTATACGTACATGTGTGTCCTCTCTCGAGTGTATGTGTGCGTGTGCCCCCTGTGTGCGTGTAATGCTGTGTAGGTGGGCTGGTGTGTCGGCCAGCAAGAGCCATCGGTGAAACCCCCGTTTGTGATATAGCGAGAACCGCGAGACGGTGAAACACCGAGAGATCGACGTTTAGCACACACGTCCTCCTCGTCGTTGTCGACGTCGAGCCGCTGCAAAAAAAAAGGCAAAAAAAAGTACGCCTCTCCGGTGCTGCCGCTCCGTGCGCGCTCTGCCCCCTCTCCCTCTTCGGCCCTCCCCTTCCCTCCTCGCCGTGTCGCTGTCGCGGCCGCCGCCGCCGCCGCCGCAATCGCCACCCCTTCCCTCCGCCACCTCTTCTTCTTCCCCCCACTCCGTCGTCTCATCGTCCCCCGCCGCCCGTCTCCACCCTCTTTTCCCCCCTTGGCAGTCGGCGTACAGTCGCGAACATAGCCGCACACGGAACGCGCGCGCGAGATATAGAGACGCACGCAACCACACACGGGGCAACGACGCAACGGGCCCCGACACGCACGTTTTATCGGCGTGGACGTAAGCGCGCGCCCGCGCGCTCGCGATCTCTCTCGTACGGCGGTTTTTCGAATAAAACAACATCACGAAAACAAACAGATAACGATTTAAGAAACCAGGTGCAAAATATAGTTTAAATAAACACAAACACACACGCGCACACACACAAACACACACACACACACACACACACATACGTGAATAAACAAAAAATAATAAAACAATAAATAAAAGAACATCGCGTCTGGAGGGAGGAAAAAAAGGAACGCGAGTGTTACGAAAATGAATGACAATTCGAGATGGAGTTCGCGCGACGGATCTACGATACACGGTGAAAGTTTCAAAGGGTGAAGGCGCCAATTACATGTATTAACATCTGTGTTTATATACATATATATATATATTTATATTTATATATGTATATGTATTTATATATATATATGTATATATATTTAGACCAAGCAAAGAATTATTCGTTCATATAATTTTTATTAATTTTAAACTGTTGTTAAAAAAAAGTAATAAAAGCAAAAAAGAAAAGCGAAGGAATAAGCAAGTTTTAAGATAAAACCTAAACACACAAGCAAAGAGATAATAATAGACCGGTGTTAAATGGCGCTCTCGGCAAAGAATCAGACATCGAATTACGTGAACCTGTATTATTCGATCGTCCAGCGAGCGGCGACACACTACTTTAAGGAATATTACAGTTCCGGTGAGTACGAATTATTCACATTTATTCTCGTTTATTACTTGACGTCTTGACCTTTTTTTACTCGGGTGTGCGTATCTGTGTGCGTGTGCGTGTGCGTATGTGCTTTAGTACTTTTGGTGGGGGACACGCGATACTTGAATGAACATCACGTGATTCGGACACTAAACATTGTAACACTGCCCCTTGTTTTTCGGTTTGTGAGATTAGTCGATGTTTAAGCCATTTTGCGAATAGGCGCGAAGAAAAACGAGAGTTCAATCATCACAAAGTTCGACCCTCAAATCGTACGATTCCTCTTTTTTTACATTACAAAAAATGTTAACTCGTTAATTGATAGGAGCCTCCTTCGATACTGAACAAATGAACGTCGCCGCGTATCCCGAGAAAAATTTTAACGGTCCCTTTCGAGATTGTAGTGATGAAATGACATTTCACCCGCTCAACCGAAGGCCCATCTCCCCCATTTTTTGCTGAGCTCCCTCCCGTCCAAAGTTTTTTTTCTCTCCTCCGAGCGAAGTTCTCAGAATTTTTTGGATTTCTCATGAATTTTTTTTTCACAACTCGTAACAGGCGGATGGAATAGCGGGAAGAATCGAGTGTTTACTAATTTTCCCGCGTATTTATGCATGCACACGAGATTCAGCGAAACACACCGGCCTACCTCGACCACTTTTTGTCTCAACACCTCATTTTCCGTTTGTTTACATTCGCGCAATTTTTCCAGTATAATTAACGTTCTTTAACGTTCTTTATTTTCAACTTGACTTTATTCTCTTATTTAATCGTTATCGTTACGTTGAGTTTGTCTTATACGAAGCAAGATCGGTTTCTTCTGTGAGTCAGAGCGCAGCCAGAGACGATGTAAAGTCCTAAAGTCAAGGTTAAACGCATTTCTCGTTATCCAGTTCATGTTTTTTTACTTCGCACGATTCTCTCGAATGTTTTTAAATTCTGGCGCTTCCATCAATGAGAATCGGGTTATTCCAGATGTTCGAATTTACACATGCGGATTAGTCGGATCGACGATTTTTATCGTTGCCAACGTCCTTTTTTACGGGCCCGCGATTAATCGACTTCGCAAATCGCACCCTCCTGCTAGCTCGTTTGCCTTTTAACTTTTCATATTTTTCGGAAGTTCCGCTTTGTTCACGGCGCCGAATTCGTTATCCGGATCCAACCGCGATGTGACGCAAAGTCTTCCCCAATTTTGACGTCACGGTGACACCTTCCCGAGGCTCGTTCAATCCGCCACATTTTTTTTTCTATTTCGCTATTCGGTTCGATAAATCACGGATGAATAGAACGTAAAAACTCATGAAACGCGTGCACACGCCGCGGAACTTGGCCGCTCAAACGTGCCACATTTATGCTCGATTTTTTATTTTATTTCGGTGTTTTCGGTCTCCGGCGTCGTTGCAGTTGAGAACAGAAAATCCGAATTCGTTTGAATAATTCTAGGCATTTTTTCGTACCCGTCAAAGCTCACGATCACATGAACAAGTGAACGCAAGTAAAAGTGAACAAAACCAGAAAATTAATAGGACAAACGACTGAAAAAATCGACTCGCGAATTCAATCTGTCGAACCAATTATTTTCAAAACAATGACAAGCTCTTCATTAAATACGCGAACGAAAGTGCCGCCGCGAGCGATTTCTGCTCAGTGAATTCACAATCTTAAATTCGTCTCGAAATAAAAAAATGATAAAAAATCGCGTTAAACCTGCGAAGAGAATAGACGAGGGACGTGCGCGAACGGTCTCGCGATTCTTGTGAATAAAATTTCGCGCTCTGTGACTCGCGCGTCGTTCACGACTTCGTACGTGAAAAGTTGTTTTCTCGCTCATCAATTCGATATTTTTATTCCATTGGAAAAAATGACAAGGAACCGAGAACGAAAAAGGTTGACGAATGTTCGGATCGATGGGCAACGAAGGCGTATGAACACTGTCAATATTTACAGACGGAATATTGATCGACTATTCGTGTGTTTGATTCACGAAATAAATCTTGGCTCGTACGTGGAAAGTTGTTCGGCTCGCGTCGACTCGCTATCTTCGCCTCGTCTCATTGAGAATAATAATAAATCGAGGAGGTACACGTCTGTATTAGTTAGCCCGATGTCTCGTACGGGCATCGTTGCGAAGTAACAACACAGCGTTCTCAAGCCGTCGCTGCGCGGGATTCTCTCTCTCGCTCTCCCATCGCGCTTGGCAAACGCGAGTTTTTAGCATCGTAGTCAACGTCGTCGACGACTCTGTGTCGTCGTCGCTGTCGTAGCGTGATAGTGGGTCAGCGGTCAGCCAGCTATACGAATGCAGGCTCGGATTAATCGTCCGCGCTGTTCTTCGAATACCCATTTCGTAGGGGAGAACGAACGATGAATTTCAACGTTTTCATAGGTCGCGATAAAGCGGTGGAGTCGAGATTATTTCGCATGCTCCAAAACCCTTGAAAATTACTATTTTTCGCGATAGAAAATTCCCTCGGAAAAGTTGTGAAATTCAAATTATTCTCAAATCATCAACGATTCTCTTACGAATTCCACGATTTTTTCTAGCGGCTGGAGAATTCGTTGTTCGCTGTTTAGCGAAAAAAAAAACATTTGTAATTCACTCATTTTTGATGTCACGAATTCATTGGTGTACGTTGAAAAACTACGAATTGTAAATTCCGTAGGGAACTAAATTGGAGAATTACTGATACTGTTGCAAAGTTTTTTTACATCATTTCGTTCGACTCCAACGTCGCGAGCTTCGACATCGTAAAGAAACTCGCTGAAAACGCACCGCGTTGCAAGCGCTCCGACGTTTTGCAACAGTCTGAAAATTTCTCATTTCTCGCGCTGACTGAAAAACCTCGGAAATAATCGGTACTGAAAAAAAATATCCGGCAGATAAATCGAGCGAGGAATAAAAAGACGATTAGAATTGAATCATTGATCGATTTAGTGTCGAATTTTACAAACGTTCCATCTATACGTTGCAACGTTTTATTGTATGTGGTTCTTATCGTACTAGCGGATCGCGCGGCCAGTGATGGAACGAGCATGATTTCATATCGAGAAACACGAGGGTCAGGAATAGCAATGAATTCAAAAGTAGCGAATATGGAACGATACACACACACACACACACACAAAAACGAAAATAATCACGAAAAGCAGGTGGAATGGGAATTGAAACTGTTCCGTCAATGACGAATGTTACGAGCCATTGGAAGACGAAAAATCATTTTAATTGTTTATACAAAACGGCGAGAAAAATGCGATAAGATAAACAATGTACGAGAAATATCGAAAATCAGTTTGTGCCCACGACGCGATTACGATTGCAAGCAATCTCCGAGATGAATCACCTTCCTTGTTTGGAAATCCTTCGAAAAAGTGGCGGGAAAATGTCGAAGAGGCTCACTTTCCATCGACGAATCGATGGCGCTGATAATAATAAAATAATTTTGTTCCCCGGTGAAATAAAAAAAAGATGAATTACAAATAGTTTTATCCTAATTTTCGTTGCGCTCCAACGTTGCAAACTTCAGCGTCGCGACGAGTCGTGGTTATCGACGAACATGTTGAAAATTCGATGGGAAGAAGAAGCACGTGTAAGATTACTTGTATAACGTGTGTATATATTCGTACAATTGGAGGCTGAAAGTGGAAGGTTGAGAAAGAGCCGTAGAGAGGCTACAAGTGGTCATAGAAGGGTGCATTGCAGCCTTGAGACGTCCCTGCATATACAATATACAGTGGAGTCGGACTCGCGCGATGATTATCGCGAGTAGACGAGTTTCTCTACTCCGGGGCGCTCTCGGCGAGATCGTAAACCTTCTCTCAACGTGTTGGCCCGGCGCACCACGTGGGTCGTTATTGCCTTTATATCTTTTCCCTCTCTCCCTCTCTTTCTGTTTCTCTTTTGTTTTTTCGACTTCTCGAACTCGGCGGCGTCTCGAGCGCTTCACCCACGCGCTCAGCTCCGTCCGAGCCTCGGCTCTGGGAAAAAAGGAAGCTCGAAAAATCCGCCGAGAGTTTGTCGTGGGCTCGGGGTATTTGGCAGGTTTAATTTTCGTCTCAGCGAAACTATCAAATGCTCAGGGAGAAGCATCGGCGGAGTTTTCGCTCCCGATGCTCCGTCGCTTCTCCAAGTTTTTGCAAACAAATTTATTCAACTCGTGGCTAAATATTCATCAGAAATTTGCAGCCTCGTCGATCGCGCTTCTCTTTCGTTTCGTTCGAATCTACCGTCGATAAACGTGGCACGGAATACAATTTTCTAAAAACTACAGTGATTTTGTCGAACGCCGAATATCAGCGCACGGCAATTCATCGAATCGGATGACGATTCGTCGAAATGGTATGCACGTACCCTGTGAACACGGGGCGCACGAGTGTGACATAAAAACTAAATAAACGAGAGTTAAATTATTCGACGTCGCGCTCGTCGTTGTGTCTCTCGAGAAGGAATAAACGCGCGCGCGCGCGAAATCGTTGAACCTCCCAGGGACGCCACCAGAAGTTTACCCACTGCGTGTGTATACACACGCGCCTTGTATACACCCAGGCATACGTCGCTGTACACGTGTGTGCATAACAACTCTTCAGATAAAGATTCCACGAAGGGGAACTTGAACAAACGCGTATTCGAACGAGAGAGAGAGTACAGTGACTCTCTATATTCGCTCGTATACGTCGCGCGATATCACGGTATTGTGACGCCGAAGTTTGCAGCGCTGGAGTCCAACTAAACGAATTAAAAAAAGCCTCCAATAATTCCAGTCCCGCAGTTTCGTTCCCTGCCGAATTTTCAATTCGCGGCTTTTCAAGCCGCGCGGATACTTGGTGAAATAAAAAATTGGCGAATTACAAAAGTTTTTTTCCTACATTTCGTTGGACTCGAACGTTGCGAACTTCAGCGTTGTACAGTATTCAACGCGTCGGCCATTCCTGATCGACTCGGCATTTTTTTAGTCCTTATTTCACACAATTTCATTGTTTCCCGTTCAAATGAAAATATTCGTTAAATTAACGCACCTTTTTATTGATATTCGAATTTTCCGATAGCGCGGAGTTCTTCGTTTATCGTGAAACGGACGACGAGGCCGATCCGTCGCAATATTTTTCATCGGATTGTGAAACTTTCATTACTTTTTTCCACCAATTATCATCGAGTTTCGATTCTTCTGAAGAAATTCTCCTACCGGGAGGCTTGAAGCGATCAAAAGTTCGAGAAATTTCGATTTTCCACGTCGATCGAAGTGCAAAGAACAGCGAAAATCGTTACGACGTGTGGTGGACACAAAACTGGTATTGTTCCACCGACGAACCGCGTAATCGCACACGAGCATTTCGTACTTCTCGTTTTCTCCGGTTATTTCGTGAAGTTCTCGAAACTTCTACGCTTTTAAACGCTTTTAAAAGTATCGCTTCGAAGCTAGTCCAGTGCTGCGGGGATGAATATATACCGACGTGAAACCGACGATTATCGGGCGAGAAGTGCGCCGAGCTTCTCTCCTCCTTTCTGTCCCGGGCGCTTGTGAGGCTTCTCATCGTGCGAACCCCGCGCGCACATTCCCGACAAATAAAGCACAGCGACGCTCGCTAAAATCTTACCGATTTTCACTCTACTTCCGTGTACAAATATTTTCTCGTTGTTTATGCAAATAATAACAGACACAGCGCTGGTGGAAACTTCCTAGAGAGGGTCAAACGACTTCGGTCGGCTCAAGGTCACTCGTTTTTTTGGCTGCTTCACTGCACTTTCTTATACTTCAAAATAACAGAGGATTTAAAACACTTATCGTCAACCACAAGCGCCTGGTTCGCTGACCATTTTATCGCGTGGGTCAAGCTAGCTGAGGATTATTGAAAAAAGTATATTTATTATAATCATTAATGAATCGAGTGCTTTTTGTGTGCTGATTATGTGACAAATTGAGAAATATTGCTCAGTCCAACGAAATGAAGGAAAAAAAGTTTTGAAAAAAATTTTATTTCAAAACTACGAATCGCGAACCTGGCAGGAAACAAAAGTGGAGATTCACTGGAATCATTGGAGGGTTTTTTAGGTTATTTCTATGGACTCGAACGTTGCAAACTTCCGCGTCATTTATACGCAAACAAAACCAAATTTACGAATTTTTGATTTCTGAAGAATTTTAATAAGAAATGTACATTTCGAAGCAAGCACTGAGAGGCACATGAAACGTAATTCTCGTCTTACGAGCTTCCCGGAACATTTTTTATTTCTCGCTCGTGCTCTGCTACTTACGGGCAGCGCAGAGTTTTTCGAAGGATCCAAAAGAGCACCAAGTTTTTAAATTTTCCGGATAAAAAGCACTCAATTCTTGATCACAATAAATATGGCTTTTTCAAAAGTCCTCTGCGAGCTTGGTCATTTCGTCGCGTTATCTCTCACCGCGACGTCACTTTGTTTTCACATCCGAGTTGCATCCCGACGATAACGAATTCGCTACAGTGTTAACTCGGCTTCGAAGTCGTCGGGGCTGGAGAGAAAAAACCCGAAACGTGCGAGAGTTTGTCGATTGTTTTCTCGAATTTATCCGAAATCTTTCTTCCCTCATCTCTTCTCACTATTTTCATCCAAATATGCGATCAACGTGGCGCCGAAAAGGAGAATAAAAAGCAGCATTTCGCTATTATCGCAGTGGCTCGGGGCCCGAATTTCCATTCGAAATTTTGAAAAATACATTTTAACAGAAAACATTGCTCCCTCGCCGCCACCGTACGAATTTCCTTCCTGACCGAATAACGAGCGAGCAGTGAAAGAAATCGCACAATATCAATCACAAATAAAATCTGCCTCGAGTCAGGAGTATGCAAAAATCTCGTAACTCGGGCAAGCATTATTTACTATGACGCTGAAGTTTCCAACGTTGGAGTCCAACGAAATGATTAAAAAAAACTCTCCAATAATTCCGGTAATTCTCCTATTTTGTTCCCTGCCAAATTTGCGATTCGTAGTTTTTCAAGCTGCACCAACGATTCGTGAAATAAAAAATTGGCGAATTACAAACGTTTTTTTCGTTCATTTCGTTGGACTCGAACGTTGGAAACTTCAGCGCCGTTATTTACTTGTAAGCGTGAACTACCTTTAGTTGCCCTTGATGTGCATTAACTTCGCATTTATAACGAGGTACTACGCACGAGCGCGATGAAAATCTTTAAATGTTTTCTCCAATCTAAACACGTCGGAATAACTCGCAATGTTTTCATCGAGGCTCGTTTAAACAGATATTTACCACGTTTATCCTCGCACATGGTTATGTGTTAGTTTACGCGAAGAAGAGGAAAGCAGGGGCAAGGAGGGGACTCGTAATGAGTGAATTAATTGAGACGCGCGCGCGACAGTAGCGCAAATTCACGATTCAATCGTCAAGACACGCTGTTACGATGTAAGCGTGTGCCTTGCGGGCTGTTGAGCTCGCGAGCGAGCGAGCGTTCCAGTCTGTGGATTCTTGTAACTACTTCATGCAGCCGGTGAATAGACGACGGTCTTGGCTCTACCGTAGGGGGCACTCACGATTAGAGCATTGCGAGAGAAGGAGCGAGCGAGTCGCCGAGAAAGGCGTCACGTCGAGCACGAATATTACCTCTCGCTCTCTTCCCTCCTTCGTGTACCGTCTCACTTCGTATGAATCCTGTACAAGATATGCGACGACGAATCATCGATTCCTCGATGATTTCAACCTCCCGTTCGCCGATCAAGTTATTCTACTCTTCAAAATCTAAACGCTTACGTTTCCTGAATGATTCGCAGGTTTTATGGACGGATTACATTTATTTCATGTGCCTCGATCGTCCCAATATTCTCCTGAGGCTTTTCTCGCTCATTCGGAGTTTTTACTCGGCCATTAAATCAATTATGCGAAGGTGAATCGAGGCCCAAAAGCTGACTGCTGGCCTCTCGCTAATGGTGCTGAAGTTTGGGACGTTGATCTAAAAAAAAAAAGGATCCAATAATTCCAGTTATTCTCCAATTTCGTTCCCTGTCGAATTCGCAATTCGTAGTTTTTTAAGCTGCACCGTGGAATGAAAAATTGGCGAATTACAAACGCTTTCTTCGCTCGTTTCGTTGGTCTCTAACGTTGCAACTTCGGCGTCGTTTCTCCCCGTCACTTTCTTTTCAGCGGTTTTAAAAATTCAGTTTTATCTTTTCAACAGTTTTTTGGACTTTGACGTAAGGATACTTGACGGAAAAAATAGATCGCGAGTCCGTTTTCTTACAGGTTCGCATTGAATTAAATTGAACGTAATTGTGAATTGGTCGTAACGAAACGTTCTTCCTCGCAGTTTGCCATTCTCTCGATCGTTCTCTTCCGTATGTTTAGGCATAACGTAAACAGCGGATGGTACATCGGCCTGAATTCGCTTCGAATTCTGGACGACCAACCCTCAGTCGAGGCATTCCACCAAAGTTGGAAACTTCGCTCGATTAAGTGCGAGGGAAAAGTGAGGAGAGGGAGCGAGAGAGGCACGAGTCGAAGATGTATCCACTTTGAAAGTAACTTCCACCGCAGCTATTTCTCTCCGAGTACATATTACGTGTGTACTTTGGGTATGTACAGTCGTGTAAATCGAGGAATAATAAAACGGCCTTTTATCTCAGGATCGTTAACGTCACCGATGTGCTGCTTCTTCGCCGTCGATTCCAATCGTCTTTCCTCATACGATTTCCATTTATTATTATTCGCTGTCAAAGTTGACGAGGAACGAATGATGGTTTTGGAAAATCGGTACTTTTACAATACTCGTTGAAAAATGTGCGCGATCCTATGAAATCACTCGTCGCTGGAATGCTACAAAAGTTAATCCATTTCGATATTGAACGAGGAACTTTTTTAATGGCCACTTTGTTTCACGAAGCTTTGTACGAAGCTTGAATTGAGGGGGGTCCTGATTTAGGGAGTCCAAAAATCGATCGTTTTCGGGAATGTTTTTAGGATAGATGGAAATAATTTTTCGATGGCGAACTTCTCGCGGTATAGTTTCAAGGATGTTTCAAAAGTACTAAACATTTTTTTGACGTGGAAAATACTAATTTTTACATGGCTTATGCGCGAAGTCTGATTGTCGGAGTTTCTCGGCTGTGTACCATTTCGAGATCGTATAATTGTTGTCTGAAACGAAAATTCCAAATTTTTTTTCCATTTTCATATATTTTCCTTCCATACGAACTCATAAAAACCCGAAAAAATTACGAAAGCGAGTTTTGAAAGGAAACGCTTCTAAAGAGAAAAAAATATCACTTCAACGCGCTGTAAATATAGAATTTCGCAATTTTCTCGAGTTTTTTTACTTTCTCACGCAGAACCCGGCTTAAACGAAAATGGAGAAAACCCCAGTTAGTTACATTCCAATGCTTATTTGCTTCCATGCGAATTTCAGTTGGCAGTCACCACACGCGTTTTTTTTCAAAATTCTCGATGAATTTATCACGCAGATAGAAGAGTCACTTATGAGTTTTATTATACGCGATTCAAATCATTTTTTTCATCCATCTTTATTCGTCCGTCGATTCCTGATCGATGTTTCATTGAAAATTTGCATGTCTGCCGCGGGTGGAATGAATCGTATTGTTTTTCGAATAAAAGGGTTCAAGGTAAAGCGAGTTTCACGCTCAACATTTAATTATCAGTTTCCCATTGAAATATGCAATTCATATTTTTTCCAAATCGAATTATCGGAGCATGTCGAAAATAATATCACGTCCGCAGGGTGACGGACGCGGTCCGACAACTGCAAACGTAATAAATCCATTAATTCCGAAAATATCGTGTAAAAATAAAGCGTCGATCACGAAAGCGTTTGCTACAACGCCGCAAAAAACATTCTCGCAATGATCGAGTACTGCGAATCGTCAAATACGTTTGCCATCGATTTTAAAAGTCGATGAAAATTCACTAAAATTATCGCTAAAATACGTTTTTTCGCATGCCCGAAAGCCTCGACCGAATAATTCGATGCAAAGTTAAAAGTTACGAATTCTTCGGATTTATTTGTACGACGCAGCGCGATGTATCATCGCCTTAATGGGACTAGTTCAGCTCGCCAATTTCGTGGCTTTTCTCTCTCTCTCTCTCTCCCTCGAAAAATCATAAACGAAAAGTCAAGTGTTTCTCTTTCTCTCGTTTTTTTTCTCCTTCCGTTTAAACGCGCTAGAGTTTCCAGTCCAGTTTGACCTGTTGTGCTCGTGGGCTCGCCGGTCCGATTGTTTTTGTGCCCCTTTTACCACAGAAGACCGACGACGAACTCGACCAGAGTCAGACACTCGCTGTGGGTGAGTAAGGTCAGGAATTCGATGTTATCAATATACAGTCGTAAACAGTCGTCGAATCACTCTCCCTCCTCTCTTTTTCTCTCTTTCTCGCTCTCTCGCTCCATTCGATTTCGTTTTTTCCTTTCCTCTCCCCTCCACCTCGTGCTCCTACCATTTTCGTGGGTCGGAATTCTTTTTCCGTCTAATCAGTAAGCGACCAAAGTCAAGCGTAAGAACTTTTCAGGTGCAACATATAATCGGCTTGCTCTCCGATGTCCGTGTCGGTTGGAGTATGTAATCGAAAAATCGTCATTCGGGATC